>NC_136067.1:689132221-689732221 GCF_964261635.1 Lissotriton helveticus | reverse complement strand
AGCCGATAGTGACCACAAACCCCTTTCCTTGGCCCTGCTCCCCCTGTGGGGTGGGGAGCAGGGAGCACACCTGTTGCTGAAATCATCTCCAACTCTGGAGGTACGGCCCTCTAACTGTGGGAGGCGGTTGAGATGGAATAAAGTAGCTATGGATGGGGAGAGATTGATAGCCATGGAGGCTCTTTTAGTAGCTTCCCTGTCTACTTTGGATTCTACCACCCTGACGAACAGTGAGGTGGCGGGCCTCTTCTGTAATCTAATCAAGTCTTTGGGCAATCTTCTCCTACTCCCAAGTAGGCTTCTCACAGTGGGTGGAGCTAATAGACCCAAGAATCAACCAGGCTGGTACACCAAGAAATGTAGGGTGACAAAATCGGCCTTGATTTTAGCTGTTAAAGTCAAATCCCCGGTGGAGATTAGGTTCGCCAGAAAGGAATACAATCTGACCATCAATGAAGCAAAGAAGGAATGGGAGGATAGGTACTGGAATGATCTAATGGCAGCAAGCAAAGGCAGAGATGCTAGAGGCTTTTGGAACCTGAAAAGGGCAAGGGACAGACAAGACTGTTCCCTTATAACGTGTAATATTCCAGCCCATACATGGCACAATCACTTTCAGTCCCTCTATACCTCCAAGGAGGGGGCCTCCCAGGCGACTACTCACAGACCCTTCTTGCTACCCGACCGCTCGGGAGACACATTGGATGATCCCTTTACCCCAAGAGAGGTTGAAAGCGTAATCAAGTCGCTGGTGCCCCTTAAAGCAGCTGGGCCCGACGGGATACCGGGCGACGTGATGCGCGCGAACAGGAAGGAGTGGGGAAAGCTAGTTTCATCCCTGCTAAACGCCATCAATAACGGTGCACCTGTCCCAGAGTCCTTGAAAGGGGCGGAGGTCGTCCCGGTATTTAAAAAGGGGAGCCGGGACGACCCAGCAAATTACAGGCCCATAAGCCTAATCGACTAATCACAAAAGGTAGCAGGGAAAGTACTACTGGGAAGGATCCTCCAGTGGATAGACGTGAATCATATTCTATCAGATCTTCAGGCCGGTTTTCGTTCCGGCACCGGGACTATTGAACAGGCCTTCAGATTGGTTCTTTTATACTGGAAGGTGGTGGTACTAGGCAAGGGCTGTCTTTACCTGGCCTTTATAGACCTGAAGACTGCCTTTGACCTAGTACTATGAGAGGGGTTATGAGGAGTCCTGTCTGAGATGGGGTTGCCCTCGTATATCTTGTCCCTCTTGGTCAGGTTACATTCTGATAACTATGCACAGGTGCGGTGGGGCAAGAATGGCGAAAAAACTGACAGGATCCCAGTAGAAAGAGGTGTTCGCCAAGGATGTGTGCTTGCCCCCACTCTGTTCTCTCTTTATGTGAACGGAGTGGTGGAGCATCTGCTAAAACATCCTGCAGACGCATCTTCTCTGGCGGGCAAGCGTATCCCCACTTTGCTTTTTTGCCGATGACACCCTCCTTATCTCAAAGACTCCCGTGGGCCTGCAGAGTCTCCTTAACAGTTGCCAGGAGTTCTGCTCGCAAAGGGGCCTGTTAATAAACACTAATAAAACAAAGTTCCTGGTCCTAAACCCACCCAAAAAAATGGTCGCCCCCCGGTGCTGAATTCCGTGACTCTGGAGAGGGTGTCTGAATTTGATTATTTAGGCATCCGTCTCTCAGACTCCATGCATTGGAACTCGCACATCCAAAAGATGCTTTTAACCCATAAAAGGGTGGGCAGCGCCCTACTGAAGGAGCAACGCTCCTCTACAACCAAGCCTGGAGATTTATCAAGCTAGAGGGGTTAGTGCTGCTTTGTATGGGGCGGAACTGTGGGGCACTTATAATCTCGAAGTGTTAGCCAGATCAGAGACCAAATTTCTAAAAGACCTGATGGCTCTCCCCCAGAGCACCCCTTCAGTACCCGTACTAATGGACATGGGTTGCAGATCAATCAAGGATCAAGCCCAAATTCGCCCCCTGCTGCTCTGGGCCCGACTGTGGCGAGTGCCCGAGCTGGACCCATACGCAGAGGCCCTAGCAAAGGTCATGGCTTTGGAGGGCTGGTCCAAGATCAAGTGGCTGAGGGACGTGAAACGGCTGCTAGGAGCTTTGGGGCTCGGGGATGCTTGGGAAGCAAGGACCGCTCCCCCCAAGGCAGTTCTGAAGAAGCTTTACTGGAGCTGGATACTTTGTAACAATTCCCTTGACGTAAAACATTGTAAATCCACGGAGGAATTTGTGAAGATGAAGGAAGTGGTGGCCTACGAACCCTATCTTGACACTATCTCCAATCCTACTGATAGAGCTTTGTATTTTAAATTTACAGTAGGGACACTACCTGTAGGTGATTTTATCTCCCGGTCGCTCACATTTTCTTTGAATGTCCTGCATATGCACGGCCAAGGCGGAGATGGCTTAAACCCCTATGCAGACAGCTAGGTACCCGGCAGTACAGAGAGGCGCTGCGTATTCTAAAATCCGATACCTGTACCCTGTTTGCATGTTGCATGTTGTGTGTCTAAGTTTCTAAAATGGGCATGGCTAATTCGTTTGAATAGGCTTTCTGTGACTATTTAATGCTTGTTTTATCTGCTTTGTTTAACACGATTTTATCTGTGTCAATAGAATGCATTTGTTTTTATATGATCTTAAAATTGTTGTATCTGCTTTTATGATATTTTTATATCGAAATAAAGCCATTCACTCTTGATAGGTCTTGATCTCATTAACCAGTGAAATTCTGCCAGTAGGAGACTTAGTAAGAGAATACCGTCCAGTCCTAATTGTAGAAGACTGAAAAAGGTGAATATGACCTAGGCAAATGTATATGTCTTCATGATCGCCTACAGGATGGAGAATATCTCAAATGCCTGAGATGGCGATTGCGATGGCATGTCGCTAAGATGCTGGTTTTCTGGATCCCATTGGTGCAACAGAAACTGGTGTCAGTGGTAGTCCTGTATAAGCTCCTGAAGGGCTCTAGAATATTTGCAGGCCAGCTATGTTAACGTCATGAAACATTCATGAATCACTACGGCCAGTCGTTCCTACCAGAGAATCCTGTATAGTGAGACAAGCAGTGCTCAGAAAAGTCGTCTATTTATTTAGTGCAGTGAGCCTCATTTCTTCTTCCTGAATCAATGATGTGACATATTTACTATTTTGTAAAGCACACAAATACCTAACAAGATGCTCACTTGGACTCAACCACTGGACTATGTCATTTTGGCATGTTATTAACTTGAAAGAGTCAATGCTAGTCATGAAAAGGGCATTTACCTGTGGCTACGGATTTCCAGTATTGTTATTTTTCATAGACTTGCATGCAGCCCTCTCTCTTATCATTTTAAGTTTCACACTCCTTCCTTGAGCATTAGTGTTTTAAAGTGACGTTCAGTGTACATCTCTTTGTCTGCTTCTTTACCATTTAGAATGAGATAATGGGCTATTGAACAGTGGCGGCTGCTTCATTGCTAAGGGGGGTGTATTAGAAGAAGAATAAATTATATAAATTATTTTTAAAACGTATCTGTCGATGCTGGCCACCTCTCCTCCCAGCAGTCACTTGCGCACAGGCTCCCCACCCAATCCCGGCGCTGCTCTCATGCTATACCTAGAATGAGAAAAGGACACACAGTTGATGGATGGAATGCAGAACAAATCAAAACATTCACCCCCAGTCAAGAGATCTTGGTTAAATCCATCATTCTTTTGCTCACCATGTGACCCCAGTTTAGACCTGGCCATGTGCCTCTTGGGAACAGTACAGCCCGAACTGCCAAGCCAGGTCCTCCCTGGGCCGGAAACAAGCTTCCTAGGACCGGTTTTGGGGTTTCACCCCTCATCAGCCTGGATAGCTTGAATCCAGTGGCACAGTAAGCCCGGGACCCACTTCTGGGCATACTCAGTGCACTTAGGGCGAGAAAGCAAATGACACATAGTTGATGGACGGAATACAGAACAAAGGATAACATTCACACACAGTCAACAGATCTGGGTGAAATCCATCATTCTTTTGCTCACCTTGCCACCCAAGTTTAGACCTGGCCATTTGCAAATCAGTCTTGAGCCTGTGCCTCATGGGAACAGTCCAGCCCGAACTGCCAAGCCAGGTCCTCCCTGGACCGGAAACAAGCATCCTAGGACCGATTTTGGGGTTTCACCCCTCATCAGCCAGGATAGCTTGAATCCCAATACCTAGAATGAGAGCAGTGCCAGGATTGGATCGAGCGGCCTGATTTGCCGCTCAGACAGTTCCTGGGTGTCTGTGCTATTTCTCCAACCTGGCTGTGCAACACAGCTGGGTTGGAGAAATCTAAGTGTGCCTGTCTGTTTGGCCGGCCAAACCGGCATGCATACTTTACAGTGCCCATTACTCATCCCCCTGGCATGATTCGTCCCCACCCCACACAGGCCTTGGGTCAGTAAGTCAGCAGAAAATGAAATGATAATATTGTTTTATTTTCATTTTATTTTTTGCTGACTGACTTTGACAAGTGGGATGGCGTTCCTCCGCCATTACGGGGAATCCTCCCCTGCTATTGACGCAGTCACTACAATATTAACGTACTCCTGTTTATACTGCTGTTTTGAAATATTATCTTGGATTCAAGTCTCTGAACTGAAAATTATTCAAAAATGTTAATCTAATCTATAAAAGATCCCGACACTGGAGAATTCTAGTTACAGAGAAGTCGTGCATTTCTTGGCATTTTAAAATACTCCATTATTCATGGGTAACTTGTCTTGCTCGGTCTTAGGATAATTGAATGGATAGACTGCAAAGTACTAACCTTAAACATTGTGACCGGCTGTGACATATGCATAGTTTCTATGCATGGCTGAGTTTAATGTCTATACAGGCGCACTTAAATGACGGAGGGGTCTGTTGAATATTCATTCTCCTCGACAGATCAGGAGTCAAAGGGCTCTGTATCCATCTATCAAGATTACAGCTGCGTCTTCCCCCTCTTGCATTCTAATCAGCTGTGATCCTTGACAGGGAGACCAATAGCAAGTCTGCTGTGTCAGTGTCCTACCTCCTCACATAACCCTGTGTGTATTGCCCTACCTCTGTGCACGTCCACCTCCTTACCTCTGCTTAATACTTGTCCTGCAAGCGAGGAATGACGCTCCTCTCGATGTTGACTGGGCGTCCCTAATTCCCAAGACGACCATTTTTCATTACTTGCATTTTGATAGTTAATATAGAGAAAAATCCTGTTATTGTTAGTGTTTTTGGTTATCCTATCAGTGGCTAATGTTCCATCTGATGTTGACGGATATGACTCATCTCGGTCACTGTTGCCTACTCCACACCGCTACTTCGTTCTTCTGTAAACAGAGCTTTGATATTAACGCCCAGGTGTTTGTCCAGTTTTTGACTTTAAACTGCTGGTAGGTTTTGAGAAGTCTGCACCGTTCTCAGTATTGAGAATAGCCCCTGTTTATAAATAGCTCACCCAACAACTCCAAGAGCACCAACAAATAGAGAAATATCCCCAGTCATGACTTCAGAAACCTACAAACTCCAATCCTCAAGTCTGTGCCCTTCTCAGAAGAGGCAAAGTGTTTGAACTAAGCTCAGTAGGTCGATGGAAAGGTGAACAGATATGTGGTAGTTCTATCTTTTCAGTTGAATAGGTTAGTATAGTAGTGCAGTTGGAAAATTGATTGCATTCATTATTTTTTTTCAAAATAGCAAATTGATAAATACGTACACAAATCACATTTGGCAAAAGGAGAAATGCATAATTTGAGATTAAAAAAACATTTTCAATAGTCTCGATATAATTAAATTATTTTTACTACCATATTTAATCAGTATTAAATAATAATAATAAAATTCAATGCAACATATGCCATAAAATCTACAAAATATGCAAGTAATCAGATTGGCTATACCACATGAGGCTTTACAGTTGTTTACAAAATGCTCGTGCCTAATTCATAAATTTCAGCGCACAGCAGAATAATTGAGTACCGTTGCCTGTTCCTACAGCCTCCTAGCCCATGCCTGGTAGGGAGGTTTTTAGAGCCTCTTTTGTACATTCTGTAGCACTGGACACCCTCATAAATAGGCTAGTACAGTGATTCTTAATTTTAATTCACAAACAAATATAAAAAAATCTATTTTATAGGAACGTTGGGGATTTTCTAAACTCAACTGAGGCCACCCGTTATGTCTGATGTATTTACATTGATTCCACGAATGAATCTGAGAACACCAACTTAATTTTTAGCTTCTAATTTCAAATTCCTTCACATTTACACAACGTTTTCAAATTTTCAATTTCACATTTTGTTTCTACATTTATATACACTTCAGTAGTCGGTTAATATGATTTCATTTTCTATGTAGTAGATCCCCTGTGTAGGACGTCGCCGAACCCTAGGGGTACCTGGACCACAGGTTAAGACCGGCTGGGCCAGCAGTAAATGGCTTCAGTTTTTTTCCAGGATGCCCGGGTCACAGTTCCTCTGTGCTGTCTGAAATATAATCCAGGTGGGTTTCATTTTAGCTGTACTTGAATCCAGTACCCTCTCAGCACATACCTACTATAGGTTTAGGCACGATAGTAGACATGCAGGGGGAAGCACACCCTCACAAGACCTTTCACTAAGTTTGTACAAATAGAATCGTTTATCTTGGCTTTGCGGTTCTTTCAGCAGAATTTTCACAAGATCACTTTGTTTTTCATAAGACATACATAGAACCACATCCTAAATTCTAAACTGGGCCAGTTGAATTATGCGGCCTCAGATACTAAATTTTGTGGCAGTTTTGACTAAATTGTCATGTTATGTAGCGTAATGCAGCAAATTGAATGATAGTATTACATCATCATTTAGTCATGTTTGATAATGGGTTAGAGATTATGTGCCAGAATTCGGCAACTTCATAATTGTGTGGAAAACACAGCGCCTGCAAAATCGCTTAATTCCAGTCGCTCTGGTTTTAATTGATAATAAAAGTGACAGTGTTATTGAGGAAGGCATGACAGAACATACAATCAGTCACTCGAATACTTGCTAATACTAGACCTGATTTGTGCTGCAAGATGGGGAAAGGCTATACCAATCCTCCCAAATAACATTTGTAGGATTTGGTGAGGATGACCAGCTACACGCACCTCAAACACTAACCATTCAACACATTTACCGCCAAACATATACACACACCCGCACTGCTAATGATGGAACTCAAACATGCCTAAAACATGTTTTGGTCTGTGATGCCCTCTTGGAGAGCGTGAAGGACTCATGAGTTCTGGTACCTTCAGTGAAGGTACCAGAACTCATGAAGACTATCCGGCAGTTCTTGTACAAATCTATGCGATATATCATAATTTACTTTGTCCATAATGTGTCCTTCCCATGATGCACAGCATTACAACATTGCTGTAAGAAGTGGGAGAGTGTGAGTGAATCATTGCATCAATGGTGTTTTCTTTGTATTGTGAACTTGATTGTATTGCTTTAAGCTTCAAAACGTATTTCTTTCATATAGGTGTCACACCATCCTCTCAATCTCTGGGAAATCTATGCTGTGAACAATAAACAAGTGACATTTAAGACCAAGAGCTCGTCAGCATTGCCCAAGAAACCGCAGGGTGGGCTTTATGCATCTATTCGAAGTTCTGGATACGGTAAAACCAGCTCTTCTGTGAAACAGGCGGCGTCCTCTGGAGAAAAACTAACTGCAAAAGAGGCGGCCAGAAGGTCCAACGTAAAAAAGAACTTCTCGCCAGATCAACCACGAAAGAAAGGTACATTGGGTGGTTTTGATATCTCACTCGGGCATGTCAAACATAATATTTTTTATCATGCTGATTGAAACATCTAAGATGAATTTCTTTGACCCGAACTGTCCCTGTCTTTGATGTTAACTTTGACCCCACTGTCTCTGTTTGATATCACCTTTGAGCCCCCCCAACTGTTCCTGTGTTTGACGTTACCTTTGACCTCTACAGTCCCAGTGTTTGATGTTGCCCATCAAGTAAGAAAGGGAAGTGTTGCTGGGTATGGATTCTAGTACTCTGGGGAGTTTCTGTATTTTGTATGTATTTTAATGGTGATCTCTTCAGCTGTACAGTTATGCTAATTCCAGATTTGAATATAATTTGCATTGTACTTGTTGAAAGTAGCACTACTGTAATGTACCTTGTTTAGAGAACCCAGCTTCTGGATTGTTAGACATCAAGGACTACTACAAGGTTATTTCTAGGATGTGAAACTCCGTTTGCAAAGGTAGATAAGTAAATGTACTCCAGTTAACTCAAACCATATACCTACATGCATTTTGCATGGTTCCATTTAAGAATGAGCAAAAGCATTGTAGTGTGTATGGGCATGATTGCAAGTGGAAGCTATTTGTTTAGCGTTTCACTTCTCCCACTGATCAGAAACGTCTTTCTAAGCAGCTACTCCTGATATAAGTCACAGTTTATGCACCTAAGAGGAAGGTGTGATACAAACACGTGTCTGCGCTGTCCATCGTTTCTAATGGTATATTTTGATATATATATATTTTTTTATTGAGTTTTCAAAGTGTCTGCATTGCATTATCAATTACATCCATGCTTACATTCGTATTTCATTATTGCAAGTTTTGTATACAGTATTATTCAATAAAACAGATCTGTCTACGGGGTTAAGGCAATTGAGAGACGTTATAGGCAAGTATGTAATGTTACAAGGTGAGAGAAATTTTCCCAAACAACCTCCCTAACGCTCCCTTCAGAAACCATGATATATTGTAATTATATTGTTCCTGTCCCTGCAGGGCAGCACATGCCTGTAGGCACAAAGGCGAATAACCTTACAATGTAACCATTTTTAAGCCACTGAACATATGATTGCCTTCTAAGCCTCTTCCCCGTCTTCACTCCAATGCAAACTAGAGAAATACTGTAGCTGCAGTGGCTGCCTGTAGTGGACTACCACTTACATTAAAATATTTGTTTGTTCCCACATACCATAATTGGGGAAAAGCTATTTTAATGCAAGCAGCTGTGCATAAGACCTACATCAGACCCCCATACAGGTCCGAGGCTTAAACATAAATATTACATCACAAGTTCACCTTTTAAAGAAAGTGCGCTCATTAATGTTGTGCTGAAATGGACACTAGCTTGGATACGATGCCTGGCCTGAGAACGGCGTTGCACTGTGTGGGGAATTGTAACACTGGATGTCCTGAGCCTTTGTTCTGAGCCCAGGTGTGAAATATGCAACCTATTGCTTTACTGCCTTTATCGCGCTGCTATGGGCTTAGACCTGGGACCTTATTCACAATTGGACATGTGCCTTTAAGCTCCATCGCATCTTCAGCACCTTACCGGCTCCCCCTGATAAGCCTTTGGGCCCCACAGATCCAACTATGTTACCACCAGCCCGGTTACCTTCTGCAGGTCTTCTGAATGTGCTGCAGGTCCAGCTCCGACTACAAAGCCGATTCCATGCCATCAGCCATGATCCACACTGGTTCCTGCAGTGTCAACGCCGCTGACACCAAAGGAGGACGTTGAGCTAATAGTTCTCTGACTCCAAGCCTAAACATTCCACACCTCGAACTAAGCTGAAGACAATATGCAGGGCTGAAAATGTCAACATGATCATAGGGTTGAATTATTCCCCTGTGTTTTAACCATACCCATCAAGGGACAGGAATAATTCTATCACAGTCCACCTGAGATGTATTTTTTGCATCTCTCTATACAGAGAAGACTAAAGATCTCCCCATTCCTTCTGTTCCTTCCGGCCCTGACACCCACAAGGCTCATCAATCATAGTACTTCTGCGCTTGAAAACTTAAACAGCTCACCCGTTCAGCAGAGTTGCCTTTAGGCATGAGGAAGAGCCCTCTAATGAAACATGCTACCAGGCTGATGGATGAGGGCTTTTGTCCTTAAAAGGATAATCTTCTGTAGGTTTAGAAGTCTAACTGATCACTCAAGTACTCACGATTATCCAGTATTGTGGTATCTTTCATAGATTCACATGCCTGAATCATTCCCCGTCGCCGAGGCGGGAGTCCCACGGTATATAAAAAAGCAGTGCCAAAAGTAAATTATTGTAGTAGGCCTAAGAGATAGGCCTGAGGCTTAAACTGCAGTAGCCTATCTACCTCATTATGCTAAAAGGACTAAGAATTTTGCCCCAGCCAATCTGCATACAGCACCCTCTAGAACCCTCTCTCCTTTCCACAGGGTACCCTTAGCCTGTGCACCCATGTGTTCTTCCTTCTTGTCGGCAGAAGCACAGAGCATTTGGCAATGGCCAGTACAAAATTACATCAAACTAACAGCAGAGCATGTGCCAGGCGCTGACAATCACTGGGAGGACACTCTCAGCAGGATGACAAAGAACTGCTATGAATGGGAGTTAAATCAGCAAATTCTGAATTACATCTTCAGTCGTTGGGGCAAACCAAAGCTGGATCTCTTTGCTACCACTCAGAAGCTCAAATGCCAATTTTACCAAGTTGCAAAAGAAACAATTGATGGACGGAATGCTGGACAAGGCAAACATTCACCCCCAGACACAAAGATCTGGGTTAAATCCATCATTCTTTTGCTCACCACACCACCCAAGTTTGGACTCAGCCATATGCAAATCAGCCTTGGCCCTGTTCCTTATGGGAACAATCCAGCGCGAACTGCCAAGCCAGGTCGTCCCTGGACCGGAAACCAGCACCCTGGGACCGGTTTCAGGGCATCATCCTTCATCAGCCAGGCTAGCTTGAATCCAGTGGTGTAGTGAGCATGGAACCAACGTATGGGCATACCCTTCCCACTTAGGGCGACATGCAAAAGAAACAATTGATGGACGGAATGCATTCTGTCCATCAATTGTTTTTTGCATTTGTCACCCTGAGTGGGACGGGTATGCCCAGACGTGGGTCCCGTGCTCTCCATGCCATTGGAGTCAAGCTATCCTTGCTGATGAGGGGTGAAACCCCGAAACCGGTCCAAGTATGCTCGTTTCCAGTCCAGGGAGGACCTGGCCTGGTAGTTCGGGCTGAACTGTTCCCAATGGTCACAGGTTCAAGACTGATTTGCATATGCCTGGGTTCAAACTGGAATGACATGGTGAGCAACAAAACGATGGCTTTAGGCCCAGATCTCTGTACTGGGGTGAATTTATGACATTGTTCTGCATTCTGTCCATCAATTGTTTTTGCATTTGTTACCCTGAGTGGGACGGGCATGCCCAGACGTGGGTCCCGTGCTCTCCATGCCATTGGAGTCAAGCTATCCTTGCTGATGAGGGGTGAAACCCCGAAACCGGTCCTGGGATGCTTATTTCCAGTCCAGGGAGGACCTGGCCTGGCAGTTTGGGCTGGACTGTTCCCAGTGGGCACAGGCTCAAGACTAATTTGCATGTGCCTGGGTTCAAACTTGAATGGCATGGTGAGCAAAAGAAAACGATGGATTTATGCCCATATCTCTGTCCTGGGGTGAATGTATGACATTGTTCAGCATCTGTCCATCAATTGTTGTTTTTGCAATTTTACCCAGTTGGCATCAGCAACTAGGTTCATGGACAAATACATTTTCGATAGCAGGGTCATGATTCTTTGTCATTGCTTTGCCCCACAGTACAAATGGTTTCAAAGGTGCTGAACAAGATGAAGAGGGAACCATGCTGGATCATACCAATAGGCCCGATATGGAACAGACCATGCTATTTCACAGAACTTCTTCTCCTATTAAAGCAATACCATATGCTACTGAAACCAATTCACAATATATTGACTCCCCACGAAGGCTAAGTACTTCATCCGGATCTGAAGTTCTTTAACTTGGCTTGGCTCCCGAGTGCAATGAACACTCAAATCTAGATATACCAACGGATTGTAAAGAAATCCTAGATAAAGTCAGAGCAAGAACATTGAAGAGGACTTAGAAGTTTACGGGGAAACTATTATGTTTATGGTGTCTGGAAAATAATATTCACCCTAGATCTTCTTTACCAGAACCTTTGCTACCTTATCTGTTACACCTAGCATAATCATGCCATTTTCATGTTATGTTAATGTTCATTTTGCAGCCCCATCACACTTAGGGAGGTGTTTTGGTAAAGTAACCCTGTGGTCAAATAGAATTGGGAAGGATTTGTAAGGAGAACTTTTTTAAGTTTTGCTCCGTTGAGGCATCCACCAACTCCTTGGCAGTTAAATACATTAATTTTGGAATTGACAAGGAGCTCTTTTGAATATCACTCCTGAAAAATGGCATTGCTGTTGTCATTGACTTCTGCAAGGCAAGGCGAGAGGAGTGAGTGAAATACATATAGACCCTTACCATTAAAGAGCCATATATGCTGTTTAGGGATGACTAGGTTATATTAAGAACAAATCCATGGTTCATTCCAAAGGTGCAGTTGGGAATTTCATTTAAATGAACATGTCGTTTTTAAGGTATTCTTTCGAAATGCAAATGTTGTAGCGCACAGAACACTTCATTCTCTTGACGTAAGCAGGTGCTTGAAATTTTATATTGACGGGGCTAAAGAGTTTTGAAGACAGATCAGCTGTGGGTAGCCTATGGTTATCCCCGTAAAGGTCTCTCCTTCTGTAAACAAAGTATAGGCACTTGTATCTCTGTAGATATTGTGTTTTGACATCGTTCAGCAGGAATACCTCTACAAGGAGTGTTTCAGCTTCTACTTCTCTTTTTGCTGGTGTGTCAGTACAAAGGCATTTGTATGGCAGCAACGCGGAAGACTAAACACACATTCATCGAGCATTACTGTTTGGATTCAATAGTACAAAAGGTTGTAACAGTGGGACAGTCAGTATTACTGACTGGATTTAACAGTACAAAAGGATGTGCCAGTTGGACAGGCAGTGTAGCACAATTTTTTCCAGTAAGGTGAGCCTTTGTTTATTCATTGCCCACCATCCGCAACAATTATTATTTATGTATTGTTTAACGGCTTGCTATTCTGATTCAAGCATGTGAATCTATAAAAGATCCAATCCTGCAAAATGAAAAAAATTACTTGCCTGTTACTGAAGTTCTGAAGTATAGGTATCTTTCTTTGATTCACATGCAACCCACCCTCCTCACCTGCTGAGGCTTACCTATCCAACAAGGCTTAACTGTTCTTCACACCTGTACCAGAAAATCGGAAGTATGGGAGCCTCTGAGGGGAGTGATGATGAGGGTGCTGCAATCTCATTGGTTGAATGTAGTTATTTTCAAATTATATGAATAGACTAAAGTGACTGTTTTGCAGCATTTGCAGGCTATGTTTAATATAGGACTGCTTTCTGAATTTACTATGGGACTCCCAGCTTGATGAGGATCAAGGATTCAAGCATGTGAATCTATGAAAGATACCAATATTGGGGAACTACAGTTATCGGTAAGTAACTTTTTTCCTCCTCATCTGTTTACATTTTCCCCAATTCAGTGAGGAACCTCAATTGCATTGCTTGGTAATCGCACATGAGATTTGAAGTACCACTCGTCCTATCACCATGGAAAGATACAGGAACAAATATATACTATTTTGTGCTTTCTGTCTTCTCAGATAAAATTGGTTATGACTGTCTGGAATTGGTTAACTAAGGTTAGCAACACTGGTAACATCTGAAAAAATGATAATAATCTGGAATGATTTCCATCTTAACTTCTGTTATCTGACTGAGCCAGTAAAATGAACCAATGTACCAGGACAGTAAATCTCTCTTAATCTATCTCTGGAGCGGAAACAAATTATTCAATACTAATACCGGAGCGATTCAGTTTGCAGTTTGATTACATTGATGTTTAATACCTTTAGTTGTCCACTTTAATAACAAAGGTGTGTGCAGACTGGTGGCCTTTCAGCACGCACACTTATTGCGAGAGTCTAAGATTTTTCTAAATTGAGCTTTAAGCTATATACAGTGTGAACGCTTTTAAGAACCTCCATCAAGAGGTTGGAGTACAGAGGTCCAGACAAGGAGACTGTCAAGCCATTGGGGAACATGGATAGTTTAACATAATCCCTTCTTGTCTTATTCCACTTCTTCTCATTATGTTGAGTGCAGTCAGCAAAAGCTTCTAGGATGAGATCAAAAAGAAGGGGTGATAGGTAAGAGCCCTTCTTCAGCCCCCTGTGTTTTGCAAAGGCATGGGAGGCAATTATATTAACCCTGATGTTTGCCTTCGGCCTACGATACCTTCCCACAATCCAGCTAACTAAATATTCTCTTGCATGTGATGCATTCTCTCACTACATATAAAATATTTGTGTTTTCCAGTTTGTTTCCTCTGTATAGAACCAGCTTGGTCTGGCTCCACTAGCCCTGGAAACAATGGACCCCGTGATGTGGCTAGAAAGCCTTTATTAAGTTTGTCATCTAGGTTCAACAGTGGCATTTATCTTCAAGAGCCACAAGTAGTTTGGCCTTTGCTGTGTTTAGTGCTAGCCACATACCATACAGCTGGTAAGAAAATTAATGTTGCTGTTATTAGAGCCAGAATTGCACCAAATGTTTTATAGAGTATCCTGAATACCCATTCAGGCAGGTGACTCTGTTTCACTTTAACAGTTTTCTAGTGAAACGAGCATGGCCCAGGCAATACTGATTCACAGACCTATTTAATATTTCAGGGACAGCTCCCCTTCAGCTAGGATCACAGATAGATGTGCTGTCGAAATGCCAGGGCCAAGTCTTTAACCATAGCCTGTGATTGTTGAAGCCACATATAATGCAACTGGAAATGAGTTTGCATATTTTGCTCATCTAGGAGTATTCTGATGGATTCATCTGCCTGTGGATTCCTCACCTTATGAATATCCCCTGCGCCAGCATTCCGCAGAAAATTTTCCCAGCTCTCCACGCCAACGGGGTCGTCACAATGCCATGGCTCCGCACGCGGCTCCGCATGACGTCACCGGAGCCATAAGAGGACCACGTCGGCGTGATGACTTCAGTTCCCTTTTTTCTGCGCTGTCGACGCTAACCGTTTTTCTGGAATTCTCCATACTTTGTCTGGACACTTTGTAATTTCGTTTGTATCTCTTTCTCTTTTGACATGTCTGCCCCGAGGAAGTCAGGTTTTAAGCCCTACAGGGAGTGCGGTGGAAATATGTCAATTACTGACCCGCATGAAGATTGCCTTTGGTGTTTATCTTCACACCATGATGTCGAGGGATGTTTTTCGTGCAGGAAGATGAATCCTAAGGCGCTGAAGGAGCGAGAAGCCTAGCTTTATATGGCCAAGGAAAGAAAAGAAAAAAGGGGTTGGAAAAGGTCACAGTCCAACTCTTCTACGTCACACAACTCCAAGAGGAAGCATAAGAAGAAGAGGAGACATGCTTCTCACCGCCAATCCTCGAAGTCTGTTGGTGTCAAGGTCGCCTTCTCCTGCTCGACGTCGAGAAAAGGACTTGGTTTCTCCTTCGGTGTTTCCTCAAGTGACTCCAGCTCAATCTCTCTCATATAAGGGGACTCCAGAGCAGGCGACGCCACCGAGATTCTCACCGACTCCAGAGAGTGTGTGGAATCCGGCTGACACAGAGATTCCTTCCGCCCTGGCTGTTCCACCTGTGTCTCCAGCGGCTCCGACTCCAGAGAAACCTCATTCGGATCTCAAACCGGCTTCATACACTCCATTTCGGACGCTAGGTTCGGATCCCTCGCATTTTTTTAATGCGATGTATGGTGTGTTCACCAGGGCCTTATATCCCTCTGGAGCACCTTCGGGTCCCATGGGTCCTTTGGCATTTAGTTTGGGTGTCTCAGCAGAATCCTCAGGCCCCCTTTGTGGCGTTCATGACAGCGACGCCGTCCTGCCACTTTCCGGCTCCGAGGATGTTGACGCCGTATGGTTAGTCCCCAGCTCCATCCTGTGAAGCTTCTCGGATTCGTTCAGCGCCGGCTTTGGAAGTGGATCCACCTTTGATGCCGCTCCCGGAGCTGTCAACGCCGTGTGTGGCCGACGCCAGAACCGAAGATGCGCTCGAGGAGAGAGGCACAGAGATTATTGGAAGAGGAGCAGTACCAGGCTGAAGAGAGGGAGAAAGGAGAGGTGTATGACACAGAAGATGTGCTTGAGGACTTGTGGGAGGCAAGTGGGCTTAACACTTCTCCCGAGGGGGACTTTGCTTCTCAAAAGGCTTCTCCCTCGAAGGATGTTGCTCCTTTTCATATGGGTATTAGGAAGGCTGCGCAACATTTGGATTTGAAGCTTCCTGTGGCGGAGTATAAGCCTAATCTTCTCACGGAAGTGCTTCATTCTCCATCTTCGGTTGTTGAACCACTTTTGCTATTTAATGATGCACTGACTGAGCCAATCAATCCTCGATGTGTGGCGCAACCCTCTTTCGGCTCCTGCGGTTTCAAGGTCAGTCTCAAGAAGGTATAGACCTGCTCCTGGAGATCCGGTTTTCCTTTCTTCTCACCCCTCTCCTGAAAGCCTAGTGGTGCAGGCTTCTTGTTCAAAGTGATCTAAGGGGCGTTTTCGCGGGCTCCCGCAGACAGGGATTCCAAGAAGTTGAAGCAATCTGCGAAAAAGGTCTTTTCATCAACCAGTATGGCACTGGTCTACCAACGCCACTTGTCTCTTCGGCAGGTATATTCAGGCCCTAATGGACTCTGCAAAACAGCTTCTTCCTAAGTTGTTTGAGGAGGACAGGGGGAATCTGAGCGAGGTGAATTCTCAAGCTGCGGCTCGCCAGGTCATCCAATCTGGTCTGGATACGGCGGATTCTGTTACCAGAGTAATGGGTTCATCCATTGCGACAAGGAGGCACGCATGGTTAAGATCTTCTGGGTTCTCTCCTGACATGCAGGCTGCTCTTATTGATTTGCCATTTGATGGGTCCAAGCTTTTTGTGGAAAAGGCGGACTCCTCCCTGCAAAGATTTAAGGACATTAAGGCAACGGCAAGGTCTTAGGCTCTGCAGACTCAGACATGAGGCTATGGATATAAACGATTCCGTGGCTTTGGGAAGTCTTCCTTTCGTGGGTCCAGACAGCCTCGGCAACAGCAACAGCAGCAGAACCCCTTGTATAAGAGCTACAGGGGTAAAGGCAGAGGTTGCCTTCGTGGAACTGGGCGTCAGCCTTCTTCATCTTCCTCCTCTACCTCCCCAACCCCTCCTGGTAATGCAGGAAAGCAGCCCTAGATCCGCCATACTGGATCATGTAGGTCCCGTGGGAGGCCGGCTTACCTATTTTCTACAAGATTGGAAATTAATCACTTCAGACCTTTGGGTTTTAGATCTGATAGAAAATGGGTACACCCTTCCCTTCAGGGAATTCCCTCCTCCTTACCCTCCTTGCCAAGACGTTTGCACGGAGGATCATTTGCTTCTCCTTCAGAAGGAGGTTCTTACCCTGTTACAAAAAGGTGCGATAGAGGTGGTTCCGGAGCAGGAAAGGGGTCAGGGTTGCTACTTCCGGTATTTCCTGATCCCCAAGAAGAATGGCAGGTTACGTACTATCCTCGACCTCAGAATCTTGAATCTGTTTCTGAAGCAGGAGAGGTTCAAGATGCACACTCTAGCGCAGGTTCGTCAGGCGCTGCAACAAGAGGACTGAATGGTGTCGACTTGCAGGATGCGTATTTTCACATCCCAATCCAGAAGTCGCACAGGAAGTATCTCCGTTTTACAGTTGGGTCGCAACACTACCAGTTTGCGGTACTTCCGTTTGGTCTTGCTACCGCACCTGGAGTCTTCACCAAGGGGATGGCAGTGGTGGCTGCCCATTTCATGAAGTCGGGGATTCCAGTTTTCCCCTACCTGGACGACTGGCTGTTGAAGGCAGAGTCTCCAGAGATGGTGAGTCATCATCTGCAGGTTACAACCCAGTTCTTGTACAAGTTGGGTCTTTCGATAAATGTACCCATGTCTCACCTGGTGCCCTCTCAGCGCAACCTGTCCTTCAAGGCAGTACTTGATACCACTGCGCGTCGGGCATTCCCTCCTCCACAAAGGATTCTCGACATTCAGGAAATGATTCCCTTGTTTTACAATGGAGCGGTTGTTCCGGTTCTGAAGGTCCTTTGCCTGCTCGGTCTGTTTGCTTCTTACATCCTGGTGGTCAACCATGCACGCTGGCACATGAGGGCGCTCCAGTGGTGTCTACACAGGCAGTGGTATCAACACAAAGGAGATCTCAGGGACTCAGTCAGGATCTCCAGAGAAGCTGCAGCGGATCTGTCCTGGTGGAGTGTGGAGGGCAATCTGTCACAAGGAAAGCCCTTCCATCTTCCTCCATCGGTGGCCACAGTGATAACAGATGCCTCTACCCTAGGGTGGGGTGCTCATCTGGGGGATCTGGAGATCAAGAATCTTTGGTCCCCAGAGGAAAGGTTGCTTCACATTAACCTTCTGGAATTGCAGGCAAATTGTTTGGCGCTCAAGGCCTTTCTCCCTTCCCTTCGTGGTCAGTGGGTTCAAGTCCTGACTGACAACAGTACCGCGATGTGGTATGTCAACAATCAGGGAGGAGTAGGATCATACTGTCTCTGCAGAGAGGCATTGCGGGTCTGGTCCTGGGCACAGGACCAGTGGATTTGCTTGATGGCAAATCATCTGGCCAGGGTGCTGAACGTACGTGCGGAAAGTCTCAGTCGACAGTTCTCCGCCGACCACGAGTGGAGGCTTCATCCGGAGGTAGTTAATCACATCTTCCGGACGTGGGGAACTCCTCGGGTGGACCTGTTTGCCACTCTCGAGCACGTGCACTGCCCGTCATTCTGCAGTCCCCAGTTTCCGTGTCAGGGAGCATTGTGGGACGCGTTTCAGTTGAGTTGGAGTTCACAACTCCTTTATGTGTTTCCTCTCATACCCTTGATTCATAGGGTTCTGAGGAAGATTCGCAAAGAGCGGGCCCAAGTTATGTTGATCGCCCCGGATTGGCCAAGAAGGGTGCTGTACACGGACCTACTTCACCTCTCATCGCACCCTCCGCTCCGTCTCCCTCTCAGGGCAGACCTCCTCTCTCAGATGGAGGCTCAGGTTCTACACCCCCACCTCCAGAGCCTGCACCTTCATGCCTGGAGATTGAACGGGGCAACTTGAATTCTTTTTCTCTCCCGCCGGACGTGGTGGATGTTATTTTATCGGCCAGGCGACACTCCATCAAGTCTATCTACTCCTACAGGTGGTCAAAAATTGTTAGATGGTGTGGAGAGAAATCTATTGATCCTCTGAAAGCGCATCTTTCCGATGTTCTTTGTTTTTCACTTCATTTAGCTCAGCAGGGTTGTGCTGTGGCCACTGTTAAAGGATATTTGTCGGCCTTGTCGGCATTTATTTGTTTGCCTGATCAGCCTTCTCTTTTTAAGTCTCCAATCATCTTAAGGTTCATTAAGGGGCTTACTAACATGTTTCCGCCCATTCCTTTTATTATACCCCAGTGTGATTTAAATCTGGTGCTAACTTTTTTAATGGGTTCCACGTTTGAACCTATGCATAGTTGTCCTTTGAGACTACTGACATTCAAAACGGTCTTTCTAGTGGCTATCACTTTGGCTAGGAGGGTGAGTGAGCTTCAGGCTTTGACTTCAAAGCTTCCTTTTCTGACCATACATGCTGAAAGGATGGTACTCAGGACCAGGGCCGCTTTTCTGTCTGAGGTGGTAACTCCCTTCCATCTAGGACAGTCCATTACCCTCCCTACTTTCTATCCTCCCCCTCACCCTTCCAAGGAGGAGGAGAGGCTTCATCGTTTGGTTTCAAAGAGGGCGATTAGTTTCTACTTGGATAGAACAAAGGACTTCCGTCAAGATGATCAGCTCTTTGTTGGATATGCCGGCCTTATGAAGGGCAAGGCAGTGCACAAGGGCACTTTATCTAGGTGGATCATCTTGTGCATCAATCTATGCTACTCCCTGGCTGGTAAGGAGCCTCCTGTAGGCATTAGAGCTCATTCCACCAGGGCTAAATCATCTACTCTGCTTTTTCAATACATAAATAAATGTTTTTTTGTTACACATGATTAATTTCTTGTAAAATAATATCAAAACATCATTTTCTGTTGTCATACTTCATATCATTATTTACACATAATAGCAATATAGACATATGTACACACATAATCTTCCTTTGTTGCTAGACTTTTGCATAATCAGTTTTCAAGAAAAGGAGAAAGGAAAAACTATTTTGTGATGATGTGCAGAG
The DNA here is from genome assembly GCF_964261635.1 of Lissotriton helveticus. Taxonomy (NCBI): domain Eukaryota; kingdom Metazoa; phylum Chordata; class Amphibia; order Caudata; family Salamandridae; genus Lissotriton; species Lissotriton helveticus. The sequence continues at coordinate 689,712,083 of NC_136067.1, read as the reverse complement.
ACTGGCGGTAATTGTGAAGTGTACAGAACTTACTCTTTTTACACAATAATGCCTCTTTTATTTTTTCAATAAAAATATTTATCGTTTTTGGTTTGTAAATGCAGCTCTTCTCTATGTCATACATATATTGTACAGCAGTAGGTATTATTCCACTCCCATGGCCCCCCTGGTTCAAATCTGAAAGAGACACGTTAGTATTAGATTCCTTACCTTAGAATATCCCCAGGCGTCAGACTGGATCCGGAAATGTTTGCGTAGCAGTACCCTTGCGCGTCGGTAGGCGTCGTCTGCGGCTCCGCGTCCGTCGTCGGCGCCGTGATGACGTCGTCGGAGTACTTAAACGCCGCCTCCGCGTGCTGACGTCAGTTCTTCTTTTTCCGCGCCAGCAAGCGCAGATCTGGAAAAAGCAGTAACCCTAGTCATTTTTTGACTAACTTTTTTGATCGCTTTTGATTGTTTCTCGAAATCTTTCGACTCCGAACGGTGCCGTAGGGATGCCCGGCTTTAAGCACTGCGATGATTGAGACCGCCTGATGTCGGTCACGGATCCTCACCGCGTGTGTTTATCTTGTCTCGGCGTCGACCACGACGACAAGGCCTGCTCCGACTGCCGGGCCCTCTCTTCGAAAGCCAGGCGGGAGCGGTCCCGCAGGCGACTCGAACTCCGGCAGTAAGTCCCGCGCCGCGAGAGGTCCCGATCCCATGGGAGGTCGAGGGACAGGTCGCAGGCTTGGAGCCACCACAGTTCCGAGAGTAGGCCGCACTCCTTCGGGTCGAAGTCGTCGTCAGGTAAGAGGCACAAGAAGTCCAAGCGGCGTCATCGCTCTTCGGACTCCCCCCGATGCTCGCGCGATGCTGCCGGGGGTTCGGGTGACACCACCCACGCGGCTCCGTCGGAGTCGCGGGCGCCGCGTCCAGCCCCATACCCTACAGTCCCTGGGCTTAACGCGACGCCGGAGGAGATCCAGCGCTTCCTCATGGCCATGAGGAACCTCTCTCCTCCGACGGGCTCCGCGGCGCCTTCGGGCCCAGCGGACCCGTCTGGGGCCTCTAGCGGGTCAGGGGCATCGGCCCCGACGCCGTCGGGTGCTTCGGCCCCGACGCTGCCGACGCCTTCGGGCCCGGCGCCGCTAGGCCCCACTCTCCCGACGCCGCCGGCGCCTTAGGGCCCGGCGCCGCAGGGTTCAGCGGCACCGGCGCCGTCGGTGCCTTCGGGCCCGGCGCCACAGGACGCCGCTGGCCCTCCTTCGGGATCTGGTTCGTCGCCGGTGGACCTTACAACCTCCCCGGCGTCGGACCCTCAGGTGTCGCCTCCGGCGCCGTCCTCGGGCGGCGCCGTCCCCGGTTCCACCTTCGTTCCTGTTCAGACGTCGGGACGGCCCCGATGGGCGCCGCTCCAGACGTCGTTTGGTGAGTTTCACTTTTATGAACAGGCCCCATTAGTTGAGAACCCTGAGTTTCAGGAGATGGGTGATGAAGAGGACTGGGAGGGGTCTGAGGACCCTCTGACCACGGAGTGTCAGTCTCATGAGGACTGGGCAGGAGACCTTGGGGAGGCCAGTGGTCTGGACACCTCTCCAGACACTGGTTTTGTCTCCCCTCCTACCGTTGCTTCGGAGGAGGGGGCAACATAGAGCAGCAGTAGAGATGTGATGTGCAGAGACAGAGCTGGGACATGAAAGTGAGGGGACCTGCTGCCAAGGGATACTGCCACTTGGGCCTGTGTGCTGGATCCTGCGCCCATCCAGAACCCCCTACTGTCCCCAGGGCTAGTGGAGCCCCACTGCAGGAGTTCAGGCTGCTGTGTAGGAGGAGGGCCACGCTGCAGTGGGGATGGTGAAAGCCTACCATCCTGTTTTGATGATGCCCCCACTAACTGCTGACCTGGCCCAGTAGTGCCTAATGCTCTGTCCCTCGGGCCCCTGAAGGTCCCTGAAGCTGCCGGGACCTTGCGCCACGCAAGAGCTGTGTAAAGAAGCGCCTAGAAGGGAAGGAGCATCGTGGACTGGACCCCCCAGGAGGTGAGGAGTGTTACCCTGGGGCTTGCTGCTGGGACTGTCCGCCCCCCTTGCGCTGTGTGCCTGGAAGTGCTGGCCTGCAGAAGACTGCTTGTGTCCCCAGAGTGCTGTGACCAAGACTGCCCTGCTGATTGCCTGCCAAGCGCTATAATCTGGGAGCGCTGTACCTGCTAGGCGCTGGGGCTTGAGAAGTTGGCTGCCCCCCTAAGCGCCACAATCGTAAAGCGCTGTGTGTCTCTTGGAAGCGCTGTGCTGCAGAAGCGCTGTATGAGGAGGATTGTGCCCCCAACGAGCTGTGCTGGCTAGCGCTGCGCAGCTGGAAGAGGCTGCTTTTGTGCTCCTAAGCGCTACCGCGCCAGATTCAGCCACCCCTCCCCGGGAGGACTATGGTTGGGCCCCGTTGGCCCTAATTGTACACCGGAGCCCCCTGGACTGGGGGGGAGCCTGAATTACACTGTTGATGACTGCCCTGCCATAGAGATCACCCCTGGTTAGGGGAGTAGTACAGCCCACCTGCCTGTTATTGCCCCTTTGAAAGCGGGGCTGGCGTTTAAGGAACCTGGCACTTCAGAACTGTGCCCAGTCTCAGTTGACCCATGTAAAATACGGTCCCAGTAAGTTACCCGGGGTTCACCTGTTATGTCCCCATGTTGACGTGCCCTGCTAAACAAGGTTTTTATGCTTAATGGAATGTACCTGTTTGTGCTGCACTAGTGGGTTTCCTCCTGCCTAACGAAATGGTTTTGCCCATAGCCCCTTTATGATGACAGGTGGGCTCTCCAATCGTAACGGAGCTAGTGTCTCAGCTGGGGGCGGGGCTCAGGACATAAGTTGAAGCAGTACCAGGCCGCTCGACTGACTAGCAGGGTTGTGGCAGCTCTCTGTGTGGTTTGTTTGAGCTAGCGCAGATTGCGAGGGGACCCTCCTCTGTACGCTATTATTTGCCACTGTGAAACGCTTATTGACTGAAATTTGCTCAATTTTAAAAACGCACCTATCATTTATGCAATTGATTGACTAATTGTATATTTTAAAACAACTTGCTTTACTCACCCTTTTTGCTGTATTATCACTACCCTTAGCCCCGTTCCATCGCGGCTCTGTGCCGCGCCAAAGGGGTGCCAGTCTGCGCCAGTCCGCGCTGGACCCGCGCCCAACGCCCAATCCCCTGGCCGGCTACCACGCCATCCTAGTAAGTTACTGAAATACTCTTCCTCCGATCTGTTAGATATTAAAAACACCATGCACCGGCACGAATGCCCACACTTCAACTTAGAAGAGTGTTCCAACGTGACTCATATAGCCTGTCCAAACTGCAATTTTAAATTCACTCGCTCCCTTACTCAGATACCACTTATCCCAGGGGCATCTTGTAATGAGGCCACCCGCATTAAATGCGGACTGGTGAACGCTAGATCTATGTGTAAACATAGAGAAGATGTGGCTGAATTAATATCAGCACACAAACTGGATATTCTGTTCATAACAGAGACATGGGCCGACTTGGCTTCCGACCCCGATCTTGTGACAGCCGTCCCTGAGGGCTACTATATCGTCAGACAAGATAGACCGGCAGGGAAAAAAGGGGGCGGTCTTGCCATAATTCTACGGCTAGATCTAGCAGTAAAAACTGGAACTTCAGATAACATTCCTGCAGAAATACTATCTTTTTCTATCACTTTATCTCCCATCCAAATGTTCAATGGAGTTCTGCTCTATCGTCCCCCAGCGGCCCGAGCGCCTTTTCTCCAATCTATTAGTACTTTATTAGAAACAGTGCCAGAAGCCTCCGATTTTACAATACTTGGAGATTTTAACTTTCATTTAGAAAACACAACAGATAAAGATACACTGAGCCTTATTGAGGATTTCAAGGCCGTTGGCTTAAATCAGCTAGTTACCTCACCTACGCACAAAGCAGGTCATGTTCTTGACGGCTTATTCACGAACAATCCGGCCATTACCCCTCCTACTGTTACTCCTATTGTATGGTCAGATCATGCAGTGGTGGTCTTCTATGCCCGTGTTAAAAAATACAAAAATCAACACTCGACAAAAAAGCAACATAGGTCTTGCAGGGACTGGAAAAACATAGATACAAATACACTAACCGAGAAACTAGATAATAATAAACCATCCAAAGTGTCAGACCCTCAACTAGCAGCAAATAACTATAACCAATGGCTCACAGACACCTTTAATCTAGTAGCGCCTCTAAAGAGAGTGCGCCCAAATCGTGCAACACCATCGGCCCCTTGGTTCTCCGAACTGTTAAGATTGGAAAGACAGAAATGCCGCAATCTAGAAAGGTGCTGGCGAGTTAAGTACGACAACAACGATAAAGAAAGATACAAACAAGTGCTATCAGGCTATAGGAAGATGTTAAGACTGGAAAAAAGCAAATATTTTTGTGAACAGATAGAAAAAGCCCAGAACTCCAGTAGGCAACTATATCAGGTAGTGGCAACACTAACAACTATACTAGCAGCAAATACTACTGAGACTACCCAAGATTTCTGTGATCAAATGGCTGACTTTTTCAGGACCAAGGTCACAGAAATCTTCGACAAATTCAATAACATCACGACAGAGGAACCATCAGATAGCCTTAAGAACTCACAACTCACATCCTCCTCTCTGAATGAATTTCTTCCTCCATCACTGTCAGAAATAAAAGATCTCATTAAAACAACAATGTTGGGTTCCCCTCTGGATCCCTGCCCACCGACCATCATTAAATTAACATCTGATGTGGTAGCTCCAATCCTGGAGAACATCTGCAGTACCGTCTGTGAATCAGGAATATATCCTCAAAGATGGAAAACTGCTATAATAAAGCCACTTCTAAAGAAACCCACCCTTAACACCTTGGAATTAAAAAGTTATCGCCCTATAGCAGCCCTTCCTTTTCCATCTAAAATACTTGAAAAAGTTATAAACAAACAGCTGGCTAGCTACATTGATTATAACAACCTGTTAGATAACACTCAGTTTGGGTTTAGGAGAGGACATGGAACGGAGACGGCGCTCATCAAGGCTTCTGAAGAGATCAGACAGATCATGGACCAGGGTGGTACGGCTGTTCTGATCTTGCTGGATCTCTCAGCGGCCTTTGACACGGTCGATCATAACATCCTGATCGACCGTGTCACAGCTATGGGCATACAGGGCAAAGCTGCGGAGCTCCTGGCTTCTTTCCTGTCTAACAGAGAACAGTCGGTAAAGATGGGGAACTTCTATTCACCCACGTTTGTGCTGCCTTGCGGAGTCCCCTAGGGATCCTCGCTAAGTCCGACACTTTTTAACATCTATGTGTCGGACTTGGCGAGGGTCATTAAAACCCATGGAATGGGAGTGACTTCGTACGCCGACGACACTCAGTTGGTGCTAGCAGTGCATAAAAATGGGATCGAAGTGGCAGCCAACTTTCAGATGGGCATGAGAGTCATCAGTCACTGGATGGACAGTAATTGTCTAAAACTAAACACCGATAAGACCGAGGTAATGGTGTTTGGAGACCTAAAACCATCCTGGTCCCCAATCTGGTGGCCACCTGAAATGGGTAATCCACCCACCCCAGTTTCAAAGGTCAGAAACCTAGGAGTGTTGTTTGACAACAAACTAAGTTTCACCAATCATGCCAATGCAGTAGTCTCCTCTTCCTTTTTCACGCTACGAAAAGTGAAAAAGTTGCTACCTTACCTTCCCCTGTCGGCAGGGAAAACCCTTATGTCCTCCTTGGTATTATCCAAGGTGGACTACTGTAACGGGCTTCTGCTGAATGCTCAGGAGCAGGTCTTTAAAAAGCTACAAATGGTGCAGAATGCCGCTGCACGAATTTTGACCAAAACCCCCAAGTTCGCACCCATCTCCTCCATCGTTTACCAACTACATTGGCTCCCAGTAAAAAAGAGAACCAAATTCAAGGCTTTATGTATTATATACAAAGCACTGAATAGCCAAGGACCTGACTTTTTTAGGGAATCACTGCAGGTCTATGTCCCTAAGAGAGCGTTAAGATCTGCCTCATCCGCATCCCTATGCATTCAACGGGTGAGAACAGTTACATGGGGAGACAGACGCTTCTTGGTGGCCGCCTCGAAGCTCTGGAATACCTTGCCCCACCATATAAAAAGCAGCTCTTCACTGATGATTTTTAGAAAGCAAGTGAAGACCTGGCTATTCATTCAATAATGCACAGGAGGTGCCTCTCTATCTGCGTAGCGCCGAGACACCATTCGTGGTATTTGTTTGCGCTTTATAAGTTTAGAAAATAAATAAATAAATAAATAAACATATAGTGTGGTGCTGATGAGGGCTGCCAAGGCCTTGGGCCTTGAGCTCCCCGTCGTGGCCGTGAGGACTAATCTCCTCACTGAGGTCCTTAAACCGCAGTCAAGCTCGGCCGAGCCTCTGCTGCCCTTTAATGAGGCCTTGACCGACGTTCTTCTGGGCACTTGGTCCAAGCCCGCTACGGGTTCGCCCGTAGATAGGAACGTGGCCAGACGCCACCGCCCAGCCCCAGGTGACCCATGTTTTCTGTCCACCCACCCTACCCCCGAGAGCCTGGTTATCCAGGCCTCTAATTCCCAGACTGCGTTCCCGTCGGCTCCGCCGGACAGGGAATCCAAGAGGTATGAGCAGTATGGTAAAAAGATCTTCTCATCCCTTAGTCTGGGCCTGCGGTCTTCTAACACCGCATGCCTCTTGGGCCGTTACACACACTCTCTGTGGGATACGGTCGCGGAAGTGCTGCCAGAGTGTCCGTTGGAGGTACGGGCCAAACTCGGCCAAGCCCTTGTGGAGGGCCGGGATGCAGCCAAGTATTCCATCCGGTGTGGGCTGGATACCACCGACTCGCTAGGTAGAGCGATGGCAACGACGGTGGCGGTCAGACGCCACGCCTGGCTGAGGTCCGCCAACTTTTCGGCAGATGTCCAGAACACACTCATGGACATGCCGTTTGATGGCCGTCGCCTCTTTGGCGACAAAGCAGACCATGCGCTCGAGCGCTTTAAGGACTCCAGGGCTACGGCCAAGTCCTTGGGCCTCCCGGCCCCGCGCCAGCAATCTGCTGCTTTTCACTCCTTTCGTGGCCACGGAAGGGGTGCACCCACACGTGCCGCTAGCCACGCTCCGCAGGGCAATACCCATCGCGGTGGCGGCCGTGGGAACCGCCGTCCGGGCGGTAGGGGTCAACGGCGAGGTCAGTCCACACCTTCCCCCGCAGCATCCGCCTCAAAACCCTCCTAGTCCGTGCTTTCAGGCCCATGTGACGCCAGTAGGGGGCAGGGTTCGCCATCACCACCTCCACTGGCGCACTGTCACTTCGGACAGGTGGGTGCTGCAGATCGTCGAAAGGGGCTACTCCCTCCCCTTCGAGGCGACTCCTCCAGCCATGCCACCGCAGAACCACCTTGTATCGGGGGATCACTTGCGACTTCTGCAGGAGGAAGTTACGGCCCTCGGCCAAGGGGGCCATCGAGCGCGTTCCTGGGCCAGATGTAGGTTGTGGTTGCTACTCCCACTACTTTCTGGTACCCAAGAAGGGCAAGGGGGGCCTCCGCCCTATCTTGGATCTACGGAACGTCAACGGCTTCCTCCGGAAGGAGAAGTTCAAGATGCTGACACTGGCTCAGATCTTAGCAGCCCTGGACCCAGGAGACTGGATGGTAGCGTTGGACTTGCAGGACGCTTATTTCCACATCCCCGTCCTGCCGGCCCACCGGCGCTACCTGCGGTTCACGGTTGGCCACGAGCACTTTCAGTTTACCGTGCTCCCCTTCGGCCTTACCAGCGCCCCACGGGTGTTCACAAAGGTGATAGCGGTGGTCGCAGCTCATCTGCGCAGGTTAGGGGTTTCAGTCTTCCCCTACCTCGACGACTGGTTGTTGAAGGCGGGCTCGCCCCAGACAGTCGTCAGCCACCTCCAGACTACGGCAGATCTCCTGCACCAGCTGGGGTTCTCCATCAATGTGCCAAAGTCACACCTGTGCCCCTCTCAGAAGCTCCTCTTCATCGGAGCGGTTCTGGACTCGGCGCAGTTTTGGGTTTATCCACCCGAACAGCGGGTCCGGGATATTCAGGCTCTGATTCCCATCTTTCAGCCGTTATCCCGGGTCTCGGTCAGGTTGACGCTGCGGCTTCTGGGGCTGATGGCCTCCTGCATCCTTCTGGTGCATCACGTCCGATGGCGGATGCGGGCTCTGCAGTGGGACCTGAAGTTTCAGTGGGCCCAGCATCAGGGCAACCTGTCCGACCACGTCCTGATCTCGGAGGGCACTGCGAGTCAGCTGCAGTGGTGGCTCACGGACCGCGATTGGGTCAGCGGCAGATCCCTCTCCCTTCCCCAACCGGAGCACGTAGTTGTGACGTACGCGTCCCTCCAGGGCTGGGGAGGCCACATGGGAGAGGCGGAGATCAGAGGGCTCTGGTCTCCGGCGGAGGCCCGGCTCCACATCAACCTGTTGGAGTTACGGGCGATTCGTCTAGCACTGAAGGCATTCCTCCCCTCTGTCCGGGGGAGTGTAGTGCAGGTGTTCACGGACAACACCACCACCATGTGGTACTGCAACAAACAGGGCGGGGTGGGGTCGTGGACCCTTTGCCAGGAGGCTCTGCGCCTTTGGCAATGGCTGGAACGCCAGGGCGTGACCCTGGTGGCTCAACACCTGGCAGGTTCACTGAACGCCAGGGCGGACGAGCTCAGCCGTCGGTGCATGATGGATCACGAATGGCGTCTGAACTCGGACGTGGCGCAAGGCCTCTTTCAGCAATGGGGAGAGCCTTGGTTAGATCTATTCGCCACCGAAGAGAACGCGCAATGTCATCTGTTCTGCGCGTTGGAATTTCCAAGGCGGCGCTCGCTCGGAAACGCTTTTCGTCGCGAGTGGAGTTGCGGTCTGTTGTACGCCTTTCCGCCTATACCACTTCTGCCCAGAGTGCTGAAGAAGATCAGGTGCGACCGGGCCCAAGTCATCCTTGTGGCTCCGGACTGGGCACAAAGGTACTGGTATCCAGAGCTACTGAGTATGTCAGTCGATCCCCCGGTTCGTCTGCCTCTTCAGGAGGACCTTCTGTCGCAGCAGCAGGGGACGGTCCTCCACCCGAACCTGTCCAGTCTCCACCTCCATGCTTGCAGATTGAGCGGCGACAGTTGAGGCCATTTGACTTGCCTCCTGAAGTCTGTAACGTCATTCTGGCAGCCAGGCGTCCCTCCACAAAGTCGGTATACGCCTGCAGGTGGAACAGATTTGTGGCATGGTGCAAAGGCTGTGGATCCTCTTGCTGCCCCTCTTTCTGAGGTTCTTCTCTTCCTTCTTTCTCTTGCCCAGCAGGGCTCTGCTCTGGGCACTATCAAGGGCTACCTTTTTGCCCTTTCGGCCTTTCTCAGGCTACCTGATCAGCCTTCTTTTTTCAAGTCCCCTATTGTAAGTAGATTTCTTAAGGGCATCACACACACGTTCCCTCCTGTTCCGTTTGTGATGCCCCAGTGGGACTTGAACCTGGTTCTTACGTTTCTGATGTGCGCTCCTTTTGAGCCACTTCATAACTGTCCTCTTCGCCTTCTGACTTTGAAGACTGCTTTCCTGGTTGCCATCACCTTTGCCAGGAGAGTGAGTGAGCTCCAGGCCCTTTCTTGTACTCCACCTTTCCTTTCTGTCCATCCGGACAAAGTGGTGCTGCGTACCAAACCTTCTTTCCTGCCCAAGGTTGTCAGGGCCTTCCACATCGGGCAGTCTATCACCTTGCCTACCTTCTTTCCGCCACCGCATCCCTCTAAAGAGGAAGAGCGGCTCCACCGTCTGGACCCAAAACGTGCGCTATCATTTTATTTGGACCGCACACGCCAGTTCCGGGTGGATGACCAACTCTTTGTTGGTTACGTGGGCGCTAAGAAGGGGAAAGCGGTGCACAAGAGGACCATTTCCCGGTGGATCATCTTGTGTATCCAGGCATGCTACTCCTTGGCTTGAAAGGAGCCTCCTGCTGGATTGCGGGCTCATTCTACCCGAGCCACGGCGACTACCACTGCCCTGGGCAGGGGAGTGCCCTTACAAGACATCTGTCAGGCAGCTACGTGGGCATCGCTGCACACGTTTGCAAGACACTACTGCCTGGACAGCCAAGTCCGGAGGGATGGCTTCTTTGGCTGTTCCGTCCTCCAGGACTTTCTGGTGTGATTATTGGTTCGCAGACCCACCACCGGGGTTGGTATTGCTGGGGTATCTATTCTAAGGTAAGTAATCTAATACTAACGTGTCTCTTTCAGATGCACAAGTTACTACTTGTGTAACGATATATCTGTAAGAGACATTAGTTAGTATTAGATTCCTTACCGACCCACCCATCCTCCCCGTTCTGCGAACCGATATCTAGGGTTAGGGTTATCCCCTTTCAGGGCCCTAGTTTCAATGGCACCAGTGTTGGTTTTTAACATGGCTCTGCGTTTCTGGCGCGGAAAAGCTGTGTCTAAGAACTGACGTCAGCACGCGGAGGCGGCGTCTAAGTACTCCGACGACGTCATCACGGCGCCCACGACGCCGACGACGGACGCGGAGCCGCAGACGACCCCTACCGACGCGCAAGGGTACTGCTACGCAAAAATTTCCGGATCCAGTCTGACGCCTGGGGATATTCTAAGGTAAGGAATCTAATACTAACTAATGTCTCTTACAGATATATTGTTACACAAGTAGTAACTTGTGCTACAGTTCATGTACTAAAGGTTGCAATTCGCAAACTGTTTCTTTTCTAATAAGTAACAATCGAGCTAGTTAGTAATTGTCGAGGAAATGTTCCTATAAAGCCAAAGTTCGTTGTGCAGTTGTAATTTTTCAATAAAATAATCCGCTTTGGTTGATTTTGTTCATAAACGGTATTGCACCTTAGTTGCAGGATATTTTCATAAAGTATGGTCTGGTAAAGTACAATTCCCCTGTCTAATCCGAGCATCATATACTCATGTCTGGGTGGTTAAATAGCTAACCTTTCACGCGATGCTCGTACCGCGTTTACTGATTTTCACCTGTTGAATGCTTTCTACTTTACTTTTTTTTCATGAAAAACGAAGGGCCCTTATCTCCGCACAAGACTGTGGGAGGTGCGAAAAAAGTGCCCGACTTTAAGTTTGAAGACTCCCCGGCTGCATCGCCATACATCAGAAATTCTGAACTTCAAGTCACTAGGCCGACAAATTCGAACCTCGAGCACGTAAGTCAAGATTCTCGTGCGTCACGTAGCGAAGAGCTGATCGTGCCGCTTTATCAACCTCTTTATGATTGGGACAGCAGACAATGTAAAAAATATTTTTCAGCAGGTACTCGGAGACTGGCAACGTCATTACTCACTAATCTTGTTTGTTTTAGGCTAATGTACACTGCCATAGTTGTCCTTTGTGATACAATGCTGAAAACTGTTAACATCGAGTTAAAGTGTAATGTAATGGTGCTTCCGTCAAAACTGTGGTATTACATATTTACAGGTAGATTTGTCCATTATTGCTCTGTAAATTTAAACCATCTTTTAAAACGTTTTCTTGTTTAGTCATAGTTTCTCAATTTTATGGCATTAGTAAGAATAAAGTCCCTTAGAAACCATCTCCCATCCTTCTTTGTTGCTGCTGCTCAGAAAGATAAGTAACTCCTCCTTACTCTCTGACTTACTTTACTAATTGCCTCTTATTTTATACTATATTTACAGTATATGGTAACTATTACAACACGGACTACTTTCCCTGTTATTCAGTTTATACCCCCTCCGGTTCTATTTCGGACCGGTTTCGTTGCCCATTATGTTTTAAATACATGCGCGCTCGTAAACGGAATCGCGCTTCAGCTGACTCACCCTTGCGAGTCTCCCCGCCCTCGGAACACGCCTGATCCTCACCGGGACGACACCGTGAAGACGGCGCGTCCCTAAATTTACCGCAATGCTGCGACCCCCTCGCAGAAATAGCGCGAGAGGGGCCGGATTAGAAAAATTGCCTTGGCAACGCCCGACGCACGCGTAATGCGTGCGTGGCGGCCATTTTAGGCGATTGGGAACTCGACATTGAAGGCCTACCGAACGGCCATTTTAGGAGGCTGGGATCGATCACTACCTCGATCCAGTGACAGTTTAACCCCACAGTCAGCCTCGGCTTTCGAAGATCAACAGCGTTTTTAATCTACAGTACCTCATATATTGTTTCAACGAGCCTTACCTCATTATATCTCGATCCTATATCAAATAGAGATCTAACCCTTTATATATCTTTACTCTACCCCAATATGTCTGACCCTATCCCTAACATTGAGGGACAACTTGAAAAACTAGTCACAAGGCCTTTGAAAAGGTCCTTGTCTCCATTGACGAAAATATTAATAAGAAACTTGAGGCATTACAATCCCCTCGCCCTTCTACCAGCGCAAATGAATCAGGAGCAACTAAGGCTCCCAAAAAGCGGGCAATTGGAGGTAAAGAACGCAGAGATTCTAAAAAACCTAAGACATCCTCCGCCATCTCACGCCCACGGGGTGGTGACAAGAATGGTGCCTCGGGCACCCCATTCGGGCAAGATGAAGGCCCAGGGCCCCCTATTAACATTGATTCCGATGAAAACTCAGACCAAGAAATAGATCTATCCTATTCGTCTGAATACTGATGAAGATGAGAAACAAAATAGGGGAACAGGGAGCTCTGATGGGACACCTAAGGTCCTAGATAAAAAACATAGCCCTAATAGACCAATTTCGAGACCCTATGTTCGACCACTCTTGATTAAACACCCTCTGTCCCCCGAGTGGGCTCCCTCCCAACATGTGGGAGAATACCTCTCATTCTGGTTACGAAAAGAGATCCCACAAGAGGTCAGGACAAGACTTAGATCCGAATGTCCCAGACCTTCCCTACGTAACAAAATAACAACTACCCCTGAACTCGATCCTAAGGGGGTAGCGTTCATCTCGAAGACCTCTCGTGACCCTAGAAAAGGACTAGACAAAGGCCTTAGATCCTGCCAAGGTCGCCTACTCGACTCAATTGGCCCAATAACAAAAATCTTCGAGATGGCAGAAACAGCATATCTACAAGACCGACAGGTCGACCCTAAAGAATTGAGAGAGTGGGTCCAGAGGGCTATATGTCTGATTGGTAATGCCAATGCTGCTCTTTCCATTGAAAGATTTAAAGGGATCTTGTTCAAGATCGACCCCAAACTAATTGAGTTAGCAAAAAACGAAGGGGGGCAAAATACGCAAGGCTTCCTCTTTGGGGAAGATTTTATTAAAGAAATGGCAAGATATGTCGTAGCATTTAGCTCTATTCAAAAGTCACAAAAAGATATAAAAAGAGTTTTCCAAGATCGTGTTTTTACACGGGCCGGGAGAATGCGGGGTCGTTTTCCCGGCCGAGGAAACTCAAATTCAAGACCCTTCATGTCTCGTGGAGGAGGCAGATTTAACACCAATAACTCCAGCAACTTTGGACAATTCTACCCTCAAAGGCAAAGACCCCGTGGCAGAAACTTCAGGGGCGAGAGAAGACAACGCTCCTTCTCTACAGGTAAGACCCTTGTCAGACCCTTCAGATACCCCTCCAAAGGTGGGAGGGAGACTACTCCAGTTTGCTGGGAATTGGAACCTAGTAACCAAAGACCCCTGGGTACTCAATACCGTGAAAGGTTACAAAATAGATTTTATAGACACTCCCTTTCAGACAAAGACACCAATAGAGATTACCTTCTCTGGCAAGGACAAGGTATTAGTTTCTCAAGAAATCCAGGAACTCTTGAAAAAAGGCGCAATAATAGAGAGTTTTTCTGTGGGTTTCCTGAGCAACATTTTTCTAGTAGAAAAGAAAAACAAAGAGCAAAGACCTGTAATAAACCTGAAAGATCTAAACCAATGGGTGGTTTATCAACACTTCAAAATGGAGGGAATTCACCTCCTAAGAGATGTTCTAAGGAAAGGAGACTGGTTAACAAGACTCGATCTAAAAGATGCATACCTAACAATTCCTATCTGGAAACCCCATCAAACGTTACTCTTGTACTTAGGACTTTATCTTCTTGGGGAGATAATACTTTTCTTTCACTCAAACGCATCTCTTTTAAAATTACTGTTTTATTATGTCTGGTATCTTTTTGAAGAACTTCAGACGTTAAGGCTTTAGACATTTCAAGTAGGGCTTTTCAACCTGAAGGTGTTTGCTTTTACCTAAAGAAAAGAACTAAGACTCTGTCCTCTACTATTTTCTATCCCTTTCTCTCTACGAATGATAGACTCTGCGTGGTTAATTGCTTAAAAGAGTATGAAAAAAGAACAAAACATTTAAGAATGAATGAATCACAACTCTTAATTTCTTATAGATCTCCTCATAAAGGGGTCTCTTCCCCAACCCTTGCTCGGTGGGTTAAAAATGTTATGCATGAAAGTGGTATTGATACATCCATCTTTGGTGCTCACTCACTAAGAGGTGCCTCAGCCTGAAAAGCCTTCTGTTTAGGAGGTGGATTACAAGACATCCTTAGAGCTGCAGATTGGTCAAATGATAGTATGTTTAGAGCATGTTATTTCAAACCAATACCTAATGTGATTGATAATGTTCTTAATGCACTTTAAACTTGCATAATATGGCCTCCGTGTCATGCCATAAAATTTAGATTTTTCACAGCCTGCTGGGCAGAAAATCTGGATTTTATTAAGGACACGGAGGCTAATATTATCCCTCCTCTTTATTATACCCTCCCATTTAGAATAAATGTATGATGTTTATTTTTTCTTTCAGAATAACGTGATTCTGGATTTTACTTGTGGAATTTGGATCTTCAAGTTTTTGGATCCTCAAGTTTATCTCACGTTGATCTTTCTTCGCAGTTTTTGAACAAAGTTTTTTTTTTTTTTTTTTTTTTTTTTTTTTATGTTCTGACATGTTTACCCAAGGAAGGGGGTAGTTAAAACTGTTGTGGTGGAGTAAGGGTTAAATATTAGGCAGAGCGTGAAAGGATCTCTCGTGATGAGAAAGCGCTGTTCGTTGTGAGGGGGGGCACGTTATGTGTGCCGGTAAACTGTCATTTCGCCGACAGAAGGGCAGACCAACGCCATAAAATGGCTGCTTAATATAAACGAATAGGACTTGCCCAAGGTCCCAAAATGGCCGCCACGCACGTTTTACGCGTGCGTCCGCCGTTGCAGGGTGAATTCCTCTAATCCGGCCCCTCTCGAGTAACGTTGGCGAGGGGGCCGGCAAAGTTCACCGAAAATGCGGAGCGGGCTGTGAGCGGAGGCGGAGGCGGAGGCGAGGTAGGTGTGTGCAACCGGGAAGGGCGCTGGAGGAAACACAAGGGTGAGCCCGAAGGTGAGCCTCTGCACTCCGGATTTACTCGTTGCGAGTGGCGCGCGAGTGTATTCAAGCGACAACAAGGATTGTAAAGCGGCAGGGGGCATGAAACCGGTCCGAAATAGAACCGGAGGGGGTCATAGCGAAAGGTGACAAAGGTACAGGGTACCACGAGGGTAAAGCGCAGTAGGGGTACATACCCACATCAACTAACGTTAAATTAGGAGATAAAGCCCAAAATCAGTAAGAAACAGTGCAAACATGTCGTAAACTGTACAAGGCTATTATAATAAATATCGCTATTAATAGTACAACAGGAGGAACAAGCCTCTAGTTACAAAATCACCAAGTAAGCGAGAGAATAAGGAAGAGCTACTTATCTTTCTGAGCAGCAGCAACAAAGAAGGCTGAGACATGGTTTCTAAGTGACTTTATTCCTTCTCAGAATGTTATTGATGTTCTACATTCTTCTATTGTTGCTACTGAGCTGTGGTAATAAAGGAGATTTGCATAATATTAGCCTCCGTGTCCTTAATAAAATCCAGATTTTCTGCCCAGCAGGCTGTGAAAAATCGAAATTTTCCCCACTGATGCGAGTACAGTTTTTTGTAAAATTTTTAACCTGCTACAATTCATCTGATTCATACATTATATATGTTTACCTGCCTTCTGTTTTTACAGCAATCATTTTCAGTTTATTTTGACAGACATCGGAAGGTGGTGGGAACTCAGGAAATTCATGCTGTATTTTTCTATGTTACTAATAACCCACTGGTTTATTAAGTGCTCGTTCTTGGCGCTAATTACAAACAAGTCTCTTGGCGCTGCTGTCATTTCTTGGTAGGCCTGCAGACTGAAAAAATTAGCAGAAGCACGACATATAGATGCAACTAACATTTTAGTTGGTTTTCGATGAACCCTAGGCCCTCTAAAGGAACCAGTCTGGACTTACATACATATACATAGGCGGAAATCACAGATATATCTTTATGGCATCTTTAAAATCTGTGGAAATCATTTTCAAGGAGAGGCAGCTTTTCATTCATGTATTTCCATTTCCACAGGAACCGGATTAAGTTGCTGCTCTTCCAATCTTTTACCCAATAGGAGCTATAGAATAGTGCCCAATATGTTTCCCTCCTGCTTGAAGTGCTCATGGATAGACGTGCAATTGCACTCAATTCGATAACCAATCCCTCTCCATGCATTGCTTGATGGACCAGGTAAAGAGCCTTGAGTTGTGCTCTGTCCCCAACTTTTTATCCGGCATATATGCTGCTGCCCTAGGATGTGGCCATGTTTGGACAGAAACAGTGCCATCGTTGGTCCTGCAGTTTGGAAATTCATGAGATAATTTAGATGGTGCTTAGGATTTAAAGTGAAATTTAAGGTGAATCGCCCAAATGAGAGTTGGAGCTTGTTCAAAGGCATATGAATGGCTTAGTTCCCCTTTATGTTTTTAGCATAAATGTTTGAGAGTGAGAATGTTGATTAACAGGGAGGAAATTTAGCATCTTCAAGAGGCACTTTTTTGTTATGATGTGTGCATATTTTTTAAAGGTGAAGTATTTGTTGAATGCTACTTCCATTTCCATGCCATCTGTGGGGAATGTGAAGCATCACCCACTTTTGGAGCTCAATCAAAAAGTAGACTGAGAAGTCCCTCTGTATGTCTTGCTCAAACTGCTCTCAGGGCAAGGCTATACCAGTAAAATACCAAACATTTTTTTTACTTGTTTGTTCCGCAAAAGTTGTCATTTTGTTGCTGAGAGCAGAGCTACTTCTGACCAGCTTGCAGACAGAATGTAATAACAATTTTCATGGCAGTCACTGGATCCATGACAGAAATGTAAACAACTGCACTGGAGGAATGCTAGCATCATCTTCCTCTGGGATACTTAGAGTGCAAAATGTCATGATCCTGAAGGCCAGGAAGACCTTTTGTCTGTGTGATGATCAGAGTTCTGCTTTGTGCTGTCCCCCTCTTCTTGTCATTGATGTCTCTTCAATGACATTGACTCCTTTATTTAGTTGTGGCCAAAGCGTCATGCTTCTATCGAAAGAGATTTTTTAATACATTGCAGTGACTAGGGCCCTTAATTTGTTCATCAACATAACTTAATTGTTCAAAAGTCTGGATGGTCGTAATGTAGACTGTTTTTAGCCAGGGTATTTTGGTTTCTGATGTCCCAATTTCTAGGGAGATAATCTTGTGTGTTTCAAATTCATATGAAGCGCTTGTTTGATGTGTTCCAGAACAGATTTTGTGTTTAAGATCAAAGGCAAATTCTGTAGCTTTCTAATTGCATGTTCTTTTTAAGAGAATTGTAAGGCAGCAAAGTAGTCTTTATATGAAGGCATTGTTTGCCTAGGTGGTAATGCATATGCTGTCCCCTACTTTCAGTGCTTCTCTTCTTTTGAATATATACCAATAAATAGGGAAGGAGGGAAAGCAGGACATCTGGGTAAGGCTAGATGATTGGTGGTAATTCAGGTACTGTAAGTCCCCTCGGTTTGCCTTCTTTACAGTACACATCCCGTCATTCCCTTTCCCATACCAATGTAGCCAAGTGATCAGATTTAATCAGGACATAAAAAACCTATAGGAACTCACAATGTTTTTGCTAGCGGCATAGATAGAGAGGTCTGTGCTGTACCATTGAGGGTGAGCAGGGGCTGCCAAGCTACAGTGAGAATTTTGCTGTAAGGTGTGCTTGAGAGGTAAGGGTATCAGTAAGTTAGGAAGCACCAAGAGCATAGAATAAAACCTTCTCAGAGAACAATGAAAGTAGTTTTCCTTCCTTCGCGTTATTGAAGAAAATTCTCAACAGTTTTAAACCCAGGGTACCCTGAACACTCCTAAATAAGTATATCAATAAAATGAAATCAATTGGCAAATCTATTTTTCTTTTGTAAAGTCTCCAAGTACATGGCTTGACTGCTTGGAGACCTTCCATTGTATCCATTTCTAAGCACCCAAAACGTTTTTCTCATGTTTCCTCACAAAAGTTAAAGGATTTACTGTAGTATATTAATTCTTACAGATTAACGTGCCAGTGGATATTACTGAGAACATTCACGGGGATTATTCCTCACTCAACATGATCAGACCTATACAAAAAGAACTTGTCCTACGAAAGGTAATTGAAGATCTAGAGTCTAAATGGAGACAAGAACATCTTCTGCTCGAACATATGAGAAAGGAATTTTCAGAAAAAGAGTTTGATCTGGAGCAGAAGATGAAAGAGATGAAAGAACAACAGGAAAGGGAGTTGATGCTACTTAAGCAGGATAACTATATTCTTCAAACCAAGGTATTTCCCACTTTATCAGCAATTTCCCCCACCCCCAGATTTCAATCACGTTTGTTTTTTTGTGCTTCATTTGGTTATGTTCTATATGGTTTCCTTCACCCAAACAATGTTTTGTTTAAAGCTGTATATCCAAAGTTCTAAAGGTTAATGTTAATAACAATGTGCTTGACTGTGGGAGCGCTGGTAGGGAAAGCAACAGTTCAGTTTATCAAGTTGGCATATCCCTTTCAGATTGATTGTTCTCTTACTACAAGGTTAGCTCTAGTGGGCAATGCTATTTTATTTTGTTTCCTGGAAGCATGCACATAACTTTGATCAATTTGTATGGTTTTAGGTATGCCTCCAGTTTACGATCATGATGTTAAATACAAAGTTCTGAAAAGGCATATTGGGTCAGCAGGGCAGGCTCAGTGTTCTTTTATGCAAGCAGTTGCTTTACCAGATAAACGATTTTCCTAGCGTTGTTCCAAGTCACACAGCTCTCTAATTCTCAGTATGCCCATATAGAGACACAGAGTTAAGGTTGACAGGCAGACATTTACAGTCATAAGGTTACCCAACTTTCTGGGCATAGGGTAGCCCATCAATACAATGAAGACAGAGGTATACAAGGCCTGTTGGTTTGGAAACTGAATAAGATGGAAAATAGCAAAATGAATATTTATAGGCATATTCTATGTAAAGGAAGGAGCTAAGGGCCACTCCCACTATTTTCTCCTATTGCTATATCTGGCAGAAAGCGATACCAGCAGTGGGAAGAGATTATGTTTCTGATTTGATTCAAAAGCTAGGGAAATTTAAACCAGCGAATCAATAAAAGAAGGAAAGACAAGAGGTGCACTTTCATACTAATTATAGCTCCAATTCAACACCTCTCAATGTAGAACACAAAACATGTACAATTTAGTATTGAAGAACACAAATTGTAACATACACTTATTCCCACAAAGCAAAATAGCCCTAGATTAAGGACAGCCGAATACATGGCGGACTTGTTTTGAGGGACTAGAAAACTTAGTTCTCTGACATTGGATTTTTCATGGATTCACATGCTTGAATGATTAACTGTCATCGGGATGAGAGCCACCTGTCACATGCAGGAGCAGTACGTACATCAACAAGTCCTAAAACAAACCAAACAAGTTAGTTAAGTAGCTACTACTGCCTCATTAGAAATATTCCAAACTTCCAGTACAGTGGTGGTGCTCTGTACTCCACTTTCACTCATAGGCCACCATAGAACAGATTTCTACCGCACGTCATGAGTTCAGGGATACTTTGCTCATTCATTCGGACTTGTTCTACAATCTGCCTAATACGCTTCTATTATTTTGACTTAATGCATTACCCCAACGCCTTAGGCAGGTTTTCTTGTGGGACTGTTGTTGTTCTGGTGAGACTTTGTTTTGACCCAGGAAGTTTCAATTATTTTGCTATAGCTGGGATGTCGAAGAAAAAAATTGTTTCCGACATTGTGGGGCTTGTGGCAAAAAATGCATTTACCTTGAAGATTCTCATTACAATTGTATATATTGCTGGCATCTGGACTACAAGATTTGGCAAGAATTTCCCAAAAAGAGTCTACAAGACAGACAAAGCTGAGTTCTTTACAGGCTGAAGAAAGAAGTGCCTTCGTGGCTTCTGCGTTATCTGCCTAAAAAAAGGCACGAACATGGGATCAGTCATGTGATGAGGAATTTTCTGTGGCTTCTGTGTCCTCTGCTTCAAAAGAGGCACAACGATGAGATCAGTCAGGCACAGAAAAGGGCAAAGGTTGTCTTACAGCCGCAGCATAATATAGTTCTTTACCAGTGCAGTGCTATATATATATATATTTGCACTAGATCCATGGTTTACATTTGCGATATTTTGCACGTTCATATAATGCTGCTAATAGTATTTAGATCATTTGTACTGTATATCTATGAAAAAAGTTTCTTTTAAATTGTTGGATAAAATATGCATACTTCTGCATTAATGCAGGTATTAATTGCCATCAATGAATTTATTCATGAATTAGTTTTTTACATTTCTCTGTGGTACACTATTATATTAATCAATGTGACAGGTAAACATTTGTTTTTCCATTAATGGAGCCATGTTCACTTCGTAGTATGTCGTTTGTGTTTATAAGTCACATGGTGTGCACTACAGCATAAAAGAATAAGGCTTGTTTAATTACATTTCACTGTGAGCAAGGGCATCCGCCCGAAACGCGTCAGTCTGCTGCTGCTTTTTGAACTCTGGTGAAATAAAATCTTCCTGCCTTACTTTGAGATTCGCTGGTCTTTGTTCGCCACAAGTTGGAGGTGCTGGATCTTTTACTTGAACTCTCTGTTGTTGTGTAAGCTGCTGCATGTGTTGATCAGTAGCTATATGAGTGGCTATATGGGTTATTGATTGGTTGCCCAAGTATTTGAATGGGAGACTGAGTGTGTGTGTGGGTGGCTGGGAGGTGTGTGACTCTGTGCATAGATGTATGAGCAGTTGATTCACTAGGTGTATGAGTTCAAGAGTGCATGTGGAAATAGCTATATGGGCGGTTGACTGTGTGCATGGGTGTGTTGGTGAGTGAATGGATATCTCAGTGCTACATGTCCAAGTAAGTACATATGTAAAACACAGTGCATGTGAGAGTTGGCATATATAAATGACTATACATGAGAGCCAGTGAATGTGCGAGTGGCTGTATGGATCATTGTGTACTTGTATCAGTGATTGTATAAGAGAGTAAGTATGTGTTAGTATATGTTTGAATAAGTAAGGTGTTGTGTGTATAACTGTATAGTTGAGGAAATGGAAGTGTGATTGATTCTTTGCATGACTGACTAGGTGTGTGAGTAACTCCATGGATGAGTGGCAATGTGTGAGTGTCTGTATAGGTGTATGAGTGCATATGATAGTGTTGTATTGATGACTGACTGTATGTATGAGTGATTCTAAGGGTGAATGAGTGAATGTGTGTGTAGACCTAGGAATCAGTGAGTGCGTATGTAGTAACTGGTATTGGTGTGTCAATGGTTTCAAGAATGGTAGTCTGTATTTAACACTGGGTGTATCAAAGGTTATATTAGAGTGTGAGGAGGTGCATCGTATTATCACATGAATTATATCATCAGTGATGTGATCAGTGATGTCAAATGAGATGTCATCAGTGATGTCATCAGTGATGTCATTTGAGATGTCATCAGTGATGTCATCAGTGATGTCACTGACCATGTCATGAATGATGTAATATGTGACATCATCAGCAGTGGATTGCGGGTGCGCGAAATATAGTTAGTACAACTAACTGTATAGGAGCAATTTCAATGGTTTTTTAAATGCTAATTCCTAACTATATAAGGCCTGAAACCTATTGTTTTTTAAGTGAATTTGCAAGGTTTTTTAAATGCTAATTCCTAACTATATAAGGCCTGAAACCTATGGTTTTTTAAGTGAATTTGCAAGGTGTTTTAAATGCTAATTCCTAACTATATAAGGCTTGAAACCTATAGTTTTTTCAGTGAATTTTGCAAGGTTATTTAAATGCTAATTCCTAACTATATCAGGTGTGAAACCTATATTTTTTTTCAATACATTTCAAAGGTTTTGTAAATGCTAATTCTATTAGCGGATAACGTTTATATATGTTATTATCCTTCTGGGACCACCTGAGCAGCCATTTTGTTTCTCAGGAGAAGTGAGGCACAAGAGAGCACAAAACAAGAGTGGAAAACGCGAAAAGGGGGCAGGGTTGAGACCCCCTAGCCCTTCTCAGGGGGTCCCAGAAGGACCACCAAGTGCAAAAAAATGTTTTTTAAATCGTGGGGTACGCGTACCGTACGCGTACCCCGCGATTTTTTTGAATTTTTTTTGCCCTTGGGGGTCCTGAGAAGGGCTTGTGCCTCAGTTCTCCTGAAAAATAAGATGGTGGCCAACACTTCCTGGTTTGGACAGTTTGGAATGTTGACAGCCGACTGCCAGCCAATCAGAAACTCGCTCGCGCACGTAAGGGTACGCGCACGTACGCGTACCATACGCGTACGGTGCGCGTACGGTGAGCACATATAGATATATAATTTGCTCAAATTCAATTTTCTCAACAACTACTGGAGGGATTTTCACCAAATATAGAAAAGGCACTACTGCATACCTGTCCCTACCATTTTGCCAAGTTTGGCGTAATTCCGTTAAGCCGTTCGGGCTGTAGCCGTGTCTAAAGGTCCCATAGAAAATGCCATTTGAAAAATTTCAAATTCAATTTTCTCTAGAACTACTGGAGGGATTTTCACCAAACATAGCAAAGGCACATCTGCATAACAGGCCCTACCATTTTGCCAAGTTTGGTGTAATTCCATTCAGCCGTTCGGGCTGTAGCCGTGTCTAAAGGTCCCTAAGGAAATGAACATGGGGAAAACACGTTTTGGGACCCCCCTTTTTTCTCGGCCCCCGCTTGACGAATCCCCCCGAAACTTTCAGGGAAGGAGCGGAGCGAGGCAAATTTAAGGAAAATTACAGGCAGATCCCTCAATCGGCGCCAAAGTTATTCCCAATAGAATGTTGAGCGCATATAGATATATAATTTGCTCAAATTTAAATTCTCAACAACTACTGGAGGGATTTTCACCAAATATAGAAAAGGCACTACTGCATACCTGTCCCTACCATTTTGCCAAGTTTGGTGTAATTCCGTTCAGCCGTTCGGGCTGTAGCTGTGTCTAAAGGTCCCAGAGAAAATGCCATTTGAAAAATTTCAAATTCAATTTTCTCAAGAACTACTGGAGGGATTTACACCAAACATACAAAAGGCACTGCTGCATACCAGTCCCTACCATTTTGCCAAATCTGGTGTAATTCCGTTCAGCGGTTCGAGCTGTAGCCTTGTCAGAATGTCCCTATGGAAATTAACATGGGGAAAACATGTTTTGGGATCCCCCCTTTTTTCTCGGCCCCCGCTTGACGAATCCCCCCGAAACTTTCAGGGAAGGAGCGGAGCGAGGCAAATTTAAGGAAAATTACAGGCAGATCCCTCAATCGGCGCCAAAGTTATTCCCAATAGAATGTTGAGCGCATATAGATATATAATTTGCTCAAATTTAAATTCTCAACAACTACTGGAGGGATTTTCACCAAATATAGAAAAGGCACTACTGCATACCTGTCCCTACCATTTTGCCAAGTTTGGTGTAATTCCGTTCAGCCGTTCGGGCTGTAGCTGTGTCTAAAGGTCCCAGAGAAAATGCCATTTGAAAAATTTCAAATTCAATTTTCTCAAGAACTACTGGAGGGATTTACACCAAACATACAAAAGGCACTGCTGCATACCAGTCCCTACCATTTTGCCAAATCTGGTGTAATTCCGTTCAGCGGTTCGAGCTGTAGCCTTGTCAGAATGTCCCTATGGAAATTAACATGGGGAAAACATGTTTTGGGATCCCCCCTTTTTTCTCGGCCCCCGCTTGACGAATCCCCCCGAAACTTTCAGGGAAGGAGCGGAGCGGAGCGAGGCCAATGTAAGGAAAATTACAGGTAGATCACTCAATCGGCGCCAAAGTTATTCCCAATAGAATGTTCGGAATTTCCTATGGTAACTAGGTCCTAACTATATATACTATATATGGCGACCGCCAGTAGGTAATATATATATATATATATATATATATATATATATATATATATATATTCAATGGGGAACCCTTATTCACAGTAAACTCGTGGCTTGGCATAATGCATTTCGGCGTCTTCTGCCTTCCTCAGATGCTGCGCACCACCAGTCCGCAACTTCTCCCCCTTGCATTTTTTATGCGGCTCACCCAATGGCGGGAGATCAGCTAATCCCACTTGATTCTGCGCAGCTGTGATCAATGATGAGACTACAGCTCCCAGCATACACTTTGTAGGTAAATCCACAAGCAGGATGGATGAAACTGCTGATAAGCGCTGAAATTGCCAATTGCAAAGGGGGCCGTGTAGTGGCAGACGCAGTCCGTTAATAATGAATGTGTTCAGAGCTCCCTTGGGTCCCCAACGCCCACAGCCACAATTGCGGAGCAAACCGGGCCGTGGTGAAAGCTACAGTGAGCCGTCACCCCCGTGAAGTCACAGACTGCCTCCTGACAGCAGCCTCTGGCATGGCCCGTTCTTGTGGCGGTCTCTGGGTAATCAATACCTTGATTGTGAAGCAGTTCGGTGCCAGCAAACACCCAGGACTCTTGCATGGGCGGGTCCCTGTATCGTGCCTCTGCTGGCACGAAAATATGACGGGTAAGACTACTCTTCGCAAAGCAATCCAGGGACACAGCGGGGAAATTCAATGGGGAACCCTTTATTCACAGTAAACTCGTGGCTTGGCATAATGCATTTCGGCGTCTTCTGCCTTCCTCAGATGCCGCGCACCACCAGTCCGCAACTTCTCCCCCTTGCATTTTATATGCGGCTCACCCAATGGCGGGAGATCAGCTAATCCCACTTGATTCTGCGCAGCTGTGATCAATGATGAGACTACAGCTCCCAGCATACACTTTGTAGGTAAATCCACAAGCAGGATGGATGAAACTGCTGATAAGCGCTGAAATTGGCGATTGCAAAGGGGGCCGTGTAGTGGCAGATGCAGTCCGTTAATAATGAATGTGTTCAGAGCTCCCTTGGGTCCCCAACGCCCACAGCCACAATTGCGGAGCATACCGGGCCGTGGTGAAAGCTACAGTGAGCCGTCATCCCCGTGAAGTCACAGACTGCCTCCTGACAGCAGCCTCTGGCATGGCCCGTTTTTATATCTATATATATATATTTTTTTTCACACTGTATTTATTTTCAGCACGCATATTACCCTTTCTGAATTGTTCATAATCTTTCCCTAACCACCATGTTTTAGAGTTTTATTTTGTTTTCAAGCACTACTTAATTACTGAAGTTAAGTCTTATATTTTTATTGATGTTAACTTGTATACAATGTTACTAATCTACTTATCTTTTATATCCATGATGTTTTTTTGGTTTCTTTGACAACCATGGAGAGTGATGAAGTATAAAACGACTTACTGCAATGGCGCCTGATGTTGTGAGAAACATTTTCGGAGGTTGGCCTATGATCTAGTAGAGAGGCAAACATATAAACAAAGTCTTAGCAACGATGAAGAAATGAAAATTATGGAAAAAAACAAGTATTTCACCCCAAAAAATAGAAAGCACCAAAAAAAATAATCTTTAACGATGTGGACAGATACAGGGCCAAGGATGTCGCTCCCACTCTGCCCAATAGTCCCACCTCACATACGCCTTTAGATGACCAGAGCTTTGATAAGTTTCTGACCTTGACAAGATGCAAGTTGAAGATCTTATCTCTAAGAACAGATCTGGTTCGCTGACGGATCCCTGCCCAGTGGGATGCAAGAGATTATAGGGGACAATCTGTCGAAAATATTTAAGATCATTTTTAAGACCGGCTGCTTGCCTAAGCTGTGGTAAATCGGATCAATTGTGCCTATCCTGAAGAAACAGATGGCACTCATAATTACAATCCTATATCGCGCCTTCCTTTTCCCGCTAAACTTTTAGAAAGGGCAATGAATAAACAGCTCATGGATTATGTCACTGAACACTGCTGGCTAGATGAGACACAAAAAGGTTTTAGATCTGGCCATAGTACAGAGTCGGCGGCCACGCCCCTTTTTACACCATTCTGCAAACGTGCCTCTTGACACACTGCTGGTGGGGCGATGAGGTCCCCTTGTTTCCTGAGGACTTAAGAAGTAAAGTGGACGTCATCCCTCAAGCAGCAGTGCGCCAGGAGGTGTGTTTGCAGAGTGGTGTAAAAAGGGGCGTAGCCTCTGACCACCTCTCAGCAGTCCTACTGTGTGAGGCTTACTGGAGGTAACAGGAGGGCTAGTTGGCCCCCAGGTACCCTCAAGATGCAAGGGCACTTCATCCCCAAACCAAAAGCACACTAGGAGGCGCGTTTTGCAGAGTGGTGGAGAAAGGGGGCTTGGCCTACTCCCACCTCTCAGGAATCCCACTGTGTGGTGCTTACTGAAGGTAACCGGTAAGCTAGTTGGGCCCTAAGAACGCCTATCAGTGAAGTGGACTTAATACCCCAACCAGCAGCGTGCCAGGAGCGAGTTTGCAAAGTGGTGGACAAAGGGGGCGTGGCCTGGTATTAGAACTCAGCAATCCTGATGTGTGTGACTTACTGGAAGTAATAGGAGGGGTAGTTGGCCCCCCAAGGACGGCCTTGGGTCCAACTACCCCTCCTGTTACCTCCTAACTATAACTCAAGCCCCCACAATGCACTTCTTATGGCCTCACATATTACATCACTCATGAAATGGTCAGTGACAACACTGATGACATCATCCACAGCATCTCTGATGCACCCACTCACACCCGATAGAATCTATCTGAAAGAAACAGGTTAGTGTTATATTCCTTACCTTAGAATATCCTCAGGCGTCAGGCTGGATCCGGAAAGTTTTGCATAGCAGTACTTCTGCGTGTCGGTAGGCGTCGTCTGCGGCTCCGCGTCCATCGTCGGCGTCGGGTTTTCCGGGAAGACGTCATCGGAGCACTTAGACGCCGCCCTCCCGCGCTGACGTCAGTTCTTTTTTCTGAGCCAGCAAGTGCAAATCCAGGAAGAGCAGTACTCTTAGTCATTTTTTGACTAACTTTTTGATCTATTTTGGATCACTTCTCGAGTCGATCCTCGACTCGCGGTGCCGGTAGGAATGCCCGGGTTCAAACCTTGCAAGGATTGTCACCGCTTGATGTTGGTGACCGACCCCCACCGTTAGCGCCTTAACTGTCTTGGGGCCGACCACGATGACAAGTCGTGCCCCGACTGCCGGGCCTTGACCTCGAAGGCTAGGCGGGAGCGGTCCCGTAAGCGTCTCGAGCTCCGGCAGTCGGCCCCGTGCCGGTCGAGGTCACGGTCCAGGAGGAGGTCGAGGGACTGATCGCGGGGCCTCAGTCCGCGCCGCTCGACGGGCTCCAAGTCCTCAGGTAAGTCGAGGCACTCCAAAAAGAAGTCGAAGAAGCGTCATCGCTTTTCTGACTCCCCCCGACGCGGCCGGGGGTTCGGGCGACACCGCCCACGCGGCTCCGCTGGAGCCGCAAGCGCCGCGTCCAGCTCCATACCCGCCAGTCCCTGGGCTGCACGCGATGCCAGAGGAGATTAGTGCTTTCCTCACATTAGCCATGAGGTCATGCTTCCCTGCGTCGGAATCCGCTGAGGCGCCTTCGGGCCCCGCGGGTCTGCCTGGGAGCCTTTGCGAGCCGGAGGCTCAGGCCTCGGGTGCTTCGGCCCCGACGCCGTCGACGACTCCGGTCCCGACGCCGCAGGGCTCCTCAGGATCCAGGCCTGCCTCCGTGACGTCGCCAGTCGACCTTACAACCCCTCCTCTGGCACCGTCATGAAGGGTGTCGCCCCCGACGCCGTCCCCATACGACGTTGTCCCCGGATCCAGCCCCGGTCCGGATCCGGCGCCGCCCAGCGCCGTCTTCGACGCCGATCTGTGAGCCCTTCGCCGACGGCCCGGCTCCATCATTTTTTCCTGACTATCAGGAGATGGATGACGAAAAGAACTGGGAGGGGTCTGTCAATACCGCCTGCCTTTTGGGCCGTTACACCCACTCTCTGTGGGATACGATTGCGAAAGTGCTGCCGCAGTGCCCGGTGGAGGTCCAGGCAAAGCTTACCCAAGCCCTAGCGGAGGGATGGGATGCAGCACGCTATTCAATACGGTGTGGACTTGATACCACGGACTCGCTGGGTAGGGCGATTGCAACGACAGTGGCGGTTCGCCGCCACGCCTGGCTGAGGTCCACCAACTTTTCGGGGGATGTCCAAGCCATCCTTATGGACATGCCTTTCGATGGCCGTCGCCTCTCTGGCGACAAGGCGGACAGTGCGCTGGAGCGTTTCAAGGACTCCAGGGCTATGGCCAAGTCCTTGGGCCTCGGACAACGGCAACTTCCGCCTTTCGTGGCCAAGGAAGGGGCCCCCCATACGTCCAGCAAGCCACAGGCCGCAGAACCAACCTCAACGCGATCGCGGACATGGTAACCGCCTTGGCGGTGCCGGGGGACAACAGCAAGGTCAGTCCACATCCGCCCCCGCAGCATCTGCCTCAAAGTCCTCCTAGTCTGAGTTTTCAGGCCCATTCGACGCCAGTGGGGGGCAGCGTTCGCCATCACCTCCTCCACTGGCGTACCATTACATCGTATGAGTAATCAACAGAGACCACCTGAAAATAAATCAGTAGATATTCCGATGTTGTTGGAATATACTCAGTGTGTTAAAATACCCCTCACACACCAAAAGGGCCCTTGGTGTCATGCTTCATCATCGGGGTCTTCCCGCCCCCGCTGCGGGACGGGGCAGTGCTGCGACAAGCGACTACGCCGGAGCACCTTTTTTTGTGAGTGCTATGTGAGTGAAATGAGGTGAGTGTCAGTGGGGTCAGGAGTGATACGAGTGAGAATAAAAAATACCTGGCCTAGTGTTAGAAAAAACTATTTAATAGGCACTGGCTGGTATCGTTAAAAAGGGTGAGGCGGAGGGCAAGAGCGGGTTACTAGTCTTGCTCTCCTGTGTGGGTCAACATGTTTCGGGGCGACATGCCCCTTCGTCAGGACCGGGTATATAGATGCCCCTGTCACTCACTAATGTGCTCCCACAGATGGAGAGTGTAATGTATTATCAATGTGTATAGATAAACTTTATAGATACACGTGTAAAAGCTAAATCAGAAATTCTGATGATATAAGCCTGAAAGGATAAGAACACAGGTTTTAGAAAGAGCGCGGATCCCAATGCGCTTGACTAATGAGTACCTGTAAGGAAAGAAAATGCAGAAAAAGAAAAAGAAAACACACACTTATAGGCGTTTACATGGCACGCCAGAGGGTCCCTGGGAGGGCCAGGTTGCCAAATATAGTGATCGTGGAAAGGAATAGACACACATGTATACACACACAACATAGTAGAGCACCAGAAACTAGCAGCGGGATGTATATTCATCAAGATACATACTTTTGAAATGAGGAGGCAATGCCCCATGAGCCAAGCTGGGCGAAGGGTACAGAGGGTCCAACTGTGGGAAGGAATGAAGAAAGGGGAAAAAAAGCAGAGATTGTATTGCTAGGACCTAGGGTGGCTACATACACTAAGTTGATCAAAGTAGTGAATTCCAGGTCGGTTCCATCGGCTATGCCGTACTTACTCAACCCCAACACCTCAGTGCTTCCTCCTTCGTCAGTGGCTTCCGTGGTAAGGGTAAGCCTAGGGCGGGGCGGGTCTTTTTATAGTCTGGCTATAACAGGATGATTGAGCACTGATTGTTTAACTTGATTCCAATGCGAGCGTTCGGTCGAGTAGTTATGGCAGGTAACCAGGGTGGCCATTGTTAAGTGTCCGAGGAAGGCTGGGCGGAGGCGCGTTTATTAGATCACTAATAGGGTATGGATGTCCTATTGTAATGTTAGATCGTAGTAGGCAGGTAGTATTGATAGGCAGGTAAAATATACCGTTGTCCGCGCTGATGAGTGTTCCGGCGTCTGAGCCGACACAGCAGCGCATGCGCGGTGAAGCTCTGTCTCGAGTTTTTACTCGGCGCATGCGCGGGGGAGAAGCATTCCTTCGCGCTACTCGGTAATGAAGGTTTTGGCTGCATGGGAGGTTCCCTGGTATTTTTAAAAAAAGGGGGGAGAGAAAGAATAAGCAGCTTTTGTTCATACAGAATAGCTGCAGAACATGGGGAATATATCTGATTTTTAGTCATTGCAAATGTTATACAACACCATGATATCAATGTATATTCACAAATCCTGATTCACATAGACCAGCCTGCAGGTTATTGGGTTGGCTGGAAAGGAAAAGGAAAAGGATTATTGTACTTTGATTAGACACTGTGTTCATGACCAGATTCTGCAAGCAAGGGCTCACATGGTACCTGGGTGGATCATACCCTGAGTTGGGACCAGGGAATGTCGTCGTTCAACCCTGTTAGGTGGGTGCCCAAGCGATAAACCCAACGTTGTTCCTTAGCAAGAAGGTCCTTGTCACTTCCGTAGGCTTCTATGACTGTCCATTTTAGGTCATCCACACTGTGACCCATTATGGCATAGTGGGTGGCCATTCTCGTGGTAGTCTTTTTGCAACGTACGTTGCTGCGATGTTCACCCATCCGTATTTTGACAGGCCTTGTGGTCATGCCTACATATTCTTTCTTACACGGGCAGGTGATCAGATAGACCAAGTTCCGGCTGTTACAGTTAGTAAAGGAACGTTGTTCCCATGTAGACTGGTTGGAAAAAGTAATATTCCGACTTTTCTGCGTGTACTGGCAAGATGCGCATGAGCCACAAGGATGGTGCCCGCCAATAGTTGAAAGTTTTGAGGGTCCCTCGTTTGTGAGTTGTTTTGGTCTTGTGTGGACCAGCAAATCCTTAAGGTTCTTACCTCGCCTGTGTGCAAACATGGGTTTTGGGAAATCTAGTTTCCCGCAATTTAGTATTCTCCAGTGTCTATTCACAATCTTTGTGATTTGGTTCGAATTGGTGTTGTATGTTGTGACACAAATAGGGCGTTGGTCTTGTTCCTTTTCTGCTGTGGGTTCTAATAAGGCATCCCTGTTGTTATTTCGTGCTCTCTTAAAACCCTTATTGACCACCTTACTTGGATAGTTTCTGCTACTGAGCTTCGTTTTCAAGTCAGCTGCTTGGGTCTTAAAGTCTTGAATAGCGCTGCAATTACGCCTAAGGCGGAGGAATTGTCCGTAGGGTAAATTGTCGCGTAGATGTCGTGGGTGGAAACTGCTATATAGCAACAGACTGTTTTTAGCCGTAGGTTTGAAGTGAGTGCATGTTTCCAAATTGCCATTAGAGGGGTAGATATTGAGATCAAGGAAAACTAGGTTCTCCTTAGAGGCTGAGTGGGTGAACTTGAGGAACCGGTCTTGTTGGTTCAGCCAAGTCATAAATTGGACAACAGAGTCTTGATCACCCCTCCAGATGACTAAGACGTCATCTATGTATCTTTTCCATGCGACCACATGGTTCTTGTAAGGGTTCTGGTCGTTCAGGATTCTGGTGGTTTCGAGGTGGTGCACATAGAGCCCAGCTAGGCTCGGCGCACAGGTGCTGCCCATGCTCGTGCCGTGTTTTTGTAGATAGTATGTATTTTCATACATGAAACAAATTTTCTTCAGGGTCATGGAAATGCATTCAAGAACCACCTGTCTCGGGGTGTGGTAAACCCAAGGGGTAGAGAACAGAACTTCCTCAATTATTTCCAAAGTCTCTTGATGGGGGAGACTCGTGTAGAGACTCTCTACATCCAGACCTAAGAGGAGGTCTTGTTCAGGGTCAAAAGATATTTCTTTGACCAACTGTAGGACTGCTTTTGTGTCCTTTAGATAGGTACTCGTCCTTTGCACTATCGGTCTTAGGAAGGCATCGGCAAATTTTGATAAGGGTTCAAGAATTGACTGTATCCCAGATACTATAGGACGTCCCGGAGGATAAGGGGCGTCCTTATGAATCTTGGGAATGGTATAGAAATAAGGAGTTTTGGGATTTTTTTGAATCAGAAAATCACTCTCTTGTTTTGTTAGCCAATCGTGTGCCATTGCTTCTTCAATCATAATGAGGATACAGATCCTAACTTCTTCAGTCGGGTCTTCCCTTAGTATTTGATAATTGCGTCTGTCTTCAAGTAATTTCCTGCACTCTCTATCGTAATTGGTATATGTTTGTATCACCGTAGCCCCGCCTTTGTCGGCTGGCTTAATTACAATAGTTTCATTATTTGCGAGTTCGTGAAGGGCTGTTCTCTCAGATCTGGAGGTGTTGTTAAAGATATCCCCAACGTCCCTGGATAGCTTTTCCAGATCTGCCATGACCGCCTTTTCGAAGGCTAACAGTTCAACTGGTAACGTTGAGTCTGGAGGTGTGAAAGAGGATTTGTTTTTTAGGCCTGTATCTGATTGGACGTTTGTTTCATTGTTTGAGTCCTGAAAAAAAGCTTTTAGCTTAAGTTTTCGCATAAACTCTTTCATCTCTTGGCAGAGTTTGAATTTGTCCATTTTGTGAGTAGGAACAAAACCCAAGCCCTTACTTAGGACATTCTCCTGGGCTTCCGTTAGTAAGTGGTCCGACAAATTCACCACTAAGTTCCTCGACTGGTCGACGCTGTTTGGCTCCGGGTTGATACACCTAAGGGTGTCACTGTCTGTTGATTCCAGTGGACCTGTGTACCTTTCCGATTGCGGCCCTTTCTTGTTCCTTGGCGCTGGCCTAAAAAAGGCGGTTGGCCATAGTGGTTGAAAGGGGGCATTTGTTGGTCCCATGGTTGGAATTGATTCCCCATGAAGGCAGGCCCTGGTGGGTATTGCATGAAACCTGGAGGTCCTTGCATGAAGGGAGGTGGTCCTTGATAGGGGCCCCAACCTCTCCCTCCCCGTGGGTAGCCTTTGCCAAAGAATTGTGTCCCTCCTCGTGTGCTCTGGTTGCTGTTCCTACTGGTTTCATGCAATACCCACCAGGGCCTGCCTTCATGGGGAATCAATTCCAACCATGGGACCAACAAATGCCCCCTTTCAACCACTATGGCCAACCGCCTTTTTTAGGCCAACGCCAAGGAACAAGAAAGGGCCGCAATCGGAAAGGTACACAGGTCCACTGGAATCAACAGACAGTGACACCCTTAGGTGTATCAACCCGGAGCCAAACAGCGTCGACCAGTCGAGGAACTTAGTGGTGAATTTGTCAGACCACTTACTAACGGAAGCCCAGGAGAATGTCCTAAGTAAGGGCTTGGGTTTTGTTCCTACTCACAAAATGGACAAATTCAAACTCTGCCAAGAGATGAAAGAGTTTATGCGAAAACTTAAGCTAAAAGCTTTTTTTCAGGACTCAAACAATGAAACAAACGTCCAATCAGATACAGGCCTAAAAAACAAATCCTCTTTCACACCTCCAGACTCAACGTTACCAGTTGAACTGTTAGCCTTCGAAAAGGCGGGCATGGCAGATCTGGAAAAGCTATCCACGGACGTTGGGGATATCTTTAACAACACCTCCAGATCTGAGAGAACAGCCCTTCACGAACTCGCAAATAATGAAACTATTGTAATTAAGCCAGCCGACAAAGGCGGGGCTACGGTGATACAAACATATACCAATTACGATAGAGAGTGCAGGAAATTACTTGAAGACAGACGCAATTATCAAATACTAAGGGAAGACCCGACTGAAGAAGTTAGGATCTGTATCCTCATTATGATTGAAGAAGCAATGGCACACGATTGGCTAACAAAACAAGAGAGTGATTTTCTGATTCAAAAAAATCCTAAAACTCCTTATTTCTATACCATTCCCAAGATTCATAAGGACGCCCCTTATCCTCCGGGACGTCCTATAGTATCTGGGATACAGTCAATTCTTGAATCCTTATCAAAATTTGCCGATGCCTTCCTAAGACCGATAGTGCAAAGGACGAATACCTATCTAAAGGACACAAAAGCAGTCCTACAGTTGGTCAAAGAAATATCTTTTGACCCTGAACAAGACCTCCTCTTAGGTCTGGATGTAGAGAGTCTCTACACGAGTCTCCCCCATCAAGAGACTTTGGAAATAATTGAGGAAGTTCTGTTCTCTACCCCTTGGGTTTACCACACCCCGAGACAGGTGGTCCTTGAATGCATTTCCATGACCCTGAAGAAAATTTTTTTCATGTATGAAAATACATACTATCTACAAAAACACGGCACGAGCATGGGCAGCACCTGTGCGCCGAGCCGAGCTGGGCTCTATGTGCACCACCTCGAAACCACCAGAATCCTGAACGACCAGAACCCTTACAAGAACCATGTGGTCGCATGGAAAAGATACATAGATGACGTCTTAGTCATCTGGAGGGGTGATCAAGACTCTGTTGTCCAATTTATGACTTGGCTGAACCAACAAGACCGGTTCCTCAAGTTCACCCACTCAGCCTCTAAGGAGAACCTAGTTTTCCTTGATCTCAATATCTACCCCTCTAATGGCAATTTGGAAACATGCACTCACTTCAAACCTACGGCTAAAAACAGTCTGTTGCTATATAGCAGTTTCCACCCACGACATCTACGCGACAATTTACCCTACGGACAATTCCTCCGCCTTAGGCGTAATTGCAGCGCTATTCAAGACTTTAAGACCCAAGCAGCTGACTTGAAAACGAAGCTCAGTAGCAGAAACTATCCAAGTAAGGTGGTCAATAAGGGTTTTAAGAGAGCACGAAATAACAACAGGGATGCCTTATTAGAACCCACAGCAGAAAAGGAACAAGACCAACGCCCTATTTGTGTCACAACATACAACACCAATTCGAACCAAATCACAAAGATTGTGAATAGACACTGGAGAATACTAAATTGCGGGAAACTAGATTTCCCAAAACCCATGTTTGCACACAGGCGAGGTAAGAACCTTAAGGATTTGCTGGTCCACACAAGACCAAAACAACTCACAAACGAGGGACCCTCAAAACTTTCAACTATTGGCGGGCACCATCCTTGTGGCTCATGCGCATCTTGCCAGTACACGCAGAAAAGTCGGAATATTACTTTTTCCAACCAGTCTACATGGGAACAACGTTCCTTTACTAACTGTAACAGCCGGAACTTGGTCTATCTGATCACCTGCCCGTGTAAGAAAGAATATGTAGGCATGACCACAAGGCCTGTCAAAATACGGATGGGTGAACATCGCAGCAACGTACGTTGCAAAAAGACTACCACGAGAATGGCCACCCACTATGCCATAATGGGTCACAGTGTGGATGACCTAAAATGGACAGTCATAGAAGCCTACGGAAGTGACAAGGACCTTCTTGCTAAGGAACAACGTTGGGTTTATCGCTTGGGCACCCACCTAACAGGGTTGAACGACGACATTCCCTGGTCCCAACTCAGGGTATGATCCACCCAGGTACCATGTGAGCCCTTGCTTGCAGAATCTGGACATGAACACAGTGTCTAATCAAAGTACAATAATCCTTTTCCTTTTCCTTTCCAGCCAGCCCAATAACCTGCAGGCTGGTCTATGTGAATCAGGATTTGTGAATATACATTGATATCATGGTGTTGTATAACATTTGCAATGACTAAAAATCAGATATATTCCCCATGTTCTGCAGCTATTCTGTATGAACAAAAGCTGCTTATTCTTTCTCTCCCCCCTTTTTTTAAAAATACCAGGGAACCTCCCATGCAGCCAAAACCTTCATTACCGAGTAACGCGAAGGAATGCTTCTCCCCCGCGCATGCGCCGAGTAAAAACTCGAGACAGAGCTTCACCGCGCATGCGCTGCTGTGTCGGCTCAGACGCCGGAACACTCATCAGCGCGGACAACGGTATATTTTACCTGCCTATCAATACTACCTGCCTACTACGATCTAACATTACAATAGGACATCCATACCCTATTAGTGATCTAATAAACGCGCCTCCGCCCAGCCTTCCTCGGACACTTAACAATGGCCACCCTGGTTACCTGCCATAACTACTCGACCGAACGCTCGCATCGGAATCGAGTTAAACAATCAGTGCTCAATCATCCTGTTATAGCCAGACTATAAAAAGACCCGCCCCGCCCTAGGCTTACCATTACCACGGAAGCCACTGACGAAGGAGGAAGCACTGAGGTGTTGGGGTTGAATAAGTACGGCATAGCCGATGGAACCGACCTGGAATTCACTACTTTGATCAACTTAGTGTATGTAGCCACCCTAGGTCCTAGCAATACAATCTCTGCTTTTTTCCCCTTTCTTCATTCCTTCCCACAGTTGGACCCTCTGTACCCTTCGCCCAGCTTGGCTCATGGGGCATTGCCTCCTCATTTCAAAAGTATGTATCTTGATGAATATACATCCCGCTGCTAGTTTCTGGTGCTCTACTATGTTGTGTGTGTATACATGTGTGTCTATTCCTTTCCACGATCACTATATTTGGCAACCTGGCCCTCCCAGGGACCCTCTGGCGTGCCATGTAAACGCCTATAAGTGTGTGTTTTCTTTTTCTTTTTCTGCATTTTCTTTCCTTACAGGTACTCATTAGTCAAGCGCATTGGGATCTGCGCTCTTTCTAAAACCTGTGTTCTTATCCTTTCAGGCTTATATCATCAGAATTTCTGATTTAGCTTTTACACGTGTATCTATAAAGTTTATCTATACACATTGATAATACATTACACTCTCCATCTGTGGGAGCACATTAGTGAGTGACAGGGGGATCTATATACCCGGTCCTGACGAAGGGGCATGTCGCCCCGAAACATGTTGACCCACACAGGAGAGCAAGACTAGTAACCCGCTCTTGCCCTCCGCCTCACCCTTTTTAACGATACCAGCCAGTGCCTATTAAATAGTTTTTTCTAACACTAGGCCAGGTATTTTTTATTCTCACTCGTATCACTCCTGACCCCACTGACACTCACCTCATTTCACTCACATAGCACTCACAAAAAAAGGTGCTCCGGCGTAGTCGCTTGTCGCAGCACTGCCCCGTCCCGCAGCGGGGGCGGGAAGACCCCGATGATGAAGCATGACACCAAGGGCCCTTTTGGTGTGTGAGGGGTATTTTAACACACTGAGTATATTCCAACAACATCGGAATATCTACTGATTTATTTTCAGGTGGTCTCTGTTGATTACTCATACTTTCATAAGAGGAGGATTAGCCCACCGCGGTGCTGAGTTGCACCACCTCTTCACTCCCTTTTTTTGATATCCCTTAGTACCATTACATCGGACAGGTGGGTTCTGTAAATCGTCCGAAGGGGCTACTTCGAGGCGACCCCTCTAGCCATGCCACCGCAGTACCACCGCATGTCGGGGGATCACTTGCAACTTCTGCAGGAGGAAGTTATGGCCCTCTTGGCCAAGGGGGCCATCGAGCGCGTTCCTGGGCCAGAAGTAGGACGTGGCTGCTATTCCCACTACTTTCTGGTACCCAAGAAGGGCAAAGGAGGCCTACGCCCTATCTGAACCTACGGAGCGTCAACGGCTTCCTCCGGAAGGAGAAGTTCAAGATGCTGACTTTGGCTCAGGTCCTAGCTGCCCTGGACCCAGACGACTGGATGGTAGCGTTGAACTTGCAGGATGCATATTTCCACATCCCCGTCCTGCCGGCCCACCGGCATTACCTGCGGTTCACGGTAGGCCACGAACACTTTCAGTTTACCGTGCTCCCCTTCGGTCTTACCAGCGCCCCACGGGTGTTCACTAAAGTGATGGCGGTGGTCGCAGCTCATCTGCGCAGATATGGGGTTTCAGTCTTCCCCTATCTCGACGATTGGTTGTTGAAGGCAGGCTCGCCTCAGACAGTCTTCTCCCACCTCCAGACTACGGCCGACCTCCTGCACTCGCTGGGGTTCTCCATCAACATGCCGAAGTCACACCTGTGTCCCTCTCAAAAGCTCCTTTTCATCGGAGCGGTTCTGGACTCCGCACAGTTTCAGGTTTATCTTCCCGAACAGCGGGTTCGGGATATTCAAGCTCTGATTCTGATCTTTCAGCCTTTATCCGGGGTCTCGGTCAGGTTGACGCTGCGGCTCCTCGGGCTGATAACCTTCTGCATCCTGCTGGTGCATCACGCCAGGTGGCGGATGCGGGCTCTGCTGTGGGACCTGAAGTTTCAGTGGGCACAGCATCAGGGCAACCTGTCCGACCACGTCCTGATCTCAGAGGGTACTGCGAACGAGTTGCAGTGGGGCTCTCGGACCGCGATTGGGTCAACAGCAGATCTCTCTCCCTTCCCCAACCGGAGCATGTAGTAGTGACAGATGTGTCCCTCCTTGGATGGGGAGGCCACATGGGAGAGAGGGAGATCAGAGGCCTCTAGTCTCTGGTGGAATCCCGACTCCACATCAACCTTCTGGAGCTGCGGGCGATCCGGCTTGCACTGAAAGCATGTCCGGAGAAGTGAGGTGCAGGTGTGCAAGTACAACACCACCGCCATGTGGTACTGCAACAAACAGGGCGGGGTGGGGTCGTGGACCCTTTGTCAGGAGGCTCTGCGCCTCTGGCAATGGCTGGAACACCAAGTCATCACCCTGGTGGTTCAACACCTGGCAGGTTCCATGAACGCCAGGGCGGACGAACTCAGCCGCCGGTGCATGATGGATCACGAATGGCGTCTGAACTTGGACGTGGCGCAAGGCCTCTTTCAGCAGTAAGGAGAACCTTGGTTAGATCTATTCGCCACCAAAGAGAACGCGCAATGTCATCAGTTCTGCGCGTTGGAATTTCCTAGGCGGCACTCACTCGGAGAGGAGTGGAGCTGCGGTCTGTTGTACGCCTTTCCACCTATACCACTTCTGCCCAGAGTGCTATAGAAGATCCGGTGTGACCGGGTCCAATCATATTTGTGGCTCCGGACTGGGCACGAAGGTACTGGTATCCCGAGCTACTCCGCATGTCAGTCGATCCCCCGATTCGTCTGCCTCTTCAGGAGGACCTTCTGTCACAGCAGCAGGGGACGGTCCTCCTCCCAAACCTGTCCAGTCTCCACCTACATGCATGGAGATTGAGCGGCGACAGTTGAGGCCATTTGACTTGCCTCCTGAAGTCTGTAACGTCATTCTGGCAGCCAGGCGTCCCTCCACAAAGTCGGTATACGCCTGCAGGTGGAACACATTTGTGGCATGGTGCACAGCAAAGGCTGTGGATCCACTCTCTGCCCCTATCAGAGGTTCTCCTCTTTCTTCTTTCTCTTGCCCAGCAGGGCTCTGCTCTGGGCACTATCAAAGGCTACCTCTCTGCTATTTCAGCCTTCTCTTTTCAAGTCCCCGGTTGTAAATAGGTTCTTGAAAGGCATCACACACATGTTTCCTCCTGTTCCTTTTGTGATGCCTCAGT
Source organism: Lissotriton helveticus (assembly GCF_964261635.1). NCBI lineage: Eukaryota > Metazoa > Chordata > Amphibia > Caudata > Salamandridae > Lissotriton > Lissotriton helveticus. Next base: position 689,672,555 of record NC_136067.1, on the reverse strand, counting down.
GGGACTTGAACCTTGTTCTAACCTATTTGATGTGCGCTCCTTTCGAGCCACTTCACAATTGCCCTCTTCGTCTTCTGACTCTTAAGACTGTATTCCTGGTCGCCATCACCACTGCCAGGAGAGTAAGTGAGCTCCAGGCGCTATCTTCTAAACCTCCTTTCCTCTCTGTCCAATCGGACAAAGTTGTCTTGAGAACTTGTCCTTCTTTCCTGCCCAAGGTGGTTACAGCCTTTCACATCGGGCAGTCCATCACCTTGCCCACCTTCTTTCCGCCTCCGCATCCCTCTAAAGAGGAAGAGAGGCTCCACCGTCTGGACCCAAAACGTGCGCTCTCCTTTCATCTAGACAGCACACGCCAGTTCCGGGTGGACGACCAGCTCTTTGTTGGTTACGTGGGTGCTAAGAAGGGATGGGCGTTGCACAAACGGACCATCTCTCGGTGGGTCGTTTTGTGCATCAAGGTCTGTTACTCTTTGGCTAAGAAGGAGCCTCCTGTGGGGCTACGTGCCCATTCCACTCGGGCCACGGCGGCTACTACTGCCCTGGGTCGGGGAGTCCCCTTGCAGAACATCTGTCAGGCAGCTACGTGGGCCTCGCTGCACACGTTTGCTAAGCACTATTGCCTGGACAGCCAAGTCCGGAGAGATGGCTTTTTTGTCCGTTCCGTTCTCCAGGACTTTCTGGTGTGATCTTGGTTCGCAGACCCACCACCAGGGTTGGTATTGCTGGGGTATCTATTCTAAGGTAAGGAATCTAACACTAACCTGTTTCTTTCAGATGCACAAGTTACTTACCTTCGGTAACGATATATCTGTAAGAAACAGTAGTTAGTGTTAGATTCCTTACCGCCCCACCCATCCTCCCAGTTCTGCGAACCAATATCTAGGGTTTAGGTATCTCCCTTTGAGGACCCTAGTTTCATGGGACCAGTGTGGGTCTCTGGCATGTCTCTGGGTTCCTGGTGCGCAAAGCTATGTACAAGAACTGACGTCAGCGTGCGAGGGCAGCGTCTAAGTGCTCCGACGACGTCATCCCGGCGATCACGACGCCGACGACGGACGCGGAGCCGCAGACGACGCCTACCGACGCACACGGGTACTGCTACGCAAAACATTCCCGATCCAGTCTGCCGCCTGGGGATATTCTAAGGTAAGGAATCTAACACTAACTACTGTTTCTAACAGATATATCGTTACCGAAGGTAAGTAACTTGTGCTTTATGCATCCACTGCCACTCCCACACAACCATTCACAAACCCATCTACAGAGCCATCCCAGTACTTACACACCCACTCACTGATTAATTGATCTACATACATCCACTCGCTCACCCATACTGCCACTCATGGACCCACTTACTCCCTTATACAGCCATTGACATATCCACTCACTCACTGAGTGAGTCACCCATGAAACTACTCACACACCTAGACACTCACTAGTCAATCATACAGCTACTTACTCAGCCAAACAGTTACAAACCCACCCACTTACTTACTCATACAAATACTAACACATACTCAGCTATACAGTCACTGACAGAAGCAGGCACTCATCCTTATAGCCACTCTCACATTCACTCACTCGTGCATACAGTCACTAATATACCCCTTCACTCACGTTTACTGCTTTTCACATACTCAGTTACTCAACCATACTGACACATGCCCTCAATCACACCACAGTTATACAGACACTCACTTACCCATACAACCTCTCAAACACTCAACAGTACCCCATGCAGCCACTGACTCACCCACTCACTGATCTATACAGACAGTCACACACCACCTCACTCATAAACACAGACACCCAGACAAACATGGACTTAGTCAGACAACCAATCAATCACCTATATAGCCATTCACAGACCCACTAATACTCATGCACCCACTTCGACATCAGCTGACCGAGAGATACACACATTCACACAACCAGTCACTCACCAATGCATTCACTGAGATACCTAATCCTTCACATATAGTCAGTCACGCACCCACTGAGTCATTCATACAGTCACTCATACATCCACTGATTCAACAATACACCTTGGTATATATATTTAACACTCATAACATTTTTAAAAGTCACTGGATGATGTAATCACTGATGTCACCAGTAATGTCATTTGAGATGTCGTCCTTGATGTCGCTGACCATGTCATGAGTGATATACATTGCGGGGGTGCAAGTTATAGTTAACTCAGCTAACTATAACAGCTCAATTTCCCTGTTTTTGTACCAGTGAAATGTCAATCTAACTTTAACGTCCCTGTAACTTTTGTGTTCGAGCATATGAGCTGCAGATCGTACACTTTTGCAATAGATCGCCACCTGGTGTTGGGCTCGGATGATTGCAGGTTGTTGTCTTCTTGGAAGAAGTCTTTGTAGTCACGACATAGGTGACTCCTCCCTTGGACAATACTGCGCATGGTCATCGACTCCATCCTCAGATTGTTTTTTTCCGCCACTGGGTTCGGATGAAAGTTTTCCGCTCCGGCTAGAAAACACTTTCAGCAACTTCGAAGCGCAAAAACTTTATACAAACATCATCGACATCAAATAAACTACTTTCGACATCAGCTACATTCCGGTGCGTCGACGCGGGCCGTTGGGCCTATTGGCGCCGTACGGCCTACGCCTCGTGGACAGAACTCCATTCAAGAGATGTCCGGTATGTCGAGCAAAGTTCCCTCATAGCGACCATCACGAGGTCTGCAACCTCGGTCTATCACCCGAACACGACGAGTCGACCTGCACAGCTTGTGCATCCTTCCGATCGAAGAAGACCATTCGGTATCGGAGGACACGTCGACACGAGATGAGGAGATCAGCGCCAGCACCTGAGGCCATCTTTGAGGAGGAGATCATCGAAGAAGATGTCTCCGAGGACAAGGCTCCACTCGTCGCTGAGGAAGACTCGCCTGGTCTCCATATCATATCGGGGGCAGAGGACTCAGACGACTCGATTCCATCTCGACAACCCGTGAGTACCCTCGCCCCTGCACAACAGACACTACCCAAACCAAAGGCAACGGTCAGCACTCCGCCCATGGGGCCCAGTCGAGACCGAAGTATCCCCTCAGACGCCCCGCCCTCGAGCTCGGCTCCGAGGAAAACGTCTACGCCTTCCGGTGCCTCGGCACCGACAAAACCACATGTGCCAATTCCACCTCCTCCATTGGCACCGAAGCACACACATCCTTCGACACCGAAGGATTCTTCGACACCGAAGCTAAAACGCCCTTCGGTGCCCAAAGACAAAGATCCTTCGGCACCCAAACCAAAAGATGCATCGGTGCCGAAACCAAAGACTGTACCGGATCCGAAAAGAGCTCCGACTCCAAAGCCTTCTGGTTCCAAAAATAAAGATGGAAAGCCAGAGTCCGACGCCGCAAGGCCTACGAGACCGGTCTCCACTCCAAAATCTCCAACCTCTGTACCAAAGACTCCTACCAAACCGAAACCACCTTCGGCACCGAAAACTTTGCCACGGGACTCGATAGCGCCTCCTGCAGCAAAACACATGAAACGACCCCTATCGGGACCGAAAGAATCGACGCCAAAGAAGGTTGTACAGGAGGAAGAACTGTTTAGACCAGATCCTAAACAAAAGAAGGTCTATATCAATCTAAAGACTGGACATGTGGAAGCTATTCCTTACAAGAAGAGACCAGCAGACACACCACTTCAACCTGTGGTTCCTGCCAAAAAGAAAGACTGTGCAACTTATCCAATGCACTCTTCCTCTCCTTCACCTTCTTCCTCTCCCATCCCTCCTTACATTGAACCTACAGTTTCTCCTGTTAAATCTCCTGCATCATCACACCACACTGGCGAAGAGTATGATTTAGGTGGGGTGAATGACATACCAGAGCCACAGGAATACCCTTTAGATGAAGATGTCAATACAGAATATCCTAAAGAAGACTACATATATGGCTTCACACCACACAATGTACCCGACATTCCTGATCCTCAGTCCTACCCAACAAAACCTTCCCCTCCAGCGGATAGTATTGGGTTTAATCATCTATTAAATAGAGCAGCCCTTTACCACGGTGTTTCAATGCACTCTGATGCCATTGATGAGGATTTTTTACTGGATACATTTGAGCAGTCACAAAGGTCTACGCAAATATTACCGATGATCAAAGGAGTCATTAAACATGCTCCAGAAATATTTAAAGACCCAGTACGTAGTAGGGTGTTAAATCCAAGGATAGAAAAGAAATATAGACCAGCATCATCGGATCCAGTCTATATTAGGGGACACCTGCCACTAGACTCTTTAGTTGAGTCTAATGCACGGAAAAGAGCCAATTCACAGACTTCTGGCAACACGCCCCCGCCTGACAAAGAATCTAAATTTATTGATGCGTCAGGGAAACGGATTGCTGCGCAGGCAACAAACATATGGCGCATAGCAAATACACAAGCCCTGCTTTCACGCAATAACAGGGCTCACTACGACCAATTAGAAAAACTTATGGAGCACCTCCCAGATCAATACAAAGATCAGGCAACAGAGCTCATACAAGAAGGCAAATTAATATCCAATGCCTCAATTAAATATGCACTAGATGTAGCTGACACAGCATGCAGATCAGTCAATACTAGTGTAATACTCAGATGACATGCGTGATTACGCATTTCAGGTTTTAAAACAGAGGTACAAACTACCATCTTGAACCAGCCCTTCAATCAGAACCAATTGTTCGGGCCGGAAGTAGACAACACACTAGAAAAGATTATAAAAAGACACAAACACAGCTAAATCTATGGGTGCATTACAATCCACACAGACTAGAAGTTCTTTTCGCCGCTCCTTTTATAGAGGAGGCTCTAAGCAAACCGGCGCAGACACAACATCATCTTTTAAAACACACACACAGACCTCCTCTAACAACGGCTACTTTAGAGGAGGATACAGAGGCAATAATAACAAGGGAAGAGGTAGAGGTAATAACAAAAACCGCTCCTCTTCCACTCCCAAACAGTGGCTTCCCCTACAGCATTCCACTCCTTTGAGGGGCAGATTATCACAGTTCCTACCTGTCTGGAATTCCATCACAACAGACAGGTGGATGAGACACATTATCCAACATGGCTACTGCCTAGCACTCACAGCAACCCCCCCAAACATATCACTCAGGCAGCGTCCAATGTCCACAGACCATATAACTCTGCTTCAACAGGAAGGTCTAGCACTTCTACAAAAGGATGCTATTCAAGTAGTTCCTCTAGAGGAACAGGGAACAGGAGTTTACTCCCTGTACTTCCTAATTCCCAAGAAGGACGGGACACTACGACCGATTCTCGACCTCAGACCCATAAACCATTACATACAATCAGATCATTTTCACATGATCACTCTTCAACAAGTACTCCCACTACTACAACAAGGTAATTTTCTTTCAGCACTAGACCTAAAGGACACCTACTTTCACATTCCTATACATCCTGCTCACAGGAAGTATCTAAGGTTTGTCATACAAGGACAGCACTATCAATTCAAAGTCCTTCCATTTGGGGTCACAACAGCACCACGAGTGTTCACAAAGTGCTTAGCAGTAGTAGCGACACATCTCAGAAGACAACAGATATGTCTTCCCTTACCTCCACGATTGGCTCATAAAAGCAAAATCGTTCAGCCAATGTGTACAACACACAAAGCAAACAATTCAGATATTGCACAACTTAGGATTTACCATAAACTACACCAAGTCGCACCTAGAGCCTTCGCACGTTCATCAGTATCTAGGAGCTACCATAGACACATCTACAGCTCTAGCGTATCCCAGTCCAGCCAGGATACAGAGCATTCAGACCTTAGTCTCCAGTTTTCAACACCAGAAATCTCTTCAAGCCAGAGTGTTCATGAGACTAATAGGCATGATGGCATCTTGCATCTTCATAGTTCCACATGCAAGACTGCAAATGCGACCATTGCAAGAATGTCTAGCACAACCGTGGAATCAGGCTCAAGGTCAGCTCACAGACCTGGTGTTGGTAGACAGCCGTACATGTCGCTCTCTGCATTGGTGGAACACCAAAAACTTGACAAAGGGACGGCTGTTCCTAGAACCTGTTCCACAGATAATGCTCACGACAGACGCATCCCTCACAGGATGGGGAGCCCATCTCTTACACTATACCACACAAGGACAATGGAACAACCAACAAAAACTGTTCCATATCAACCATCTGGAGCTGCTAGCAATTTTCCTAGCACTCAAAACATTTCAACTGCAAATACAAAACAACGCTGTCTTAATCCCGACGGACAATGTGACAGCCATGTATTATATACAAAAACAGGGGGGGGACACACTCTCTGCAACTGTCCCAGCTCGCACAGAACATTTGGAGATGGGCCATTCCTCAAAACATACACCTGACAGTAAAACACCTTCCAGGAATTCACAATCAGATAGCAGATCTGTTGAGTCGACAGTCACAACAGATTCACGAATGGGAGATACATCCACAAGTACTTCAGCCATTCCTCCAAAGGTGGGGGCATCCACAGATAGATCTGTTTGCCACCCACGAGAATACAAAATGCCCAACCTTCGCCGCCAGGTTTCCACACCCACGGTCGGAGGGGAATGCAATATGGATGAACTGGTCAGGTAGATTTGCGTACGCTTTTCCGCCTCTCCCACTTATTCCACTAGTAGTGCGCAAACTCAGACAACAGTCTCTCAAACTAATACTAATAGCTCCCACATGGGCACGCCAGCCGTGGTTCACCACACTGCTAGATCTTCCACTGGTTCCACATAAAAAATTACGGCTCACGCCCTCCCTGTTAACACCAAACCATGGAGAAATAAGACACCCAGAACCAAGCCAACTGAATTTGGCGATCTGGCTCCAGAAGTGTTAGAGTTTGGTTACTTAAACCTACCACCAAACTGTATGAACATAATTAAAGAAGCTAGAAAACCCACTACCAGAGCGTGTTATGCCTCTAAGTGGAAAAGGTTTGCAATATATTGCAACAACAATCACATTGACTACATCACTAGATGCTTCCATCCAAAATATCATTTGCTACCTTCTACACCTTCAAAGGTCCAATTTAGCTTACTCTTCCATACGCCTGCATCTGGCAGCAATTGCAGCCTATTTACAGAATAGACAACATCTATCTCTCTTCAGAGTACCTGCAATAAAAGCATTTATGGAAGGATTAAAACGAATAATCCCACCTAGGTTACCACCTGCTCCAGTGTGGAACCTAAACGTGGTCCTTACAAGACTTATGGGACCCCCTTTCGAACCTTTACACAAGTGTGAATTGCAATTCCTAACATGGAAGACTGCTTTCCTTGTTGCCATTACCTCTCTCAGAAGAGTTAGTGAAATACAAGCATTCACAATACAAGAACCATTTTTTCAAATACATCATAACAAAGTGGTTCTCAGGCCTAATCCAAAATTCCTGCCAAAGGTTATCACTCCTTTTCACCTTAAGCAATTCCAAAACCCAGACTCTGTGGCTTTTACACACCTTAGATGTTAGAAGAGCCCTGTTATACTACACAGATAGGACTAAGTCCTTCAGAAAGACAAAACAATTATTTGTATCTTTCTCTCCCCCACACAAAGGCAACCCCATCTCTAAGGGGGGAATTGCCAGGTGGATTCTTAAGTGTATACAAATATGCTATCAAAAAGCTAAACGTACACTAACAGTTCCTCCTAGAGCACACTTCACTCGCAAACTAGGAGGCTCTATGGCTTTCTCCGGAAATAAACCACTAGAGGACATATGCAAGGCAGCAACATGGTCTACAATACACACCTTCACTAAACACTACTGTGTTGATGTGCAAGCCAAGCAGCAAGCTGCAGTAGGCCAAGCTGTCCTTAGAACACTATTTCAAAATACTGCAACGGATACAAGCGACCACCGCTAGGGGAGACACTGCTGCACAATTGTTACAAAAGTGTACGATCTGCAGCTCATATGCCTCGAACGGAAAATGCTACTTACCAGTATGCATCTGTTCTTGGCATGTAGAGCTGCAGAATCGTACACGCCCTCCCACCTCCCTGGTACTTTTATCCGTTCCAGTGCTCATCTTACTTAGATGCACACGCATGGACATCTTTTTTTTCTATTTACTTCTACTAACTCCATCATTTCCCATCATGGCGAAAAACAATCTGAGGATGGAGTCGATGACCATGCGCAGTATTGTCCAAGGGAGGAGTCACCTATCTCGTGACTACAAAGACTTCTTCCAAGAAGAAAACAACCTGCAATCATCCAAGCCCAACACCAGGTGGCATCTATTGCAAAAGTGCACGATTCTGCAGCTCTACATGCCAAGAACAGATGCATACTGGTAAGTAGCATTTTCCTTTTTTCCTGTGAATTTCCAAGGTTTTTTAAGCGCTTATTTCTAACTATAATGCTATAACGTCCCTGAAAACCACCGTCCCTGAAACCTGTGGCTTTTTCAGTGAATATATATATATAATATTGTTTCCTTCGGTTTGAAAATAAAAAGAACAATGCAGTGCCCAGTTCCTTAGAAGCGAATGCTGTTTATTTATCCATGTAGTGAAAAACTCCCGATGCATTTTGGAGCACCCGCTCCTTGCTCACTGGTTAGAGTGAGTTTGTGTACACCAATATCTTATAGTGCACAATATTAAACATGTAAATAGGACTACTGAAACATCATTATATTTAGAGCAAAAAACGGCATCCATTTTGTAATGATTGTTTTTCAATCAATCATTAAGCTGAAAGCTATTACGTGACAGATTTATCTATTCTAAATCTCATAGTCAATTATTATGCTGATAAAATAAATCCTTATAAATCCACTGTATTTACAGAATTAGCATATTTTAAAACAATATGTTGTAAACCACTTTCAGATATAAACCACGTAACTGTATAATTCGATTTTGTAAAGACAATTCATTAAGTCCTATACACATGAATAGTTGGAACATTCAGCCCCAATGGGCAATTCAATGCATGCTATTGAAACAACTTGAAATATCGTCCAAGTGGGCACAGTCACCATGGTTAAAGTCAATTCTGACCCAGTGGGCTATTCATTACGTGGTTTGTAACATCATTTCCCAGATGGCATATCTTACTTCATAATATATTCTGTAATCAGCTTCTTCAAGAAAGATTATCAACCATGATATATTAGTCTTTTGCATTCCCTCTTCATAACATGCCGATGTCCAGTCTCATATAAAAATAAAAACCATGTGCATGATCACTAAGGATCCCGATATCCCTTTAAAATCACAAAATATACATTACAAGAAAACAATTAAACTCATGATAGAAAAGGCTGCTTACAGATATATTTACAGAGCTTGAAGTTTACAGAGCTTGAAGTTCCCTTAGCCAAGGTGAACCGACAGTTCTTCATCTTTATTCAATCCTGTGGGACACCGAGTTTCATATTTAATAATCAATCTCGATTCCAATCTTCGCAAATCCCTGACTCTGTTCCCACCCTCTCTCTGAAATAGGAATTCTAACAATAGCACAATAGTTTTGCAATTTGGGATCTTTGTTGTGAAATTCCTTGAAATGCCTCGCAACCGGGTATTGTTTGTCTTCCCGGGTGATAGCTCTCGTATGTTCTAAGATACGTTTCTTCACCTTGTGAATAGTGCTCCCTATATAAACCAGACAGCATGGACGGATTAGTGCATATACGCAGTAGTCCGAATTACACCGGAGATGTTTATTTATAACAAAAGGTTGCTTTTCTTTAGGCAGTTGTATTTGTTTACAGCTAGTACTGTACTTGCAAGCCTTACACTCACCACAGATATAAAACCCTTTTATTTGTTCTGGGTCTTGCATCGGTTGTATGGAGCTAAAACTTAACATGCCTCCTAAAGACGTACACTTTCCGAATGTGATTTTAGGATTCTCACCTAATCATTCTTTCAGGGTATCATCTGTTCCTAGAACCTTCCTGTATTTCTTAAGGCATCTTTTTATTTCCCCAGCCTGATTACAGAAGGTGGTAATAAATCTGATCGGCATCTCCTCCTCCTCTTCCTTAGCTTTCACAATCAGTAAGTCTTCTCTTTTAACTGTTTTAACTTTAGTTACTGCCTGTTTTGCTAGAGTACCCTCTTTCTTTAAATCTGTCTTTCATTGTGGAGAAGTGTGGCTCAATGGTTAGAGCGGCAGACCCTGATGCAGAAGTCTGGCCCGGGACCAGGGTTCAATTCCCGCCTCGTCAGGTCTTGGGCTCAATTTCCTCGGACCTGATAATTCTCGCCTCGGTGCCTATTCTAATCATGAGTCCCACTCTGCAACTCTGGGCAATAGCTTACTTAATCTCTACAACGGCCCCAACAATGCTAGGATGCCTGGCTTCACCTTGGGGGTGTCCAGGAGTAGGCACCTCACAGGGAAAGGCCAGGAAGGGTTCCTCAGCGGTAATTGTACAAGCGCCGGGATGCCTCTGGGTAGTCGTGCGCTATACAAGTGCGGAATTATCATTATCATTGTGTTTATTTCATCACAAAATATATCATCAGAGCTACAATTTCTATGGGCCCTGCGGAAGATTTTATCAATATATCTAACTCAGAGGACAACATGTTGATCAAAGGCTGTGATGGTAATTGACCACCTGCTCCTCCCACCAGCCTAGGTACAACCCAGCATAGCTGGGGCGAAGCAGGTTACCATTGCCGTTCCCTGAGTTTGTTGGTAAATTTTATGATTGAAGATAAAGAAGTTGTTAGTCAAACAAGTGTGCATCATTGACAGCAACATTTCTGTATGTAACAGCTATGATACAGATCGTGTTCTTAGGAAATGACAACATGCCCTTATGCCCAGGGCATGTGGTATACATGTTTACAGGCTATTAACATCCATTGTTAACAACAGTAGGTCATTGTCCCATGTTATACCATTGATAAGTCGTAAAAAATCCCCTGTGTCTCTAACATAGGACGGGAACATCTGCACAAAAGGCCTTAAAAAATAATCAATATGCTTGGAGGTGGTCTCATATGTGCTACCCATGGAAGAAATAATGGGTCTTCCAAGGGGATGTTCTTTAGTTTTATGTATTTTAAGCAGCATATACATGGCTGCCAATTTGGGATGTTCACAACTGAGAAACGTATACTCATCATTCGATATTGGGCCCTCATTTTTCCATTCATTCAAATTCATCCCATATCTTAAATTACTCATTTCAGAGTTTTTACGATCTGATTTACGATAACTGTTAACACCCTCTAGTGGTCTCATGCCTTCTCTAAGATACAGGTCCAGGGGCCACACCACTACATTGCCCCCCTTGTCAGATTTTTTTATGACTATTGTTTTGTTGTCTTGTAATTCAAAGAATCGTAACATTTATGAAATTAGTAATGTAAGATATGGAATTAATTTGATATAGTACGGCTGGTCCGGCCGTGGAATTGCCCACCGCATAAAAGTGGATCCGCTGACTGCGACTGTGTTTCACCATGGACTGCTGGTTTTCTTGATTTAGGCGATGGTATTGGCAAGGAGCAGACTGATACATGGACACCAACCCACTGTGGTAAAAAACCTTGGCTTACAACAGTGAGCAACACAAAGACCCACTGGGGTAACACATTGCAGCACTACAAATACCAGGATGCTAGGAGGCCCTTTGGGTCGGCACATTGTTATAAATTTAAACGAGTCACTGCAATTCTGGTTGTTGACTGCATACCGAGCCTGTGACCAAGGGCGTGGTAGCCCGAAACGCGTTTGGCTGTATTTCAAGGTCTCTTATTGTACGTTTTGCTCGCTGCACCTGCATTAAAGAATTAAGATCTATCTATGAGGCTTTTCCGTTGAGGGCAACCTTTTTGTTGGATATATATATATATATATATATTTTTCCTGCCATCCAGTGGGCTTTTGGGTCAACCGCTACCACGTGGGGCAAAAAGGGATGCATCTTCTAGGGTGTGGGTATGGCCTGATTCCAGGGTGCGCTACTCCATCACTTTGTATGTTTTAGCACCATTTTGAAATTCCTGGTGTTTAGTGTTTTTTTTTTTACTCCTGTGAGCAAATCCTCTAATTTCCTCCCTGGGGGGCAGGCAGAAATAATGCATCCCACTTTTTGGTGTCGGGTATGGCTCAGTGCCTCGGTGAGATGCCCCAATGCCTTTCTTTTTGTCCCACTGTAAAATCCTTTGTTTCTAGTTTTTCTACACCCCTGGGGCAGATTTCTGATAAACACCCAGCCAGGACAATCCTCCTATCTTCCCCCTTTGGGGCTGAAAGACTCTTTTGCCCCTTCAGAGGTGGGGATATGGCCCTATTCCAGAGTGGGGTGCCCGCATCCGTTTGTTTGCTTTAGTACAATTTTGAAATCTATAGTGTCTACTGAGCTTTCTGCCCTCTTTGGGTGCAAACCCCCAATCTGTCTCACAAGGGGGCTCATGTGGTAAACCACCTGTGATGTTATCAATGATGTCTTTTCACAGGTCATGGTTGATAGAATGTGTGAGGCTTTAAGCAGTTCAGGGTGGCATACGTTCTGTTTAGCTCTGTAAACTATGTAGAATTTCAGTGCAGTTGCAGAAAGGTGGGCCAGGCCACACCCCTTTTTATACCTCTCTGCAACGCAGCTCTGTGGCGCTTACTGGCGGTAACCTGGTGGGCTAGTTGGACCCCAGGGACTCTCAGGATTCAAGGGGACTTAATCCCCCAACTTACAACGCGTCAGGGGGGCGTTTTCAGAGTGGTGGAGAAAGGGGGCATCACCTTTGTCTACCTCTCACCAATCCCACTGCGTGGGGCTTACTGGAGGTAACAGGTAGCCTAGTTGGCCCCTAAAGGACCCCCAGCAGTGAAGGGGACTTCAATCCCCTGTAGTGGAGTTTCATATATCCCTGATAGGCTCTGCGCATTGGAATAATATACACTCTAGTTGTGGCATAGGACTGAGGTCAATATGCCTCTATCGAGTACATTAAACTTAATTACTTGTGTGTGCCAGCTAACTCAGAGGTCACTAGAAACTTCTTGAATAAACAAGAAGGGATTAGTTACTGACAACCGCATAAACATGTCAACTTTGTTTCCCTTTGAATCGGAACAGTCTCAGAATCGTGGAAACTATAGATACCAGTTTCACTCAGTCAATCGTGCATGCTTCGTTTCTACAGAGTTTACACAGAAATAGGTAGACGGGCGTTTCAATAAAAAGAGTTCCTTGAACAGTCTTATTTCTCGTGCAAGAGATATGAACTGCTACAATTGTAAGACAGAAAGCGAAGTATAATACGTACAGCGTTAGCAGTAAGATAAAAAATACTGCAATAGCATGGTTTGTAGCTATGACATATATTCATAAAAATACATGCATAAATAACACAGGCTAAAATGTGAATACTCGTCGGGTGCTTCTAGCTAGTTTTTCCCCAGTGTACCTAACCTAAGTGTAGTACGAGGTAGGAAGTAGGTGCTGTTTTTCTATAGTCCAGTTTAGCTATTGTTAGGATTGGTGTTGCCAAGATTTGCGAAAAGTCCCTCTACGTTCTAGTCTGCTCCATACCTTATAATGAGAGAGGTTGGAATCTCTTTCTGGGTCTCGATCTCTAACACCCCACATGGGGAGTCAGAAACACTTCAGCTGGATTCTCTGCGAGGAGGATGACACCGTCTGGTCAGTGCGTCAGACGGGGACTCGAATTCCTTCCGAACTTGCCGTTGCGAGCCGTGCAAATATGCAGCCGAGCCATGGTTTGCCATGGCACGTGCAGGTATATTTATACCTTGAAGGTGTTTAGGAATGCCAGTATTGACGTAAAAGTCGAGCAGAGGAACGTCATGAATGAACCCCTAAGGAATAGATGTTCATGCATAATAAATGAATTCTTGGAGAAATCAATAATCCAAGCAAGGGGAAGTCCTAAAGGTTTAAGAGTCCGGTTTTCCAAGAATTCATTGCGATGTGGATCGACGGATGTATGTGGCCATGCCTGTATTTGGTTCGCATGGATAATGCCTAAATAAGGAATGGGTTTCTATGCCTAAATAAGGGCATTGTGAATTGTGCCTATATAAGGGCATAAGTCGGGAAACCTATATACGGTATCTAAATCGACACACAACACCCACTCCAGTTTCGTATGAATGACAGTGCTAAATTCTAAACATGCTAAACATATCTAAAATATAGCTACACATTAATTTGCTAAAAACATGTCTAAAACACATAATAAAAAATGCATTAAAACTGTTGCTATGCATAAAAAATGCAATGGTGCTGTATATATTAAAGCAATATTTCATTCTAAGCATAAGTTGGCATTGAATGCTAAATTAATGAACTTGAGTGTATACATTATGAAATGGCTCGTAAATACAGAAGAAAAAAGCAGAAACCATTTCATGGCAAGTTACATAAAACAATTGTTATCGACAAGGTGACATATTGTCTCTGGAAGTGTTTCAAAGAATTCTGTTCTCTATGAATAGTTCTACTTCAAGCAGATTACTTTGCCAAAAAAAAAAGAAAAATACAAATTTGGAAAAAAGAATAATCATAGGCAAAAGTTCCAAGTTTAGTCTTAGTTTTGAAAAATGAAGGCCAAATACAGAGTCTTCCCGGTACACTGTGTGCTGAATCAAAAGTCAGTGTATAGGGATGGAGAAAACATGAAATCTTCTAATCCTGTAGACAAAAAGTTGTCTACCGTTGTAGGTGAAAGTTGGATTACCTTGTTTAGAAAACTAACTGCACATAGATGAGAAGCATCGCCTTCAGCATTGGAAGCATCAGCAATGTTCGATTCCAATGTTACCTGTGTGCCTGTTGATTCCTCTCGTACCTCAGCAGCAGCAATGTGCGTCTGTGAGAGCTCAATGAATGCCGTCATCAGGATTGGTAGCCACTGGGGACAACGCACAGCATGGGCCGTTACCGGGTCCAGCAGAGTATCAATATCCGTTGGCATGACTGAGGAAAGTGTTAGACAGATGTCTAGCACGCATTCTTCACCACAAAGCAGGCCGTGTAGAACAGGTAAGATGCAATCTTGCCAGATTGGTCTGAATGACAGAAACCATGTGGTATTTAATTCTCGTAGTCGAGGTAAACCCAAAATTTGGACGATGCGGTCACGACACTTCAGCTCCAGTAGAGCTCTCTTCACAGTGCAGGGGGTATCGCTGGTGATTTGGCTTGCCATAGGAGAAAAACAGGATCCCTGCAACAAGTGCTAAAAGTAGTGGCAGTCTGCCAAACACAGAGTGTGCGAAGTTGGGAATTATTCCGAGGACTGCTCGAAAAGGTGCTAACAGTCCTGAAAGCACGTTCTTAAATACATGTACAATACCGCTCGTATCAGACATGTTTAAGATACGTCCCAACATTTCTGAGAAATGTATAGGGCAGTTTGTATTCAAAAAGGCATGTATCTCGGCTGAAGTCCTTGCAACTTGTAGATCATAGGTTTCTTTGACTGAGGTCAGAGGCATTGTTTTTTGCAAAAGAATGGCTTTCATTTTGCTTAAAGTTGCAATTTGTTTAGAAGAGATGTTCAATGAATGCCATAAAGGCGACTCCCTGGCTGTCTCTATTTGGGGGAACAAGACTTGCAAACAGCAAGTGACCCTGGATGTAATCGTTACTAGATATGGAATACCTGGCAGCATGCCACAGCATCTGTGATCATTCAACATGAGGTAACTTCCATTTGAAAGTTGTCCAAAAATTGGATTAATCACTGCAGCTTGTGAACCTTGCAGGTGGCAGGATAAGTCTGTAGTGGAAACATTACAGGCCCCGTGTAAATTAATACCCTGGCATAGGAGAGATCCGCTTAGTGCGTTTTCACGGTTTGTACCGCTAAGAAACACTTCACGCCCCCCACTCCAACATCTGTGTGTGTAAGGTAAATCCCAGGATGTCTTGATGTATCCTTTACCTCACTTTTTATATTTACACATAAATGGCCCTGCACCCTTCAAGTATTTATCACAATATTTAATGATGTTCTTAGAAATATTCATATCACTTGCAATTCATAGATGATCAGTTGTTTTCTCAAGAACCATGTCCTTATAGCTGTTCCAGGATATTATAATCCTCGCGGTTATTGCTAACCTTGGTTTGGCTTTATCAAAACATGTTGTATAAGGTGTCATACGCTTTGGAATACTACCCCCTCACCAGTTCTTGCGACGGGGGTAGCATTCCACCGTTCTAGAGGGGAAAGACATGTTACTTCCATTAATCCCGGTTAAAGTTAACCAGAGCCTCAGAATCACAAAATGGATGCTGCTGCCACAGACACAAGTCTGACCTCCTGCTGCTGGGAGCCCTTCCAGCGAGGGAGGCTTGGACAATAGGTGTCCTGTCACTGGGAGGTGCTAGCACCACCCCAGACAGGAGATAGTGGATTGGGGCAGGGAGGGCTGAGTCACTGCCTGGGGCACACAAGTTGTCCCATGCATAGGCCAGTTCAAACGGGTGCTGGGGCACTCCAGCCCCAGCTATGGCGCGAAACTGGACAAAGGGAAAGGGGTGTAACCACCCCCTTACTGGGTCCCACCCATAGGAGGGACCTAACAGGTAATCTAGCCCCTTGATTTGGAATAAAGGTAGGAGCTGTGTCCATAGACTTTAGATAATCCTGACTGAAACTCTGATACGAAACTCTGGACCATTCGACATCCTACTCGACGTAGAAGACTGAAGAATCTCCCTTGTGGTCAAGGAGTGACCACCCTGTGCAAGCAGGCACCATCAAGCGCTCAACGGTTTGCTTTATCGTTGCTCCCGCCGGAGCTCGAACGACAGAGCCTGACAAGACCCGGACTTCTAGACATCCAACAACCCGATCCACAGCCACAGCAAAGCTGAGACCCGTGGAGGCGACGAGAGACGTGGGACCGGCCATCTTGGAAAGCCAGCGAAGTGCTTTCTGTGCAGCCCTCAAGGCACCCTCGAAGCTGTGCATTGGGGATTGAGAAGCCCCAGCCCCGAGCATCCTTTGCACCGAAGAACACCTCTCCACACTCACCGAGTGCTGCGTGGGGCCCTTTTGCATTTTCCTGCTCGACGCGTCTGTCCGGTCACTTGCCCGTTGGCTAGTGGCCTCTGTGACGACGAACCTTTGAATTTTCAACGCTGGTCTGGTTGCTCCAGACTGGCCCTTGCTCCCCTGAAAAGGAGCAGCCCATCAGACCTTGCTGGTCTGATCCAGAAGCCATCTTCGGTTCCTGCGTGGGTTGCATTTGCCAAGGCCTGTTGACTCCGAATCGAGAACCGACACCGCCGACAGCGAGAGCCTTCGTGGGACAGTCGGTGTCCAGCACCTGGTCGTCGACACCTCCTGGTCCACGTGGCAGCAGAGACAAGCTTCACAACATCACCTGATCGCAACCCGACATCGCCTGGTTCCTTCCTGGTCCCAGACTCTGTCCCCTCTGCTTTCAGGTACTCTACATCTTCGATCCACCCTTGGATCCACCAGACTCTTCTCTCCTGGTCGCCTGCAGAGTCTTTTCTCCAAGGCTCCATAGAACTCCATGACGAAACCCAACACACTTTGACACCTATGCACCCGCTTCCTGTGAGTGAGGTAACGCGAATACTGCGGTGCTCCTGTAGAGATTTACACTCCTAGTGTCCTAGTTTTAAGTGGTTAAGTTCTAGTCCAGTCGGAAGACTTCCAAATCTGCAACTTTATAACTTTACGCACCCATTGACTTCTATAGGTGCACGCGTGTGCAATTAGACACTGCACCCGCATCCTGTGGGCCTCCTGCTCCCTAACTGCTATTAGTCCAGTGTAGCCCCAGCGATTCCCAAGGCCCTAGGCCTTACCATTGTTCGTGACGTGATTCTTATACCACTATTTTAGTATATGGTTTTACGGGCCACCAGGGCCTATCCATATTTGTGCAACTTTTGTATGTTATGTTATGTTATGTTAAAATGCGTTTGTATAGCGCACGGCTACTCTAAAAGAGTGTCCCGGCGCTTTCCACAGTCAGCTACAGTGTAAAAACATAACATGAATAACAGATCCCGGAAGCAGGAAGAAAGAAAGATCCACCTAAACAGAAAGATTAAAAAGCCAAGTTTTCAGGTTCCTTCTAAATTGAAGCAGATTGGAAGTGCTGCGAAGTGCCAATGGAAGCGAGTTCCACAACTTGGAGGCCTTGAGGCTAAAAGAGCGCCCCCCCGTCCGGGCCTTCCTCACCCTTGGGACCACCACAGTAAAAAGGGATTCAGAACGCAGAGAGCGTGCAGGACGATAAAAGGCCAATCTCTTCTGCAAATATCCCGCACCTGACCCAAAGAGAGCTTTGTGTACCAGCGTCAGGGATTTAAACATAATCCGTTTCCGGATTGACAACCAATGCAACGTTATTAAGTTACTTGTTATACGCTTGTGCTCCTGTGCTCATAAAGAGTTAAGGGGATTTATTTAGAAATAAATACATATATATTTTGAATATATAACCTGTGTGGTGCCTTTCATTTGGTATTAAAAGGTTTGCTATGGTAAAACAGCTGGCTTCACATGCCCTCTTGAGTTTAGCCTAAGACTGCTTTTGTCCATGCTACCACTAGGATAGCTGGTCTATAAGGTTGACTTTACAACCATCACCATAAGGGTTGTTTGGACTGGTGCAAGGTGCTCACTAGAATAGTGAACATCATATACCAGGCCAACTTCTCGCAGCGTCCTGCCTAATATCATGATAGAACGTAGTTGAGACTGACCATGTTGCAACATGACCAAGTCTTGTTCCATAATGTCTATGGCAGAGGATACAATGCTTTATGATGATTATATCCTGGACGACAGTCGTTAATCCATTGTCTACTACAGCGAGAGATTTCTCTAAATTAATACAATCAATTTCTCGTATTCTTTCTGCAGTTTCTGCTTGGGTAACCTTCCATATTTCATTATAAGCAGCGTAGATACCGGCATATATGAAACATTTTTGATGCTGTCTTCTTGGATCTAGCAAGAATTCCCTATGGTCTACGCCTTCTTGAAGTAAAGTTAAGTGTTGTTTCTCATCCTCTATGAGGGTCTCTAGTTGGCACAGGTAGGTGCTTGTGACATATAGGGACCCTCTCCTCTAGTCAGGATAAGGGGATTACACTCCTAAAATAACCCCTGCTCACCCCCTTGGTAGCTTGGCACGAGCAGCAAGGCTTTATCTCAGAGGCGTTGTAAGTTAAGCATTTTTGACCACATACAGTAACCCAGTGACAACACTACAAATGGACACCACACAAGGTTTTATATCAAAAATAAGTATATTTTATATAAAGTTACCACAAGACCAATAAACGACAAAAAGAATCCACAGTACTATTAGATTTCAAGCGTTCTGGTTAAAAGGCTTAGTTCAAGGTTCTGTGCGAGTCGGTAGCCCGCTTTGGCTACAGCAAGGTTCTGTGCGAGTCGGTAGCCCGGTTTGGCTACAGCGTTGTTGAAATAACACAGAGTCTAGCAAACCCAGCGGACCGTGTCGGTACGGGCCCACTCAAATGTCAACAGACTCAGTCACAGTACCTTTCACTTGAGGCCGGTGTTCGTCGCGGTGCAGAAAGGAAGCGTTGCAGGACGCGTTGTCCCTCGATGCGGTGCAGGCAGCGGCCCGTTGACCGAGTCGGTGGATCCAAGGTTCGTGTTACAGGGCGAGACGGTGCTTCGATGCGGTGCTTGCAGCTTGCGGTGCGGCGACAGAGCCGGATTTCGGGAGCTGGCGTCGATCAGTCCGGACAGCGGTGCGAGTCGGGCGGTGCGTCGCAGAGGGTGCGAGGCGGTGCCCAGCTCCGGTCGGTCACAGGACCCGAAGTCAGCAGCAGTGGCCGCGTCGGTCAGACCAGTACGAGTCGGTGTAGTGAGGCGTTGCACGTCGCGGTGTCCACCAGTTGCGGTGCAGTCAACGGCTCGGTGACTGCGTCAGGACAGAGTCGGTGAGCTCAGAGCTTGCGTTGTTTGAGGCGGACGTTGCTTGATGCGGTGGCTACAGGACACTGGGCCGGTCGTGAGAGCCGGTCACAACTCCTTGCCTGTGTGGCCACTGAAACAGCGTTTCCAGCAGCAATTCACAAAGGCTGGTGAAGTCCACTGTCCTGAGACTTTGGTCAGGGGGCAAGTTCTCTTCCAAGCCCTTGGAGATCTTTTCACAAGTTGAAAGTAAAGTCCACAAAGTTCTTTCTCCTCTCTTTGGCAGTCAGGCAACCACTGCAGGCCAATCCCCAAAGCAGCACTTCAGCTTGGGAATAGTCTCTCCTCAGTTTCTTCAGATTTTTCTCCTCAGTAGAGGTTTTGTCTTGTAAGTCCAGAAGTGATCTAATTTCATGGGATCAGGGTCCCAACATTTATACCCCAAAATCCTATGTTCTCTGAAGGGAGAGGGGCCTGTGCCAAGTCCAAACCAGTTCTGTAGCACTCTGTTTACCAGACTTCTCCTTTCCTTTCACAGTGCAGGGCCTGAACATCAGATGCCCCAAAGGAGGTGGAGCCAACATTGTGGAAGGCAAGTACAGCCCTGGAGCACTTTGTTGACAGTCTTCCTTCTCTTCTTTCAGTGTGCAGGGCAGAGACATCAGACGCGCCACAGGGGGTGGAGCCAGCACTGTGGGGGGGCGGGCCCAGTCCTATTCAGGTCCCAGGTGCAACTCCTCCCTCCCATCTAGATTCAGATCTCTCTATTCACCACTGGGCTGACCCATTCTGTCTCCTGGAATCCCCAGCCCTGTCACTCAAACTCCAGACAAGGAATACACATCCTAGCAGAGGCAGGCTTGAAAGGTTTGGCAAGCAAATACCTACTTTCTAAAAGTGGTATTTGCAGAAACATAATGTTAAAACCCATTTTACTAAAAGATGTATTTTATCATTCTGAGTCCAGGCGTACTAAATTCGAATATCTACCATGTTCTCTGAGTCGGTTAGGATTATAAAATGTTATTATTCTAACAGCCCATTCTGGCCTATGGAGAACAGGTAGCCTTGCAATAGTGAAAAACGAAAATGCCTGTAATTCACTATTAGGACACGCCACACACCTCAGAGCTTGTCCTACCTTATACTTACAATGCACCCTGCCCTTGGGCCTACCATCGGGGTGACTAATATGAAGAAAAGGGAAGGTTTAGGGACTGGCAAGTGGGTGCACTTGCCCAGTCAGCATGACAGTACCAGACTGTCCGCAGGCTCTGCAATGGCAGTTCTTAGACACTTTTTACAAGGCCGCTTCTGTGGGTGGCACAACCATGCTGCAAGCCCACGAGCAGCATTTGGATTTACACGCCCTGCACTGTACTAGGGTTTGACAGGTAAACCAAATAGTCAATCATGGAATCACTAATTAATACATTCATTTACAGTAGGTAGAGCATATGCACTTTAGCACTGATCAGCAGTGGTAAAGTGCCCAGAGTCATAAAATAGCCAACAACAGGTCAGAAAAAATATAGGAGGAAGGCAAAAAGTAAAGGGATGACCCTGCAAAAAGGGCCAAGTCTAACACTCTAGTATAGCCTTCTGTAGCCAATCAAGACAAAGTTTCCTTACACTGTATGTTGTTAATACCCCTGGATGCTGTCTTTGAACATAGCGTTGGTCTGGCCTATTGGTAGTGAACCCCTGTGTTTTTTTTCAGGAATCGATCTTGACAGTTGTTTGTGTCTGTGGGCCAGAGCAATCATTTATTCCATTCTGGTTCTCATCCGTTGTGATGCAAAATAGTATGTACGTCGACCTCCCCCTGTGTAGTGCTATTACTTGCAGTTACAGGTATGGACGGAGTGTTCATGTCTTTGATCTTGGCTAGCCCAAGGCAAGACGTTTGTTAGACAGTGTCATTCAAAAACATAATTTGCTCAGGGATGATACAGGCTCTAAACAAAGCTTCTACCCCCTGCACTTGCCAATCTTTTGTACCCCAGACAGATTTTGTCTCAATGTTGTCTTTCCAAAAGTCGAAACCCTGTCTAGACAGTTGGTCAATAAAGGCTGCAGAATAAATCTGTTTGGTATTGGTTATCATATTTTTCGTTCCTGTCTTGTTCACATTTTTAAAGAAAAACGTTTCTGGATTTGACAAGTTGAACCCTGAAACATATGGAAATGTCTTTGCAAAAGTTTTTGAGCTACCCTTTGGAGGTGTAGGACAATGTTCCCATTGGTTATACATAAATACATTTCTAGGTGTTGCAGTCTTATGCAAGAAATGATGGCCATAATGGTTATAACAATACGTTTGTTCATAGTCTGATGAACCCTCCAAATATTCATGATTTGTGAATACTGCAGACATTTCTTGATCTGACATCATGTTATTAACAGTCTCGGAGTCCCAATCATCAGGAAAGGTAGTAGAGGTAATAAAGTCACTTAAAGAAATTTTAAATAAGTGTGGAATCTTCAAAAGTTCAGACGGGCCGAAAATGTCATATTCGGTTTTGTCCCAAACTATACCATCTGGTATAGGAACGGCTGTGATGTTCACTGATGACAAGTCTCTTACTTCACGATGGGATGATTTGTGTGGCAGGAGAAGTAAGTTCACTCTTTTACTTGCTGTGTCCATTTGAATAAAGCTTCCATTTATCAGCATACCCAGAGTTATTACCAGAGCTAACCAAAGTAGAAAGAAGAATATTCCCAAAACAATCTATAGTTCAATCCATGGTGAAACCAGATAAGTCTTTTTCAGGAGATGAAAAAAATCTGTTGCTTGTTCGTTGAAAGTTCTTTGTGCTGGCGTCGCTTCAGGTTCGCTGGGATCCTCAGAAAACGTATCAAAGTTAATGAAATAGCCAGAGGCAGGTCTGTCAATGGTTGGAATTGCATCAGTATTCGTTGAAATCACTATAACCTGTTAATCACTTGTTACTTTGTTGTAGACAGGAGTATCAGGATGAACTGTTATTTGGGTTTCAAGAGGAACGAGTTCCATAGCATTGTTGCTTAGTCCTTCATTTCTCACTTTAGAATCTTCAAAGGTGATGAGTCTCTCAGTTTGAACCTCTTGGATGGTAGCTAGAGGAGTGCGTCTGCTACATTCTCGGAGTCGACTTGGCCTACTGCTTAGTATAGGCCACATAGTGTGGTTTGATCAGGTCGATGGACACAAATCTTTTTCTCCTTTTTACCAGCAAGGGGTGGCAAAAGTACTGTTCTTGATCCGTGGATTGCTAGGACAGGTACTGGGTGTCTGTTAGAAGGCCCAAATTCCTTCTTGTCCGCGATCTTTTCTCTGACTAGATCACCAAACTTTGGGAGCCAGACAGGCTTTGCTGGGACGGCTGGTTTTTCCACAGTGGTGGTTGGCTTCAGTAACACGTTGCTTCGTTTCGATCTTAGTTCATTTAAGTCCTGTAAAACAGCCAAATGATCTTTGATATCAAATTCTTTATTTTCCACCACTGTGCACTTCATGTCCAGGTCCGGTACCAACATTCTAGTCCCAAATAGGACCTCCTATGGAGTGACAACCCCTAGCGAACTTCCTGGAAAATTATTTAATGATATGCCGTAAAGATGTTTGACCCACCCTTCACCCGAAACTAATACCCTAGCTGTTATAGACTGCTTAATGTACCGTTTTTTTCTTTCTACAACAGAATTTCCCTCAGGATGGAATGGATAAGAATACCGCAATGCTACGCCCAAACTGGCCATGGCTTCTTTGTAAGCTCGAGAGCTTAACGCAGGGCCCTGGTCAGAGTGTAGTGTGCCTATTACGTATATGCCGATAAAGACTCGCAAATCTTTTATAACAGTTTGAGCGTCAGCCGAGCACTGAGTCCACATCCATAGAAACCTTGAACACGAATCCACTGCGACCATCATATAGTTATAGTTACCATCCCTTTGTAAGGGACCATAGTGGTCCAGGTAAACACAAGCTAATGGTTTATCTGAAACTAATAGGGGGGGGCTGCGCAGGACGTTTCACAGTAGAGACTTAGATCTTTTGGTATATTTCACAGTCCAAAACATAGTTTCTGGTCTGTTTCCTAATGCTGGGCCACCAGTATCTCTGTTTTAATAATGATACTGTGGCGGAAACACCTGCATGAGCAGAGGCAATCCCTTCATGTGCTGCTAGGATTAGTCCTAATCTATGTTCCATGTTTGGTATTACCCTATCCCCCACTCCAGGGATTCGAGCAAACAGAACATTATTTGCATCAATTGTATACGAGTATTTGAGTGGGCATTTTTTAGGTAACGCTGCACCGCTGCCTTTGCTTGAAGCATTTGTTAGCTAGTATTATTTCACTGTCTATTTTTGTTTTTGAACGAGGGACTGCAACTACAGAAGACGTTTTCACAGCCCCCTTTGCCGCTTCATCAGTCAATCAATTCCATTCAACGTGAATGCCATCACGTTGATGACTCAGCGTGTGTATCACGTGAGTGTTTTGTAGTCTGTTTTGCAACTGAACTACTTGTTCCCAAAGATTTTTGTGCTTGATTGTGCCACCTTTTGCATCTTTGAAACCATTTCGAAGCCGATTCTGTAAATATTAATTATATGATTGAGCACAGTAAAAGGAATCGCACACTATGTGTGTGGGGAATTCGCGATCCATATTTTCAAGTGCCATTTTGAATGCTTGTAGTTCAGCTCGCTGAGCTGTACAATCTCCTAGAGATTGTGTTTTTGTGACCATTGGTCTGAATTTGCCATTGCGCATAAGACCTTTAATGATTGCGCATGCTGCACTATAAGATTGCTTAGCCTCCGTAGCGGGTGGTGCAGATCCGTCAGTATACATAAAAAATTCATACTGGTCAAGAGGGAGAATCTCAGTAGGCAGAGGACATTCGAGTTCGTATTGCAGGAACGCTTGTGTTTTCAAATAAGGATCAAAAACATATTCAACATCAGTTGCAGCAAGTGAATTAACCCATTGTATCCACCTTGGATGTAAAGCTTTTGCATTTAGAATGCTCGCTTTTGTAACTGCCTTTAAGGCTGGTACAGGAGGCACGACCATAATGCGTTTCCCCTGTGCTAGGGCTCTTTCTTTTGCTACAGCGGTATGAACTGCTGTCAGAATTTTTTCATTTGATGTAAATTTCATTTCTGCTTGTGTGTACCAAAGTGATTTGTATGCAATTGGTACTTTTTCACCTTCGTTAAAAGTTAAGTAGGTGAATCTGCTTTGACCCGGAATGATTTGGATCACTAAGTTGCGTACTTTTATGCGTGTTTGTAAGTGTTTAGTTGCTAACATATCTACTTGAAGTGAACGCTGGATATCTGTGTGTTCCTGTGTCCAATGTGTGATTTTAAAATCAGGTTTGATTAAATCGTAGAGAGGTTTATCCCTTTCTGTGTATTTTATAATGTATGTTCTTCCAAAATTCAGGAAACCTAGAATCGACTGTAAGTTTTTCAGCATTTTTGGAGGTTGGCGCAGCGCAAATTTTTCTAAAAAGTTGGCCGCCAGGCTTTTGCTTTCACTTGTTAGGTCATATTCTACGAAAAGGACGTTGAGACTGGCAATTCTTGATTTTTTTAATTTAATTTATAGCCCTCAGAGGCAAAGCCCAGTATTATGGTGTTCACCCTGTTCAAGTGCCTGTGCAGGTCATCCTCTGTCAGATAGATATCATCGACATATGACAATGCCTCGTCATCATAAATTTGTAGTAACTCTGTTACCCTTGCTGAGAATAACCCCGGGCTGTTCTTGAACCCCTGTGGGAGTGGACGAAATTGACGCTGGATCCCCATTATTGAGAAAGCTGTCAAATACCTACTTTCAGGTGCTATGTTTTGACAAAAGAAACTGTTAGAAATGTCTAATGTGGTTTTATATTTTTTACGCACAATGGTATTCATTAGTGCTGTACTGTGTGCATTTTGCACTGTAAATGTTTTACAACAAGAGTTTAGGTGTCTGTAATCCAAAACTAGACGATATGTATTGTCTGGTTTGGAAACCGGAAACAAAGGATTGTTCATTGATGAGGTACATGTTTCAATCACCCCTTGGTATTCAAGTTGATCTAAGATCTCCCTGACCTGTTATTTAGCTTCTTACTTAATTGGCGACTGCCTTTGTACAGTTGGGTGATTTTTTAACTGGATCTTATGATGAGGTGAATCCTCATCCCGTCCTACTTGATTTTTGTATAATGCTGGGGCCTGGGCCACTGCCCGTTTTCTAGCATAAGTATATTTTAAATGTACTGGAACATGGTTGGAGAAGGCTGGCATAATTATGTCTTTGCCATGTGGGCACTCCCTGACAAGTTCTGGTGGCCAGTCCTGTTCTGCTAGAAGTATATCATACCCCTTGAAAGATGCTCCCAAAAGAGTGCTTTCACTTTTCTTGGTATGTCTCCCTCCATCCAGAGTGTTATTTCATATAACTTATGTGGAGAGCTAAACCTGGTGTCTACAGTCTAAACTTGAATGTCCTCATTCAAGTCCACTGTCTCCAGAAGTCCCTTCAGGTTCTGGCAAGCTATTGTTACTTCTGCTGCACTGTCCAGCATTATCTGAGCCCATTCTCCGTTCTTGAGGTGTGTTCTCAGAATTCTCGGAATGTCTGATCTTCAGACCTGCTACCTTCTTCTTGGAGAATCGAGGTTTTGGTTTGTTTTTCTGAACGTGTTGATCGTCTTTGGACTTCACACGTTCTTCTTTTTTATCTGACCGTCCTCTTCTTTCGGATGTCTGTGATGATATCTGAAAGGTACAAGAGGAACGTGTATCAGTATCTTGATACCTATCAGGTTTTCTCAAATTATCCCTATTCCTTAGGTTATACCTCCTTTCAGAGGGTTCCATTTGAGGGGACCTACCTCGGGATTGAGCATGTTTCTCTTTTGAATGTTGGTTGTTATTTTCCCACTTGTTTTTAGAAGAGGTAGGATTGTGTTAAATAGAGTCCTTCTCAGGACCTCCAGACAGTTGTAATTTAACTGTTTAATTCTATACATTTTTGTATCTGATTAAATAATTCTACGTCTGACATTGCTTCAATGTCAGAATGAGGTGTATAACCAGCTAAAATTGGCTATGTTGCTCCTGGTCTACCTAGTGGACCGAGCATGGTAATATGATTAAAATGTTTTAGGGCACCTTTAAACCAGAGATTATGCTCCTGGTATGTGAGTGGAATTTTACCATCTTAGAAAGGAATATATTCCTCAGGTGGATCACCTTCTTTGTAGAAGTGAAACATTTTAGTTACTGGATGTGATTCAGGGAATACTATCCATGAGTAGAATACCTCTGTCTGGTGAGATTGATGTGCCTCTATCACAAAAACTGCTCTACCACCTCTTGGTGTTTGCCCATGTTTTATAAGTTTTAAAGGGATGGCTCTCCTTAAATTTGGAGCGATGATTATCGCATCTTCATCGTTTTCATTAAAACCTGTATAATCAAAAGCTGCTGCGACTTCATCGGGTACAGCTCCACCGGTTCCGGTGTTTGTGCCATTTTCGGTCATTGTTTAATGAAAATTGTAGAGCAAGTTTCAAGGGAACAAAGATAAGGTGCACAATATTTTGGAACACTGTATCCTTCAACATTGAACAAACCAAACAGCTAATAAATAGGATTTTCGTCCTACTCAGCTATGGCGGATATTATCCCTACCCACTCCAGACGTCTTATGGAGTTTTATGAGTAGGGTATCTAAGAAAAGCACAACTGAGTTACTTTAGTATCTAGCGTTAAATTAGTGCCATACCAAACCGTTGGACACCATGTAGTGTAGTTCCTATATCCCTGATAGGCTCTGCGCATTGGAATAATATATATTATAGTTGTGGCATAGGACTGAGGTCAGTATGCCTCTATCGAGTACATTAAACTTAATTACTTGTGTCTGCCAGCTAACTCAGAGGTCACTAGAAAAGTCTCGAATAAATAAGAAGGGATTAGTTTCTGACAAGCGCATAAACATGACAACTTTGTTTCCCATAGAATCGGAACAGTCTCAGAATCGTGGAAACAATAGATAAGTTTCACTCTGTCAATCGTGCATGCTTCGTTTCTACAGAGTTTACTCAGATATAGGTAGACCGGCGTTTCAATAAAAAGGGTTTATTGAAAGTCTTATTTCTCGTGCAAGAGTTATGAACTGCTACAATCGTAAGACAGAATGTGAAGTATAATGCGTACAGCGTTAGCAGTAAGATAAAATAATATTGTGTAGACAATCAAGAAGCAGGAATATGATGAGGAATTAAAAAAAAGGTATTTATTGGACAAGAAGGGTTACTCAAAGTTATATACAAAGGGGGAGGTAAAGGTCAAATAATAAATTCAGTTCTTTTCTTCCTCGCACAGTCTTTTAGTTAGCAGTTCCGTCAGTGACTAATTAAAGTAGGGATGTCACATTCATCGTTTTGGACTACCGCTCTGCATAGTCTGTGTAACGCATGTAAATAGAGCACACAAAAATAAATGTAGTTAGGACGATACTCCGTCTGGACTTAAGTAGTGTTGGGAAGGGCAGTGAGAGAGTAATAGAGCACCACCATCCGTCACCCGTGCACTCCGTATTAGCACAAGAGATTATTGTGGTGTTTGAGAACCTCCTTGCACCCGTCTTGCAGGATTCCCACCCTGTGAACCTCTGTGGTACACACTCCGAAGGCGGGCGCGTACCTGCTGTAGCCACGCTCCTCCGGGAGCGTTCCTCGTCTCTTCACAGTGCTGAATCGGGTCCGGCACCCTCTTGGATTGATTCTTCTCTCTTCGGTCGTCACATCCTCAGTTTCTCTCCTGGCGTGAGCTGGTTCGGTTGCAGGTGAGACAAGAAGACTGGCTGCCGGTTCCGGGTCCCTCTCTTGCCGGTCGACGGCGACTTCTTCCACCTCCGGCCTCACTTTCATCCCGGAGGCTTGTAGGGTAGAACCAATGGGACGCAGAGTTCCGGGAAGGTGGGCGAGGACAGGATCCTGTAGTTTCAAATCCTTAAAGGTCCAAAGGACCTTGGAAGCTTCTGTTTCGGACTGTAAAGAAAGGAGAGGTGAGACGTAACGAGGAAATTCATCAACCTCATCCTCCCTCATTAAATCGGTAGTTGCCACCTCGTGACACATCCCCATCCCAGAATGTTCCCTTTCGGGGAACATAGGCACACGTGAGAGAAAGTCCGCGTTACCGTTCTCGACCCCCTTCCGATGGCGCACTTCAAAGGAGAAGGGTTGCAGAGAGCGGAACCGTCAGAGGACCCCAGGGTTATGCCCCTTATTGCGGCTCATCCAGAGCAACGGGGCGTGGTCGGTGAAGAAGATGAAATGGGAGCCTTCCAGGTAATAGCAGAGTTTATCCACTGCCCATTTGATGGCCAGACACTCCTTTTCTATGATGGAGTATCTTTGCTCACGGGGAAACAGCTTGCGGCTGATGAATAGTATAGGGTGATCAATACCTTCTGAGGAGGTCTGAGAAAGGACAGCTCCAATCCCCTGATTGGAGGCGTCGGTTTGGAGGAGAAAGGGTTTGGAAAAATCTGGGGATTTGAGTACAGGTGCAGTGGTTATAGCGTTTTTTAGGTCCTGAAAAGTACGTAGGGCTACAGGGGAAGGACGTGAGAGATCTTCATTCCTCACCTGTTTAAGAAGATGGGTTAGGGGACTGGATATTTTTGAGAAGCAGGATATGAACAAACCTTCTGTAATATCCTAACAGGCTGAGAAAGGCCCGGACCTATTTCTTTGTGGAGGGGAAGGGGGTATCGATTATTGCCTTGACGTTTTCATTCTGTGGTTCGATAACTCCATTTCCCAGGAGGTATCCAAGATATTTGACTTGTTGATAACCAACACAGGATTGTTTTGCATTAACATGGAGGCCTGCTTGTTGAAGGGCTAAAAATATCTCATGGCAGTCTTGTAGGTGTTTCTCCCAGCTGGGACTATATATGACTATGTCATCAAGGTAGGCTGCTGAATATCCTTGATGTTTTAAAAGGACTTTGTTCATGAGCCTCTGAAAGGTGAAGGCCGAAGGGGGAACTGTAAACCCGTAGTGACCTGTAGGAGTGGAAAACGCAGTCTTCTCCCGGTCTTGTTCCTTCAAGGACAACTGCCAGTACCCTTTGGTGAGGTCCAGGGTGGTAATATATTCCGCTTCTCCGAGTCTCTCAATGAGTTCCTCCACCCTCGGTAGAGGATATGCGTCAAACTTGGATATAGCATTGACAGCCCTAAAATCTATCCAAAAGCGTACAGAGCCGTCAGGCTTTGGTACGAGCACTATAGGGGACGACCACTCTCTTTGGGAGGGTTGTATCACTCCAATTTCTAACATTTTGTCTACCTCTCCATTAAGAGCTTGTCATCTGGCTGATGGTATGCGGTAGGGTCTTTGTTTGACGGTTTTACCCGGTGGAGTGGAAATGGAGTGTTCAATGAGATCGGTTATCCCGGGATAATCTGAGAAGAGGAGAGAAAATGGTAGGAGAGTCTTGTGCAAAGCTTTCTTTTGAGGGTCTGATAGTGCTTCGTTTATATATATTTGTCCCAGTGTGGTGTTATGTTCTTCTGGGGTATATATAACCTGTACGTTTTGCGGTATGGGACCGAGCCACTTCTTTAGAAGATTTATGTGATACATTTGGGACTTCTTAAGTGACGACTGTGCAAGATAGGTGGTGAGTCCTATCTTCTTTGTTATACGAAAGGGTCCTTTCCCCTCTGAACAAACCTTTGTTATGTTGGAAGGAAGTAAAACTAAAACCCATTCATCAACCTTAAGTTGTCCCCACTTCTTTCCCTTATCATAGAAGAATTGTTGTTTTGTTTGAGCTTTTTCAAGGTTGGTGTCCGCAAACTCTTAGCTTATGAATCCGGGTGCGTATTGCTGATGTATACTCTAGAAAGAAGCGAGTCTCCTCTTGTTTTTCTTGTTCCCAGGCCTCTTTGGTGATCTCGAGTAGGTCTAGTGGACGCCTCCCAAAAAGAAGCTCAAATGGTGAACAGCCTAGGCTACTCTTTGGTTGGCTGCGGATCACAAAGAGAGCTAGGGGAAGAAGCATATCCCATTCTCGACCCTCTGTAGCAAGCATTTTTTTTAAGGAGAGTTTTAGGGTAGCATTGTACCTTTCACAAAGACCATCGGTCTGCGGGTGGTATACCGAGGTCTTTATGTGAGAGATATCCAGAGTTTTACAAACCTGGAACATTAATTTTGCGACGAAGGGGGTCCCTTGATCGGTAAGTATCTCCTTAGGGAACACGACTCGGGAGAATAGTTCCACCAATTTATCACTGATATTGAAAGTTGTGGGGGCCCTCAGAGGAAAGGCTTCAGTATAGCGGGTCGCATAATCCACAATGACTGGTGCGTTTAAATTGCCCTTTTTGGTACGGGGAAGGGGTCCTTTGAGGTCCATCCCAACACGCTCGAAGGGGTTTCCTACAATCGGGAGGGGTTGTAAGGGAACAGCCAGTGGTTTGTATGGGTTTTTTCGCTGGCACACCTCACACTACTGACAATACTTGGTGACTTGAGCATATATCCCGGGCCAATAAAAGTTTTGTAGAATCGTCTGTGTTGTCTTTTGTGTACCCCGATGTCTGGCTAACAAGTGTGTGTGCGCGCAAAGAATAGAATCTGTACTCTAAAGGGCTGAGGTACCAACAATTGAGGGGAGGCTTTCTCACTGTCTGATCTATATAGAAGACCCTTCGAAATGTGAAAGAGTGGATAGACAGGCGTTTGTAAGGTAGAGTTTTGTTTAGCCTGTGTCCATGCATGTTGTAAAGTGGGGTCGGTTTCTTGACTGTATCGGAAACTACGGTCAGCTAACCAAGGGGCTTGAGTGAGGAGAGTGGTCTGACTAGGAAAAGGCGGATTAGGGTTTTTCTAGGGAATTCCTTAATAGCTGTAGGAATATGGGATTTTCTAGACCTAAGATTAGCTCTTCTGGGAGTTTTGGTAATACCCCTAACCTGGTTTGAAGGGTTTTTCCGTCTGGTAAGAGGACAGGGAGGTACATAACTGGGTAGGTGTGGATGTCTCCATTAACACACCTTATGGGTACTTGTTCTTTAGTAGGAGAAGTAAAGGGGGGTACCAGAGATTCCCGTATAACAGATTGTCAGCACCCTGAATCAAGTAGAGCTCTTATGGGTTTTCCATGTATCTGTACACTCACGTAAAAGCATCTCTTCATTGGCCCCACTCATTCGATCGTATGGGTTTGAGCTTTCATCATATGCCGATGATACGCAGATTGTTGTATCACTGCTACCAGGTAGAGAGGAAGGCATAGCCAGTAAATTCCAAGAGTGCATGTCAGCGGTTAGCAACTGGATGGCCAGGAACTGTTTAAAGTTAAACTCGGCTAAAAACCGAAGTTTTACTTTTTGGCTCCAGTGATAACTTTTGGAGTCCTAGCTGGTGGCCTGAAGGGTGGGGTGTACCCCCCATTCCAGTCACCAAGGTCAAGAACCTAGGGGTTCTGATTGATGATAAGCTCACCTTTAGGCCCCAAGTCAATGCAATGACTTCATCCATTCATTTTACACTGAAAATAATCCAGAAGATCCTTCCTTTTTTACCCGATGAGGGTATGAAAACAGTGGTGACCGCCCTGGTCTTATCTCGCCTTGATTACTGCAACAGCCTTTTTATTAATGCCCAACAGGGGCTCCTTAACAAACTACAGGCTTTGCAGCAGCGCGTCTTATCACAGGCGTACCAAAGTTTGCATCCGTTTCCCTGGAACTGGTGAAGCTGCATTGGCTCCCAGTGCAGAAACAGATCTCTTTTAAAACCTTGTGAATAGTTTTCAAGGCCCTTCGTGGTCTTGGCCCGTCGTTTCTAACACAGTACTTTCAATGGTACCTGCCGGGCAGATATCTTAGGTCAACCAACCTGGGGCTGATCGTGACCCCTCGGATAAGGACAGCACACTGGGGAGGCAGAAGCTTTGTCTTGGGGGCAGCAAGGGCTTGGAATGCTCTCCCTTTGGCTCTTAGACAGATTACAGATTTGATGACCATCCGCAAAACTCTGAAAACATGGCTCTTCGTTCATTAATTTTCAGGCCAGGCTAGGGGAGCTTTCATTTTAGCACCAGGACACCATTTTGGTAACAGTGCACTCTATAAATGTTATAAATAAATAAATAAATATATAGAACTGTGCACGGGATACAGCTCACATCCATTGACTCCTCAGTTCACTTTTTGAGGGGGCAAAAGCGAGCAATATGGCCCCACTCCCCACAGTCATAGCACTGTGGGCCCTTGAACATTGGTGTTTCGAGTCGGGAACGAGGACGAGGCACTTCAGGGACAGGTCTCTGAGGTCTTTACTCGGTTTTCTGGGAAATCATAGTTGTGCGCTGTTTTTCAACTTCCATGGGGAGAGGACGAGACTGAGCTCGGGCAAAAGTGGTAGCCATGTCTACTGCTTTGGTGGCCGTCAGGTGAGAATGCTGTTTTAACCAGCGTTGTGTGGGATATGGGAGAGACTCTAGGAATTGTTCTAAATAAATTGATTCCATGATCTCCTCCTTAGATCGTTCCTGTGGTTTGAGTCACTTATCAGGGGCTGTTTTCAGTTTGAAATATAGTGTTTTGGGGTTATCCCCCGGAGCGCCCTTCTCTTTACGAAAGCGCACCGATACGCTTCAGGGTCGATGCCAAGATGGTCTAGAATTATTTCTTTCACCTACGCATATGGGTTAGCCATTTGGTAAGCGGCGTGAGCTTCACCACTTAGTAATGGGGCCAGGAAGAAGGGCCATTTGGAAACGGGCCAACCACAGGCGTAAGCGGCTCGTTCAAACAGAGAGAAGCACATCCGGATCTTCTCCTGGAAGATATTTTTGTAAGGAGATATGTGGATTACTTGTTTGCCCCCAGTGGGATTCTGCGTCTGAGTCGTGAGTTGTAGCTGGCCAACGGCAACCTTCTGTATACATTCCACCTGGTGAGTCATTGTTTCGTTGAACATTGTCTAATTAACGTAGGGATGTCACATTCATCGTCTTGGACTTCTGCTCCGCATAGTCCGTGGACCGTGGAACACATGTAAATAAAGCACACAAAAAAAAATGTAGTTAGGACGATACTCCGTCTGGACTTAAGTAGTGTTGGGAAGGGCAGTGAGGGAGTAATAGAGCACCACCATCCGTCCCCCGTGCACTCCGTATTAGCACAAGAGATTATTGTGGTGTTTGAGAACCTTCCTCCACCCGTCTCGCAGGATTCCCACCCGGTGAACCTCTGTGGAACACACTTCGAAGGCGGGTCGCGTACCTGTTGTAGCATAGGACTGGGAGCGTTGCTCGCCTCTTCAGTCCCGAATCGGATACTGCGCCCTCTTGGATTGGATTCTTCTCTCTTCGGTCGTCACGTCCTCAGTTTCTCTCTCGGCGTGAGCTGGTTCGATTAAAGGTGAGATGAGAAGACTGACTGGCGGTTCCGGGTCCCTCTCTTGCCGGTCGACGACGACTTCTTTCTCCTCCGGCCTCACTTTCATACTAGAGGTTTGTAGGGTAGATCCAATGGGACGCAGAGTTCTGGGAAGGTGGGCGGGGTCAGGATCCTGTAGTTTCAAATCCTTAAAGGTCCACAGGACCGCGGAAGCTGCTGTTTCAGACTGTAAAGAAAGGAGAGGTGAGAGATAATGGGGAAATTCATCGACCTCATCCTCCCTCATTATATCGGTAGTTGGCACCTCGTGACACACTGCAATAGCATGGTTTGTAGCTACGACATGTATTCATAAAAATACATACATAAATAACAGGCTAAAATGTGAATACTCGTCTGGTGCTTCTAGCTAGTTCTACCCCAGTCTACCTAACCTAAGTGTAGTATGAGGTAAGAAGTAGGTGCTGTTTTTCTGTAGTCTAGTTTAGCTATAGTTGGGATTGGTGTTGCCAAGATTTGCCAAAAGTCCCGCTAGGTTCTAGTCTGCGCCATACCTTAGAATGAGAGAGGTTGGAATCTCTTTCTGGGTCTCGATCTCTAACACCCCGCAAGGGGAGTCAGAAACACCAGAGCTGGATTCTCTGCGAGGAGGATGACACCGTCTGGTCATTGCGTCAGGCGGGGACTCGAATTCCTTCCGAACTTGCCGTGGCGAGCCATGCAAGTATGCAGCCGAGCTGTTTGCCTTGGTAAGTGCAGGTATAATTATACCTTGAAGGTGTTTAGGAATGCCATTATTGACGTAAAAGTCGGGCAGAGGAAGGTCATGAATGAACCCCTGAGGAATAGATGTTCATGCATAATAAATGGTTTCTTGGAGGAATCAATATTCCAAGCAAAGGGAAGTCCTAAAGGCTTAAGAGTCTATTTTTTTAAGAACTCGTTGTGACGTAGATGGACGGATGTAGGTGGCCATGCAAGTATTTGGTTAGCATGGATAATGCCTAAATAAGGAAAGGATTTCTATGCCTAAATAAGGGCAATGTGAATTGTGCCTATATAAGGGCATAAGTCGGGAAACCTACATACGGTATCTAAATCGACACACAACACCTCATCCTAGAGCATGCCAGGGAGCGCGTTTGTAGAGTGGTGGGCAAAGTGGGCGTGGCCTGGTACGAGTACTTACCAGTGCTGCTGTGTGGGACTGACCGGAGGTAATAGTTTGGGAAGTTGGCCCCCAAGGATGTCCTTGTGGGCCAACTACCCCTCTTTTTACCTCCAGTAAGTCCCACACAGTGGGATTGTTAAGATGTCTTCTGAGGCCATGGCCCCCTTTCTCTACCACTTTGCAAACAGGCCTTGTGGCAGACTACGGGATGGGGGATAAAGTCCAATATAGTCCTGAGGGAGTTTGGGGGCCAAGAATCCCTCCTGGTACCTCCTGTAAGTCGTACGCAGCGGAATTCCTGAGCGTTGGTTGGACGCCCTGCACCCTTTCTCTACCACTCTGCAAACGCAACTACTAGTTAAAGTAGCATATTTCTGCACCTCTGACTTAGAGGTAGTTTTAATCCCCCTGCCATATTATGTACTAGGGCCTTACAGAGGAGGTCATGCTAATCACAGGCCTACCCCAATGCATAGTGTTCCCTAGTGTATGTAGGTGTTTTCACTGTATTCTAAGTGTATTTTAGCATAGCACTGGCTCTAGGCCTGGTTAGTCCGAGTCAGTTACCACCACTACCCGTCTGAAAAAGTTGTGGGCACAGGATGATTGTGCAACAAGGCCTCTTTCTGCTCCTCTGTTGGTTCTTTCTGCACATGTCTTCCTTCTCCCTGCACTTTTCTTCATCTTTGTGGACTTCTGTTGGTTCTTTCTGCATTTCTTTCGCTTCTTTCTGTGCGTTTTTTTCTTCTCTCTTCACAAGTCCTAGCTCTGTAGGCATAGTTAGAAACTAGCATTTAAAAAACCTTTGAAATTAATTTAAAAAACAATAGGTTTCAGGCACGTTATAGTTAGAAATTAACATTTAAAAAACCTTTGAAATTCACTGAAAAAAACCATAGGTTTCAGGCACTTTACAGTTAGAAATTAGCATTTAAAAAACCTTAGAAATTCACTGAAAAAAACATAGGTTTTAGGGAAAGTTATAGTTGGACATTTCACTCGTACAAAACCAGAGAAATTCCCACGTTCTAGTTAGGTCAAATAACTATAACTCGCGCCCCCTCAATGCACTGCTGATGACGTCACATATTACATCACTCATGACATGGTCAGTGACATCACTCATGACATCTCAAATTACATTAATGATGACATCATTGATGACATCATCCATGTGATAAATTGATGCATCTTCTCACACCCTGATATAATCTTTGATACACCCACTCTAAATTACAGACTGCCATTCTCAAAACCATAGACACACCAACACTAATACCTACATAACCACTCACTGATTTTTAGGTTTACACACACATCCACTCACTCAACCGTGCCGTCACTCATACCTATGGTCACTCAGTACAGGACTATCATATGCACTCATACACCTATATAGAAACACACACCACCACTCATCCATAGAGGTACTCACACACCTAGTCAGTCATGCAAATAATTAATCACACTGCCGTTTACTCACCTATACAGTTATATACACACACCAGCTCAATTACTCGCACATTCTTACGCTCTTATACAATCACTGATACAAGCACACACTCATCCATACAGCCACTCCCACAATCACACACTCTCACTTGTAGCCATTTATGTACTCCAACACACACATATACTGCTTTTCACATATGTAGTTACTCACACATGTACCACTGAGATATACATTCACTCACTAACACACCCATACACACACTCACCCACCCATACACACACTCACCCACCCATACAGTCCATCACAGATGCACTCTTGAAACCATGCACCCAGTGAATCACCCACTCACACATCTATGCACAGTCACACACACCCCACCCACACAAACACTCAAGCGCCCATACAGATACTCAGACAACCAATCAATAACCCATATAGACACTCATGTAGCTATTCGCAACCTCATGCAGCCGCTTACACACCAACAGACAGACGGATACAGACATTCACACAGTTTAGTCACTAACCCATGCATTCAGTAAAATACATTTAATCACTCACTTATAGAGTCAGTCGCGCACCTACTAAATCATCCATTCAGACACTTATACACCCACTCATTCTTCAATACGCCTTTCCCTATATATATTGAACATATTTAAACTTTACAGAAACACACAGTCACTGGATGATGTCATCAGTGATGTCACTGACCATGTCATGAGTGATGTAATATATGACGTCATCAGCAGTACATTGCCAGGCGTGAGTTATAGTTAGCTGAACTAACTATAACGTGGGAATTTCTCTGGTTTTGTACGAGTGAAATGTCCAACTAACTATAACTTTCCCTAAAACCTATGGTTTTTTCAGTGAATTTCTAAGGTTTTTTAAATGCTAATTTCTAACTTTAACTTGCCTGAAACCTAGGGTGTTTTCAGTGTGTATATATATATATATATATATATATATATATATATATATATATATTATGTACATCTATACATATATATACATACATATACAGATTACCTACTGGCGGTTGCCAGTAGGTAGTTATAGTTAGGACCTTGTTTCTATTCAAAAGCATTTTTTCTTTTGCCAATATCTTTGGCACTGTTTGACAAATCTTCGTGAATTTTCAAAACTAATGGTTCACTCAGGTCAGCTCCTGTATTAAAAGTTTTGGGGTGATTCGTCAAGCGGGGGCCGAGAAAAAAGGGGGGCCCCAAAACTTCTTTTCTCAATGTTAAATATCAATAGGTACTTTACACACAGCCACAGCCTGAACTGCAGAACAGAATTACACCAAACTTGGCAAAAAGGTAGCTCTTGGTTCCGAAAGCGACCTTTTTAAAAAAAATTGTATGAATCCGTTCAGTAGTTTCTGAGAAATTAAAAAAATAAAAATATCGATATCTAAGGGCCGAGGAGGATTCGCAAACACTCCCGAGCACGAGCTTCATTCTGATTGGCTACCAACACTCCAAACCAAAATGTGTTGCAAGCCCTCTTGTGACTCAGTAGAAAACTGTAAAAAAAAAAAAAAAAGATAAAAAACAAGAACAGGCGCAGGGTAGAAACACCCTTACGCCCTAGGCCAGCTCAGGGGGCCACCGAATTCGCGCTGAGTGCGCACATTGAGCTGGAAAAAAAATGAAGTATGGGCTCTCGCTCTCCGTTTCTTTGAGCCCCTGGGTGGGCCAGGTCTTGGGGGCAATGAGGAAATTCAGCGGTTATAGTTATCTGAGCTAATGATAACTGAGTCCCCCGCAATGCACTGATTATGACCTCATATATTACATCATTCATGCCTTTGTCCCCGGGGCTCTGTGTTAACTGTATGGGTGAATTGATGAGGGGGGCATGCTCTACATGCCAATGAGGGGGGCAGCATCCCCAGGGTTTTACACAGTTGAATGGGGGAGGGAGGCATTGTTGCCCCCTCCTCGGGCCAATTTCAGCTCCTAGGACCCCTTCCCCAATGCCTGGCCATGTCTCATTGGTGCCCTGGAACTTACCCAGGGCATCCAGTGTGCAGGATTGGGACCGCAAAGGGGGGATTCAAGGCACCCTTGGTTCCAACAATAGCCCTGCCTCCTGCAAGAGCCGGCATTGCTATTGCACACAGGTATCTGCTGGAAATGCAGCTCCCTGTGTGCAAGATCAGAAGTTTCATCTCTTTCCCTGTCCCCATGTCTGCGGACCGGAAAGAGATTAAACCTCTGCTTAATGCAAGCAGGGATCACCTTGAAAGCTCCAGCTTGCTGGAAGCGGAGTGTTTGCTTTTGCGTGGTGGGATCTGATAGCTCCCGCCAAGCAAACGCAAACAGCTATGTTCCGGGGTGGGCACCCCAGGACATATCAGGAGCTGGTCGTAGGGGGGGCAGTCCCCAGGGCTCCAGGAGGGGGGCTGCACTCCTTAACTTTTCAGTGCCAGTCCCAAGGGAGGTGGTGGTCCCCAGGGCTATATGTGGCCTAAGGGGGGGGGGGCGCACAGGCCCCCCTTCATTCTTAACTATAAAGCCCTGGGGAGGTGGTGGTCCGGAAGGGGGGCTCTGGGTGCACCCTCCTTTTCTCATATAATGCCCCCAGGACCTGGCCCACCCGAGGGATTTATTTAAAACAAATGCATGAGCCTGTGCTTGTTTTTCTCTTTTTTTCTCCCAGAGTCTCGGGTCTACTGCAATATTCGTGGAAAATTTTAAAACAGAAAAATGCATTTTGCCCCGCCAGTGTCCATCTGGGACACAGGATCAAGGCAACGGGGTTATGGTTTTCCTATCTGGCCCCTTTTCTCTTTTTTTAATGTTTTTTTCTTGGACTCAGGCTGTTGCGAAGTCCCAAGATGGCTGCCAACACTTCCTGCTTGAAGTGTTAGCAGCCAATCAGATCTCAGCACGAGATTGTGAGGGTTCGCCGAGCCTTTGCGTCCCTAGATATCTAAATTTAGATTTCTTTAAATAACTCAAAATCTTTTGAACACATTTGCACCAATTAACAAAAAGCACTCTTTCTGGACCAAGAGCTAGCCTTCTGCCAAATTTAGTGTAATTCCTTCTAGCTGTTCGGGCTGTAGTTGTGTTCGAAATTCCTATGGGAATTAACATGTGAAACACACATTTTGTTTTGTGCCCCCTCCCCTTTTTCTCAGCCCCCCTTGGCAGACTGCCCCAAAAAATTGCATGCACAACTAGAATCACGGGCTCACTTTTTTTTTTGGAAACTTTTGTGAAGATCCGTCAACTGGCACCAAAGATATAGGCAAGTCAAAAAATTATTTTGTTATGGAAACTTGGTCCTAACTATACTAACTATACCTAATGGCGACCGCCAGGAGGTTATTTATATCTATATCAAGTAATAGTACTTGATTACTAAATATCAAGTAATATGGAAACATGAAGAATGAAAAGCTTATATTTTCAGAGTGGAAAAAAATAATACCCTATCTCTGTAAAGCTGCAGTAGCAGTCGTTCAGGATGGTCACTCTACAGGAAATTATCTTATATTTGCCGATGACGAGAACATGAAAATCCAGTGCTGGAGAAGAAATATGTTACTCCACAAAAGATATGAATACTGGAGAACTGCAGCTATGTGTAAAGGGCATGTTCATACTTTGGTACCTTGGTGCTGAAATAACAAATGTTTGTTGTTACCTAACTCAATGGTACTCAAGTTATTAACTTCAGAAAAGCTGAGCGGATCCACCAGGATTTGAACCTGAGACCATGAGTTTATGCACATATTCCAGGTGTGGCTGCATTAGTCCAGGGAGCCACCAAACTCAGCTAGTTAACATGGGGCATCTGGCTTTGCCCATTTCCTCATGGAGACGCTAGAAAGTATTGATTTCGTGATATACCATCCTTTACTAAGAATAATAGGAATATTTTCACTTGTAGGGTTGTGGTTATCTCCAAGTTTCCTTCACATGATAGCATCTTGCAATCTTCTAAAACCAGTGTTGATTTAATTAGTAATTTTGTAATTAATTGGGATTATTAGTTGAGGGGTAAGTACCCACCTCAAGTAATAATCATTAACGGGATGAACCCTTAAAGTTACTAAATAAACCTGAGCTCATTCCTCTTGTAGCTATGGCACTGAGCAGACAGCCTTAACTTACAGCAATGCGTAAAGTATCAAATTTATGCAGTAACACAACAGTAATGGAGTCAAAATGCAAAACAATAAAAGTAAAAGGGGAACTTGAGATGTGATTTTTTTTTTTAAGTTTTAGGTGGAAACCGCGCCAAGCAGCATAAAGTGCCAAAAATAGTCAATTGTCATGGTAGAACAGGATCTATGTGCAATTTGACACTGGCCGCGGGAGAGGGCAGGTCAGATACACCAACAAGGTTTTTCCTTGTCAAAGATTTTGCCTTTTGACTTGACTCGACTCCTTTAAGTTCCAATCCACCACAGGAGTACCATTCTAAAGCCACCATTGACTTCAGTGGAGGCACATAGAGACTCCCTATATGTCAGGTGAAATGCAGTAAAGGTAGCTGTCACTGGCCAGCTGCAGGAAAGGCCTCTTG
Source organism: Lissotriton helveticus (assembly GCF_964261635.1). Classification (NCBI taxonomy): domain Eukaryota; kingdom Metazoa; phylum Chordata; class Amphibia; order Caudata; family Salamandridae; genus Lissotriton; species Lissotriton helveticus. The sequence goes on along the minus strand of NC_136067.1, from coordinate 689,631,004 downwards.
AAGTTTGTTGTATCCCGCTAGCTTGAAGAGGAGATCTGCCTTTTTACTCCTGAATAGATAAAGAAAGCAAGTCCAGTCCTCCGGGGCTCTTCTTAGTTTGCAAACATCGGGTTCAGTCCTCTTCTGACCTTCATCAAGTTCAGGAGTTTTCTGAAGTGGGTGTCTGGAGATGCCACATGTACGCCTGGCATGAGCTAGTGCGTGGGAATGACCTCTTGGGATACCATAACCAATGGGGTAGATATTCCTGGGGCTTCCCCTACCCACGTTAGGCATTTTCAAGATGTATATAATCTTCGACCACTCTAAACATAGGATCTGAGGCCTGGGGGGGGTGTGTCAGGAGTGTACTATATGTAATCTTAGTGCCCTCCAACATCTAACTGTAAAATCCTGTTTGAAGCTGGTCCTGCACCCACAACAACCTGAGACAGATATCTGGTAGAACAAAATCTGAGTTTTCAGCAGCCAGTGGCTACACATAGGCTGTTTTGGCATCATGTTACCCTCCTTAGAAGTGTGTCCAAATGTTGCTTGTAACCCCAGCAGACCAGTCAAACTTCTTCGACACTGTTGTGTCAAAAAGAGGCCCACTGTGGTTGTGGCCTGCAAAAAAAGACGCACTGTGATTGCGACCTGTTTGACTGGGGGGAGGGGCAAACGAAGGGCACTGTTCAAGTGTCAGCTAACATTTGCCTGTGGCAGAGGATGCCTCTTTGAAATACGTCCCAAGTCTCAAATGAAAAGCCCCAGCAAATTTGTCAAACAAGATGTGGCATTCAAGCTGAATTTGACTCTTTAATTTCAAAAGGATTCTCACATCTCCTCCCTGACATTCTGTTAGGTTCAGATAGGTCAACGCTTGCCAATCAGGTCAGTCTATTGTTTGCTTCTGGAGCAAGTTCACAACTCATTCACACCTATTAAAATGCTAGTGCTGGCTGGCAGAAGTGGGAGAGCAAAATGCACATTTAGTTTACAGGGACTTCAGGCAGAGAGATAACATTCTAGAAGTCCCCTTTACAAAATATTTATTACAAGTCCAACGTCACCAGTGAATTTGGCTTATAATAAATATTTTTAAATAGACCAAAAATTCAATTTGTAACTCCGGAGATAACATTTATTAAACTTAATACTGTATCCCAGTGCTTTCTTATGAAACACCAACTCTGATACGTGAAAATAACCTTAAGGGACTTTTTAATGTAAGGATATGTGTAACATAAATAGTTTACATGTCTTACTTTTAAATGCCATTCACCTTGCATTATAGGCAATAAGGCCTAGTTTTAACAGGTCTAATTTGTAGTTTCGAAACTTCACAGCCGGGCTCAAATGGTAGGCCTGGAGACATGCTTTACAGCGACACTGCACTGGATTAGACAGTGAGTGCTGCAGTCCACCGTTAGCATTTAATTTACAGGCCTTGGGTACGCTTTGTACCATATATTAGCGATGTTTAGGCATATTATATAAGCCAATCGGGTTTATACCAATTTTACCATGTTGAAAGGAGGGGCATATGCAAAAAGAACAATTAATGGACAGAATTCAGAACAATGTCATACATTCACCCCAGTACAGAGATCTGGACCTAAATCCAATGCTTTTTTGCTCATCATGCCATTCCAGTTTGGACCCAGCCATGTGCAAAGCAGTCTTGACCCTGTGCCCCATGGGAACAGTCAGCCCGAATTGTCAAGCCAGGTCCTCACTGGACTGGAAACAAGCTTCCTACGACCGGTTTAGGACTTTAAGCCCTCATCAGCCAGAATAGCTTGATTCCAGTGGCATGGGGAGCACGGGACCCACGTCTGAGCATACCCGTCCCACTCCGGGTGACAAATGCAAAAAGAACAATTGATGCACAGAATGCAGAACAATGTCATACATTCACCCCAGTACAGAGATCTGGGCCTAAATCCATCGTTTTTGGCTTACCATGCCATTCCAGTTTGTACCTAGCCATATGCAAATCAGTCTTGACCCTGTGCCCCATGGAAAGAGTCCAGCCCGAACTGCCAGGCCGGGTCCTCCCTGGACTGGAAACAAGCATCCCCAGTTTCGGGCTTTTAGCCCTCATCAGCCAGGATAGCTTGATTCCAGGAGGAACATAAGCACTTTATCATTGGTTAGCAGGGGCAAAGAGCACAGAGTTCTATAGCAATCAAAAGCAGGGTTCAGCAAAAAGCCTTAAAAAACATTGGGGCGACTGCAGAAAGGGCAAATTCCCAATAAATGTGTCACTTGTTTTTGATTGATTCACTTCAAAATTCGAAAGGGTTATTCAATTTGCCTCCGTATCCTCAGTACACAAAGGCTGTTCATTATATCAAGGCATGTTTTGAGTCTCACATGTTTATATTAGGGGCGTAGCTTTTGGACAGTGCTATATTGAAGTTGCTCAGTGCTTTGTGGTTTGTCCTTTATCTACCAGAGTCTAAGGCTCAGTGACTTGTATTGTAATATTAACATTTCCCAAACCCTGGGTCCTAGGATACATTATATTCTGACCGACCCCTGGTACATGCAACATTGGCATGGTGTGTCTCCTTTAAAGCATTCCAGTTGAATTAAAACACCAGTCTTTTAGCCACTGTATAAACCAGTTTTCGGTTTGGTTGAAGTATTCAGTCCTGACACATCCAGTAGGAAAGTGCCCCTTTTTGCATGGTTACCCCCACTTTTTGCCTGACACATGATGCACATTGACTTGGTGTGCCCTGGGTTTCTGCCATTCAGGGTCCCAGGGCCTTTGTTCAGTCCCAAAGCTGTACCTTTGTACCCACAATTGGCACATCTCTGGCCACTGGTAAGCCCCTGGATACCAAAGGCACTGTGACCAGGTAAAGCCTCTAAGAGCTGCAGCACCCTATAGTTCCACCCCTAGGAACCCTGCACCTTAATACCCACACACTGCCATTGCAGGCTGCGTGTTTTGGTGCAGAGAAAGTGAAGACATGGCACACATCCCTCTGTGCCAATCCTGCAATCCACTGCCTGTGGCCTTGGTAAGCAACCCCTTTAGCAGGGTTCACTAGACCACACATGAGGGTACAGTTGCCTGAGCCCAATACTCCTACAGTGTCTAAGTCCATTCTTAGACATTGTAAGTGCAGTAAAGCCATAAAGAGTATATGGTCTGGGAGTTGGTTATTATGAACTCCATAGCTCCATAATGGCTTTACTAAACATTGGGAAGCTTGGTGGCAAACTTCTCAGCACACTAAACCCTCATTGATGCCAGATTGGTATTTAATGTAAAATGCACACAGAGGGCATGTTAGAGATGCCTCCTGAAAACGACCAGCCCTGGTGTGGTTTCTGAACTGCTGCCTGCCATTTTCCACCACCAGACAGGTTTCTCAACCCCTGGGTAGGGGGCCTTAGCTCTCTGGGTCCAGAAACAAAGCCTATCCTGGGCAGAGGTGTCATGCCTCCTACCCCATTATGGTCTTAGGCCAGGAAGGGGAAGCTTCAAAGGCCTGACGCCTTTGTAAGCTGTCCCTGCCTTTTGTTGCCCCCAGCAACTTTCTCCCACCGGTTCTGACCCCCACTTTGGGCGGTAGAATCAGCAGGAAAACTGAGTTAGGAGGAGAGGTAGGCCCATCTTTGCCAACCCCACTCTTCAGGTGGGGTAGGTGAGGTGAAGCACACATCTCAGTCCCCTCCATTTTGAAGATGAAGGGTCCCAGCCAATTAGGAATAGGCTCATGCCCCCTCCCACTGGAGGCTGGCATAATAGGGGGTGCACCCACCTCAAGGAAGGGGCTCATTGGTCCCGACGTGCACACCCCTGTAAACGTCCCCCATATTCAGTATTTAGGAGTAACCCCAAACCTGACCTCCTCAGATTCGAGGAAGAAAGAAGGACCAAAGAGCTGTACTGACCCAGATAGAACAAGACACCAACTGCCAGCCTGTCCGGACTCCAGCCTACCTACACAAGAAACCCCTGCGTGCCCAGCATCCAGCAGTCCCCAAAGCCCAGAGGACCTGCCATGCACCCATCTTACAGACTCTGTCTACCGTGAGCACCGGATTTGCTCAACAAAGACTCACCCACAGAATCCGGATCCAGGCAGCTCAGCAATTTTGCACCACGCTGCACCTGACGCTCACGACCCGAATGTCCCAACACCAAGAGGTCTCCCAAGCGATCCTGACCTGGGATCTGGTGTTCCCCGACCTCTCTAAAGCTTCAAGCTGACGCTTGTAGCTTCAACCTGAAGGGTCCCCCCCGACTGCGATCGGAGCTGGTATGAACCCGAAGTCAAAAGACACCCCTGCACCCAACGCCCCTCGGCCTTGGATGGCCCAACGACGCCTCCAGGAAACCTCCCTGTCCAAGCATGCAGCATCTTTGCTGAACTGGAGATCTCCATTGGAATCTATAGGGTCCCCAATGTCGCCTTGGCAGTCTGCATCCCGCCACCCCTGTACCGCTGTGGGATCAGCTCCTTTGCTGATTGTTGGCCTATGCAGTGCTGATCTTAACCCTAGGAGCTTTGGTCGCCCAGCCCAGTGGCCTGCTTGCAAGCAGTCCCTGACCGAAGCGCCCCTTAGCCCTATTGGCTAACATTGGGTCCTTGCACTCTGCACCCGGCCACCCCAGTGCCGCTCATGGTGCAATTTGAGTGCCTACCTGAACTTTGGGGAACCTTGGTTCTAATCCCTAAACACTATTCTTGCAGGTCTTTTACTTACCTGCAAACCGATAACCTTCTTTTGGCCATCGGAACCAATGTTGTGATGTTTTGTTCCAGCTTCTAGGCTCGCTCTGCTTATACTAAGTTGGACGCAGGGCTTTAAGTGGGCCAGGTCCGGCCGGTGCTCAGCAACGGCAGCTCCAAAAAACAGGTGCTGAGACAGGTCCCTATCTTGCTCTCCATTGTTGCCCTCACCCTTAGGGTGAAATAACAAATCTTAACTCTACAGCAGTTCTACCTTTGACTGCCTTTGAAGTAACTTCAGAGACTTGTTATAGTTCTGTCGAAGAAGTGGGGGGACTGACCAAATAAGGCAGTATGCATGTGACATCATGGTGCATGCTATCACCGCACATGACGTCATGATGCGTGACATTACATGTGGCATCACAGTAAGTGACCGCATTAGAAGTGACATCACAAGAAGTGAAATCAGATACTAAGATCTCACACATGTTTATCTGGTGTATCATGAGTAAATTTAAGTGCATTATGATAGTTAACAAATTAGATTTGGAGTCAGGGTTGTGCCAAAAAAGTGGCTCAATTCTGACACAAAATCTGGGCCTCAACTAATGATGGTTTTTAAACCCTGCCACAAAGAAATTGGCATCAAGGAAAAGTATGGTAGTAGATCTGTTCTGCTCGATTGGTTGCAAAATCAGCATTTTTAAATATTTTACGGGGTTAAGGCATCTACTGCAGGGGTGTCCAGTAAATCTAAGTAATAATAATAATGGTGAAATAGCTCTAGAGGTTAACGCATTTGTTGGAGAGAACTGTGTTTTGTGTAGTCCCACATTTGAATCAAAGTGGTATAGAATATTATTTTGTCTCCGGGATAGGGCGTTAAGGGATTGTTGAACCTCTATTTTGTTGCTACCTTCTTAGGGTTTATTATTCATGATATCGCAACACACATGGTGTGCATCTTATACAACGTTTTGAGCATAAATGTACCATATAATTATGTAATCGTTCTCTGATAGGTGTATGATTTAAAACTTGCTAACTGAAAATAGGTTTTTTTAAAAAGTTGTCTCCTGCAAAGCACATCATGTAACATGCAGATAACAGATGTTTATTTTATTTAGATGGGTAAGTGGATTACTGCTTTGAACACACAGATCCTTTTGTTACTTGCAATTCATGAATTGTAATCCTTCTAGTAGACCACAGTAAGCTATGAAGGGTATTTGAATCCTACACCTTGTAACTCTGTTTCTACAACACATCTTGTACATTGATTTGCACACTTGTGTGATTTCTTCTGAATGGATAACACTCTGCATTGGGATGAGTATTGCTATAAAAGAAATAAAATAGTGCTGTTTTAATTATTATTTGTGTAAAAACTGGGACAGACAAACCCATCTGACATTATTACAGTGCATGCACTTATATACAGGGGCTGAACAAATTAAAAGCATGCAACTCTTAAGTACCTGTGAAGAGATAACAAGCTGTGTGCCTTTGTTTCCTCTCCATTGCATTTGCATGCAAGTGTGAAGTTCCAGGCCGCCTCCAGCCCAATACTCTACTGGATCAAAAGAAGGTCTGATGGCCCCTTAACTTCCTTTATCTTTAGCTCAGCTAGAGGTGAACCCCGTGACCCCCTACCCCCCACACCCCCACTGCCTGCTCTCTGCTGCTTGAAATGGAAAGCAGACAACATGCAGGAGCTGCTGGACGTGCCCCGTCACTGGGACAAGTTTAACGTATATTTGTGGGGCACAACATTCCTGCTGGGTGGACAGCGTCCAACCTGTGAAAATAGTGAGTGAACGTGGTGTACCCCCGACTTGTGCCCTGGTTATAGCTCATTTCTTGAGTGAAATGTTATAAATCCGATTGTTTGCTAAATTTCTTGCCTCCAAAGGATTTTTGCACAAAATAAAATTTGTTTAATCTACCAAATTAATCTTTCATTTGGCTCTGAATGTAGAATTGTTTAGGTACAGTGCTACATATTCATAGTTATTTTCCAGAATGCCTATGTATGATTTTAAGTCGAGCCTAGAGCAGCGCGCATACGCTGTTCTGCGAGACTTCTAGTGAGGGGTTTTTAAAAGCTGACCACACGCTCGTGCATGATGGCCTATTGCTTGCGGTTACCCGCTGCGGCACGAGCGCAGTGCGCCATCTGTTGTGTCAGATTTCACACCCACTCATGGGACACTGCAGGCTAGTCCCTGTTCTTTCCACCAATAGTCAGTCGCTAAACCTCCTTTCTTCCTCCCGCCGCAAATGCAGGTTCAGCCATTCGCCTTCCCCGTCGCTTGTTTTGAATTGCAGACCAGAGGTGCTGCTAGCAAAAAGTTTGCGTCACACCAAAATTGTAGTTTCTGTCACTATAGCAAGCACACTTTAAAAGTGTTAGGCTGACCTTAGTATGCCTTGAAGTTTTAGGTCTATCTTTACCTTGGTATTCTTGTAAAATATTGAAGGAATTAAGCATATTCAATCCTGGAACTTCTCTAGTGTTGGCACTAGATGGCAGGTGCGACATAGCTTCTGTGCTCTGTTCCTACCGTTCGAATCTAGTTTGCCGGAAGTTGATCCCTCGAAAAAAAAACTAACAGTAACATTTTTCGCCACAACCGGCATTGGTTTATGTGGAGAACAATTGAAAAGCAAATGACATGTTCGAAATTGCGTACATGAGGCCAAAATACCCTACATTACAAGCATAAAATACAAACATATTACACGCATAAATCGCATACACCATCATAGTTCTATATAGTTTTAACTTGGCTCAAAAAAGTAATAAAAACGTATCATATAAACACCAAACAGTCTAGAACGAATTAGTGCATGTGAAAAGGGGGAAAATAAAAGAGAGCGAGAAAAAATATAGACTTGGTATTAGATCACACTATGTACAGAGTTAAGAGACAGCAGTTCCTCTGATGCAGTGGTTTGCATAAGTGCATGACTAGCGTTCATAAAACGTGGCATTTATTGCTACACTAAACGAAGCTGCACGAATCACCAAGCGTGCCCGTGGGGTAAAGCCCAGAGTATGTGTCTGATGTCAATGTCCTTTCCTCCAATGCCTTTGACCGATGGGGGCATGACTTTGAGCATTCTATCATCGGGTCAATCACTGTGACATCCTCATCGCAGTGCCAACATACACACTTTTCTGATAGATACATCTGCCAGTGGATTCCTCACCTTGTGAATATCCCCCTTGCGTCGGCAACATTCGGAAATTATTTTCGTAGCTTCGCGCCGACGTGGACTTGGACGTTATAGAGACACGGCATCGCTCGCGACTCTGCTGACGTCACCGACGCCCATAATAGGCCCACGCCGGCGTGATGACATCAGTTCCCTTTTTTCCGCGTCGTCGATGCTAGCGGTTTCGGGGAATCTCCGTAGCTTTCTAGTGACTTTGTTGCTATGTTCTTCGTCTTTCTGCTTCTTTGTTTCGTGAGGATGTCGGCAAGGAAGACTGGCTTCAAGCCCTGCAGGGAATGCGGGAAAATGATGTCCATCACGGACCCGCACAAGGACTGCTTATGGTGCTTAAGCTCTGACCATGATCTGGATGATTGTTCATCTTGTTGAAAGATGAATCCGAAGGCCCTTAGGGAAAGAGAAACCAAGCTCCTGGTGGCAAAGTTGAAGGCTGACAAAGGTAGGAAGTCTTCACGGTCTCGTTCGAGAAGGTCGAGGTCAAAGTCAAGATCAAGATCTCGAGAGGAGTCGACCTCGAAGTCCTCTACGGAACATGCTTCAAAATCAAGAAAGAAGCATAAGAAGAGGAGGCATGAGTCCCGACGTCACTCGGGTAAAGAGACGGATTCGAGATCAAAGTCGCCTAAGAAGGTTCGATCGAAGGTGATTTCTCCGCAGGAAACTTCGAATCAGGAAGGTGAGGTTTCGCCTTCGGAGTCGCAGGTGCAGTCGCCGACTCCGACTTCCAATCTGTCTCCGGCGCCGTCCCCGGCCCGAGAGGAAGAAGAAGTTCAGGTGGAAGGGGAATCTGTGCCTGTGGAGGAGCCGGATTCGTTCCCACCTCGAGCCCAGCCTGAGGGTGTTCAGCCACCTTTTCCTGCCCCAGGCCAAGACCCATCAGCGTTTTTGAACGCTATGTATGGCGTTTTTTCGAGGGCTTGGTACCCCTCTGGTGCACATTTGGGTCCCATGGGTCCACTGGCTTTCAATTTGGGGGTGCCACATTCCTATGCCCCGGCTCTATTTATGCCGTTTACGCCGGCCCCGACCCCACCTTGGCAATACGCGGCTCCGCCGAAGTCGTCGACGCCGATCCCGGCGTCGCCCGCTCCAAGTCGACCTCGAGTACAACCCACTGGGCCGTCTGATTCGGTACCGACGTCGGTTCCGGCTCCGTCGGAGTCGATGGTGGATCCAGTGGAGAGGCGTGTTAAGGAGAGGTCCAGGAGGGAGGCACAACGCCTTTTGGAGGAGCAGAGATAGGTTTACTCTCATCCTGATGTAGAGGAAGGTGAACTAGATAAAGACTGCTTTGAAGACCTAGCAGACGCTAGTGGCCTGGATTTTTCCCCGGAATGGGAGTTACCATCAGGTTCTGATGCGCCGTCAAAGGACGTCCAGCCTTATATAGTGATGAGGAAGGCTGCGGGACTTCTTAATTTGACTTTGCCAACAGTTGAATCTAAGTCTAATCTTTTAACTGAGGTCCTACACTCACCTAGTTCGGTGGTGGAACCGTTGATTCCGTTTAATGAGGCTTTAACAGAGCCTATTATGGAGGTGTGGAAAAAGCCTCTTACTGCTCCGGCTGTTTCCAAAAGTGTGGCAAGACGATACAGGGTTGCACCAGAAGACCCTGCCTTTTTAACATCTCATCATTCTCCTGAGAGCCTGGTCATTCAGGCAGCATGTTCAAAGAGGTCTTTGAGTGCGTTTCCCCAAGTGCCTGGGGATAAGGAGGCCAAGAAGCAGGATCAGGTGGCCAAAAAGACTTTCTCCTCGGCAAGTATGGCATTGAAGTCCACTAATGCCACTTGTCTCATGGGGAAATATATGCACGCACTTATGGATTCATTACGTTCTTTGGCTCCTAAGATTCCTGATGGCAGTAGGAGTGATTTTGAGGAAGTTTTGTCTGAGGCTCAAGCAGCAGCACGTCAGGTAATACAAAGCGGATTGGACACTGCTGATTCTGTGGCTCGCATAATGGGCACTGCGGTTGCCACGAGAAGATCGGCTTGGCTGAAATCAGACTTTTCAGCAGATGTCCAAGCGGCTTTATTGGATCTGCCATTCGATGGTGTTGGTCTCTTTGGCAAAAAGGCCGATACTGCCTTAGAGAGGTTTAAGGACAGTAGAGCTTCCAATCTTTAGGTCTCCAGATCAGGGGTTCTTCGACCAGGAGATTCAGAGGTTTTGGACGCTCTTCCTTTCGTAATTACCGACAAGGTCAGCAGCAGCAACAACAACAGCAGCAGCAGAATTCCTTGTACAGGTCTTACAGGGGAAAGCAAAGAGCTCGTCCTCGTGGACGTCGGGCCTCTTCCTCCTCCACCTCCTCCAACCCCCCAGTCACAGAAAAGCAGCCCTAGATCCGCCAGTCAGGATCATGCGGGTCCGGTAGGGGGTCGGTTTACCCACTTTCCTCGGGATTGGAATCGGTTACATCGGATCTTTGGGTTCTCAATCTCGTAGAAAATGGGTATGCCCTTCCTTTTCGGGAATTTCCTCCCAATTACCCTCCTTGCCAAGGCTTTTGCACAGAGGAACATCTGTTGCTTCTACAGGAGGAAGTGCAGACTCTATTAAGAAAGGGTGCGATAGAGGTGGTCCCAGAGCAGGAAAGGGGTCAGGGATGCTACTCCCGGTATTTCCTGACTCCCAAGAAGGATGGCAGACTTTGTCCAATCCTTGATCTCAGGATCTTGAATCTCTATCTGAAACAAGAGAAATTCAAGATGCTCACCCTTGCTCAGGTTCTTCAAGCGCTGTTGGAAGAAGACTGGATGGTGTCGCTCGACATGTAGGATGCGTATTTTCACATCCCAATCCTGAAGTCGCACAGGAAGTATCTCCGTTTTACGGTGGGGTCGCAACACTATCAGTTTGCGGTCATTCCTTTTGGAATTACTAAAGGTGCCGGTGGAAGGTTGTGCATTAGGATGTATCACGTTTGTAGTACATAGAGGAATTCTTTAACGTAAATGTTGAATTATGCCATCTGCCCTTTCACATTCATTGTCTCCCCAATATAATATCCGATGGAGTCTGCAAGATTCTTGAAAACAATTTTCATAAAGTCTAGCTAAGTTAATGGACTCGTTTTTGCGCTGATTAAGATGGCCAATTTCATTTGAAACAAGTCTCCTGCATGAACTAACCACTCCCTCACCCCCTCCTCCTTCCCACACCTGTTGACTTTTACATATTAAAGTGAGTTATAGTTATGGGGAAGGAATGAGATAAGATCTAACGTTTAAATACTGAAAGGCCACTGAAATTCACCAGTTACAGTTTAGCAAACTAGCTATAGTTTGTGCCCTCATCATTCACATCAACAAGGATGTCATTTAACCTGCCATGCTATTCTCATTACTCGCTAGAGCTTCATATAATTTTAACACAAGCATTGGCATAGCCAATAGGTCTCGCCTTTGGGACCTTATAAGCGTTTAGTTATCCAGCACAATATATTTGGTGCGACAATATCAAGTCCCCCCCCCCCCCAACTAATCTTGGTTTAATCCATCATCATTCTTTAGCTCACTCCACCATCCCAGTTCAGAAATGGCCATATGCAAATCAGTCTGACCCTGTGCCTCATGGAAACAGTCCAGCCTGTACTACCAAGCCATGTCTTCCCTGGACCAGAAACAAGCATTCTGAGACCGTTTTTTGGCTAATCAGCCGTCATTAGCCAGGCTATCTTGAATCCAGTGGCAAAGTGAGCAAGGGACCCACGTCTGGGCATACCCTGCCAACTTAAGGCAAACAAAGCAAAACCAAAGGGGAAGATGGACGGAGTGCTGAACATTGCAAACACTCACCCCCAGTCAACTGATCTGGGTTTAATCCATCATCATTCTTTAGCTCACTCCGCCACCTCAGTTCAGACATGGCCATATGCAAATCAGTCTGACCCTGTGCCTCATGGGAACAGTTCAGCCCGAACTGCCAAGCCATGTCTTCCCTGGACTGGAAACAAGCATCCTGGGACCGGTTTCGGGTTCATAACCCTCATCAGCCAGGCTATATTGAATCCAGTGGCAAAGTGAGCGAGGGACCCACGTCTGGGTATACCCTGCCAACTTAGAATGATGATGGATTAAACCCAGATCAGTTGACTGGGGGTGATTGCTTGCAATGTTCAACACTCCGTCCATCATCCCCTTTGGTTTTGCTTTGTTCGCCCTAAGTTGGCAGGGTATGCCCAGATATAGGTCACTTGCTCACTTTGCCACTGGATTCAAGCTAGCCTGGCTGATGACGGCTGATTAGCCAGAAGCCGGTCCCAGGATGCTTGTTTCCGGTCCAGGGAAGACATGGCTTGGCTCTGTCCATCATCTCCTTTGGTTTTCTTAGGTTTTTTAGCAGCCAGATATGCCGAATTTGGAACTGAGGAACCAGGGTTGAGTCTCGGCGTGGGCTCAACATCCTGTGATTCTGATCAATTTACTTAATCTCCCCGTGCCTAAAAAAACACAACAACAAAAATGTAGTGCTCTTGTAAAGCGCTCCAGTACGTTCGAGTTTGCGCTATGCCAACAAAAAAAAAAGTGATTCCAACTGCCCATAGGAAAGATGGAAATGTTTGGGCTTACTGGGTGCACTGGTCCACCAGAATAGTCGTGGGCCACAGAGACATTTGCATTTCCACTTCCATAGTTGTTTGTTTTTTAACGTTGCTTTCCTTTAACAGTTTCATCTTTTTTATTTCGTGGCCCGCTGCAATCCATTAAAAAAAGTGTACGTTTTTCAGCCTTAATCAATCTTTCCTTATCTTTTGATTGTATTCAAACAGATTGCAATTCTAGTTTCAGTTTAGTCACAGTGTCTTCCATGCTCTGGATTTCACCTTCCAACACAGCCATCCTGTTTTCTTTCATATGCTATTGTAGCAAGTCCAGTTTGATGAGCAGTGAGTATTTACTGTCCACCAGATCGCATTGAAATCCCCTCACTCCATGCAGGACGATGCTCTGCTCCCTCTTGTCGTTTGCGGAGTTGCTGTCAAAGTCCCTCTTGTGTTCTAGCAATGCCTGCTGCTTGCTGTGATGACATCTGAAGGCGCGGCTACAAAAGCAAATATTATTTTGCTTCTTGACTAATTTGCAAGTTTTAGATCACAGTTGCTCCCACTGTCACTACTGAAGAAACCAACAGCGGAACCCAAAGACCTCAAGAACTTCCGCCCCATCTCTCTCCTCCCCTTCCTGGCTAAAGTCATCGAGAACACCGTCAACAAACAGCTGACAGCATTCCTCAAAGAAAACAACTCGCTCGACCCATCCCAGTCCGGATTCCGTGCCAACCACAGCACCGAGACCGCCCTCATCGCAGCCACCGATGACATCAGGACCCTGATGGACAACGGAGAGACAGCTGTCCTCATCCTCCTCGATCTCTTGGCAGCCTTTGACACCGTCTGCCACCGCACCCTAATAACCCGCCTCTACAACACTGGGATCCAAGGAAAGGCCCTAGACTGGATCACATTGTTCCTCTCCGACAGAACCCAGAGAGTCCGCCTCCCACCCTTCCGCTCCGAGGCCTCCAAGATCATCTGCGGCGTACCCCAGGGCTCCTCACTCAGCCCTACCCTCTTCAACATCTACATGAGCCCCCTCACCGCCATCGCACGCAAACACAACATCAACATCATCTCTTACGCTGACGACACCCAACTGATACTCTCCCTCACCAAAGACCCCCTCACCGCCAAAGCCAACTTCCAGGACGGAATGAAAGATGTTGCAGAATGGATGAAGCTCAGCCGTCTGAAGCTCAATTCGGACAAGACGGAAGTCCTCATCCTCGGACAATCCCCATCCGCCTGGGACGACTCCTGGTGGCCCACGACGCTGGGCACGGCACCGATACCCACGGACCACGCACGCAAACCTGGGATTCATCCTGGACTCCTCCCTCACGATTACCAAGCAAGTCAACGCAGTCTCGTCCTCATGTTTCAACACCCTGCGCATGCTCCGAAAGATCTTCCGGTGGATCCCCACCGAAACCAGAAAGACGGTCACCCAGGCCCTCGTCACCAGCCGACTGGACTACGGAAACGCCCTGTACGCAGGAACCACAGCCAAACTTCAGAAACGCCTTCAACGCATACAGAACGCCTCCGCACGACTCATCCTCGACATCCCTCGCCATAGCCACATATCTGCTCACCTGAGAAACCTGCACTGGCTCCCCGTCAGCAAGAGGATCACGTTCAGGCTGCTCACCCACGCACACAAAGCGCTCCACGACACGGGCCCCGAATACCTCAACAACCGCCTGTCGTTCTACACTCCCACCCGCTAGCTCCGCTCCACCAGCCTCTCCCTCGCCACCGTCCCTCGGATTCGCAGAACCACCACCAGAGGAAGATCGTTCTCCTACCTGGCAGCCAAGACATGGAACTCCCTCCCCTCACACCTACGGCTGACCCAGGACCATCTCACCTTCAGGAAACACCTCAAGACCTGGCTATTCGAGCAGTAGCGGCACCTCCCTCAGCGCCTTGAGACCCTCACAGGTGAGTAGCGCGCTTTACAAATTGATTGATTGATTGAAATCATTTTTCATCATCATGCTCTCCCAGAAAAAAAGTTCTTTTATTTAGTAAAATCTATGTTTCAATGTTCTGGCCTAAGCATGCGCCTTACGAAAAAGTGTTCCAGCATCCTTCTCATTTTGCATGAAAATTCTGAACTGATCTAGTTGCTTTTTATGAGCTTAGTGTCTCCACTATATTAACAGGGACATCTGTTCTGTATGACAATCTATTGCTCCTCTAATATCTCACTCCTTATCCTGCTGGTAACAATATGGTGTTGTGCATAATTGTATGTATTTTTTGTTTATCTCAAAATGATCCTTTCTACTTGCCCTAATTTAGCATTGTTTCCTTTAAGTTACACAGTGGGAAGGAAATGAGTGAAATAAGCAAGCGTGTTCTGGAAGAATTAAAAGACCCCATCACTGAAGAAAGGTTTAAGGAAATACAAAAACAAATAAAAGAACAAGAGGAACTTCTTCAAGGTTATCAGCAGGTATTGTTTTAATTTTGAAAATTATAATTTACTCTGCTGTGACAGTTTTTCGAATAGATTATTGAGGATTTGCGTTTTTGCTACACCTACACGCTGATAAAATGGTGCTCAGCTTTAAAAGGGAAAATTACGGATCAGAGTATTTCGTAGAAATGATAAAACTTTTCACAATCACTTTAAGTTTCTCTTTCTTATGAAGGTTCCATCCAGTGTACTGGTTTTGAGCATTAAATTTCCTGAAATACAAAAATACCAGAACGTCCAATCATTCTTTATTTTTTATTATTAATGTACAAGCCTATTTGGTTTTTTTACAATGTAAATCGGCCACTTTATTCCATCTGTTGAAAGTTAACGCTTGGCAGTCAGAATCATTCTAGCCATCTCATTGCAAGTGGAGAGGGGCACATGTCCCTTTGTTACTTTATATGCAGCGCTATTGCAAACGCATGTACGTAAAGTAACAAATTAACACGTGCCTGCCTCTGTCTCACTGGCAATGTGTCCGAAAATCAAGAGGGGGGAATATAATGGCTATCACTTGTTTAATTTAAGCAGTTAAAGTTGGGAAAAAGTGACAGATGTTACTTTGAAAAAAATTAAATGCTTGAAGTGTTCTGGGATTTTGAAGTGTGGTCCATTCCGTACCCAATACCATATGTTCACTTGTAAATAGAAATATCAGGGGAACATTTATAATTAAATCTGTAAGTGTGTCTTACTTGAAAACTATCATCATTGGTAAATCAATATGACAGCTGCAAACATCATTTAGGACATTCAAACAGCTGCATGTGCCAAGAAACATGATTTAATTACTTATTAAAACAATCAAAATCCGAGCACTCTGTTTCAAAGACGAGTTCTGTTAGATTCAATTATACACATTATTTTTGTCGGTCATGCATTGATCAGTGCAATTTGTAAATACTAAACAATTACTGATCAATGCAATTTTTAAATAGTATAAAAAATACTGTATGATGCCTATGGGCACAGGGATAATCTACGCTAGCACTAATAGCAGCAAGGAAATTGATGCCAACATCAAAGAATTCACCAAGCTTTCTGACCCCTCTAGCAACATCACCTCCCCACAAGATCTTTGCAACAAGCTCTCAGAATTCTACTGTTGCAAAATCACCTCCTTATATAGCAACTTTGACCCTCAACCATACCACGTCATCGTTGAAACTCAACTTTCCATCATGGCTGATGAACAAAATCTGACCTTGTGGCCTGCCTAGGCCACTGTCGAAATCAATGCCACCATGAAGACCATTCACTAGGGGGCTCCATCTGTCCCTAGCCCCACCATACTTTCAACAAAGGGCTCCTACCAATCAGTGAAGCACAGACACCCATCCTCAATGCCTCTATTGACTCAGCCACATTCCTTGACTCTTGGAAATATGCTACAGTCATACGCCTGCTCAAGAAACAATCTGCTGTCCCAGTCACGCTTTCCAACTACAGACTGAGCTCCCTTGTACCATACCCAGCAAAGGTCTTAGTAAATGTTCAGTATTTGTAAAGCACACACAATTACCCATGGGTGTCAAGGCGCTGGGGGCTTTCGGGAAGTGAACTATTGCCCAGAGTAACATGGTGCTCGGCTGATCTGCTGCCGGCACCAGTGATCGAACCGTGAGCCCTCGGGTTCCGGAGTCAGCCGCCCTGGCTGCTGTGCCACACCTCTTCTGACATTAATCGTCCAACGCTTCAGCAACCACCAGCCTCTCGATGCCACATAATATGGATTCAGGCACAGCCACAATACAGGAACGGAACTCATTACTGCCACAGATTACATCTGCATGATCCTTGACAAAGGGGGCATGTCATCCCTCGTCATTGTGGTCCTGTCTGCAGCATTTGACATGGTCTCACACCCCATCCTCATCAGGCACTTGCACGAGATTGGCATCCAAGGAGCCCCTGTCCGCTGGATCTGCTCCTTCTTAATGGATAGCACACAATCTGTCAGCCTGACACCTTTCATCTTTGAAGGACACAAATTAATCTGTGGAGTCCCTCAAGATTCATCTCTAAGCCCCACCCTCTTCAATGCATACATGATTACTCTATTCATTGTCATCTGTGCACCTGGCATCAGCATCCTCTGAAATCAATCAATCAGTCTGGTTTGTAAAATGTGGCTACTCACCCAGGAGGGTTTCAAGGCACTGAGGGGGGAAGGAGGGCTGTGGATCCATCTGGGTGCTATGGTGCAATCGAAAAGCCAGGTCTTGAGATCCTTCCTGAATTGGGTCTGTGATGGGGATTGCCTGAGGTGGAGGGGCAGGGTTTTCCAGGTCTTGGCAGCGAGGTAGGAGAAGGATCTTCCTCCGGTTCTGGTCTTGTGGATCTACGGGACAGAGGTCAGGGCCAGTTAGGTGGAGCAGAGGTGTCTGGTGTGTACGTGGAATGAGAGGCGGTGGTTCAGATATGCTGGTCCTGTGTCATGGAGGGCTTTGTAGGCGTGTGTGAGAAGCTTGAAAGTGATTCTTTTGTTGACCCTGATCCAGTGAAGTTCTCGATGGTGTTCGTTGATGTAGCTGCTGTGAGGGATGTTGAGGACCAGTCTGGCTGCAGCATTTTGAATGTTCTGTTTCCTGAGGAGTTTCTGGGTTACGCGTCATAGAGTGCGTTGCCGTAGTCTAGTCTGCTGCTGATAAGTGCATGGGTGACCGTTTTTCTGGATTCGATGGTGATCCATATGAATGTCTTTTGAAGCATGCGAAATGTGTGGAAGCATGATGAGGATACAGCGTTGATCTGGCGGTTCATTGTGAGCTTGGAGTCCAGTATGATGCCCAGGTTTCGTGCATGGTCCGTAGGGGTGGGGGGTCCCCAGTGTGACTGGCCACCAGGAGTCGTCCCAGGCTGAGGCCGTGGGTCCCAGGATGAGGACTCCAGTCTTGTCTGAGTTGAGTTTACGGCAACTGCCTTTCATCCAGATGGCTATGGCCTTCATCCAACTGTGGAAGTTGTTTTGGCGGCTGTGGGTTCGTTGGTGAGGGAGATCAGCTGGGTGTCATTGGCATAGGAGAAGATGTTGAGTTTGTGGTTCCTGACAATGCCTGCGAGTGGGGCCATGTAGACGTTGAAGAGGGTGGGGCTCAGGGAGGAGCCCTGTGGCACTCCGCAGCTGATCTCTGTGGGTTCTGAGAGGAATGTAGGTAGTCTGACTCGCTCTGTTTGACTGGTGAGGAAGGAGTGGATACATTCCGGGGCCGTCTCGCGGATGCTGGCGTCTAGTGATTAGGGGGCAGTGGGAGATGGTGTTGAAGGTGGCCAAGAAGTCCAGAAGGATGAGGACTGTTGTTTCGCCCCGGTCGTGGGGGAAGCGGATGTCATCAGTGGCAGTGAGGAGTGCGATCTTGGTGCTGTGGTTGCTTTGGAAGATGGATCGAGAGATGTCCAGGACGTAGTTCGCTTCAATGAACTTGGAGAGTTGAGCATTGATGGCCTTCTTGATGACCTTAGCTTGGAAGGGGAGCAGGGAGAATCGTCTGACGTTTTTGAGGTCTGTCGAGTAGGCGGATGGCTTCTTCAGCAGGTGTTGATCTCGGCCTGCTTCCAGTCGTCGAGGAAGGTGGCTATCCTGTGCATACGACACGCAATTTATACTCTTCCTCTCAAACAAGACCTCCATCACAAGAAACAAGTTCACCGCGTGCTAGCTGGGTAAAAGTCAACTGTCTAAAGCTCAACACATACAAGATAGAAGTATCTTCGGCAGGAACTCCTCACCATGGGACTCCAGTTGGTGACCGGACAAACTCAGTCCCACACCCAGAACCCATGCCAAGAATCTCAGAATAATCATGAACAGCAAACTAGACATGACTGCACAAGATAATGCCGTCACTGTATCCTGCTTCCACACCTGAAGATGCTGAGAAAGGTCTTTAAATATCCCCGAAACACAAGAAAAACTATCACTAGTGCCCAGATCACCAGCAAGTTGAAGTATGGGAACACCCTCTATGCCGGGATCACCAAGCAAGTCACTTTAAGACTATTCAGAACTTGGCAGTGAGACTTATCCTCAACCTCCCAAACAGAACTTGCATTACACCACACCACCGGGAACTACACTGGCCTCCAATAAACAAATGCACTAAATTCAAACTCCTCACACACACACATTCAAGGCACTCCACAACTCAGACCCCACCTACTTGAACAGTTATATCTCCTTCCACCAACCATCCAGACACCTCCTCTCCGCAGAACCTCTTCTCGCCAACATCCCATGCATACACAGAACCAGATCAGGAGAGTGAGCATTCTCTTAAATCACTCCTAAAGCTTGGAACAACCTCCCTTTCCACATCAGAATCTCCTCCTCTCTTCTTGAATTCTGCAAGAAGCTTTTCAGTTAAGCAACCTACCGTAGGTAGGGCTAGGCACACACACCTACTTAGTGCCAGGTACCCTCATGGGTACCCTGGCACTGCGGTTTACAATCCACATAACATGACACTATACAAAAGTGAAAAATGTTACTGGTTGATTCTTACTACCGATTGTGCAACTCTCTAGATTGATGGGATGCCATTCCTGTATCAAAGTAGAATAAGGAACCTTTGCACAACATTAAGAAAAATCCAGATTTGAATGAACATCCCGTCAAGGAACTTTTAGCCAGATCACTAAATCCAGGAGTCAGATTATATCAACTTTGCCTCGGTGCGGTAAAAGGTTGAACCAAACAACGAGTAAAAGAATTAAATTTACACTGACCAGCATTGTATATATTGCAGTTTTGCAACATTTTTTATTTTCTAAAGATGAACTTTGTATTGAGAGGGGCAGTAAGCAAATTCCAAGCTAAAAGTGGATTCGATTAGTCACCAGTGCAAGGACTTTTGGTATTAATACTAGATTTGTATCACAGATGACATTCAGCTTGTGGGCTATTGTTTTGCGTGAAGGAGATACACCCACGAAGGGCTACCAGCTGAGTGTAAATGAGGAAGAATTCAGTAGGTCCAAATTCATGGTCTCATCTGTAACGGTTTGAGGCAGAAGCAGTAAAGCTGCATCCAGACTTGGATATGTACAAAGCAGTTGGTGATTATTTGGAGACATTGTAATTTGAGGTACATTTTTACATCGTCCATGGACATCTGGTAGCTAAGCAAGACAGAATAAGTTCCCTGGTTTGAGAGATGCAGAAAGTGCACCAGAGGGTCACAAAGACTCTGTAGGAGCAGCTTGTACTGCAGTGGGGCATTTTGAATTGGGTGGCTCCATGGTCTCCCCTCCCATCTGACTCCAGGTTTCCTGCATGGCCCGCAGGGAAATGCTGACCCTTTTGACTGACTAGGTGGAGCACTGGCATGGCCAGGGTACTCGAAATAAGCAGAGACTTGGACATCACAACTGGAAACATGCCTTTCCTGCACACTGTGGGGGCATACAGAATTACCACGTGTAAAGACTCTTAACAGCTGCTGACATGAAGACATCCCTGGGCCACTAACTCCACCAGTGAGCACAATTGTGGCCGTAGGTGCAGAAGACTGTGCTGAGAGGGCAGGGAATGACATGGGGCGCGAAAGCCAAAAAAAGTCAAATGTAGCCATATTAACCTATCAGCTGTTGCAGTACCCGATAAAGGCCAGAACTGAGCTCCTCCCATTTCCGGAATGCATGGAGGAAAGGAGAAAACAAACGTGTGCATACGCTCACTCATATGTGCAAGATGGAGAAAACTAACGCCAAACAGGATAAACTCTCATTCAAACAAAAAATGCTGCAGAGCTGCGTTCTGGACCTCCCTCTTCACCCAAAGCATTGAGCTCTGAGGAACAAGATGAACTAATAGACGTATGCATTAAAACTATCCTCATTGACCTGAAGTCCAATATTCGTACAATAGACTCTAAAATTACCTTCTCACTATATGAATGGACTTGTTAAATATTGCCTGAAGGAGCATAGTGACTGTATTAATAAAGCAGATAAAAAAACTCAGTCCTATAGGACAGCAGCCCTGAACGGAATACTACTGTTGTACACATGGAAAGGGAGCTGGCTTGTATCACTGCAAAGAAAGAGGACCCGCCTTGAAAGACCAGGAAGCTCACAAGAGATGTAATTAAGAAAACAAAAAAAGAGACTAATCAAGCCCCAATGGCCAACTAGACTCAGACATCAACCAGTCTTGAGTATTTCTGGCACTAAGATCCCCTTTTATTGTGCATGCGATATTATCCTTTACAAATGTTGTGATACTTAACAGATACTTAATTGTTATTGAAGGTTATTGACCAAATGTGTGCATAACCTCACATTTTTGCTACACTTGCAATGCTGACTATACTGACCTTCATTTCTATTGTTCCATGACTCCCATGAACCAAATGTTTCAGTGTTTTTACTGTTGGAGGGAAGCCAGAGTTTTAAATTATAACAAAACTCATATAAAGAAGTCTAGGGTTGAACAGGGACGGGCCACCATTAGGAGTGAATGCATAGTTTTGATGTATGGGGTGTTATGTAAACTCTGGTATTGTAACCCCTAAATTAGGGGGGTATCCATGTGGGTGGTTGGTGGGTAGAGAATGCAAGTTGGGGACTACAGATAGAAGATGCGGTGTGAGTTTTTATGAGTCATTGCTACAGCAAGAGGGCTACCGGAGTTGCTGTAGCAAGGACGTTGGAGTTCACAGCAGAATTGGGAAGTTTAGGAAATGTGGACACTTAAATTGATGACATGAAATGTTAGAGGTCTAGGCAAGCCTAAAAAGGTACTATTGATACTAGCATATTTGGAAATACATGAGGTTAAAGTGAAAATCACAAGGATATCACCAGGGAGGGGGGCACATGCTGCCCCTTCAGTGCTTGCTGAGGGCAGAATAGATGCTTTCGCATGTTCAGCACATACCCTAGTGTTGAAGCTGTACTGATTAGGAAGTACTTGTGCTTTAAATTGTCCACATGTATGATGACCCTCAGAGTAGACCATCTGTGGTGGGGACGCTACAAGATATTCATATTTCCCTGATAAACACATTTGTCCTAACCATGGGTGCCCCGGAGTTCATTGAAGGGGTGGCAGTACTCTACAATTCCAGTCCAATTACAACCCTTCTTGACAGCAGTAATCCACGCAGAGTTGACCATCTGGGATCTTTACAGGTTTTGAGGCACCTGTTAGACTATTCGGCTTGAGAGATGTATGGATGGAAAGAGAAGAGGGAGCAAAGACAAAATATACTCTTACTACTCCTCAGTACACAAAGGGGTGTTTGGATAGATAATCGGGGAAAAAAAATATTGTGATACAAAAATATTGTGCCGAGAATATTGGGACATTGAAAATCTAAAGTTTGAAAATATCATTGTATGTAATACTGTTTGTGTTAATTAGTATGTAATTCATTGTATTGTGTTTTTTTATCTACTTATATTTTTTTAGATTCGTGTTTTTAGTGAGCGAAATTTTTAGTTATGACATTTTTGCGATTTGTAAATTTACTTGTATTAATAAAAATAAATAATCGGCAAATATTTATTGGGTTTTTAGGGGAAAAGGGTATGGAGATTTGTAAACTATATTTATCCAGTATTGGGGTATCTTTCATAGATTCACATGCCTGAATCATTCCCCGTCGTTAAGGCGGGAGTCCGACGGTAAATAAAAAGCAGTGCCAAAGCACTTTGTAGTAGCAATAGGCCCTAGAACTATGCCTGAGGCCTACATTATAGTAGCCTATCTACATCATTATGTCAAAAAGACCAAAGTCTTTGCTCCAACCAATCAGCTCACAGCACCCTCTAGAAACCTCTCTGCAGAACCAGTTCTCCTCAGATTTTCACCGCACGTCGTGTGGAAGGGAGTCTCCCTGAGTCTTGACTCAGTTTTCTCACTCAGAGCTTCAGGATGTCTGACAAGAAGGCCGTTGTTTAGACCTTGCAGAACCTGCGAGAAGAAAAGGGTCCATGTGGATGACCAGCACAAGGACTGTATTTATTGCCTTCATCCCAAACATGAGGCAAAAAATTGTAAGATCTGCCGCACCTTCCCTTCTAAGACCTTAAGGGATAGGGAAGCCAGAGTCCTTTTGTGGCTAAAATCCTCTTCCACGGATGATGATGACAAAGCCTCTACTTCTAGTAAGAGGTCAAGGTCACAGGAGGATAAGAAAAGTGAGGGGAGAAAACATGCGAAAACCTCCCACTGTACTTCAGGCTCTTCACAGAGATCCCCACATGCTGTCTCTGGAGCCTCAGCCACCAACGATTCCTCTAAGAAAACCGTGAGTAAGAGCTCTTCTGTCTCCTCACCAGTGACTACTATTTCTACTTCAACTTCCTCTTCTACGGCTATGATCTCCACTTCATCTATCACTTCGCCTATTGTGTCTACAAAGATTTGTATTGTGGCCAAAAGAACTCTCGTAGACGATTCATCGACGAAGACATCAGTGTCAACGAAGCCTTCGTCGTCTAAAAAGAGCTAGTCGACGAAGTCATCAACGCCACCGTCGACGACCGTCTCGTCGATGAAGAAAGTATCGACGATGACACCGTCGACGAGGAGCCCGTCAACAGCTGTTCCGTCGACGACCAGCCCGTCGACGATTGTCCCGTCGACGGTAGGTCCATTGACGACGGTCCCGTCGACGTCGAGTCCATCGACTACGGTCCCGTCGACGGCAATTCCATCTACGACGTGTCCTTCGTCGTCGACCTCGTCGACGATAATCCCGTCGACGACGACATCTTTTCAGCAAACAGCTGCACCTTTGGCACCGGTGCCGTCAGAGATGATGGATTCAGCTTTAGTGAAGCCGATGGCTGGGAACCAGGTTTTTTGTACACCAGTTTCAACGAAGAACTTTCAACTCGTTTCTTACAAGAGGCAACAAGGTTCTTACATATCGCCACTTATGCCCTCTCATCTTCTGGAATCCTATTCGGATGATGAAGAAGATGATTTTGAGGATGATGATAATGAAGGAGCTTTTGGTGTGGCACGTCACCCATCTGATCTTGTCATCAAGTGTCAAGATGATGATGAAGATGACACTTATACTGAACATTATTATCAGGAGGACATTTTAGTGCCTCACTCTGTAGAACATCAGAGGCGGCCTAAAGTCTCAGAAGTCACCCATTTACCACCTACCCTGATTCAGGATTTACAGGATATGTTGGCAGATTACAAACAATGCTTTCCGCCACATATGCCTCAGCCTACTACTTCTATTCCTCCACCTCAAGTTCCACCGCTTTCTCCAGTTGTGGAACCTACACAACATGAGTTGCCTCCACAAGCCCCGGACACGTCCTCAGAAGATGAGGTAGAGGAAGGGGAGTTGCCTAACGTACCCTCATCAGACCCGTGGGATGATTATGTTATTCCCATGCCATCTCCTCCAACTCCTCAGCCTTCAGATTCTCCACCTGAGGCTGTGGGTGGCTTTCACAATCTGATGCAGAGAGCAGCAAACAGATTTAAACTCCCGGTGACGGTGGAGCAAACAGAGTGTTTTCTTCATGATTTTAAGGAAGAAACCAGGAAAGTATCTCGAGCCATTGCTATTATTGAATATATTTGGAAAGAGGCTCTCAAAGTAATGAAAAACCCCGCTTCGGTGCCTGCTGTGTTGCCAAGAATTGATAAATACCGTGCCCCGCTCACTAGTCCAGCGTGGCTTATTGGTCATCCGCGTCCGGACTCGGTGATCTCTCAGGCTGCACAACAAAGGTCGAAGAATCCGGCTACCCCTATTTCTACTCCACCTGATAAAGAGGGGCGACGTTTAGACCTAATTGGGAAAAAGTTTTCCACATGGCTGCAGCTTCCATCAGAGCGGCAAATTCTTTGGCGATTATAGGGCGCTATGATCGCCAAATGTGGTCAGACATGGCTGTCTTCATGGAACTCATTCCAGAAGATAAGAGACAGGAAGCACGAAAAATATTAATGGAAGGAGAGCGCGCAGCTGCGGAGTCCATCGACTGCGCA
The DNA here is from genome assembly GCF_964261635.1 of Lissotriton helveticus. NCBI lineage: Eukaryota > Metazoa > Chordata > Amphibia > Caudata > Salamandridae > Lissotriton > Lissotriton helveticus. Next base: position 689,606,063 of record NC_136067.1, on the reverse strand, counting down.
TTAGATATTGCAAACACAAATTTCAGACAGTTGGCAGGAGCGGCTGTTTTGAGACGTCAAGGGTGGTTGAAGGCTACTACCTTTCGTCCAGAGGTCCAATTGAAAGTGCTGGACATGGCTTATGATGGAGAGTCCCTTTTTGGGAAACATGTGGACGAAGCTCTCCAAGCAATTAAAACAGATACGGATACTGCAAAATTGCTGGGGTCATTGCAGTACAAAAGAGGATCGTTCAGAGGAGCGAGAGGACGGGGTTATTCGTCCAGAGGCAATTATTATCAACAAGGCAGGCAATATCAACAGCAATATCGCCAGAACTATCAGTCTTCGTATCGCTAGTCTGGATCGGCTGGTTTCTCTCGCCAAGGAGGAAGAAGGTGCACGAACAATCAGGGGCGAGACAATCACAAGAAACAGTGAGATCAATTGGGCGCCACCTTCAATCCCTTATTTTCCCGTGGGCGCGAAGATATCTGCTTTTCAACACCAATGGCATCAGATAACAACAGATCAGTGGGTGCTGGACCTAGTCCAACATGGTCATACCCTGGAGTTCATTACCAAACCTCCAACAACTCCGGCCAGGAGTCCCCCTCCCCCTCGTCTTCACTTACTGATCAAGGGGGTTCAAGCAATGCTTCTCAAGAACGCTGTAGAGAAGGTCCCGATCCATCAGAGAAGGACAGGTTTCTATTCCCGTTTTTTCCTCATAAAAACGAAATCAGGGGAATGGCGACCGATCCTAGACCTGCGCAATCTGAACAGATATCTCAAGAAGCAGGGATTCCGAATGGTCACTCTCTCAGACATTCTCAACTGCCTCAACGAGGGAGATTACATGGCTTCCTTGGACATGGAAGATGCTTACTTCCACATCCCAATTCACCCAAAACATTGAAAATACGTCTGTTTCACTGTGGCTGGCGCCCATTATCAGTTCAAGGTCCTCCCATTTGGCCTCTAGTCGGCCCCAAGGATTTTCATGAAGTGTCTGGCTCCTGTAGCAGCAGCTCTTCGATCAGCAAAGGTGCAGGTCTTCCCGTATTTGGACGACTGGCTAGTCAAAGGTCTTTCGAAGGCCAAAGTAAAATCCGATATTACGATATGCCGCAATCTCTTTGCATCGCTAGGCCTTACAATCAACAAGAGCAAATCTCAATTGATTCCGAAACAGAACCTGTTGTTCCTAGGAGCTTGTCTAGACACAGTAGAATTCAAGGCATTCTTATCTAGAGAGAGACAACTCCGACTACATGCCTTAGCAACAAAACTGTCAAGAAAAAAGTCACTTTCAGTTCGCCTGTTTGCATCACTTCTGGGGATGTGCTCTTCGGCCATCAACCTCATTCCGTTAGCACGTCTAAAGATGCGACCCTTACAGGAAGAGCTACATCTTCAATGGCGACAAGCGACAGGCTCTTTCGAGGACATCATCACAGTCACCGAGAGGATGGTGCATGCCCTTCAATGGTGGGCAAGGCTGAGCAATCTGGAACAGGGACTCGCTTTCTTGCAAGCTCCTCCGGATTTCGTGCTGACGACAGATGCATCCATGGAGGGCTGGGGAGGTCATCTCCAGGACTTACAGGTGCAAGGAAAATGGTCTCAACAGCAGAGAAAATGCCATATCAACAGTCTAGAGTTGAAAGCCATATTTCTTTCTCTTCAAGCATTTCTCCCCAGGATCGCAGGATCCTCAGTTCTGGTCAGAACGGACAACACTACCAGCATGTTTTATATAAACAAGCAAGGGGGAACGAGGTCGGCAACATTGTCCAGGGAAGCCCAAGAGTTATGGCAATGGTTGACGATTCACAACATAACTCTCAAGGCAGAACACGTCAGGGGTCTGTACAACACCTTAGCAGACAAACTGAGCAGATCCTCGTCAGATTGCCAGGAGTGGGAACTGAACAACAACCAATTGAGCAAGGTGTTTCAGAGATGGGGCAAACCAATGTTGGATTTGTTTGCAACCCAACAGAACAAGAAATGCCGGTACTTCGCCAGCAGGTACCCTCAACCGGGATCAAGGGGGAATGCCCTGTCCATGCGATGGTCAGGGAGTTATGCCTACGCCTTTCCTCCGATCCCTCTGATTCCACGAGTGGTGCGCAAGATGAAATTGGAGAGTTGCCGACTTCTGCTGATTGCTCCCAGGTGGCCTCGCCAGTATTGGTTTCAGGAGCTCATGCTTCTCTCACAGGAGCCACCGATCAAGCTGTTGGTAACCCCAACGTTACTATCACGCAACGAGGGCCAGATTCTGCGACCCGGACCCTCAGTCGCTGAAATTGCATGCATGGCTCCTAATTTCCTAGAAATTCAGCATCTGCAAATTCCTCAGGACTGCTGAGACATTCTAAAGAAAGCAAGAGCCCAGAGTACATTAAAAACTTATCGTCTCAAATGGAAGCGCTTCTGTGCTTGGTGCATCTCAAACAATTTACATCCTATAAAGGCGCCAGCAGAAAAAATACTACCCTATTTATTGCATTTGGCGCAATCAGGGCTTTCTTTTTCTTCAATAAAGGTCCACTTAGCGGCTTTATCCAGATACAGGAAGATGGCTGACACTCAATCGCTCTGCTCTTCATCGCTCATTAAGCAATTCATGAGGGGTCTTTTCCGGGCTTATCCTCCAGTAAAGCCTTCACCACCAGAATGGGAGCTCAATACAGTTCTCTCACAGCTGATGAAGCACCCGTTCGAACCCATTCATAAAGCTGACCTACAATTCTTGACATGGAAGGTTGCTTTGTTGTTAACCCTAACTTCCGCCAGAAGAGTGGGAGAAATTCAGGCATTCACTATAAAGGAACCCTTTATGCTTTTTTCCCAAGACTATGTCACTTTGCGGACAAATCCAACATTCATACCAAAGGTGCCTTCTCAATTTCATCTCAATGAGCCAGTCAAGCTGAAGGTTTTCTATCCAAATCCGTCAACCCCAGCGGAGAGAACATTACATTCTTTAGACATCAAAAGATGCTTAAAGTTTTAACTCCAGAGAACCAAGACTGTAAGAAAATCAGATCAACTGTTTGTGGCTTATGGCCAGACTACATTGGGTAAAGCGGTCACTAAAGCTACGATTTCCAGATGGATAACCTCTGCCATCCAGTTCTGTCACATCAAGGCTATCCGACCATTGACAAGGTCTGTTCGGTCTCATTCCACAAGAGCTGTGGCAGCGTCTGCAGCTTTGTTTGCAGGAGTGACGCTTGAGAACATTTGCCGTGCTGCGACATGGAAGAATGTCCACACGTTTACAAGACACTACTGCCTACAATAAGCAAATCAGAATGATGCGGCAGTGGGCCAAGCTGTGTTACGCCACCTGTTTCCATAGGAATTAATTCAGGTACAACCATTGGTTTTCTTTTTAAAAGTACATAAAGTTCAAATTGTTGTTGATAATATGCATACATATGTTGTCATACAGTAAGTTTATATGCTACTAATGTTCCATTTCCTGTAGGAAATTGCATTACTTCTATGTTGGTTTTTCAATAAGGTTGTTAATAGATCAATCTCTAAGCGATTGTTGGTTGTTAGCGGTACATTCATGGGGGTGCATTACAGTAAGTCTCCCACCACCAGCAACCGACTTTGCATGGTTTACTGCTTGCTATTCTGATTCAGGCATGTGAATCTATGAAAGATACCCCAATACTGGATAAGAAAACAAGTTACTTACCTGTAACTTCAGTTATCCAGTATTAGTATCTTTCATAGATTCACATGCACCCACCCTCCTCCCCGGAGAGGCAGTTCTCTAAGGTTGGGATACTTGTTCCCACTTGTGCTACGAAAATCTGAGGAGAACTGGCTCTGCAGAGAGGGTTCTAGAAGGAGCTGTGAGCTGATTGGTTGGAGCAAAGACTTTGGTCTTTTTGACATAATGATGTAGATAGGCTACTATAATGTAGGCCTCAGGCCTAGTTCTAGGGCCTATTACTACTACAAAGTGCTTTGGCACTGCTTTTTATTTACCGTGGGACTCCCGCCTTGACGACGGGGAATGATTCAGGCATGTGAATCTATGAAAGATACCAATACTGGATAACTGAAGTTACAGGTAAGTAACTTGTTTTCATATTTATATTAAAAGAAAAATATTTTACATTTTGAAACTATGCACACTTATGACCTAGATTATTATTTTTTTATATTTAGAAATGTTTTTAATTAAAATTTAAATTAATGGTATAAGAAAATATTTTGCATTATTAATATTAATAACGCATTTTTTCAATTTAAATAATTTTGTTTGAATATATTTGTTTGTAGTTTAGGTTACTTTGTTTTTAGATAAATGTATAATTGAAAATATATCAAACATATGTATAGTTATTGAGTATTGACTTTTTTTAAATTGTTTAATTTGTAATAATTTCTATTAAAAAATGTATATTGAAATGGATATTGTACATTTCACATATTTACCATCCAACACCCTTTTTAAATATCCTTAGATTTGAGTGGGATTATTAAATGTTACAATTTTAGTCTCAACATCTTTCTCCAATATGGTTGTATTGGAGTGGCAATAGTAAATTACACCCCTTAGTGTCCAATGCCTTCCCCAAATTAGTTTAGATTGGAGTGGGAATATGAAATGTCACTCTTTTGGTGTCTAACTTCTTCCTCAAATTGGTATAGATTGCAGTGGGAATAGTAAATGTCACTCTTTAGTGTCCAATACCTTCCTCAAAATGCTATAGAAGTGAGTGGAAATCGTACACTTCTCCCCTTTAGTGTCCGATGCCTTCCACAAATTGGTTTAGATTGTAGTGGCAATAGTAAATGTCACTCCTTTTAGTGTCCAACTCCTTCTTCTAATTGCTTTAAATTGGAGAGGGAGTAATACATTTCACCCTTTTAGTGTCCAGCACCTTCCCCAAATGTGTTTAGATTGGAGTGGGAATAGTAATTTTCACCCCTTTAGTGTCCAACACCTTCCTCAAATTGGTATAGATTAGAATGGGAACAGTAATTGTCACTCTTTAGTGCCCAACACCTTTCCCAAATTGGTATAGATTGGAGTGGGAATAGTAAATATCACCTCTTAAGTGTCCAACACCTTCCCAATATTGGTTTAGACTGGAGTGGGAATAATACATGTCACCTCTTTAATGTCCAATACCTTCCTCAGATTGGTATAAATTGGAGTAGGAATAGTAAGTGTCACTCTTTAGAGGCCAGTTCCTTCCTCAAGTTGCTTTAGATCGTAGTATGACTAGTTAATTTCACCCCTTTAGTGCCCAACACCTTCCTCAAATTGGGATAGATTGGAGTGGAAATAGTAAATGGCACTCTTCAGTTCACAACACCCACCAGCGCACCAGTGACATGTTAACTTCTCCTTCCTCTGCAGCCGTAAAGGTTATCTTTTATAGTCATGGGGTACTTCTTCCATTTATCGCTACCTTTCTTTCCATATAGGGAGTATTGGAACGGGGGTGTATTCGTGGCCTCGGTAGGATTTTAGCCCGGACCTATGACTTTTTATGGTGCATATCACTTCTTGCTGTTCATACTTTATGTTGCAATGGCAGCAAGGTTTCCTGACATGTCTCTTTCAAATCCCTTGTTAAGCTATGAGTCGGTGATGAATTGGGTGAAGGTCCATCTAATGCAATGTTTCGGGTCTCACCTCTACCTCGAGGTGTCCTTGGTCCGGTGCCACTGTCTTTGTCACGCTACTTCTCTGAGAGGATGTTGTTTCTTGTTGTATCTGGAATGCTTTATTTTCCTTGCTAGGCATTGGTAATTTACCAATTCAGATTACAACCACACTATTTTCTTACCGTCTGTTTGTTCTTCAGATGTCGCCATCACACTCTTCATTTTGGATGGTGTGGCTAAATTTCATCTAAGGCCATTCTTTTGATGATTGTTTTCGAAAGAGGCTGCAGTCTTCTTTACCATCCTTTTCCTGAAGGTTTTTTTCCCTCCTCATAGGATGAGGTAGGGATTTGATAATTCAAAGGTCTGTTGTACCACCAACACCTTGTTGGTGAATTTCGTCGGACTGGAGGCATTGTTTCTTCTTCCTCTTTCGTTTCATTTGGAGGATGAGGTCTCTATTCCCTTTTTTAGTCCTGAATACATCATGTATCAGTTTGGGACGTTTCTTTCTGACCTTAATTCTTGTTGTGCTCATATGCACGGCCATCCATTGTTTTCATCTTTTCCATTTTGTAAGGCTGTATATTGCATCTCTTATCGAGAAACGTCCGTCAAGTTTTCTTACCTGATATAAATATATTTGTCTTTCGGATGGGAAGTGTTATATGTTGGGTCCTTATTTGTTTTGGCCTTTATTTCGATTATAGCGTGGATGGATCTCAGTGGTGGTCTTTCATAGCAGAAGGTTTCATGCCTGCTGTCTTCTTTTTATTTCTGGTAACCCATTTCTTGGTAGCCTTGTCAGCCAGTAAGGTTGGCTCATGGGCGGTTGCCATAGTTTTTCTGGTGTGGGTGTTTCTCCACTCCCTCACTCCTCGTATACTGTATTATGATTGCTGGTTTTTCAGCTTGATGAGAATATCTGTATATCTATCATTTTCACTCTATTGCCGTCGCATCTTTGGTCTATTACCAATATATGTTGGTATTTATATCTGTCTTTCAATGGATACCTCTATTATATGGGTTTCTTGTTCCTACACTGGGCAGTCTCCCTTCTTGCCGAGGGTGACTGGGGAGTTTGCTTTCCTGATTGGGATAATAATACTTGTGGTGTATTCTGATATTCTTGTGTGTAGGAGTGTGTACTTATGTGTGTGTATATAAATACATACATATATATATGTGTGTGTGTGTGAGTGTGTGTGTGGGTGTGTGTATGTGTATATGTTTACAAGTACACAGGTATATAGTGTGAGTATGTCCATGGGGACTCCCTATATATTTTTGTTATTTGCTCCTCTTGAGACATTATTTAATAAATGTATTCCTCATTTCTACAATTTTACCCATTCATTTCACAGGTAACTAGTTTTGTAGGGATTTCAAAAGGGTTTTGAGGGCGTGGGGTTGGGAAGGGGGTCTAGAAGGTAGTTATAGTATTGGTTGTGGGGTTTTTATATATTTAGATGTATTAGTTTTACTGTTTTTTTACTAAGTTGCAGTTTTGCGTTTTGTACAGTGTTAGTAATGTGTTACTATGTTATGTTAAATTAAGTTGTGTTTGTTATATTTTGATGATTAGCTGCTATGCATCTGTATTATTCAAAGTGTAATGTGTTTTGTAGGTGGTTTTTAATTTACTTTGAAGGTTTTTGTCTTAAGAACTGGGCATAGGGCCATTAGGAGTTTACGCTTGTATTTGTTTTTAAGGAAATAACTTTTGGTTTATCATAAACCATTTCTTTTTAATATCACCTTTTTTTTGTTTGTTTTTCCTGGAGCATTTATTTTTGTAAACACTTTGTTTTTTTATGGTTTCTACATTATTTGGACTTTTTTGAGGGATTTGTGTTGGATTTGTTTCATTTTTACATTTTGGGGGGCTGTTTTAACAATATGTTTCAATTTTTAGTGAATTACTATTTTTTTATTACGTGGATAAAGAGAAAGATCTTCAGCTATACAACAGCAAGCTTTGTTACTTTTCAATTGTGCAAATAATATGTGATTGGAATGTGGCACTGCTTGGTTTATGTGTTGTCATTAATTTATGCGATGGATTGAGTTCGTTTTTAGGGCTCGCACTGCGAACCGATCGCGAAGCGATCATCGCTGCGAGACTCTATTGTAATCATTTCTGCTTACAAGGAGCCAAGGGAGACAGTAGACAAGAGATGTGCATGCGCGCGTAAAACGGATCAGGTCGCGCGCACTTCCTGTCTCCCATGGCTCCTTGTAAGCAGACACACACGCACACACACACATACAGAACCCCCCCGCCGCGCACACGCACACATAGAGAACCCCCCCTGCCGCGCACACACACACGTAGAGAAGCCGCCGCCGAGCATACACACACTGCACACACACACATAGAGAACGCCCCCGCCGCGCGCACACACACATAGAGAACCCCCTACCCCCCCGCATACACACACTCACACACACACATAGAGAACGCCCCCGCCGCACACATACACACACACACACGCACGCACACACTGCACCCCCTCCCTCCTGCAACTAAGCCCCACTCACCAGCACTCCGGACTTCTGCAGCCTCCGCGGGGCTCTCCCTCGGGCTTGGGAGCCCCGCGTCACCACTTCTCCTCTGGGCAGCTACTCCGTGGGCGCGGGCTTCAGAAAAAGGAAGTCCCGCCCCACAATAGGTTTCGGTTTCGCTCACGTCTTAACAGCTTTCTTCAATGCTTGTTTATAATCCTGATTATATATGTAAGTCGTTAATGTGTAAATTCCATCACGTGTACCTTCTGTAACTTACTGAGTTCTATAGTAAAGCGCTCGGACACCTTTGGGTAAAAGTTTGCGCTATATAAAATTGCATTAACTAAATAAATAAGAGCCAGTGAGAGAAGGGCGCCCCTCCAACATGCGGGCACCTGCAGAGTGTGTGGGTTTCACTTCGGCAGCCCTGTCCCAACCCAGAAGGGGGAGTCCGAGTGAGGCAGGTGGGGCTGGCAGACAACGTATCGATCCAAAATCGGGCGACGTGAGAACCATCACCGCCCCCCCACCTCCCCACCACTCTCCAGGGTTTCTGCTGAGCACACCCATCCACCCCACACCTTCCCACGACCTGATTCGGGCCCTCCAGAATCGGCTGTGGGATGTAATGCATGCTTTATATAGCGCCTACCGCCAGAGGTTGGCGCTTCAGCGCGCTGCAAACAGCAGGCTGTGGATGCCTGGATTGCTGTGGGTCTGTTTCCGGCCCTGGGCACCCTGTGTGAGAGCAGACACTGCAGCTTTAAAGAGCCCCTGTAGGATGTAATGCATGCTTTATATAGCGCCTACCACCAGAGGCTGCTGCTTCAGCGCGCTGCAAACAGCAGGCTGTGGATGCCCGCATTGCTGTGGGTGTGTTTCTGGCCCCGGGCACCCTGTGTAAGAGCAGGCACTGCAGCTTTAAAGAGCCCCTGTGGAATGTAATGCATGCTTTATATAGCGCCTAGCGCCAGAGGTTGGCGCTTCAGCGTGCTGCAAACAGCAGGTTGTGGATGCCCGGATTGCTGTGAGCGTGTTTCCGGCCCCGGGCACCCTGTGTGAGAGCAGACACTGCAGCTTTAAAGAGCCCCTGTGTAATGTAATGCATGCTTTATATAGCGCCAGAGGATGGCGCTTCAGCGCGCTGCAAACAGCAGGTTGTGGATGCCCGGATTGCTGTGGGCGTGTCTCCGGCCCCGGGCACCCTGTGTGAGAGCAGGCACTGCAGCTTTAAAGGGCCCCTGTGGAATGTAATGCCTGCTTTATAAAGCGCCTAGCACCAGAGGCTGCGGTTTCAGCGCGCTGCACAGAACAGGTTGTGGATGCCCGGATTGCTGTGGGCGTGTTTCCGGCCCCGGGCGCACCCTGTGTGTGAGCAGGCACTGCAGCTTTAAAGAGCCCCACACGGGGTACTGTGTACAAACACGGCCGACCGGACGCTCTCCTCGTGGCCTGCTTAAGGTGGCACTGGACATTATGGTGGCAGGGGGCAGAGGGGGCAGCCAGGGGAGGGCGCCCGTCCCCGGGAGGGCTGCAGTGACCTCCGCCCTCCGGGCCGGAGCTTCTCGCCTCTTTACCTCCTATGCCCAGGAGCACAAGGTGCAGGGCGGTGCCACCTTAAGGTGGAGTGTTGATGTTGTGCAGGGGGAGGCAGTGCGGAGGCACATGGCTGTGTTAAAGCAGACATGGCCCGAGCCTGCCTGCTGCACCCAGACACTGGTGCTGTGCATGGCTGTGTTAAAGCAGACATGGCCCGAGCCTGCCTGCTGCACCCAGACACTGGTGCTGTGCATGGCTGTGTTAAAGCAGACATGGCCCGAGCCTGCCTGCTGCACCCAGACTCTGGTAATGTGCATGGCTGTGTTAAAGCAGACATGGCCCGAGCCTGCCTGCTGCACCCAGACACTGGTGCTGTGCATGGCTGTGTTAAAGCAGACATGGCCCGAGCCTGCCTGCTGCAACCAGGAGCCGCACTGGTGCTGTAAAAAAGCTGTGCTGCATTTACAATGCAATAGGTCTCCCACTTGCAAGAGTTTAAACGATAGTCATTGTAAATGACAATGCCTTTTATTTATCTATTTTAAAAACAACACATAAATAAAAGGCATTGTCACTTACAATGGCCATAGCTCAAACCTTCGCGAATGCGAACCTATTGCATTGCAAATGCTTGTTTACTTTCTTTGTTGGTGATGATAACATTTTATTTTTAAATAATTTATTTTACAGGAGTGGAACAGAACTGGGCATTGACCCTCAAGACTGATAGACTACTAATGTATGTACTATTGGGAGCCATGGATACATGTAATGTGTACTGAGAGAGCCATCGATTCATGTATTGTGGGATACCACTAATGCATATATTGCTTAAGATCACTGATTCAGGTCCAGGTTGGGACCACTGATGCAGCAGGTCCAGGATGGGATGTTAATGCAGCAGATGCAGGGTGAGAACACTATTGCTGCAGGTCCACGGTGGGGCATTGATGGAGCAGGTCCATGGTGAGAAACGATTGCAGCAGGCCTAAGGTGGGGACATTGATGGAGGAGGTCTTGGGTGAACCCGCTGTCACTCACTGGGCCTTTAACACATGTAGTGCATGTGACTACAGAGACACATAATGCAGTACCTTTAGAAGACTGTATGCTGCAAGTGAAAAGTCCTAGCGAAAATGAAGCTGGATACCTGATTCGCAAACTCATCTGGATGATAGCAGGGGTCAGAAGAATTTTTAATTCCGCCGGCAGAGTTAGAGGAATTTAGTAATTACACATTAATCTTGTAATGCAGAATTACTCAAATATTCGGCCGCTCTGCTGGTGGAATTACCCAGCACTGTTTGTTTTTTAAACAGGGCCGGAAGAGGGAGCAGTCCCTCTATGTTTAAAAACCACTACAGAATAAACTTTAATTTGCAGTGGTTTTTCAACATAGAAGGACAGATCCCTCTTCTGGCCCTGTTTAAAAAAACACTGACTGCACTGGTGTGCATACCCCTCGGGGCCCTTCCATACTCAGAGTATATAAGGCTTATATACTCTGTGAATCACTACAGAGTATGTAAGGGCGCAGATGGGTATGTACAGCAGTGCCAAATAACAACTGCACTCATAGTGCATACCCCTTGGTGCCCCTATATACTCTGCTGTCATTACTGTATGTAAGGGCGCCGAGGGGTATGCACTGTAAGTGAAGTTGGTATTTGGCAGCGCTATTTCTTAGCGCAAAATGTGTCCACACATCCATTTTTGGATGCTAGGGTGCATTTTGCTTTAAGAAAAAGCACCATATGCCCACTCCGCTCCACCAGGGAATTACACGGAATCTTGCAGAATTTTAATGTAATTCTGCAGAATTCCACCTACCCCTAGATTATAGCAGTGCTGCAAGGAATTTAGTCTGCAATATTTCTTTTGTATTGTGCAGCAAAAGCTGGTAGTTGCATTTTAGGTAATGTGTGTGATAAAATCACAGCACACACCCATGAAAACTCGGCATCTGCTGCTTTCTCTTGGCCCCGTTCTCCCTATCCCGCCACACCCAGACTCACCCACCTCCTCTTCTTAGCTTGGTTGTCATTTGAAATTTTTGAACATTTTTCCTGGGAATCAATCATGTGACTCAAATTCGGTGATTTGCAGGACAACAGCCCATTTGGAAAGTCAAAGTCTCAGGGTGCATATTCGCCTGTTGGCTAAAAAAAATGTCAGATTCGGTTGGGCATATTGCACTGGTTTCCTGTTTTTAAGGTATGTTTGGCTAGTGGAACACCTCTCCAACTCGGGGTGCACATTTGCTATTGGCGTACTGTAGTATGTTCTGCTCAACCCATGTAAAATGCCCCTTTGGAAACCATCGGCTGTCCATTAGTTCTAGTGCAGTATACACATCTGACTTGTATTTCTTGGGCCTAGCCACGGATACACATTTCATTTCAGATCTTTTTTTTTAGGTGACAAACAGACAGAGAAAGGTAGGGTAAAAATCTTCCATAACTGTTTACATGTGATACAGCTGTTTTTAGACTATGAATTAGCCCAAAACTAATACATTCAGAAACATCTCATTGCATGGACACAACTGCTATTTTATGCTCGCTATGAAATGTCACTCAAAATGTCACACATTTGGCATTAAATATCTCTCATAAACACACTAAAACAAAAAGGTCACATATAAGCAGCCTGGAAACTTTACATCTATGCTTATCTCACTCCAATGTGTGGATATAAAAGGTCATCCATTCTTCCAAATGTTAATCTTACTTGTGCCATGGGGCTTAAGATCCAGCAGTATGTTGTGCGAATAGGCTATCTATGATTAAGACATCGAGCCATCGGACTAGGAAGCAGAGTTTTGGGTTCTGGATGCATCCTGATCTCGGACAGACGCCAGCAGGCCTGCCTTTGGTGCATTTCTCACTGGTGCATCCGTGCATGTCTTCGGCTCATGTGTGTGGCACAGGCATGTTTTAAAATTAAAACAAATGTGGATTGGGAGATGATAGAGAAATCACACCAGAGCCGGAAGCTCATTTCCCATAAACAGAACTACTTGTGATTGGTTCATACTGGGCAATTAAAAAAGCTAAATGAAAAAGATAAAATAAAAGAAAGGTAAATTAAAATAATAAAAGTGTAAACTAACAAAACCAATTAAAATGGGAACACAGGCAGTAGGAAGCAAAAGAATAGGTATGTACCAACTTTAAGTCGTTAGTGCCGTTATTTACTATTTCTTGTCCTACAGCGGCTTTGTAATGCGATGGCCCATCATCAAACACTCATCTGGCCTTGTGTGTCTGTTTATTTCAGTATTTAGGGGCCGATTAGGATGGCGGACGGACTTGCGTCCGTCCGCCACCCCTGAGTTGGAGGGACCGTCCGCATGGGCAGCGGCGGTCCCTCCATAGCAATTAGGATGTGACCGCCACCCTGGCGGTCACATCCTGTATGTTTTACATTGCGGCGGATGCTGCTTGAAGCAGCATCTGCCGCAATGCAAAAAACGAAAGGTGTGCATTTGCATGCACAAAGCGGCAGGCACCGCGCGGTGCCTGCCGCTTCGTGCACGCAAGGGCAGGGGGGTACAATAGGTACCCCCCATGTGCACCCCCCACGCAACCTTCACCCAGGGGGCCCGCAACGGGCCCCCAAAGTGACTGTCCGTATGCTTTTCCACGGCGGAAAAGCCGCCGCGGAAAAGCATGACTCACCCTGCATCCTAATATGGCTGGCGGTGTCTGATAGACACCGCCAGCCATGTTATTGCTTTTCCGCCGTGGTCGCCTTCCGACCGCGGCGGAAAAGCGGCGGACGGATTGGGAGACCCACCAGCCATCCTGATTTGGCGGTGGGTCTTTCAGGCCTCCTCGGCGGATTTCCCGCATACTCCGGGCCGGCGGTGGCTTCCGCCGGCCCGGAGTATGCGGGAAATCCGCCATCCTAATGACCCCCTTAGTATGGATGTTGAAAAATAATCCGGAAGCTATTGAGAGTGTGTGCGCGGTGCCGGGGTTTTCATTAGGCACAAATGCACATGTATTTCCATTTGTGATATATATTCAGTGATGGGCAAAAGTGCTCTGATGATATTCTGTACGGGAGGAAGCTCTATTTGTCTCAAGGCTATGGGTCTGCATGGCTTGGAATACAGAAGTTCCAGCAGTAGTACCTTGAACTCTTACTAAAAGACCAATATCAAAAAGAACAGTTGAATTATTCAATACCCCATAGACCAAAAGAAAGCATGCATCTTTATCCTTCTTAGTAAACTGTCACAAATATACCTCAGTGTGTAATATAACTACTCCTAAGAGAATTGCAGATTGCAAGAAGTCGATATAATATCTTTCAAATGTTAGTAAAGGTAATGTGCACTAAATCAGTTGGATGATTGGACCCTCATTATATTAGCAGCCACCTAAGCATATCATAAAGTTTGTCATTGGTGTGCTTTTATCATTTCAGTAGAAACCCAAATTCCATCTGTATTCCCTTATTTTAGGATACGGTACCTTATGAGAATACAGGTTGCTATTCATGGTTGCTTTGTCAGTAGGCCTGCATTTGACAAACAAGGTGAATGAGGAGGGGAGGCCACTTAATTCATACCTATGTTCCAGTCTGCTCCTTCAAGCCTGGAATTGTTTGCCCTGTTGATTTCTGTTTCTTAATGTTCTTACAGAAATAATTGATGCAAGGCATGCACTTCACACCATATATTATATTTTTTGCCAGTTTGTTGTATTTGTCCTTTTTCTCCTTCTCCCATAGTTTCCTAGGTTCGGTGTACCCCAGTGACGTCGTCTTGTCCTTTTTCTGTTCCTTTTGTTAATGTTATATTATCGGTTCTTGTATAGTGCATCAACTCCCATCATTAGAGGAACAAAAGTAATTCCCCTGATGCTTTTGTGCCGCACTGTCAGTGCTGGGATGCCTCCGGGTAGGTACGCGTTGTGTAAGTGCATCATAAGGTAACTCACTCAGGAGTATCTCAGCGCTAATTCTACTGTCCCAGAAGATAGGGATTGCAAGAGCTTGAAAATGGCCAGGTTTTTAGAATTTTCCTAAAAAACACAACATTTTGACGAGTGGATTTGGAAATGATAACCTGTTCCAATGGTATGTGGCCAGATATGAGAAAGAGCGTCTCCCATTCTGAGTAGTATTCATGCGCCTGGAGGTACCAGTGCCTTGTCTGAAGACCTCGAATTCCTGCTCAGGTGGTAGAACGAGAGCCTTAACCGCAGGTAGGCCGAGTCATTTCTATCTAAAGCTCTGTGAGTATAGCAAAGGCATTTAAACAAGCTGTGTTTTCTGATAGGAAGCCAATATAAGACTCCTAATGTTGGTACAGAGGAGGAAGGTTACAGACCAGATGTGCTGATGTATTCTGCACCATCTGTAGTCTTGACACGAGGGCTTCATTTACAGCTACCAAGAGTACATTTCCATGGTCCAAACAACTCGTTATGAGAACCTGGGCTGTAGTTTTCCTTGAATTAATTCGCCCCGTAGATGTTTTAACAGCAAGCCCTACTGTATTTTAGTAGAAACACCATAGTAATATGTTTTGTCTCCCAAACTTCCTATTTATAAAATAAATCTAATCGCTCCTAGATTTTCTAGGTCCTTTGTCGTTCCTGATTTAAAATATATATATTTCAGTCAGCCACGCCAGATATGTGTATTTTTCTAAATCAGTCTTTGGTGCATGCACTGGAAATGAATGCCTCTTTGCTGGTAAGTCGTGGTCTACTTCAATCACGGTGAACAAGTGACCATCATTGAGCAGCTGCTACATTTTGGCTAGCAAATTACACTCTGAGTCAGGGCAAAAGCTGACTTTTCATCTCTCTGTCTAAGAAAATAATTATAAACAGTAAAGTAGACCATTACAAGCAAAATAATTCTATAACTCCTAAGATTAACCTCTTGAGTGCTATTTACGTGACCAGAACAGGCCTTTGCTCAGAGACCGCCCCGGGCCAAAACTCATTTGGCACCCCTCTTCCACTCATCCTCTCAGCCTATATTTTGAAGGAGTAGAAGGTAAGTGTGGGGTTCAAAATTAAGGAGTGCCGTGAAAAGATAAACAAAAAGCAGACAAGGGGGCCAGCAGCCTTTTGGGGGGGGGAACAAGTGTTTAAAACGGCTTTACTTTGTACCGGTCTTAGAGAGACTGCTGCAGGAAGCACACCAGCCCTCTGCATGTCAGCTCCCTGGATGTGGGCCCAGCTCACCCATGCTAAAGACCGACCATCGACATGCCCTCCCCATTGAAAGCAGTTACGCCTGTGCTCTATTAACACGGAGGTGATGTTAAGCCTCTATAGGAAGGGCTTACCTTTCGTGCTGGCATCAAAGGATTCCATTTTTATTCTGAGGTCGAGCTGCTCGGTAAAAAGCTTGCCCAGAAACTCAAGCTATTTTTTTTCTTTGTAATGACAATCAGTGCGCATGACGAGCTTATGTAATTATAAAGGAAGTGAAACTAATATGAGCCACTTGGCTAATTTCACTTACACTTGCGCCAGTGCTCTGTGGCATAGCTCAGACACACGAGCACCAATTTCAATGGGAGAGATATTGCTGAAAAGGGGAGAATCTCACCTTTCTAGAGTTATCTCTCCCTGGTAGATTCCTGCTTGTGGTTTGCACTCAGAGGGCAATCCCCAAGCAGAGATCCACATTCAAGACACCAAGGGTTATTGGGGGTAGAGGAACCCCCCTCCCCCCATAAGCACAATCAGCCTTTCCGCACCACCTGGTTGGGGATGTGGGTGTTTACCCCAGCCAGCCTCTTCCAGAGGGGAAGAAAAACAACTAGCTGCCAGAGAATTTAAATTGAAACAAAAAAGGCAGGAAAAACACCCTCTGACATAGGGCCATGCCCTTACCCCAAAAAGGGTAAATACAGTTTTTCTGCCCCGCCCAACAAAGGGGAGATGGGTTTGGCCCACCGAGGCATCGATCTGTGTCCCTACCCCAGAGCAGGCACAATAGTCTTTCTGTTCCCACCACAGTGGGGTGACTTGGGAGTGTTTACCCCCAGTCAGCCCCTAGGGGCACACTCCCACTAGACTCCAGGGTAACAAATGCCAAACCCGGAATGGGGCTTAGCCCCCCATCCCTGAATAGACACAACAGACTTTATGACCCCCTCGGGGTAAATTGATGGAGCATGCCCTCACCCAAAAAAAGGTGCAATAGTATTTCTGCCCTCCCCTCGGGTGGTATGAATTGTGTGGATCTGAGCAGATTCTGGAACTTTCCCTCCCATAAATGTGAATGAATTATCTTTGTCAATGTTTCTGGTTTGGAGGGCATTGTGGATAACACAACGATGTTTGATACACATAAAGCACATCATTGTGGACTCCCCAAGGGGTCTAATTTAAAAAAATGTTAGGGTTTGGTAAGTTCCCCTGGATGGTCACTGAGCCCATATCTAAAATCCATAGCTGCCCACTTTGTAAAGAAAGGGAAGGATTCAAGCGGAAAATATTTGATCTGTCCATTTTGTTTTTTGGTCTTTCCTAGTCATGGGCCCATGTGGGGTACTGTTATTATCAGGAGACATTTGGGAACGCTGGGTGATGGCTACAAAACACAAAGTAAGGACAATCAGTAAGAAGGGCCAAAGGCACTTCTGGACCCTCTTTAACAAGTGAGACAACATTTTCGCTGAGAATCTTCTACATAATATTAGTCCGACAAATTGGATTATCCACATTAAAAGTCTCAACGTGGCTAACATTTTAAACTCGGATAGAAGTGAGATACCATTTAGCAAGGAAGTTTTACGGTCAGATATAGCGACAGATGTGCCCAATGAAAGAAAGCAGAAAAGCATTCCGTGTCATAAGAAAAGGGTAACAACATTGCTAAACATGTGAAGAACGGTTGGGCGACTCATCCTTTTATTTACTGCAGCTTTTTAAGCAACCATAATACCAGATTCTTGGGATTCTATAGTCATACACACACTATTTATGAGACATAGTAGATTCCAAAAACTATAAACTGATTGTCCTGTTGGACATTGATGCTTAAATGTACGCAAGCTCTTGAGTTATGGGTTACCTAAAAGAACTTGCTACCAATCTGTCAGATGGGTTTGAGACTATAATTTACTACAAGCACCTTCTCAGTGATCTCAATACTGGCATATCATTATGTACTAGTCTTTAGAGAGAGGCTTTTTGTCTTTTTTATAGACCATTCAGCCAATTTCCACGGCTTGTACAAAGAATTGCTTTGGAACAAGCTATGTGCCTAACACACTATTAAGGGCAAGCCAGTGGTCGCAGCTCCTCCGCTATGGCGGAGGAGCGTTTCCCCAAACGAAAAATAAAATGATAACGTGATTATCGTTTTATGATTACAGTACTCTCCCACTTTTGTTTAAGACAAATGAGCCGTCAGCCAGGAGGGAAAGGAGTGGTATGTGCACTTAAGTGAGCATGACGATTTGGCCAGCGGTCTCAGGCCGGCCAAACCGTCATGCGCACTTTGCGTATTTTCCATCCAGGCTGTATTACAGCCTGGGTGGAGAACATGCCCATGCTCTCGCTGCCTATCTGAGCACCGAATCACAGCGCTCAGACCAATCACCACGCTACTATCAGCAGCTTCGTGATTGGCTGTGAGACTTGGAGCCTGTGTGGTTTCTGTTCCTGTTTCAATGGAAAAAGAACGGAGGAGAGGTGGCAGCCAGGTAAATGTGATTTTCTCTTGTTTTTTTAAACCCCCTGCCCACCCCACAACTGCCCCATAGCAGTCGCCCCTGCAACCCAGATCCTATATGAGAACACATAGGTACACTTCGAACGTGTACAAAAAAACAGTTTCAGGCCACACTAAAATGAGTATAGGGCGCTTTTTTTTTTGTATAGTTTTATATAGCGCGAACTAGACCCGAACCGAATCAGGTATCAGAGCGCTTTACATAGCACACGTTACGTTTTTACATGAGGACACACACTTTCATTTTTTTTTATTTTTTTTATTTTTTTTTAGGCACGGGGAGATTAAGTGATTTGCCCAGAATCACAGGAGGTTTTGGCGTCGTTACCGAGACTCGAACCCAGATCCCCAGGTCCGAGGTCGAGCGCCTTAGCAACTCCTCTTAAGCAGGGTGCTGTTTTTTACTCCCCTGCTTTTCAGACTCTCTGCTGCAGATCACGGACTCACTTTGGCAAAAGCGTTCCACCTCAAGTTGAAACAACAGCAATGAAGGTAATGCAATCTGCTAAGTATACTGCAGAACTGCATTGCACTCAAGTTGTTCTTTAAACAACATTGCAGGTACTTGAGTTTTAGTAAGAAAAACAGCGTAATACTCAGTTATGTGCTCAAGAGTAAGGTATTTGATTAAAACGGAATTCCTGAGGCCCGTGACTTCTCAGTAATGGAGAATTGGTGAACTATATAATTTAATATTGCTTAGGTGTCTAGCTAATTGATCTGGGTTCTTCACGCAACCATCTGATCAAATTGAAAGATAATCTTTGTGCTCTGTATACTGTATGCCAAACTGTATAGCCCCCCAGCCACGGCCACAATGAAGATACTTAAATCTTCACTCACCAACTTAAGGGCCGTGTGCATGTTCAGTAACACTACATTGATGGCTAGTAAAAGCCCAGTGCGAGAAGTTTGAAATAGTTTCTAGGCTGCCCAAGAGTACCAGCCAATCACAAACTGGGTAGAATTTGGCCTCTTAAGGCAAGAGTTGGATGGTAAATCTTTGTAATAAACTGAGAATGAAAGAGCAGCCTAAAGTCACGCATTGAGAACTATGTAAATTAGGATGCTGGAGACTTCCCAAACACACAAACAAATAGTTAACACATGCAAAGAACAGCTGAAGGGAGGGGCCCTTGGATTATTATGCCAACATTCCCAGGCTTCAAAGCTGCTCCAGCAAACAAATTAATAATAAAATCAGGGGTGTTTGATTACTTGGAAATAAAAAAAAAAAAGGAACATTTCTCCATGCATAAAATCTTGTGAAACTGAGATGAAATAAGCCTACAGTTGGTCTTTGTTTAAGACACAAAATAATTAGTCTTAGTTTTATTCCGTTCCCTTCCGCAGGGATAATATACAAGAAACATGTAGACTTTGTCCCTGCTGGTCTGAAACTTTAACTCTGATAATTTGCTCACTTGAACCACTAGATTTCGAAAGAAAACACTGCTGTTCAAAACCGGTGTTTTTAAATGTAGCATTAGTTTCAGTAGTACATTAGCCTCAAAATCTGTTTTACCGGTGCTATGGAATCTGTAACATCAAGGGCTGTCCCATTCTGTCCAGCCATGGCTTAGAAACTTGCAGACCGTTTGGAGGGATGATGCTGTAAAATTCAATTTTCACTATTTCATAGCAATTATGTTTTTAATTATACATTTCAGTATGACTAATACACTTTTATTTCTTATAATAGTACCAGGAATTATTTTAATATGTATATTGTTCATTTGATCCTCATGTATGCTTACCTATAATGCAAGACAAATAAATAGGTCTAGTCGGTGTACTATGAATAACTATTATTTTATATTCTGTAATGAGGCCCGGTACAAATAGAAGGGGGCATTGTGTGTGTGTTTATGCGTGTGTGTGTGAAATTATGTTAATTATGCTAAAACTCAATAAAGCTCTAACTTTGGCATTATTGAATCTGGCTATAATTCTAACCTCTGGCCGATCTCGCGTGACATCAAGCTGTGGAGTCTCAAGCTAAAGGACACAATGAGGTCTCAACCACATTTCATGTTTGCTAGACCCGAGGCAGGCCAGGAATGAGTACAGAAGGTCGCGAAGTTTCTTCTTTAAGACGAGTTAATCTCTCTCCGGAGAAGCAGCGTGGGCACTTCTGTTCCTCGTGGCCATATAGCCCTCACCAGAACTATTTCACGCTACAATGGAAGAATGAGCCCAAGGGAAAGGGGTGTGGACCAAATAATACACAAATATCATGAAGTCAAAATAAAAAAGACGCAATGAGTTGCACATCTCCCTGTGACACAGGTCGCCAAACTACTGCCCTTGGGCCAAATCCGGCCCGCAGCAACTTTAGCATAATTGGCTAAAATGACATTTCTGTGTTGTTTTTCAAAGCCTCGGATTAAGTAAACCTTATTCATTCATTTAAATTGTATTCATTAATTTATAAAAATGATTTTTTTCGTCCCAAAAACATTTGTAAATGGGGTTTGGGGGGGGGGAGGGGAGTGCGGCCGACCACCGGGAGGCCTGCCACCCCCGGGGGTCTTTGGGGGCCTGGAGGGAGGGGGAGGGGGCGACCGGAGCTGGAGGAGTAGGCTCTTCTGTTGGGCTTGCTTTGGGCTGGGATTGGGCTTCTTGGGCTGGGTCCCTATAAGACCGGACATTTTGTGTCACTGACCACCATTTGGTGGCAGTGACACAGCAGCCGGCGGGGGTTGTTGGTCGCAATCTTTTTGTATAAAAATATTGTGCTTTGTCAGGCGAACGTACCTGGTTGTGTGCGGCGTGGAGGCATGGCGCGAATCGATGATCCTCGGGTCGTAGAGGCGATGAGGTTATTGGGGGCCGCTGGCCGCCTAGACCTTGTGTGGCTGGAAATGCAGGTGAGGCAGGGGAGGCCCCTGCGGATGGCGCCGTGGCAGCAGTCCTGGCATGCGAGCCCCCGCGGTCTCGGCCGCGGAGGGCTCGCGGTGATGGTGGGAGGTGCGGGGGAGCACCGGAGAGCGAGCGGCGGGGCCGGGCGGCATGTGCAGCAAGCGGAAAGCGGAGGAAGGCGGGGGGAAGGAGAGGAGCGAGGGGCCGGCCTCAGCTGGAGTTTGTGGGCGGGGCGGAGGGTAGGGACGTCGGGAGCGAGGAGGCTGTGAGGGGAGAAGACATGGCGCCTGTACAGCTTGGAGGGGGACAAGGGGGAGACGTGCAGGGCACCAAGGGGCAGGGGGGAAGCAGGGGATGAGCGAGGGGGACATGAGGAGGGGGGAATCCCCTTTGTTAATAGAGGAGTCAGATCTGGAGCGGGAGGGGGGGCGGAGACTGATTTGGACTGGGGATCCTCATCTGGGGGGGGAGGGAAGTGTGGTGGGGCCAAGCAGGTCGCCGTCGCCAAAGGAGGGGCGAGGGGGGAGGGGCCGGAGGGGAGGGGCGCGGGGGACTGGACAGAAGGGGGGAGGGGGGCCTTGGTGTCTTGGGGGACGGGACAGGTGGGGGGTCGGCAATGGGGGGGAGAAGTGGGGCGGGTTGGGGGGCGGGGGGCCAGTCTGGGGGGGCTCGGGTGGGAGACCCTCTGCAGGCTGTATGGGGGGGATGGGGCTGGAGGGGTCGGGGGTGGCTAGAGCGACCGGCGCGATGGGGGGGCACTCTGCGGGGTGGGGGCGGGGGCCACAGAGGGGTTGGGGTGAAGGGGGCGAGTTGGGGGGACTGGGTAGTCGGTTTTACCCCAGCATGCTGGACTCCACGTTTTTTCCTTGGCAGGAGTGGTGGGAGAGGTGCTTGGGAGAGCAGCTTGCGGCTCCGGTCCACCGAGGAGATGGGCCGGCTCTGCCTTGTATGGGCGACCGTGCTCCAGCGAGGGACCCAGCAGGAGAGCACGTGCGACGGCGGGGCGAGAGGTCCCCGTCCGCCCCACCCCGAAGGGTTGAGACGGCCGCCGGGGGGCGGGGAGTGCAGAGCCACATGGTAGAAGCAGCTTGCGGGTCATATGTGGCGGTTGGACGGAGAGAGAGTGTTGAGTTGGGTGCGTTGATGCTGGTGTGTAGGCAGACAACGGGGTTGAGCCGGGTGGAGCCCCCAGGGGGCAACCTGGAGTGGCGGGGAGGACACATGTGTGCGGATGGGGAGTCGGAGGAGGAGGGGGAGATTAGGGAGGAGGAAGGGGGGAGCAGTAATGTTGTTGGCAGTGTATTGCAGGTACAACCACGGATGGATGCGCCCAGAGTGACGGCCCCCTCAGCTCCACTGGTTAGGCGGCAGGATCCAGTGCGGACGCCGGCCTTGACGCCAGGTAAGGTTGGGGAAGGAGCGGGGAGTGACTTGGGCAGGAAGCGCTGCACGCAGGTGTCGGTGGGGACGGATGCACGGGGGGAGGACTTGGTGCGGCTGGTGAAAGGACGTTATGTGACGGACACGGGGGTGGGCCCGGAGGGGGCGGTGTCGTCGGCGGAGACAGCGTCGGTGACCACTGGGACGGGCTGCGAGGGGAGAGTGGCGGTGGGAAGTGCTAAGCCGGGCGGGGCAGACTCCGGGGCGAAGGAGAGTTGCGTGGTTCCGGTGCGCAAGCTCCCATATATGGGAGTGACTAAGCCACTGGGGGCCCATCTTTCGTTGGAAACGAAAGAGAAGATATGGAAGGGGGAGTACGTGGAGATGTTGAAGCTCCTTCACAGGGAGCTAACGTCTAAGGAGGGGTCTAAGGAGGAGGAGCAGGAGTTGCCAGGCGCCCCAAGGTGCCGCTGACTATTGACAATTGGTCAGCGGCATTTTTAATATACGCTAGCTTATATTGTGAAAAGTAAGCATTGTTCAAATACATGGATGTGGTCCGGAGGGCGCACGTGACTTACGGCGGCTACGCGTGGTCACAATATGACGAGGAATTCAGGGCCCGGATGGCGTCGGACCCGGACGCGAAATGGGGCAAGCTGGACTCCGACTTGTACCAGCAGGCAATGGGCGGGGCTAAGTTCGGCCGCACCGTCTACACGGCCAGTGGTCTGCCGCTCGCGCCGAGCCCCTTTTCGGCTGGCCCCACCCGTGGGGGGGGTGGGGCTGGGGGAGAGCGCCGGGCAGAGCTCCGTCAGGGCCTGCTGGGACTTTAATAAGGGCGCGTGCGGCAGGCAGGTGTGTCGTTTTAGGCACAAATGCTCAAAATGCGGGAGAAGGCACCCAGTGGTGCACTGCTGGGGAGTCGGAGAGCCTCCGGGACAACAGCAGGCAGCTGCAGGAAACCAGGCAAAGGGGCGGGGGGGGCGGCAGAGGGGGAGCTGGAGCTATGGGAAAAGGCTTGTACGCCAGTTAGGCTTGACAGGCTGGAGCCATTGCTGGCGGCCTATCCGCGGGCGGATGATGCGGCTGTGTTGCGACTGGGATTCCGGGAGGGTTTTCGGTTGGGATACGAGGGGCCGCGGATCGCGCACT
Source organism: Lissotriton helveticus (assembly GCF_964261635.1). Classification (NCBI taxonomy): domain Eukaryota; kingdom Metazoa; phylum Chordata; class Amphibia; order Caudata; family Salamandridae; genus Lissotriton; species Lissotriton helveticus. The sequence goes on along the minus strand of NC_136067.1, from coordinate 689,582,270 downwards.
GGGCAGACAACTTGAAGTCAGTCAATGCTCGCAAGGGTATGGTGCGTGAGAAAATGTTCAAGGAGGTGAAGGAGGGCCGGATGGTGGGCCCCTTCGGGGAGCCGCCTTTGCCAGACCTGATTATTTCCCCGATCGGAGTGGTGCCCAAGAAGGAGTTCAGGTTGATACAGCACCTGTCGTGGCCGGAAGGGTCTTCGGTGAATGACTTCATATCGGCGGAGCTCGCATCGGTGTCATACTCGTCGGTGGACGTGGCGCAGAAGATTGCGGCGGCCGTGGGAACCGGGGCCATGATGGCGAAGTGCGACATTAAGTCGGCCTTCAGGTTGCTACCGGTGCACCCGGAAGATCACCAGTTGTTGGGGATCCAATTCGATGGGGGCATTTTCGTGGACAAAGCGCTTCCCACGGGGTGCTCGATCTCATGTGCATTGTTTGAGCGTTTCAGCTCCTTTCTGCAGTGGGCTTTTTCCTGGCGCACAGGCTCGGAGACGGTGACGCACTATCTGGATGACTTCTCTCTAGTGGGGCAGCCCGGTTCAACGGATTGTCCGCGACAGCTGGACGATTTCAAGGACTTAATGGGTTACTTGAGGGTTCCCCTGGCACCAGAGAAGACGCACGGTCCCAGTATAGTGCTGTCCTTTCTCGGAATCGAGTTCAACTCGGCAGCCATGGAAGCACGCCTGCCGGAGGACAAGAGGGTGGCGATGTGGGCGTTGGTGGAAGGCATGTTGGACAAGCGGAAGGTGACTGTGCAGGATGTGCAAGTGCTGTTGGGACATCTGAATTTTGCATGTCGAGTGGTGCGAGCGGGGCGTACGTTCTGCTGTCGGCTGGGTCTGGCGTTGTCGGGGTTGACGTTGCCACATCATCACTTGCGCCTGTCGGCGGGATCGAAGGAGGACTTGCGGATGTGGATGGCTTTTCTGGGACGGTTCAATGTGGTGCCGATGGCATCGCCAGAGGATTGGGAATGGGACGTCACGATGTACTCGGACGCGGCAGGAGTTGGTGGCTTCTGTTTGTACTGGGCAGGTCGGTGGTGCGCAGAACGGTGGCCCCCGCATTGGCAGGCAGGGGGCCGCAGCATTGCGTTCTTGGAGCTGTTTCCTTTGGTGGTGGTGGTGGTGGTGGCGGTGTGGGCTATGGAATTGGCTCACAAGCGGGTTCTGTTCAGGGTAGACAATATGTCGGTGGTACAGGTGGTTAACAGGCAGTCGGCCCGGGACCCGCAGGTGCTAAAATTGATGAGGGTGTTCGTCCTTCGCTGTTTAGAGCATGGTATCCTGTTTCAGGCCCGACATGTGCCTGGGGTGGACAATGACATTGCGGATGCTTTGTCTCGTTCACAGTGGCAGAGGTTCCGTGGGTTAGCCGCCGAGGAGTCCAAGACGCCGGTTCCGAGAGAGCTGTGGTCGGTGGGAGACGCCGGGTCGTTCAACTAGTGAAGGCGTCGGTGGCGGTGTCTACTTGGAAGGCATACGTGCAGGCCTGGGAGGAATTTCGGCAGTCTGGCGCGGTAAGGCAAGGGGAACGGTGGCATCAGGAGGAGCAGGTGGTCCGGTTCATGTTGGCATTGATTGACAAGGGTTTGTCGAGAGTGACGATTGCGGGGAAGTTGTCGGCGGTGGCCTTCATGGGCAAGATGTGGTGGGGCTACCCCCCGTCGGGAGAGCTGTGGGTGAGGCTGTTGGTTGGTTGGGCAAGGGAGAAAAGACCGCGGGTGTGCCAGCGGAGGCCTATTACGGAGGATATGCTGGGGGAGCCTGCTGGTTATGTTGCCATCGATTTGTCGCGACTGGGGGGAGACGACTTTGTTTTCCACACTCATGTCTTGGTTGTTTTTTGGTGCGTTTAGGGTTTCAGAGTTGGTGGGGCATAAACTTTCGACCAAATTGGTGCAACATTTCAACAGTTTGAAACATCAACCAAGAGATTTACGCTGGGTAGTGATTGAGAGAGTACAAGGAGATCCACACAATATGAGCAACAGATTACTCAAGAAGGAGGCACGGTGGATCTATGAAGAATCTACAGCTGAATTAGGCCTAAATGAAATTATTGAGTGGAATAAAGTATCAATGATCTAGAGTGCAATCTCTCATCAGACACACCATTGGTCTATGACCGATCCGTAAGGATAAGCACTACTGCTTGACACTGCAATTCAGGACTATAATTAACACTATCTATTTGTGGACTCTAATTAGGGGTCCCCATCTTTTGTTTTGAATAATATCCCTATTGCACTTTAAAAGATAACGCAGTGGAGGGGTTAAATATGAACATACCTAAACATACCACATCACTCTTAAAATCCAACAAATATATTAAGGAGTTTTGTCGCCTAGTCCCTATGACCCCTAGGTGCCCACTCAACAACACCAGGTCCATATCCTGCTGGTACTCGCCATCCCGATCTAAAATGGCACTCGCGATAGAGGTATAATGACGCGCCACCACACTAGTTTCCCGATTCAAAATGACGCCGCTACTGCGGTACGATGATGCGCCACGTCAGGTTGACACGCACGCGTCACATGACGGGACATCGGGCTATGTAAACAAACCGCCAGCACCGCTTTAACGCACGAGGGGTGAGCACAGACCACACCTGAACGCGAAAGCGGTAAGAAGTTCCGGGGGCAGTCTTTTGATATGCCGAGGGGAACCGTGAATTGGAACCTTGAATAGGGTGGCAGGTTGTGAAAGTAATGAGAGATTCTTTTAAGAATGGGCGTGTTAAAACTAACAGATAGCTACATAGGTCTCTATGTATCTTAAGACTTTTTTCCGCAATCTTGTTGTTTTTGCCTCAGATACCGACCATCCGGCGGTTTACAAGGACCCACTACCGAGTTAGGGGCCTGTAGAAGACAATATATTCTTCCACGGGGGCCGGGTAGGCTTGTCAGAGGAGGCCACCTGGTAATATACATTTTTACTCATACTAGACTATATAAGGTGACTTGCTACGTGCACCGGAAACGGTACCACTTGTTGAGACATTTTAATGTACAAATGAAGTGTGTGTTTTATGTCCTACAAACCACTACAGGTACAATAAGGGAAGAATTTGAAAGGTGCAATTCATATGCTGACCCAAAACCCTGAAGAAATCACTGACAAGTAAGACACAGTGATGAAACATGTCGGTTGACTTTTAACAGAGTGAGCTAACAGCACAGAATAAAGACAGTAGTTGCCAGTTAGTCTTGCTCTTTTTAATTGTGATATATCTTGTACTTCACCATTTGGGTAATGGGAATATCATTTTTGGGTTCTATCACACATAACACTTGATGGTTTTATGTTTTGAATGCACTTTCTTTATTTCCTTTTCTCCCATTTCATTTTGGGGTTGACAGTAGCTGATGATGAGAAGTGAGGAATCAGGCGAGTACCAGCCTGATAGAATCCTCCCCTTGGTGTTGCTTCCGTGAGGCACTGTCAACCTTCCCTCCCCCTTTTTTTCACGATTGGAAAATAACGGGCACATATAGTTGGGTGGTGGACCTCTTAGACACACACATGTAGGCAATTCTGCCGGGTCGAATTGGCAACAGAGTGCAATCTATGTAGACAGAAGGTATATACATATCCTCCGCTACAATTTAATAGAAAAATTCCTTATAGCCATAGAGCCTACTAGGGGCAGGCCATTTTTGTTTGTGAGTAACTTGAGTGGGGGGCGGCCTGCTTCTTATCCCCCTAAGGCTCCTGTCAGTTGGGGGCATAAAGGGGGGCCGGGGTGTTGTGGGAGCAAGTGGCGGTTCAGGCAAGAGAGGTGGCGGTGCGCTTGCGACGCTCCAAGACGGATCAGCGTGGGGTGGAGACTTGGGTGGTTCTGGGGCGGGGGAGGCTGGACAGGGTGTATCCCGCGGCGTGGGGTCGGAAGTTGGCGGCCGGGCAGAAGAGGTTGGGGGGGGAGTTGTTTGGACGGGGGGAAGGACGGGTGACGGCGGCTCAGGTGCTGTGGGTTCTGCGGCGCGCCCAGTGACAGATGGGTCAGGACCCTAAGGCTTTCGGGACACATTCCTTTCGAATAGGGGCGGCGACAGACGCGGAGAGGAAAGGCTGGGGGACGGAGGAAATTAAGCGACTGGGGCGGTGGAAGTCGGATTGTTACAAGACTTATGTACGGTTGTCGGGGGTACAAGGGGGGCTATGACATGGCAGTTTGTTTGCCCTCTTACATGTGTGTCTTTGCACGTGCTGTGGCGGGGCCGGCTTTGGCAGTATTGGACATTTACATTGTGGGACATTCCTTTGTCAAAAGAGCAGAGAGGGCGGAGTGGGACAAGCATCGGAAACTCAATTTGGAACTGGACAACAGATTGTTTAGATGTCATTGGCGGGGAAAGGGGGGAATGCTTTGGCACGAGTTGATGCTGTGTTGAACAATGTGGTGTGGGGGGGGGGGGGTGTCCTGATGTGGTGGCCATTCATTTGCGGGAAAACGACCTGGTACTATGCAAAGGGCTTGCCCTGGTCAAACAAATTAAAAGGGACCTGTTGGAGATACGGAAGAAATGGGGAGGGTGCCACGTAACATGGTCTGAGTTCATTCCCAGGAGGATCTGGCGGGGGGGCGGAGCGCCCAGGGGCTATAGACAGGGCACGGAGGAAGATCAATAGGGAAATGAAGGATTTTTGTGCGAAGGAAAGGGTAGGGCGCATGGAGCATCCGGAACTGAGATACGGGGCAGTGTATTTTTTCAGGGAGGACGGGGTCCACCTGTCTCGGTATGGGATGGAGCTGTACATTGTCCAGTTGAAAGAGGCCCTAGATGTAGCGTTGTGGGTGCGCAGATATCCGAGGGGGCAGGATTCCTATGGGGGGTCGAAAGTCACTAAGTGGCTTTCGAGTGGCGTTTTTCCTAGTACAAAAGGGGGTTAAGTGTAGGAGGCCTGGGATGTTTGCCAGAGGGTGGGGAATACAGAGGTCAAGGTATGTTTAGTTGGGTACTGATGCAGGTTATAAGGAGGGATGTTGTGGTTATGTTGTGCTTATGTTGTGCTTATGTTTATAATGTGGGGAACCATTTAGGGGAGGGGGTTGGGGGCTGTTAGGGATTTCATATTTAGTGAGGGGTAGTTTTGTTTGGCACAGGCCAAGGTTTTGCTCGTAAGGGGCACCTGCTTCCAATAAAGCGGCTTTTGTCACACCTTATTACTGTGTCTGTGGTCGGTCCCCCCCTCACCCCTCTGGTTGGCCCCAATGGGGTTTTGGGGAGGGGGGGCGGCCGACCACTGGGAGGCCTGCCACTCCCGGGGGTCTTTGGGGCCCTGGAGGGAGGGGGGGCGACCGGAGCTGGAGGAGTGGGCTCTTTGGGCTGGCAGCGTTCTGTTGGGCTTGCTTTGGGCTGGGGATTGGGCTACTTGGGCTGGGTCCCTATAAGACCGGACATTTTGTGTTACTGACCACCATTTGGTGGCAGTGACACAGCAGCCGGCGGGGGATGTTGGTCGCGATCTTTTTTCCCGCCCTCCCTCCCTGTTTTCGCTGCGTCCAAGTGGGAGGTTTTTTCCGGGGTCCTGGGTGGTCCTTCTTTTGGCCCTGGGAAGCTCTGGGGGGTTTGTCTTGTTAGTTTTGGGGGGGGTTTGTTCTCAGAGGGGTTTTCTTGGGAGCCGGTGCATCAGGGTATTGAGGTTGGTGGGGGGGGGGGGGGTTTCGGCCGCTGGAACAGGTGCTGGTGTGCAATACAGGAGGATGGCGTTTTTCCTAGTACAAAAGGGGGTTAAGTGTAGGAGGCCTGGGATGTTTGCCAGGGGGTGGGGAATACAGAGGTCAAGGTATGTTTAGTTGGGTACTGATGCAGGTTGTAAGGAGGGATGTTGTGGTTACGTTGTGCTTATGTTGTGCTTATGTTTATAATGTGGGGAACCATTTAGGGGAGGGGGTTGGGGGCTGTTAGGGATTTCATATTTAGTGAGGGGTAGTTTTGTTCGGCACAGGCCAAGGTTTTGCTCGTTAGGGTGCACCTGCTTCCAATAAAGCGCCCTTTGTCACACCTTATTACTGTGTCCCCACCCCCCCCACCCCTCTGGTAGGGCCCCAAATATACCATTTGACTCTCGTACTGAAATGTTTGGAGACCCCTGATGTAAGAGAAAGAACCCAATGCCAGTGCTTTCTAAATTGGTTATTGTGTGGCCTTTTCAGGGTACAGTAAGCAAGACCAAGGTTCAATCTGCGGTCCTCTCCTGAGCTATTTATTTTTTTCCCTAAAAAATGATTACTAGATGAATGAAAGTAGCTGCCGATGACTTCTCTCTGTTCGGTTCCTTTCCCCTATGGAAATCCTGCTCACCAGCTTACGTTTCCGGAAGTCTTCTATTTTTCAGTTGTGGGTTGCATTTGCGCGTTATATTACAGTGTTTTTTATCAAGCGCTATGCGTAAACGAATCTGCTTCTGCTGCGCAATTATACAGATGTATTGACAAATGTTCGTGTTAGGGATCTCTATTTACTCACTGATTAAAGTTGTGCATTACCTACTAACAAATCTTACCTGTAATGCCCACTTACCTGGCGCCTGTGGTGGCAGGGACCTGCTCTTCCCTGAGTGCACGCCCACTTCTTCCCCTCTGGAATGACCGTGGACCAAACCTGAGATGACCTGTCTGCAGCAGGCAGGTGAGAAGAGAGTAGCAATGAGCTGACAGCTGCATAGGTTAACACATGCAAACATAATCCAGCCTTCTAGGGTGTTAAGTGTGCCCGTCACTATTTGGCCTTATGCGCCGGTTACAGCAGTTAGTGTCCATTTCCAGGTGCCTCTACTCGGAGCCTGATATTATATAGAGATCTTTTCAATGGGAGCCCTAAGCTTACTTGGTTTGCACAACTTCAATAAATCCAGGTTTGATATAATTATTCTCAACACTTTTCTACACATGATTGGTCATTGTGAAAATACAGAAAATATGTACAAGTTGGTTTTATTCGCAAGAGAGTTATAGCATACTTACAAAGTGCCCAACTCACAAATCTTTGTGCTTGAGCAAACGCGCCATTTTCCTGGAAGTTTAGGCAAAAGTCACAACTAAGCTTAGAGTACAACTACTAAAATGAGTGTTAGAAATTGGGCCGAATGGATCAGTCTACTTCTGTCTTGGAGTGTTTTTTCTTATTTATTTGTAGAAGTAATGAATTAATGTTTTTAATACTTTCAAAGTCAATTGACGGTATTATTCTCCAAACAACGTTACTAAGTCTGTTTAAAAACATTTTTGTCTTCAAGGAAAATGAAAAGTTGTATCACCAGGTGAAAGAGCTACAGAGTCAGAACAAGAAGAATGAAGAAAGGATGTTTCACGAAAATCAAAATCTCTTGGCTGAATTGGCAAACGTGAAGTGAGTTATTACAACTGCAGCATTCACATAAAACTATCCTGCACACGTTGGCCTTGTTGAAAATTTATCATTTTCGTTACACCCCCAAATTCCTTAGTGTATCCAGAATATTATGCTTCCATGCTCCCCACATTTTTGCTCACATTTCACACTCCAACTAAAAATCTGGCTTTGTTTTCTCGTTGAAATTATGGCTACAGCTCTTTATTACACAATGGCATCGGGCGTTCCACTTTGCCGAATAGCAGTGTATTATGATTTTCTAATTTATTTTGTTTATTTTATTGACTTGTAAAGCGCCCGTATCACCCCCAAAGGGATATCTCCGCACCGCACTACGGCGGTGCTACTACTTGGAACCACATTATTGCGGGGGACAGAGGGTTGCAGCAGGTAGGTCTTGGAGTTTGCCACACTGTCCCCTGTTGTCCTCCCATCTTGCACAACAGGCCTCTGATTGAAGGTGGTGGCCTGGCAGCAATGTTTGAGGCACCTCTCAAATAAAGTAGGTCATGTTGTAATATGGGTGCCCCCGCACCAGACATGACCTACTGCATCATTAAACACATGTGGCAAGATGGTGGCCACACCTGGCAAGGGTCTGGGGTCTTCCCCCTTCATACCAGAGAACCCGTCGCTCCGGTTCCTATCATCTGCCCTACGGAGGGGGGAATGGAGTTCAAAGAAGGCCCTCGAAAGCACAGCAGAATTGTTAGTGACAACTGTTGAGGGTAGATTATCTCTACAGCTCTTGTCCCCCCCCCCCTTCCGGTTAAGTCAAGCTGTGCACAAAGGCTTCAGGTTTCTTATGGAACCATGTTTAAAGTTGGGGTTATGAGAACAAAATGAAAGCTTGGCAACTGTAAATTTTAATCGCTAGAGGGTACCAATTTACTTACCTGACCCACACCTTCCCTGGGACATGGCTGTATAGTGAGACCCACGTGTTCAGTCTGATCCCGTGTAATTTGGACACTAAAAACGTTCAAGGACCGAGTTAACCCATGGGAGGCTGGCTAGGGGAACAACTAAGATAACGGTTCATAGTGATGCCTGTGTTGGTTGTGCTGTAAATTCATGTGTTTTTTCTTTCAATAAAACGTATGAAACTTTATATATCTTTCAGTCAAAGTGTGAAATCCCGCATTCTATAGAATGCCTAGGTAATGTATAGAATGCCTGAAAATCGAACGTCAAAGTATGAAATTATTGATATTTTATACATTGCCTAGGCATTGTATACTTTGCCGGATTGTCTGCCGGCAAAGTATATAATACGCCTAATCCCGCCATTTTATTCCCGCCCGGCAATGTGTGAAATCCGGCATTCTATAGAATGGCTAGGCAATGTATAGAATGCCTGAAAATCGAACGTCAAAGTATGAAATGATTGATATTTTATACATTGCCTAGGCATTGTATACTTTGCCGGATTGTCTGCCGGCAAAGTATATAATACACCTAATCCCAGGGACAGCTCAAGTTATCAGCAAGCGAGGGGCAGAGACAGCACAGGTTATCAGCAAGCGAGGGGCAGAGACAGCACAAGTTGCCAGCAAGCAAGGGGCAGAGACAGCACAAGTAACCAGGCAAAGAGCAGGTGGCAGCCGTGCGGTTGTGTGGGGAGCGACCTGCCTGCAAGCAGGGTCAGAGGTCGTGTATAGCATCCGGCTGAGGTCCCACAGACACTCTGCCGTCATCCTTTCCCGTGGTTCTTGTATCACCATGTCCGAAGGGAGTGTAGTGCCAAGACAGGAATCACGCCATGCTGACATGCAACAGCAGTTCTGCGATTATTTATCTCAAGTAAGAGCCAATGCTGCTAAAAACGGTGTTTTCCTAACCGAAACCAGTTACCAAAAGTTAGTGGACGATGTGAAAAAGGCTAAGACGACCATTAAGAAGGAACCACTGGACTATTGGCTGGTGAAACACTATGACGTAATGATGGTCGAGAATACAACTAAGTTGATCTATCCTGTTAAAGAAGGTACGAGTGCTATTCAGTTTTACGTCGCAGACTCAGAGTTATTTGACGTACTCCATAAGGCCCATTTGGCTGTAAGTCATGGAGGACGGGACAGGATGTTGAAATAACTTTCACCTAAGTATAAGAACATTACCCGTCATGATATTGAGCTGTACATTCACCTTTGTGAGCCTTGCCAGAAGAAGCTAAAAGGTGTTAAAAAAGCTGTTGTTGTCAAGCCAATGTTTTTTTCTGAATTCAACTCCTGTTGTCAGGTCCGATCTCATCGATTTTCAGTCCCATCCTGACAGAGAGTATAAGTTTATAATGGTGTACCAAGATCATCTCACTAAGTTTGTAGTTCTCAGGGCTCTGAAATCAAAGAGAGTGGAAGAAGTAGCCTACAAGCTCGTCGACATATTTACGTTGCTTGGTGCTCCAACGATTCTACAGTCCGATAACGGCAGAGAATTTGCAAACAATATGGTAAGCAGCCTGAAGGAGTATTGGCCCACCTTGAAGATCGTCCATGGTAAGCCGCGCCACTCACAAAGTCAGGGGAGCGTCGAAAGGGCTAATCAGGACATTGAAAATATGCTGTGTGCTTGGATGCAAGATGAAAAAACTAACTGCTGGAGTGAGGGATAGCGGTTCGTCCAACTTATGAAGAACAGAGCTTTTCATTCTGGGATTAAGAGGTCACCATACGAAGCTCTGTTTGGCTGCAAAGCTAGAGTAGGTCTCTCGATGTCGTCCCTGCCTGATGACGTTTTACAAGACGTAGTGAGGAAGATCTCGAAAAAATAATAGAGAGCGTACAAACAACACAACAGCAGGAAGAAAGACGAGATGCATCAATGCAAGAGGCACAGCTCCCTGCAGAAGACATAGCTGAGAATGCAATCCATGATGGAGGAAACCAAAACAGTGATGAAGCCATGGTTATCGAAGAGCCTTCCATTTCCGTGGTTACCGAAAATCCTTCTTCTTCCGCTATCTGTTGCGTCTGCTTAAAAGAAACCAGCGGTGCTCATACATGTCGAAACTGTGGCCGAAACGTTCATGCCGTCTGTGGACATTCTCCTAAAGACGATGATGTCGACGAAGTAGAAGGTTATGGGGTTAGCATTTTGTGCAATGTTTGCTTCAATATTGAGAAAGCTATCCAAAGTAAAATGGAATCGAAATCGAACCTTGAGATTCAGGCCAAAAAAATGAAAAGGGATTCTGACAAAAAAATTCCTCCTGTGCCTTTGGGTGCCACTGTGCGAGTTCCGATTCCCGACGTTGACAAAGGGCGGGGTGACTCACGCAATCTCTTGGCAGTTGTTATGAACGTGACGGAAGATGGCTTTTACCGACTTGGAACTGCACAAGGAATCTTGAAGCAACTCTACACCAGATCACAATTCACTGTATGTCCAAAGAACTTAATGAGAATTGAAGATGCTCCTGACCACGAAATACCTCTCCGATCTGCAGCTACTTCTCAGTCCACAGGAAGAGGCCCAGGATTCGTCAGGTGTATGTGCAAGACGAAATGCCAAAATATGAGGTGCCTTTGTGTGAAAAAGAAAATTAAGTGCAATTCAAAATTTCACTCTAGCCTTCCCTGCTGCAACAAGTAGGTCATGCCAGTTCTGCTTTGTGTTTCACCGGTAACAATATTCTGTTCGCATTCTTCTTTAAGTCGTGAAATGTATGTACAAGATCAAAGTGCCAAAATAGAAGGTGTTTTTGTGCTGCAACAACTAGGTCATGCTAGTTCTGCTTTGTGTTTCACCGGTAACAATATTCTGTTCGCATTCTTCTTTAAGTCGTGAAATGCATGTACAAGATCAAAGTGCCAAAATAGAAGGTGTTTTTGTTCTGCAACAAGTAGGTCATGCCAGTTCTGCTTTGTGTTTCACCGGTAACAATATTCTATTCACATTCTTCTTTAAGTCGTGAAATGTATGTACAAGATCAAAGTGCCAAATTAGAAGGTGTTTTTGTTCTGCAATAAGTAGGTCATGCCAGTTCTGCTTCGTGTTTTACCGGTAAGAATATTCTGTTCGCATTCTGTAGGTCATGCCAGTTCTGCTTTGTGTTTCACCGGTAACAATATTCTGTTTGCATTCTTCTTTAAGTCGTGAAATGTATGTACAAGATCAAAGTGCCAAAATAGAAGGCGTTTTTGTGTGAAGAATAAAAGTGAGTACAATTCCACGTGTTACTCCGGCCTTTCTTAGTGTAACAAGCACTTCAATCTCCGTTCTGCTTTCATTGTTTTCCGGTAAGAATATCCTGTGCTTTATTTTGTAGTATTGTTCTTTCAGTTTTAAATGCGTATTAATTAATAAAGGCTTCTCATCTTGTGCCCTTTTAACCCTTTGCGTAAATGGTACTGGTCATTCTGTATAATGCCTAGGAATTGTATAGAATGCCTAGGAAAAGTATGTAACATTTTCACAAAAAACTTATATTTCATAGTTTGCCGAAAACCATCAGGCATTCTATACATTACCTAGGCATTCTATACAATACCGGGATTTCACACTTTGACTGTAACATATACACATTATTCTTGCCATATATCACACTGTGACTTTAAAACGATATTTTACTGACACACTACCTCCACTTCATATTGTGCGGACCTTCACTTAACTACTTTGGAGAGGATTTAATTTGATTTGTATATGTGACGAGAAAGCAGGGATGTATGGAACACTCCCATGTGTTTTTCTCAGTGGGTACCCCGCATCATAACCGTGTCTCTGAGTGGGAGTACCCAAGAACTAAATTCCCAAATTCTATTCTTCCATCAGCCAAACCCTAGATCATGTTGCCACCCCAGGTTCTTTCTCACTAGAGAAGAAGAGCGTAAGAAGTTTGCAAACTATAACATAGTTTTTGTGAACATTTATGGCCCACATCTGGTCTGCGCTTTGTTCCTCTGAAAGAAGGTAGATCTTGGTTTGTTGGTCGCTTGAGCTTTTGTCTTTGAATTAGATATTTGTAAATTACGTTTTACAGGCTTTAGCATCACAACATGTTCTCCTACTGGTGCAGCGGCCAGAGTGGCTGACTCTGGAGCGCAGGGATCATGGTGCTGGCGGCAGTTCAGCTCTGCATCATGCCGGCAGCAGTTCAGCTCCTTATCATGTGACTCTGGGCAATAGGCCACTTAAACTCCCTACTTAATCTCCCTGACGAACCGCCAGCGCCTTGGAACCTTAAGGGGTCATATGTTCGCTCTTTACAACAATGTATTATTATTACTGAACAAATAAAAACAAAGAAACAAGCATTGGCAAAAAGAACAGGTCTAGCCTACACAGAGATATTGGCTTTGGCAATGTGTTTTTGCCATGTTATACACCAGTGTGGCTGCTGTTCAGCACGGGTAAAAGTTAATAATGTGGAGTGTCCTAGAGTGGAGTGGTGAGGAGTAGAGTGTCGTAGACTGGATTCTTTTGAGTAGAGTGTCGTAGAGTGGAATAGGGGGAGTAGAGTGTCGTAAAGTTGAGTAGAGGAACTAGAGTTCAGTAGTTTAGTGGCAGAGCGTGTCAGACTACAGTGTCATAGAGTGCAGTGTGTGGAGCGGCGTAGAATGGAATAGGGTGGAGGGGGTTGGAGTGGATTGTGGTAGTGGGGTGAATTGAACTGGAGTAGATTGGAGTGGATTGGATTGGGGTACATTGGGTTGGATTGAGTGGGGTGGTTTGATGTAGGTGGATTGGATGGGGTAGATTGGGGTGGATTGAAGGGGGGTGAGGTAGATTGGATTAAGGTGAAATAGATTGGCTTTGGATCAGGTGGATTAGATTAGAGTAGGGTGGTTTGGAGTGGGGTGAATTAAAGTGGAGTGAAGGGATCATTTGGAGAGAGGTGTATTGGATTGCAGTGGGGTGGATTGGAGTGTGGTGGGCTTGATGGGTTGGATTGAGTGGGGTGGACTGAACTGGGGTGGGGTGGATTGGAGTGGGGTAGTGAGGGTGGATTGGAGTAGAGTAGAGTGGATTAGACTGCAGTGGAAAGGTGTGGATAGGAGCGGTGTGGACTGAGGGGTGGATTGGAGTGGGGTGAATTAAACTAGAGTGAGTGGAGTAAATTGGCATGGGGTGGATTGAACTGAGGTGGATTAGGTTGGGATGGGGTGAACTGGATAGGGCTGGATTGGATTGAGTTGGATAGGATTGGGGTGGGTGGATTTGATTGGAGTGGGGTAGATTGGATTTGGATTGGAGTGGGGCATATTGTTTTGGATTGGAGTGGGGCATATTGTTTTGGATTGGAGTGGGGCATATTGTTTTGGATTGGAGTGGGGCATATTGTTTTGGATTGGAGTGGGGCATATTGTTTTGGATTGGAGTGGGGCATATTGTTTTGGATTGGAGTGGGGCATATTGTTTTGGATTGGAGTGGGGCATATTGTTTTGGATTGGAGTGGGGCCTATTGTTTTGGATTGGAGTGGAGTAGATTGTTTTGGACTGAAGTAGAGTAGATTTCTTTGGACTGGAGTTGGGCAGATTGTTATTGGATTGGGGCAGGTTCTTTTGGACTGGAGTGGGACAGATTGTTTTAGACTGGGGCAGATTGTTTTGGATTGGGGAGGGGCAGATTGTTTTGGATTGGAATTGGGCAGATTGTTTTGGATTGGAGTTAGGCAGATTGTTTTGGATTTGAGGGCGGCAGATTGTTTTGGATTGGAGTGGGGCATATTGTTTTGGATTGGAGTGGGGCATATTGTTTTGGATTGGAGTGGGGCATATTGTTTTGGATTGGAGTGGGGCATATTGTTTTGGATTGGAGTGGGGCATATTGTTTTGGATTGGAGTGGGGCATATTGTTTTGGATTGGAGTGGGGCATATTGTTTTGGATTGGAGTGGGGCATATTGTTTTGGATTGGAGTGGGGCATATTGTTTTGGATTGGAGTGGGGCATATTGTTTTGGATTGGAGTGGGGCATATTGTTTTGGATTGGAGTGGGGCATATTGTTTTGGATTGGAGTGGGGCATATTGTTTTGGATTGGAGTGGGGCATATTGTTTTGGATTGGAGTGGGGCATATTGTTATGGATTGGGTGGGGTGGATTGTTTTGGGCTGGAGTGGGATGGATTGGGGAGGGAGTGGGTTGGATTGGATTGGGGTGATGTAATTTGGAGTGATTGGATTGGGCTGGGTTGGTGTGTGGTGGATTGGATTGGTGTGGGTGGATTGGATTGGAGTGTAGCAGATTGGTATGGGGGATTAGAGTGGGCAGATTGTTTTTTTTTTGGAGTGGGAAAGATTGGAGTGGGAAAGATTGGAGTGGGAAAGATTGGAGTGGGACGGATTCGAGTGGGACGGATTCGAGTGGGACGGATTGGAGGGGGACGGATTGGAGGGGGACGGATTGGAGGGGGACGGATTGGAGGGGGACGGATTGGAGGGGGACGGATTGGAGGGGGACGGATTGGAGTGGGGCAGATTGGAGTGGGGCAGATTGGAGTGGGGCAGATTGGGGTGGGGCAGATTGGGGTGGGGCAGATTGGGGTGGGGCAGATTGGGGTGGGGCAGATTGGGGTGGGGCAGATTGGGGTGGGGCAGATTGGGGTGGGGCAGATTGGAGTGGACAGATTGTTTTGGATTGGAATGGGGCAGATTGGAGTGGACAGATTGTTTTGGATTGGAATGGGGCAGATTGGAGTGGACAGATTGTTTTGGATTGGAATGGGGCAGATTGGAGTGGACAGATTGTTTTGGATTGGAGTGGGGCAGATTGTAGTGGACAGATTGTTTTGGATTGGAGTGGGGCAGATTGGTTTGAATTGGAGTGGACAGATTGGAGTGGGGTGGATTAGAGTGGGACAGACTGAAGTGGGGAGATTGTTTTTCTATTGGAGTGGGGCAGATTGGAGTTGGATGGATTGGTGTGGGGCAGACTGTTATGGAGTGGAGTGGGGCAGACTGTTATGGAGTGGAGTGGGGCAGACTGTTATGGAGTGGAGTGGGGCAGACTGTTATGGAGTGGAGTGGGGCAGACTGTTATGGAGTGGAGTGGGGCAGACTGTTATGGAATGGAGTGGGGCAGATTGTTTTGTATTGGCGTGGAGCACATGTTTTCAGATTGGAGTGGGGCAGATTGTTTTAGATTGGGAGTGGGACCGATTGTTTTGGATTGGAGGAGGACAACTTGCTGTGGGGATGTTGGGAGGATTGGAGTGTGGTGGATTGGATTGGGGTGTGTGGTTTGGATTGGAGTGGGGTGAATTGGATTGGTGGGGTGGATAGGAATGAGTGGGGTGTACTGCACAGTTTTGTGTTAAAGCTTCATTTCAGAAGTTACACTTAAGAACAATTTCACTTTGCAATAAGAAATTCCCCATGTTTTGAGAACAGCACCCACAAGCAAAAACAAAAAAAATACGAGTGTAAAGTGAGAGAAGACTTGGCAAAATAAAATAAAGTTAACTGTAGATATTAAATCTTTGCAATTTTGTTTGTCCTGCTGGGCATGTTTTTGCCAGTCACATGCGTTCTGTTTTCAGGGCACTAAAAGTTCCACAGATCAAAATAGTTTGTCAGTCACGTCTGTAGCAGCAGATGGGCACTGAATAAGTTAAATCAATCAGAGCTGGGTCCACAAAGAGGAATGGAAATGATGTTAAGCGTGCCTTGACGAATTACGAGGCTATAGAGAGGAGTGCCATGCAAGCAAACTAATGGTAAGGAACAAGCGGGCTCTGGCATTTTTTGTTAGCGACAGTGTCTCGCAAGCGAGACGTATGCGCTAGCACTACATGCTCTTGCAGGCTCAACCCTAAAAAAGAAATTCTAAATTCATAACCGTTACAAGCTCTCATTAAAGTTGACTGGGCTCCTTGATTCAATTGAACAGATGGCATCACAGAATAAAGTCGGTGAAGATGCTTTTCTGATAGAGATTTCTAGCCGCAGATTACTTACCTTAGAATTATCCCCAAGCATCAGACTGGATCTGGAAATTGTTTGTGAGCCGTACCCATGCATAGGTGGCGTAGTTCGGCTCCTTGTGGCGTTGTCTGCGCTGGAAATGATGTTCATGGTGCCCATATAGACACCACCCCGGCAACAGTGGCTGTATGCCGCTCGCCTGGTTGAAAATTACTGGCTTTTCTGGACATGTCCCATCCTCTCTTATGGACATGCCCTTTGATGAATCCCGTCTCTTTGGAGACAAGGTGGATTCTGGTCTGGAGTCCTTTAAGGATACCAGAGCTATGACCAGGTCATTGGGCCATTCCATGGCCCCTCCTACCCCCTCAATCCACCTTTCACTCCTTTCGTGGCCACAGAAGGGGTTTACTGCAGTGTGCTTTCCTGTCAAGGAACTGCAGTGCTCAAGCTTTCAAGCCTCTGCTTGGCTAAGAATGCAGCACCTACTGGCCCCGTGGATCGGGTGGCCAGCGGTTGGCTCAGTCCTCCACCCCACCATTAGCCGCAACCTCCAAACCCTCCTAGTCTGCCCACTTACTATCATGGGCACCCAGTAGGTGTCAGGATTCAGCATCACCTGTGTCACTGGCAGTCTTTTTGACATTGGACATGTGGGGTTTGCAGATTGTCCTTCGAGACTACCCCTTCCTCCATGCCACCTACTTACGACAGGCTGACGGAGGACCATCTATCTCTTCTCCACCTGATAGTGAGGACTCTGTTGGGCAAAAGAGCCATAGAGGGAGTGCAGATGCCCGAAATGGGTGGTGGTTGTTACTCCCGCTACTTTCTGGTGACCAGAAAGAAGGTGGCCTTCGTCCTATCCTAGACCTGTGCTCTCTCAACAAGAAGGAGCAGTTCAAGATGCTCACTCTAGCTCAGGTCCTATCTGCCCTGACAAAGGAGACTGGATGATAGCTTTGGACATGCAGGACACATATTCCCATCCTGCCTGCCCACAGGCGTCACCTGCAGTTCACGGTGGGCATGAGCCGTTTCAGTTCGCTGTGCTCACCAGTGCCTCTCAAGAGTTGACCAAGGTGATGACGGTAGTTGCAGCTCATCTGCTCAAATCAAGTCTTCCCCTATCCCGACGACTGGCTGTTGAAGGCGGGCTCGACCCAAGCTGTTGTCTCCCACCTGCAGACTATGGTGGACATCCTGCATTCGCTGGGGTTCACTATCAACATGCTGAAGTCACACCTGACTCCCTCTCAGACGCTCCCTTTCGCCTGCGTTGTTCTAGACATGGTGAAGTTTTGGGCTTACCCTCCCAAACGATGAGTCCAAGATATTCAGGCTATGATACCAATGTTTCAGGATCTATCCTAGATTTCAGTGAGGCTGACTCCAACGCTACTTGGCCTCATGGCCTCTTGCATCCTGCTGGTGAAAAATGCCCGTTGGCATATGCAGGCTCTGAAGTTCCAGAGGGCATAGCATTCAAGGCAATCTTTCAGACATGGTCCAGATATCTGAAGTAACACTGAAAAATCTGCAGTGGTGGTTAACGAACCGCGACTGGGTCAGCTGCAGACCCATTTCCCTTCCCCAACCAGATCTCATGGTAGGGACAGATGCATCTCTCCTGGCCTGGAGCGGCCATCTGGGAGAGGTGGAGATTAGAGGACTCTGGTCTCTGGTGAAATCCGAACTCAAAATCAAGCTGTAGGAGCTTTGAGCGATCCATTTGAATTTGAAAGCCTTTCTGCCCTCCATCCAGCGAAGTCTGGTGCAGGTGTTCACGGACAACATGACCGCCATGTGTTGCTGCAACAAACAGGGCAGTGTTGGGTCGTAGACTCTGTGTCAGGAGGTCCTACATCTCTGAACATGGCTGGAACAGCAGGTAATTTCCCTGGTGGCTGGTTCTCTGAACACCAGAGCGGACAAACGTAACCGAAGATGCGTAGCAGATGACAACTGGTGTCTCTATCCGAAGGTGGTGCAAGGTCTGCAAGTTCTCTTTCAGCAGTGGGTCTCGAGAGCCTTGGTTAGATGTGTTCACTACCAACGAGAATGTGCCATGTCAGCAGTTCTACGCGCTGGAGTTTTCAAGGCGGCTCTCGCTCAGAGATGCTTTTCATCTCGAGTGGAGCTCAGGCCTCCTGTACACCTTTCCGCCCATAAGAATTCTGCCCAAATTTCTCAAAAAGATCAGAAATGACTTGGTCCAAGTCATTTGGTTCTGGACTGGGCATAGAGAGTTTGGTATCCCAAGCTGTTGAGCATGGCCATTAGTCTTCCGATCAGGCTGCCCCTTCGGGAGGATCCTTTATCACAGCAGCAGGGAAGGGCTCTCCACCTGAAACTATCAACGCTCCGCCCTCTTGCATGGACATTGAGCTACTTCAGTTGACAGCTTCTGACCTTCTGCCCAAAGTCTGCAATGTTATTCTGGCAGTCAGGCGTCTCTCCACCAAGATGGTATACGCCTGCCATTGGGGCAAATTTATGGCATAGTGTGCAGAGAAACAAGCTGACCCTCTTTCTACTCCCCTTGCTCATGTTCTCCTGTCTGTTCTTTCCCTTGCCCAGCAGGGCTCTGCTCTGGGCACTGTTAGAGGATATCTGCTTTATCTGCTTTTCTGTGGTTGCCTGACCAACCTTCCTTTTTCCAATGCCCTATTGAACATAGGTTTCTGAAAGGTTTGCAACATATGTTTCCTCTTTCTCCCTTCATTATGCCTCAGTGGGACCTTAATCTGGCCATGATGTTCCTTATGTGCACTTCATTTGAGCCCTTAGGTAATAATAATAATAATAAGAATAATAATCCACATTTGTAAAGCGCACAATCACCCATAAGGGTCTCTAGGCGCTGGGGGCCGTCGGGAAGATTAAGCAAGCTATTGCCCAGAGTCACATTGTGCTGGGCTAATCTGCCGCCGGTGCCGGGGATCGAACCGTGATCCCCAGATTCCGGAGTCAGTCGCCCTAGCCGCGGCGCCACACCTCTACGTAACTGTCCTCTCAGGCTCCTTAGCATCAAGGCTGCCTTCTTGGTGGCCATAACATCTGCCCGAAAGGTCAGTGAGCTTCAGGTCTTGTAATCCAAGCCTTCTCTCCTGAACATTTACCCAGACAAGCAGGTGCTTCATACAAGGTCTTCTTTTCTTCCAAAAGTCTTCACTCCATTTCACATAGTCTAAACCATCACTGGCTACTTTTTTTGCTCCTCCTCATACTTCCAAGGAAGAAGAGCAACTTCATTGTCTGGACCCAGAAAGCGCATTGTTATTCGAGCTTGACTGCACACAAGTTCCGGGTAAGTGCCCAACTTTTCCTTGGGTATGTTGGAGCGAAGAATGGTGGGCCGTGCAGAGGGGTAGCATCTCTCGAGTGATCGTGCTCTGTATAAATATCTGCTATGCATTGGCTAAGAGCAACCCCCAGAGGGTTTACGTGATCATTCCACCAGAGCGACAGTTGCCACCACTGACACACGGAGTTCGGTCCTGGGCATCTGCCAGGCGACACCATGGGCTTCCTTGCACAAGTTTACCAAACACTACAGCCTGGACAATCAGTTCCGTAGGGATGGGCATTTTGTCTGTTCGGTCCTCCAGGACTTCCTTGTGTGAAATTGGTCCGCAGACCCAACTCTCTGGGGAGCTATTGTTTGGGTATCTATTATAAGGTAAGGAATGTGTGGCTAGAAGTCTCTATCGGATGAACAAGTTGCTTACCTTTGTTAAGTCCTTATCTGTTAGAGACTCTATCTACCTGCACATTCCTTACTGACCCACCCACCCATCCTTCCCACTCTTCAAACGGATTTCAAGGGACAGTGCTTTCCCCTTTCAGGGAGCTAGTTTTCCACATCAGTGGTCAGTGTACTAAGTGGCACTGCACTTCTGGCTTGGAAAGTTGCGAAAAGTAACTGACGCCAGTGAGCCGGAGTGGTGTCTAGATAGGCACCGCTAACATAATTTCCGGTGCAGACGTTGGCAACGACGCCACACAGAGTCGAATGACGCTACCTACTGGCATGCAGGGGTTCTGCTCGCGCAAATGTTTTGGTTCCAGTCTGACACCTGGGGATAAATCGAAGGTAAGGAGTCTGCAGCTAGATAGACTCTACCAGGTAAGGCGTTTCCAAAGGTAAGTAACTTGCTTGTTAATACTAATTGACTTTCTTCTGCTTTCAGATGTACAAAGAATATCACCCTATTCAGTTCCATTCCATTTATAAACTTTATTTCGGCCGCGAAAGGCCATAAAAGTCACATAATAACACATCGCAAAGATAGAAATACGTTAACAATAGCACTAGATAAAAGTTTGAAAAGTAGTTATTTACAGATTGCATCGACTAGCAGCAGCTCGTTACATTAAAAAAAAAGATATAAAGAGAATTAATTGCACAATTACAGTAGTGTTTTCAGCAACTTGTGGCGCCTTTTCCACTTTGAGAGAAGGAAGTGAGAAATGGCAAATACCACAACAGTTTTTTTTTCCAGATCTTAAAATTCGATAAGAAGCAATACATTGAGTGAACCCCATATTTTACAAAGTGGAATGAGCCAATATTTTCTTAATGATCTGTACCCTGGGCAGAAAAATAATATATGTATCACTGCCTCGTGGGGACCATTACATGCTGGACATGTATTCACAGTAGAATTTGCCCAGTTCTTAGTAAAATCATACAGAGGAAGGGTGCCCAGCCTAAATTGTACAAATAGCTTCCTCGCCAGTGCAGGTTGGATTACATCCATATAAGGTTCAAACCTGTATTGGTCTTTGAAACTCAAAAAATCTGTTGTAAGTTGGCCCTGAGCCTGTACAATCTATAGGATTTCACCAGGTCACGACGGGAGATGTGCGTGCAATAAGCCTCTGGGCTAAACCAGAGGTCAGAATGACCAATTTTGGCACAAAGATCTTTAATATATGCAAGCCAAGGAAATTTCCCTGTCCCAGTTAGCTCCAGGATCGAGCAAAGCTCAGACCTATATGAGACTAGCTCAGGGGTCAACCAAATTCTGCCCCAGAAGGTCAATGGTCGCAGTCCTGCTTCTTCAAAAATGGGTCTAATACCCAGATCAAGACGGAGAGGAACAAGGGGTGGTGCTTAGCGGAAGATTTAACAAATATCTCATATACTTGTTCTCGACTGAAGTCAAGCCCTTCATAGGACAATGGCCCCAAAGTTCCGCCCCATATAGTGCAGCACTTCTCACCTGCACTTTATATATCTCAGTAGCGGGGCCAGGGACCACAGTACTTAAGGACTTGGCAACTTTCATAACACACCAGACAGCTGTACCAGCCTTAAAACCGCCTTTTCCATTTGAGGTCCCCAGGATAAAGACTCGGACAGAGTAACCCCAAGATAGTCAAAAAGTGACACCTTTTCTAACGGGATGCCATTAAGCGTAGGGTTGGGATGAGATGATTTTACTGGATTAAACACCATAAACTTGGTCTTAGTTGCGTTTATTTCCAGGCCCCTGTTTATACAAAATGAGGCAAAGCTATCTAAAATTAGCTGTATCCCCATTGGGGACTTAGATAGCAACAGGGTGTCATCCGTAAACAACAATGCGGGCACCTTCTTTTGATCTAGTTTCGGGGTATCACTGTTCTCGACCTGTCTTAGTTGGGAGACCAGGGCATTGACATAAAGGCAGAACAGGGTGGGGGCTAGAACACAGCCCTGCCTTACCCCCCTGTCCACCGGAAAACGTGATGTCAGTTCCCCTGATTTCCTAAATCTAACCTGGGCAAAATTCCCAGTATGTAGGCAGATAATCATATCTAATAGGTCTGAGGGTATTCCAAGTTCATCAAGAACTGCCCACAACTTTACTCTGGGTACCATATCAAAGGCTGATTTTAAGTCAACAAATATCAAATAGAGGCTGCCACCCTCTATTGATACAGTCTTCCAATAAAGGATTTGGAGCCTAAGAAGTTGATCAATGGTCGATACATTTTTCCTAAAACCAGCCTGGTAATCACTCCGTATGTCATTATCTTCCATCCACATATGTAGACGATCGAGCAAAATGAAAACAACTTCTGGGTGACATCTATCCGGCTGATTGGCCTATAGTTTATGGGCAGTAGGGGAGAGCCCTTTTTATATATTGGGAATATTTCCGCTCCAAGCCATGTATCTGGGATTTTCATCCCCCGCCCTATAGCATTAAATACTATCCAAAGGTAGGGGCCCCAGATCATTGGTTCTTCCCTGAAAAGATCCCCAGGGATCTTGTCCAATCCTGGGGCTTTACCAAGGGGGAGTGACTTAATTGCACTTTGAACCTCTGCTAAGGTAATTGCCTCTAGAGGAGGCAGAGATGCAGAAGATTGATTGATTTCCACAGGTGCTGATGGCAAATCACTAGCATAAAGGGATTTAAAATGCACTTCCCAGGCTTGAGCAGAAATATTCGGTTCCACCGGAGACCGATCAGCAGAATTATGAAGGTTGGAGACTAAGTACCAGAAGCCCTTCTTATCCCTATTGTGTAGGGCTGTTCTAATATCTTCCCATCTATCACACTCCCAATGTCGTTTGGCTTACTTGATAGTAGCATTATACAGATGCCTTTTTATTTTTATTTGTGGTCTATTCTCACTCCGAATTCCCTCAATAAGAGCACCCTTGGCCGTCCGACAGGATTTATTGAACCAAGAGAGCTTGTGGGTCCTATTCACAGGGGACTTAGAGAGAGGGTGGAAAAATTTAAGATCCACCGTTAATTTGGCGCGGATTATTTCAACCACGTTCGTATCCCAGGTAGTAGGAAATCGATTTGCCTCGTCCACGGCCTTCTCAAGAACAGGGATGAATAAAATGTATAGAGCTGCCAGTTTTTCTGGGACTAACCTAACAGAATCCCACCTTATCCTTCTTTTGTTATTGCCCAGGGCTAGGTTAGTACAAGCATTGGGGAGGCTCATCGTTGAGATTTGTATGTCCGGGATCCGGAGTTCCAGGACTAAAGCATTGTGATCGCTGTCGTGTTTCAAGAGAACCATAAAATCAACTACACACAGCCAGGCACTGGTTCCCACCAAAATATAGTCCAGAAGGGAAAACTGTACGGATTAACCTATTAAAGGTGGCCTTCCCTGGTTGGTCGGACTTGGTGCGGCCATTACATGCCCTTAGGGAGTACAATAGCATGGCCTTGTTTATCTGCATCACCAATGGAGATCACGCCTTCACCTGCTTAATCTGTGGGTCGGTAATTAACCAAAATCTGTCCTCGTCACTAGGAGCTGTGTCTAAGGCGTTAACAAGGGGCACAAATTGACAGGTAAAATCGCCCCCTATCACCTTCCTTGCATCCGTAGGTAAGGCTTGTAGGATTACAGACAGATCATCAATTACAGAAGATTTTTTCGAGACACTTACAGGGCGTGAATACAGGTTAATAAACACGATTTTAAGATTAGGAAAAAAAGTTAACTAAACACCCTGGATATCATCTGATAAGGTGATCACTTCCTCCATCTGGCAATCCAGATGGGTTGCAACCCAGAGACACAGACCCCCTGAGGGTCTTCCCCTATTGCTTCTGTGTGCGGGTACATTGTACGTGGCATAACCCTGACTCGCAATGTCATCTATTGCCCAGGTTTCCTGGAACAGGAAGAGATCAAATTGGGATATAAACTTTACCCAATCTGGATTCTGTAACTTATTTTTGATACCTGCCACGTTCCAGGATAGTACCTTTAAATGCGGGCCCCTGGAAGAACAATCACTAGAATTACTAAAGAGCTGGCTTCTGGTGGACTGGGTTAGCCCCTGATTATTTACCAAAAGTGTGCCTACTTCTGCCATTGGTGCAGAAGTAATAACTGATGGAAGGAGAGGATTTATAATGTGTTCTATTATTCTGTGTGAGGTAGAGGCAGTGGTCTCCATAGGGGTTGGATCCTTTATATTCAAAATAGGGTGAGAGGACGAACTGGCCAGTCAATCACATTCCTCCAGAGTTGAAAGAACTTCAAATCTATTCTGTGTTTGCACTGAGGCTCATTAATAAGGTTTGGGGAAGAAACCGGAGCTAAAGGAAGTGAAAGTCTACCAGGAAGCCCCCGGGCTCCAATAAAAGCCGTCGCTCAGTCATTTCAATTTCATGGGCAAGAATGTTAGTAGCCCTGGTCAGAAAAGAATCAAGAGTAGCCCCTACGCCCGCGCCTCCTAGCTGCTTAAGACCTCTTCTTTTAGCCATTGCCAGGGGCTAATAACAGTCACAATTAAGTACCTTATTCTGAAGCAGGCGAAAGAGAGTGGGCCCAGCCCGGCCTCCTCTGGCCGATGACGGGTGTGGACGGGCCCGCCCTTGGCCTGGGCAGTGCCCAAGCACGCCCGCTCGCGTCCCGCGCCGCGGGAGCCCGACAGTCCTTTTGAGCGCCTCCTTGTGCTCTATGGCAGCATCAGCGGCGTTTGCGCCGCAGGGGATGCCGCGAGGCGTAGTTCGCCTCTCTACTGGCGTCCGACCTCCCGGGTATGGCGGCAGTGACTTTCAGCAGTGGCGGCTCCACACACTATCCCCCAAGAATGATGTTGGTGACTCTCGGCGGTGGCGGTTCCACAATCAATGCCCCAGGTAAGGATTTCAGCGTTACATCGAATAGTCAGTTCTTTGTCTGATAATCTCCTAGATTCACCTGCTCAAGGCCTTCCTCAACCAGAATACACAAAAAATTCGAGATTACATAGCAAATATTGACAAATTTATAGTGATTTTGCTTGTGTAACAAATACGGGAATGGTTTCTGCTGGGGTGTTTTTCTACAGTGATTTGTGAATCCAGTCCACGTTTTCACGCCGTTCACCGTGAGCGAGTGAGCGGAGAGGACGGCGAGTCTTTGCCTCACCCTCCCTCTCCCGGCCTGCAGCTACCGCCTGTCTCTCGTTGGTCTCCCGCTGGCCCCGGTCCCTGCTCGCAGACCCGCTGGTCTTTTGCCTTTGCTTCTGCCTTTGCCAAAAAAGCGGGCTTATTCTGCAGCTCGGGTTTCCTGCGCGCGAGGTTAGCATTCTAGCTCTTCGTTCGAGCAGTGTCCAAGTTCGAAATCAGTTTATTTGGTGAGCCTTTGCATTTTGAAATTGATGTCCTTGGGGCATTGGTCTAGAGCTCTCCTCTGGTTAAAGAAAATTTGAATAAGAGGTAGAACTTCATGAATATTGTGACTGAAGGTCTACTGATGTTAAACCAGAGCATTAGGGTGAAGTGTGAACATTTTCATATTTAATGACCAATAAATTGTCATGGCATTATCTTGTATTCGTTGCCATAACGGTGTAACAGTCCTTAATCTCGATACATAACTTTGCAAACCAGCTTTCTCGCAGCAAGGGACAAATACTGGTCCCAGAACCTACGTCACTAAGTTTATCAACACGGTTCCTAAATACAGTGAGTTTTAGCGCCTACATATTCCTAATGACTATAGGGAAATTGGCTAAAGCCAGAGGTGTATCAAGAAATAAATCTGACGGAACCTAATAAAAACTCTTTTATTTTGGTTGTAATCAGCAGAATTGGCATCTAATTTCTTCTTTTCCACAACAGATCCTTCTGTACCTTCTGCTTTTACTGCTTTCAGCCTTAGCCGTGAGTCAGTGAAAGCCAACTTGACTGTGATCTCACATTACAACAGAGCAGAAAATCAGCCTGCTCTCTGGCCCAACAGAATCATAAAGGATTGTTTAGAGGTTTTCCACCTATGAAACATCCACCAGTTCCTTGGCAACTCAATATGGTACTTTCTCAGCTTATGAAAGCCATTATGAGCCAATACACAATGCAGATGTAATGTTTCCATCTTGGAAACTGCATCTTCTTTTGGCTTTAACATCTGCAGGTTGAGTAGGTGAAATTCGGATGGATACTTTCACCTACAGATCCCTTACCTGTAAAATAATCGTAAGTGTCACACTGGATCTGGAAACTTCAAAGCTCTCATGTTGCCAGTGGGGGCACCAGCTTTGTATTGTCACCAAATTCGTTTAGCACCCTCCCCGGTCCAATGATGTCAGTTCCCTTTTTTTCACACCTTCAATGCTGATCTGCAGCTCGCTCGCTCGCTCTCTCTCTCTGGTGAGTTATTAGATTTTTCTTCTGAGAAAATTGTTCAGTGAAGTGCCATGTCACCTCTGGCTATAAACTATGTAGGGAAAGCGAGGAACAGATGTACATCACTGACCCACATTCAATTTGTTTGTGGTTTTTGGCATCAGACCACAATTCTCGTTCCTGCAACACATGCCTCAGCATGCATCATAAGGCCATCAAGGAATGTGAGGCCAAGTTGAACATTGCCCGTGATGAAAGGCGTAGCTGTCAGAGGTAAAGGCCCTGATCCAGATCCTTGTCCTCATATCCCTCCGGCACAAAGAAAAAGAAGCACAAGAAACGTGGAAAACTTAAGTTTCCCAAATGACCCAGGTCTTTCACAGGATCTTCCTCCTCGGAGCCAGAGTTGGTCGTGGGGGAGCCGACTGATCCTACTGCAGGTGGCTCCATGCCTGCACCTCAACCAGACATGACCTCGGAGCGGACTTCACTGGGGCCGACTCCTTTATTCCAAAAACCATCTGCGCCAGCACCTTCTATCCCGAATCCTTCAGTGATGGCCCATCTATCTTTCTTGGTGTTTCCTATGACAGGGATGAACCCAGCTGTGTTTCTCAATGCAATGCATGTGGTTTTCACCAGGGACTCAAACCCTTCACGAGCACCTCTAAGATAGGGTGTCCCATTCTCTCTCCCAGTTTTCACACCTATGACACCATACGGTGGGGGACTTGTGGGGTCACCATGGTCTCCAGCCTTCACATCTGCGCAAAACGACACAGTCCCACCACTGGCAGCGTGCCCAGTGCTGCCAATGAAACCTCTAACAAAGCCACCCCCACTGCCTTTGGAGACTTACTTTGAGCCAGCAGCATCTCTTCCTCCACTCATGGAGCCTTCTCCTCACAAAAGATCCAGTAGGAAGGCACAAAACCTTACTGACGAGGAACAGAACAGACAGAGAACCATGACCTCTTCTGCTGCAACTCCTAACCCTCTTAACCCATATAGTAATGATGAATTTGGTGTAGAAAACTCCTATGACATGCTAGGATTATCCACTGCTAGTGGATTCCACACTTATCCAGAAATGAACATGGTCATGTTTCTTCGATCAGTGCTCAAGAAGGCTGCAGAGGTACTGGACTTACAATTACCATTGGTCATTGTTTAGACCAATGTCATCATGGAAGTGCTGCTCTTTATATGCCGACGACTTAATATTGTATACAAGTGACCCAGAGACAGCAATCCCTAGGGTGGAGGAGTGCATGAGTGAGTTTGGGACCTTATCTGGGTTTCTTTTCAATAAGACCAAGACAGAGGTGATGTGTTGGAATCTGGAGTGGTCAGGAAGAGTAAGTGTAGAACTCAGATACCTAGGGATCTTTGTAGTGAAGGAATTGGAGAAGATACCTGAGCTTAATCTAAACAGGGTGGCAAAGGAAATTGATAGTCTCTTCAGTAGATGGAGGAACCTCCCCTTGACTATTTATGGAAAAACCAACTTGGTAAAGATGGTCATTCTACCTAAGCTTTATTTACCTTTTCTCCTCTGTACCATTAACATTCCATAACAAAAGTTTAATGAAGATTCAGAGTAAGATTGGGAGCTTCATTTGGGGTAATAAGGGAGTCCGCCTGGCGTGGAAAAAACTAAGACTTCGTTTAAAAAAAGGCGGGTTAGCCCTTCCTGATGTTAGGCTATATGCTGCAGCTTTTCAGTTTAAAAGCATACGGATGCTTCTGGTCAAACCGGGTGAGTCTGCCTGGGGGAGGTTGCTGGGTGAAATGGTGCGAGTGGAAGGGGGTGGAGATGGCGAGGCTTTTCTGTACAAGTTTGGTTCGCCTAGGTTTTTCAAGCGGTTGCGCCTGAAGGTATTGAGGGCAGCCTTGGAGTTATGGTATAGGCTTAGAAGGTGCTGGGGCATTGGATACCATTCTGACCATGCCCCTGTTTGGCATGCGCCGGGAACGCCGGACTGCCTACAGGACAGTTTGGCATTGCCGATAAGGAGGGCAGGCATCACAGTCTGGTCTGAACTGTTAGACTCCGGGGGGATACATGCTTGGGAGTACCTGAGGGCAAAGATCGGGCCAGGGTTCTCAAGATTCAAATATATACAGTTAACATCATGGTATGAGGCAGCAAAGGGGGAGATCAGAGGGAATAGAGAGATCGAAGCTATGTGGCAATCCATCCTCCCAATGAATAAAGAAATCTCTGTTTGGTATAATAGTCTGTTGGAGATGGAGGATCACTACCCGCCATGTGCTGGCCTATATAGCTCTCCAGCAGAAATTATTACTGAGTGGCCTGACCCAGGAAGAAAAGACACTGAGGTTATGTTGGACTCGCATGCAAAAGCGTGCAGGCCCTGGTCACCCTTATGCCCCAGAGATGCCGTTGGGGATGCTGACGGCACTTCCACACGGGGGGGATTGGTCGAACCTCCAACTGTGGGAAGAGGCGGGACTTCAGATGGTGGGGGACTTGTACTCCGACGGGGTGCTGATGGAGTTCGGTACCCTGCAGGAACGCTATGATCTTCCACGGGGTGACTACTTGGTGCATGCAGCAATAGTGCGGGCGCTTCAGGCACATTGGGGAGAGGGACTGATGGAACCAGAGACATCGTTGGCATGTCAATACACGATGATGTCAGCAGGAACGAGGAAGGCGGTTACATGTCTTTACTCCAGAATGCACACAGAGAACATTCCACCACTAACACGTCTCAAGGCACAATGGGAAGAAGACTTGCAGAGGGAAATCCCAGACACAACATGGTCCCAACTGCTTCAGCGAGCAAGGAAGAGCACCAGAAACGCCCGTTTCCAATTAATACAGCTCTATATCCTACACAGAGCCTACCTCACTCCAAATAAGATAGCGAGATATTTTGGCGCAGTTGATGCAGCATGCCCCAGATGCACGCTAGTTGGCGCTGACTTGCAACACATGCTTAGGACCTGCCCGCGCATCCAAGAGTACTGGGAGGGAATTGGGGATGCCCTAAATGAGGTCACGGATAGAGCACTACACTATGATAGCGCGGTCGTCCTCCTACATTGGTTCCCACACACGCGCAAAACGAAATTGACGAGCAAATTTATTGACATGGGCCTTCTGATCGCAAAGAGGGAGCTCACTAGGGGTTGGAAGTCAAAGTCAGCTCCGACACACAAAAAATGGCTGAACGAATTTCTGAAATGGGCGGCGGCAGAAAGCACACTCAGATACCAACTGGCCCGGCGGACAGCAAACGATAAGGCTCAGGAGGCGGCACTGGCATGGGAGGCCCTAGTCCAGGCGCTCAGAGATAGTATGGAGTTGAGTGACGAGGAGGAGGGAGTGGCACTACAGGGAGCCCCGAGGGAAGGGATATCGGACCCTGCACTGACACCTGACACAAGCACCTAATGTACTGTTTCCACAATCCTACACACACAGCGTTGCCTGAGATTTTACACTAGACAAGTAGGCTTAGACACCAGGGGGACGGGGAGGTAGGGGAGAGGGGGGTAAAGTTGACCTGTTTATTTGGATGAAGAGAGATTACGCATAACTGTAGAGCAGGGGGGCAGGATAGGCGGTGTCGACATAAAAGCGGAGAACATTGTACAGATGAGCTGTTTCTATGAGTACCACCTGCACCACACTACAAGATTGACCGCCACCCAGCCTCCGGGATGTGGGTCGAAAGGCTGTGTATGCAAACGATAATCGGGCAGTGCCCGCAATTGTACTGGAGTTCTTGTTGATGGTGGTACAATATATTCGACCAAATCTCTGCAATAAAAATTGTTTTACAAAAAAAAAAAAAAAGAGATGGAGGATCACTAGATACCCCCCTTAGCATCAGTATGGGTGAAAACCCCTCTCGGGCCGTCAATAGAGTCATTGTACGAGCCCTCTTTAACGATCTTGTACAAATGTTAAGCCTGTTTAAAGAAAAATCATTTTTTTGTGGTAAATAGACTTTATTACACCCCAGCGAAAATCGCAAAGTTCGCCCCAGACCCAGCTCCCAAATGCCCTAGATGTGGGACACTTCTCGCTAGCGACCTACACATCTTCTTTGAGTGTCCAGCTCTTGCAAAATTTTGGACTGAGGTGGGGGACAACATTCGAGACATTTTGAATACCAACATAGTGATCAATATGTCATTGGTGTTTTTTGGAGACGATGGCGGTCTCAGTCAAACCCTCTCTCAAAAGGTCAGAGGACTATTAATTTATCTGATTTTGCTGGCCAGAAGGGAGGTGTGGAGGAAGT
This sequence comes from Lissotriton helveticus, assembly GCF_964261635.1. Taxonomy (NCBI): domain Eukaryota; kingdom Metazoa; phylum Chordata; class Amphibia; order Caudata; family Salamandridae; genus Lissotriton; species Lissotriton helveticus. The sequence goes on along the minus strand of NC_136067.1, from coordinate 689,551,666 downwards.
GGAAGGATCCCCTACTGCCGCAAAGGGAAGATTGGCTTAAAGCCGCATTCTCTATGGCCCGTTTAGACTATGATGGTGTGGAAGACAAGACAATGAACATCTGGCACCCCTTTGTGAACTGGGGCAAGAATCTAAGATTAACTTAATATAAATGGTCTAATGATTACACCAGGGTCCCCCACGAAGAAGGGGATCGGTCGGACGACCCAAGCGAGCGTGGTAAGCCGTGGGGCCCACAGATCATGAAGGCGGCTTCATAAGACCCGCAGAGGCTTGAAAGGTGAGATGAGGACCAAAAAAAAGAAGAAAAAAAAAAAGGAAGTGCTGCTCCCTAAGACTCCGACATCTGAACCTTTACTGCCCTTCATTGAGGCCTTAATGGAGTCCTCTCCACCTGTCAAAAGACTACTAGCCAGAAGTTGCCATCCAGCACCAGGAGACCAGAGTATTCTATCAGCTCACCCTTCGCCAGAGAGCTGGGATATGCAAGCTTTATGCTTCTCTAGCCAGATGCAAGGATCATTCCCAACAGTCCCTTCAGAAAGAGAATACAAACAGTTGGAGGCAATGGGGGAAGAAAATCTCGGCAGGAAGTATGGCACGCAAATCATTAAATGCCAACTGTCTGCTTGCCCATTACACACTTTCTTTGGGATGTGGTCCAGCTCATTGCCCCTCATGTACTAAACGACATGCAGGCACAGTTTCAGGAGTTTCTCAAGCATGGGCAAAATGCCTCCTGGCATATTACTTATCCGGACCTGGATACTTCTGACTCTGTTGCAAGAGCGATGGAGCGCAGCAGTGTACAGGCCAATCTCATAGACCAACCTTTCGATGGGATCCGTTTGTTTGGAAATAAAGTGGACTGTTCGCTAGAGAGTTTTAAAGTCAGCAGGGGAAAGGCCCACTCACTGGGCCTTCAATGCCTCAAACCAGAGGATCTACTGGCAGTTATGCCCTTTTTGAGCATTTTCAAGGTTTTTTTTTCTTTCGCCAGTGACAATCTTACTAACCACAGAACCCGTTGGTCCACCAATACAAGGGAGAGGTAGAGGAAAGGGCTGGAGATCTCTCCAGCAACCCTCCTCCTCCTCCTCTTCATCCTCCCCTACGTCCCCCCAAACTCCCAGAAAGCAGTCTTAGTTCTGTTCTCTAGCCTCACCAGGAGCCTGTGAAAGACAGATTGTCATTCTTTCCAACGGCCTGGAAGGCCAAAACATCTGCCCAGTGGGTCTCCAAATGATGGAGATACATTAAACCCTTCCTTTCCTTCATGCTCCACCCCTCATCCCAGAATATGGCATGTTACATCGCATGCTTTTTTAACGCATGCCATTACAATGCGGTCATTACAATGACCGAGTTGTAATAAGGCATGCCATTACAACGCAAGTCGGAACAACTTCTTGCTCTGGGGCGGTGCTGGATGTTGGAATAGTACAATTTACTATTCCAACTCCAGTCTGTGCAACAGTAGCAAGGTGTTGCATTTTAAATCCAACTCCTTCTGACCCCTAGAGCAAGTCTTTGTTCCAACTTGCTTTGTAATAGCATGCATTGTAACAATGCAGCCATTGTAACAACCGCGTTGTAATGGCATGCGTTGTTGCGCATTCATGGTATACAATGTTTACCCTCATCCCACCTCCTTTTCCTGCCCCACTCCGGATCACCTGTACATCCTCCAGCAAGAGGTGGGAGCTCTTTTGCAGAAAGGAGCAGTGGAGTTTGTGCCAGAGCGAGAAACGGGTCAAGGATGCTACCTTCATTTATTCCTTGTGTCCAATAAGAACAGTGGTCTATGTCCAATCTGGACCTCGGGGAGTTGAACTTCTTCATTAAAAACAAAAGGTTCAAGATGCTGACTCAAGCCCAAGTGTATCTGTGGTGGAAGTTAGAGACTGGATTGTGTCTCTAGCCCTGCAAAATGCTTATTTCCACTTCCCCATCCTATGGTCGCATCAGAGTTATTTGCACTTTGTTGTGGATTCTACGCATTACCAGTTTGCAGTTTTTCCCTTTGGCTTAACTCATTGAGTCCTCGCGACTGTGATGGCAATGGTGGCAGCCCAATTGAAACAGTTGGGCAACCCCATTTTTCCAGACCTGAACAATTGGCTGATAAAAGCCAGGTCACAAGAGTTGATGTTGTGCCAACTGCATTCAACAGTATACCTGCTGTATGGCATTGCCTTTTCAATCAATGATGCCAAATCTCACCTGAAGCCTTCACAACAACTCCAGTTCATAGGGCTAGTACTGGACACCAACCTTCTCCGCGCCTTCCTTCCTCTTCAGAGTATAGCCGACATCCAGGAGATGGTACCTCCTTTCAACAAAGCTTGCGAGTTCCAGTCCTTAGGATCCTAAGATTCCTTGGTCTGCTAGCTTCCATCATCCTCCTAGTCATGCACGCATGTTGGCACCTGAGGGCCATAGATTGGTGCCTCCGGGGGCAGTGGCTATAATACATAGTATTCCTGTTGAACTCCATTTTGATTTCTCCTGGCACTGCAGCAGAAGTAGCTTGATGGGGAAATAAAGGGAATCTTAGCTGTGGGATAGCCTTTACTCCCTCTCCAACTGTGACTGCACTAGTGACTGATGCTTCTACTTTAGAGTGGGGAGCCCACCTGGAGATCCGAAGCCTCCGTTCTCCAGAAGAACATGTTCCTCACATTACCCTTCTGGAACTGCGGACAATTCGGTTGGCTCTCAAAGCCTTTTTCCGCCTTCATCCAAGGTCGACCCATCCAGATCTTGATGGATACCAAAACAGCAATGTGGTACGTCAACAAGCAAGAGAGAGTATGTTCTGGTATTGAGATTGTTGTCTTGGGAACATATCCAAGATATCTGGTTAACTGCCAATCACCTAATAGTGTCTCTGAATGTCAGAGCTGACAGCCTGAACCGGCATTATCTTGCCGATCACAAGTGATTCCTCTGCCAGAGGTAATCCAGGACATTTTCACCAAATGTGGTCCTGTTCACCTCATCATACAATGCTCAATGCCAGTGGTTCTGTGCCCTCCATTATCCTTAGAGGGGATCTCTGGGGGATGTGATTCTGTTGAAATTGAATTTTCTGTTGCACTATTTGTCTCTGCAAAACCAAAGGGGATGAGGGACAGAGTGTTGAACAATGCAAGCACTCACCCCCAGTCAAATGATCTGGGTTTAATCCATCATTATTCTTTATTCTCACTCCGCCACCCCAGTTCAGACATGGCCATATTCAAATCAGTCTGACCATGTGCCTCATGGGAACAGTCCAGCCCAAACTGCCAAGCCATGTCTTCTCTGGACCGGAAACAAGCATCCTAGGACCTGTTTCTGGCTAATCAGCCGTCATCAGCCAGGCTAGCTTGAATCCAGTGGCAAAGTGAACAAGGGACCCACGTCTGGGCATACCCTGCCAACTTAGGGCGAACAATGCAAAACCAAAGGGGATGATGGACTTTGTCTCCCTATACCCTTTATTCCTGAGGTTCTGAGGAAGATACACCAAGACCGAGCCCAAGTCATTCCCATTGGCCAGATTGACCAATGAGGGTGTGGTATGGACATCAGAGTTACTTTCCGCTATTACAGGAGGTGGTTGCTCTCATCCTTTCAGCATGTTGTCCCTCTACAAAATCGGTTTACTCTAGCAGATGGAATAGCTTTGTAGCATGGTTCACGGACAAGAAAGGAGACCTTTTCTCTTCTTTACACTTTGTCTTTTATTTCATTTCTCCTATTTCCCCCCTCTTCCTTTATTATATGCAGTTTTTTCTTCTTCATATTATACTATATATGATAAATACCTAGACTTTTATGGGTCTACTATAATGTATTATACTTTTATGAAGGTATATACCTTTAATCTCTCAATAAAGAATTACGACACAAAAAAAAGAAAGGAGACCATTTGCAGGCTAAGTTAACACAGATCCTACAATTTGCACTCTCCCGTGCCCAGTGGGGGTTGTGCGAATGGCACTGTCAATGAATATTTGGCAGTATTGTCTGTGTTTCTCATATGCCAGGCCAGCCGTCCCTCTTAAAATCCCCTGTTGTGATGCATTTTCAGAAGTGGTTAGCAAATCTGTATCCTCCAAACTTATTTGTTGTTACTCATTGGGACCCTGATTTAGTGTTTACTTTTCTAATGAAGACTGCCTTTTTTTCCAATTGATAATCCGTCATGCCACTTTGATTCAAGCATGTGGTTCTATGAAAGATCCAGTTCTGAAGAAAAAATTACTTAACCTGTAAATGTAGTTTTGTTGCTAACCCATTCCTTTCTTCACTTACTAGCATTTATCCTGTTTATGATATGCATGATATAATAAAGATCTTTTAGAAAACCTGTACATGTAGTTCTCCACAATCGGTATATTTCATTGATTAACAACATGTGAGCCACCTTCCTGCTTACATTTGGGCATACCTTGCAAATACCTCTAACGCTTGTGCTGAGAAATCTGAGGTATGGTATCCTTTGGGCGCAGTGATGATCTATGACCTTCCTCTGGGACTTTGGTAAATTCTAAAATGATATAAGTTAATGATGTGACTATGTCAAAGCTTTACAGGCTGTGTTTAACATTGCAGCTGTTCATTACCACTACCCTGGGACTCCCAGCTTGATGTCAGGGATGATTCAAGCTTGTGAAATACCTGCATACAATTAAGGGCCAAACTGTGATGGCTGAGTGCTGACATCTACATTGATTAACTCCTGGTATTCCATGAAAATATGAAATTGGAAAATGCCTTACTCCGCCATATGCCTTCTACTGCTCTAGGCAACAAAATTCTTCTTCCTGTAACAATGTGGATCCTGTGTCCATCATAGACCAGCTATTAGCACAACCTCTGGTTTATCTCCATCACCCCCCTCTGCCAACTTCCATTCTGCTAAGTATCATAATGGGCTTCTACCTCACCAGCCGTGAATCCCTGATATAAACCCTTGCCTACCCCTTCCACAAACATATATATTGTACATAGCATCTCATGCTACACGTCTACCATTGTAAGCTCTATAAATAGCCGTACAGTGCTTACAACAGCAAAATTAGACATTAGGCACTGAAAAATACAACTGTTCTCCATCTGCTCTAGTCTTCAAGTGAAAAGTCCAGATCAAGTCTGGCCCCAGTGAGCATTCAAACGGAGAAACATCTTCTCTTAGAATATCCACCAGAAACAGCATTACCAAAGGTAATTAACGTGTTCATTTTTACTGCATCAGCTGCAGTCTGTCAATGCTACACATTGTCCATGCCCTGAAAGGCCAGTTTATGTGATATATCGCTCTTCAGGCTCTACCTGTGCTTTTTTAAGCCCTGTATATATTTGCTGTTATTTTAATAGACATTTTGTCATTTGTCCAATGTGGATACATCATTAAGGGATTTTAGACGTATTTAGTGTTTTTTTTGTGTGTTTTGTATATAAAAAGTCACTAATTCCTGTATAGCCATGCACTGTAACTGTATGAAGCACTGTACATGCTTCTAACTCTCGCTAATATTTTTTGTCAGATGTTTGAAGTATATAAATAAAATATTGAAAAACAAATAACTTGATTGCACTGTGCTTTTGGAAATCTGCAATTGAGGTAAAACTCTGTCTGTGCAAGTCTATATAGTAGCAATGCTGGGAAGAGGTAAACCATTTGTCCTGATAATCACTGATGACATTTACCACACAATAGTGATATTTTCAAGTATTGGATACTTCCTCATTTTGATGGACACTTCTAATCTCTGATTCCTCACAAATTTATTATCCCCATGCACCAGACTTGATATAGATTGGCAGGTAGCACAATCTGACTCCATCGTTACCCCCTATCACCTCAGGAAGAGATGAGCAGAGACACATATAGGTGTCAGCCCTGCAAAATTACATTGGTTTATCTTGAGCTTTTTCCATGCCTTAACACAATGATCAAATGAGAATATTTGGAAATGTTAAGAGTGCTGAATCTAACGTGGAATGTGTATAGAATCTCAGAAGTCCATTCCTCAGAATGGGGAGAAAGAAGGACATTGAGGAATCTGCGCTTAGATATAATATCCACCAGAACGAACATTACCAAAGTTAAGGGACTTGTTCTTTTGATGAATACTTCTAATTGGAGATGGCTGGAACCATGTATACGTGCCAGCCTTGCACAATGACATCAATTCCCTGTTTTCCTCACTTTTTAATGTGGTTCCATAACTCTGCTCTCAACGTAGTCCGTTTTGCACACACAAAAATCTTGATTTGAAATATTATGTGCTAGGGACATGACACCTCCAAAAACCCCAGTCTTTAAACTATTCTGCAACTGTTTGAAACAGGTGTCGGTCATGGATCTGCACAATGTCCGCCTAAGGTACCTAGGGACAGGGGATGACTCGAAGTCTTGCGACAGATACTGCCTGATGCCCTCAAAGGGAGTATGGGAGAGGGAGGTGAAGCTATATATCACCTAAAGCTAAAAACTAGGTATGTCACACTCCAAACAGAAGACCTGTGCATAATCCAAATTGTGGGTCAGATCCCGCTCCAGTTCCTGGTCCCTCTTCAAGGTGCTGTCCTCTGTTAATTCAAAGACTAAGTCACCAGACAAGTTGCACCAGAAGTGCTAGAAGTCAAAGCAGGACTTAGCTCTTCCACTCTAGGGAAAAGTCATGCATTTAGCAGTCCAAAGGCTCGACTTGGCCACCATCATCCATCTCTGAGCATGTTCCTAGTCTGATCCCAACACACTGAGTTTGCCAGGGCATTGTTGATCTTACAGAAATGGGTGGTCCTTATGAAGGTCATGAAGCATCTTTTCTGATAGGTACATTTTCCGTGTGGATTCCTCACCTTGTGAATATCCCCTTGAGTCAGCAACATTCGGAAATTCTTTTCGTAGCCTCGCGCCGACTTGGACGTCATAGAGACACGGCATCGCTCGCGACTCCGCTGACGTCACCGACGCCTATAATAGGCCCACGCCGGCGTGATGACATTAGTTCCCTTTTTTCCGCGTCGTCGACGCTAACGGTTTCGGGAATCTCAGTAGCCAACTGGTACTTTGTTGCCTTTTTGTTACCGCTTTCTGCTTCTTTGTTTCTTGTCTCTTCGACGATGTCGACAAAGAAGACCGGCTTCAAGCCCTGCAGGGAGTGCGGAAAAATGATGTCCATTACTGACCCGCACGAAGACTGCATTTGGTGTTTGAGCTCTGACCACGATGTGGATGGATGTTCCTCTTGTCGGAAGATGAACCCGAAGACCCTGAGGGAAAGAGAGACCAAGCTCCTGGTAGCGAAACTGAAGGCTGGAAAAGGAAAATAGTTGAGGTCTAGTTCTCGAAGGTCGAGGTTGAAGTCAAGATCTGGATCTCGAGAGGAGTCTTCTTCGATGTCCGCTTCAGACCATGCTTCGAAGTCGAAGAGGAAGCATAAGAAGAGGAGACATGAGTCCCGACGTCATTCCGGTAAGGAGTCGGACTCGAGGTCGAGGTCACCGAAGAAGGTACGTTCTAAGGTGGTTACGCTGGATGTCTCAGAACCTGAAGGTGAGGCCTCGCCTTCGGAGTCGCGAGTGCAGTCGCCGACTCCGGCTTAGAATCCATCTCCGGCGCCGTCCCTGGCCCGAGAAGACGAAGAGGTTTGGGTGGATGTGGATTCCGTGCCTGTTGAAGAGCCGAATCCGATCCCTCCTCAAGACCAGCCTGAGGGTTTACAGCCACCCTTTCCAGCCCCAGGCCAGGACCCATCGGCGTTTCTGAATGATATGTATGGCGTCTTTTCAAGGGCATGGTACCCCTCTGGCGCACCTTCGGGTCCCATGTGTCCTCTGGCTTTCAATCTAGCAGTCCCTCACTCCTATCCTCCTGCTCCATTTATGCCCTATATGCCGGCTCCGACGCCGCCATGGCAATTTCCGGCTCCGCCGAAGCCGTCGACGCCAGTTTCGGCGTCGCCCCCTCCAGAACGGCCTCGAGAGCATCCCGCTGAGCCTTCGGATTCGATACCGACGTCGATCCCGACTCCGTCGGAGCCGTTGTTGGATCCGGCTGCGAGGCGTGTGAAGGAGAGGTCCAGAAGGGAGGCTCAACGCCTTTTGGAAGAGCGAAGGTATATGGAGTCACATCCTGATATGGAGGAAGGTGAATTGGATGAGGACTGTTTTGAGGAAATGGCTGACGCTGGTAGCCTGGATTTCTCTCCGGAGTGGGAGTTGCCTTCAGGCTCTGATACACCTTTTAAAGATGTCCAGCCTTATCATATGGTGATGAGGAAGGCTGCAGAACTTCTACAATTCCTTTGCCAACGGTGGAATTTAAATCCAATCTTCTCACTGAGGTTTTACATTCACCTAGTTCTGTGGTAGAGCCATTGCTTCCGTGTAATGACGCCTTAACGGAGCCCATTTTGGAGGTGTGGAAGAAACCACTGTCAGCTCCTGCAGTATCTAAGAGTGTGGCAAGAAGGTACAGGGTTGCACCTGAAGACCCTGTGAAAAGGAGGCAAAGAAACAGGATCAGGTTGCTAAAAAGACCTTCTCCTCTGCAAACATGGCGTTGAAGTCGACTAATGCCACTTGTCTGATGGGGAGGTATGTGCATGCCCTTATGGATTCTTTGCGTATTGTAGCTCCTAAGATTCCTGATGCCAACAGGAAGGATTTTGAGGAGGTAATTTCGGATGCACAGGCAGCGGCTCGCCAAGTGATACAGAGTGGTCTGGACACTGCGGACTCTGTGGCGCGTATCATGGGCACTGCTGTCGCCACTAGAAGATCAGCTTGGCTGAAATCCTCAGACTTTTCGGCGGATGTTCAAGCGACTTTGCTGGATCTTCCGTTTGATGGATTTGGTCTCTTTGGGAAGAAAGCTGATACGGCCCTGGAGAGATTTAAAGACAGTAGGTTGACTGCTAAATCTTTAGGTCTCCAGATCAGAGGCTCTTCCACCAAAAGGAGATTCAGGGGTTTCGGTCGCTCTTCCTTTCGGAATTACCGACAAGGTCAGCAGCAGCAGCAACAGCAGCAGCAGCAGCAAAATTCCATGTACAGGTCTTACAGGGGAAAGCAAAGAGCGCGTCCTCGTGGACGTCAGGCCTCTTCCTCCTCCACCTCCTCCAACCCTTCAGCCACAGAAAAGCAGCCCTAGATCCGCCATTCAGGATCATGTGGGTCCGGTGGGGGGTCGGCTTACCCATTTTCTACAGGATTGGGAATCGGTTACATCAGATCTTTGGGTTCTCAATCTTGTAGAAAAATGGGTATGCCCTTCCCTTTCGGGAATTCCCTCCCAATTACCCTCCTTGCCAAGGTTATTGCACGGAGGAACATCTGTTGCTTCTACAGGAGGAAGTGCTGGCTCTGTTAAGAAAGGGTGCGATAGAGGTGGTCTCTGAGCAGGAAAGGGGTCAGGGATGCTACTCCCGGTATTTCTTGATTCCCAAGAAGGATGGCAGACTTCGTCCAATCCTGGATCTCAGGATCTTGAATCACTATCTGAAACAAGAGAAATTCAAGATGCTCACCCTTGCTCAGGTTCTTCAAGCGCTGCTAGAAGAAGACTGGATGGTGTCGCTCGACTTGCAGGATGCGTACTTTCACATCCCAATCCTGAAGTCGCACAGGAAGTATCTCCGTTTTACGGTGGGATCGCAACGCTATCAGTTTGCGGTCCTTCCATTTGGACTTACTACTGCGCCTCGAGTCTTCACCAAGGTGATGGCGGTGGTGGCGGCGCATCTCAAAAGGTCGGGAATTCCAGTATTCCCCTATTTGGACGACTGGCTGATCAAAGCAGTCGTCAGAGAGAGGGCTCCATCATCTGCAGGAGACAACCCAGTTGTTGTACAGGTTGGGTTTTTCGATAAATGTACCCAAGTCTCACCTGGTGCCCTCGCAGAGCAACCTGTTCATAGGTGCTGTACTGGACACAACTGTATGTCGCGCATTCCCTCCTCCTCAAAGGATTCGCGACATACAGGAAATGATTCCTTTATTTCACAATGGAGCGGTCGTTCCAGTCCTGAAGGTCCTTCGTCTGCTCGGTCTGTTGGCTTCCTGCATTCTGTTGGTCAACCATGCACGCTGGCACATGAGGGCACTCCAGTGGTGCCTCCACAGGCAGTGGTATCAACACAATGGAAATCTCAGGGAGTCAGTGAGGATCTCCAGAGAAGCTGCGGCGGATCTGTCTTGGTGGGGCGTGGAAGGCAACCTGTCTCAGGGGAAGCCTTTTCATCTGCCTCCTCCGGTGGCCACAGTAATAACGAATGCATCCACTCTAGGGTGGGGTGCTCATCTGGGGGATCTGGAGATCAAGGGTCTTTGGTCTCCAGACGAAAGGTTGCTTCATATCAACCTTCTAGAATTGCGGGCGATACGTTTGGCGCTCAAGGCCTTCCTCCCTTCCCTTCGCGGTGGGTCGGTCCAGGTCCTGACGGACAACACGACCGCGATGTGGTACATCAACAAGCAGGGAGGAGTGGGGTCGCAGTGTCTCTGCAGAGAGGCTCTGCGCCTCTGGTCCTGGGTTCAGGACCATCTGATTTGTCTGATTGCGAATCATCTGGCCGGAGTTCTGAACGTGCGTGCAGACAGTCTCAGTCGGCAGTTCTCGGCCGACCACGAGTGGAGGCTTCACCCAGAGGTGGTTCGTCACGTCTTTCGGACGTGGGGGATTCCTCAGGTGGACCTGTTCGCCACTCGCGAGAATGCTCACTGCCTGTCTTTCTGCAGTCTCCAGTATCCGATGCAAGGAGCCTTGGGGGACGCGTTTCAGTTGAATTGGGGAAGTCAGCTCCTTTACGCGTTTCCTCCCATACCTTTGATTCCTCGGGTTCTGAGGAAGATTCGCCAAGACCGGGCCCAAGTCATATTGGTCGCTCCGGACTGGCCAAGAAGGGTGCGATATACAGATCTTCTCCACCTCTCCTCTCACCCGCCGCTCCGTCTCCCTCTCAGGGCAGACCTCCTCTCTCAGATGGAGGGGCAGGTTCTACACCCCCACCTCCAGACCTTACACCTTCATGCCTGGAGATTGAACGGGGCAACCTGAATTCCTTTTCTCTCCCGCCTGACGTGGTGGATGTCATCTTGTCAGCCAGGCGTGACTCCACTAAGTCCATCTATTCATATAGATGGTCAAAATTTGTCACGTGGTGTGGGGAGAAATCTATTGACCCTTTGAGAGCCCATTTGTCTGATGTTCTCCAGTTTGCCCTCTCTCTGGCGCAGCAAGGGCTTGCTGTTGCCACAGTTAAGGGCTATCTTTCTGCGCTGTCGGCATTTCTCTGCTTGCCTGACCAGCCATCTCTTTTTAAATCTCCTGTAGTTTTAAGGTTTTTGAAGGGCCTCACAAATAAGTTCCCTCCTACTCTTTTTATTGTGCCTCAGTGGGACTTAAATCTTGTTTTGACCTTTTTAATGGGTGCTCCTTTTGAGCCTCTTCACAAATGTCCTATGAGGCTTTTGACTCTTAAGACAGTCTTCCTCGTTGCAATAGCCTCAGCAAGGAGGGTAAGTGAGCTTCAAGCTCTTAGTTCCAAGCCCCCATTCTTGACCATTCATGCTGATCGAATGGTTCTTAGGACCAGGGCTGCTTTTCTCCCAAAGGTGGTATCTCCTTTCCACCTTGGTCAATCCATTACCCGTCCTACCTTTTATCCTCCCCCGCACCCTTCCAAGGAGGAGGAGAGGTTACACCGTCTGGACCCCAAAAGGGCGGTGTCTGTTTACCTGGACAGATCTAAAGACTGTCGATTGGATGACCAGCTCTTCCTTGGGTTTGCTGGCTGCAAAAGAGGAAGAGCTGTCCATAAAAGAACTTTGTCAAGATGGATCATCCTCTGTATAAAGATCTGCTACTCTTTGGCTGGTAAGGAAGGGTATAAGGGCTCATTCTACAAGAGCTAAATCTTCATCCTCAGCATTGGCTAGAGGTGTTCCAGTAGAGGACATTTGTAGGGCGGCAACTTGGTATTCCCGCCACACTTTCGCGAAGCATTACTGCTTGGATTCCGAAGTGAGGAGGGACGGCCACTTTGCGCGTTCTGTCCTTCAGGATTTCCTGGTTTAGAAGAGTGGACACCCTCCTCCGGGAGTGGGGACTGCTGTGGGACTCTATTCACAAGGTGAGGAATCCACACGGCAGATGTATCTATCAGAAGAACAAGTTACTTACCTTCGGTAACGCTTTTTCTGGTAGATACAATATCTGCCTGTGGATTCCTCACTGACCCACCCGCCTCCCCGTTGTCCACTCTTCTTTACCAGTATATCTGTATTGTATTTATTTTATGGTCAAGAATATGTTTGCTTACATTTGCTTCGCACTGTGTGTGTTATTTTGACAATCGTGTACTGTGTATGCTATGTACATTACTACTGTCACTGGTCCGTCCGTGTGCCTCGAAGGCACGGAAAAAAGGGCGGAACTGATGTCATCACGCCGGCGTGGGCCTATAATAGGCGTCGGTGATGTCAGCGGAGTCGCGAGCGATGCCGTGTCTCTATGACGTCCAAGTCCACGTCGGCGCGAGGCTACGAAAAGAATTTCCAAATGTTGCTGACGCAAGGGGATATTCACAAGGTGAGGAATCCACAGGCAGATATTGTTTCTACCAGAAAAAGCATTACCAAAGGTAAGTAACTTGTTCTTTAGGACAACTGAGACTCCTTCTGGAGCACCTTGGTACACAAGAAGTTTCAGGGGCTCCCTGTACCAGTTATACTTCCTTCAATGGGTTTATCCCTGGTGCTGACTGACCCTGTTAATATGCCATCCAGGCAAATGCTGGTGAGTGTTCATGATTACACTCATACCCTTTGAGACATGGCCTGTGAGATTTTGCCAGCCATTCCTAATGAATTCAGGGAACCCTTTCCCAGACAGTCCAAGATGGGCAACAAAGTCCATGTTTTGGGGCAGCCTGACCCAACAAGAAGACTGGGTCGCGCCATTGACACTAGTGTTGTGATCAAATGTCGGGAATGGATGTGTGCAATGGAATTCTCTGGTGGTGATCCTTAAGGATATGACATTTGACGGTTCCAGCGTTTTACCCGAAAAAGGCGGATTTGACTCTGGAGTGCTTTAAAGACAACCGTGTTATGACCCACTCCATATAGTTCCTTTCACTGGCCATCATGTCCACCACCAGTACCGAATATTCGGATTGATACATCTAACCTCAGATTCCTCTTTTTGGAATATTCCCTAGGTGCCAGACTGACTCCAGTGAGTTTTTGTAGTGGTGCTCCAGTGCATTGTTAGGTGCTATAGGATTCCATAGCACCCTAGAAGAGACTGAGCAGAGCATATACGTGCCACTCCTGTAGACTGACGTCAGTTTGTTTCTTTCCACACTTTCAGATGAGGATCTGGAGCTCTGTTACAAATTTGTCTGTTTTCTAAAGGCTTCCAAACTTTATCATGAAGTGCTGGGGAATAATGTCCCCACCAAAAATTACAAGTGGCAAGCTATACCCTAACTGCAGATAGCAGATGTTGGTCACAGACATGCACAAGGTGTGTCTTTGGTGCTTGGACCTGTACACAATCCAAATTGTGGGTCTGCTCCCACTTGAGTTCCTGTTCCCTCTTCAAGGTGCTGTCCTCTGTTAATTCAAAGACTAAGTCGCCAGACAAGTTGCACCAGAAATGCAAGAAGTCGAAGCTGGACTTGACCCTGTCTTATCTCTCCTTCTCCAGGGAGAAGTCATACATTCAGCACTTCAAAAGACCGACTTGGCCACCATCATCCAACTCTGTTCCAAGTCTTATGCCAGCAGACTCTGAGTTTGCCAGGGCATTGTTGGAAACCGGGAGGGGAAGTTGTATGTCGCCATCCACAAGAAAACGTTGCAGCCTTCTCATGGATCTCACTCTTGCTTAAAGTCGCAAGCACATGCGAGTTCCCAGGCCATTCCCTTGACCATTCCACTTCCCGCTCAAAGTCATCCAGTGAGTTGAAGTACATGTTCAAACGCAAGCATAGGAAAGTGAAGTGGATTTAACCCTGTCACTCAGACTCCAGAGAAGAGGCATGAGGGTATCAAGATGTAAGTTGTACTCCATTGAGCTCGCCGGCCACAGAACAGATTCCTTAATTGGTTTTGACATGCCCAAAGTTTCCCGTACCATTGTCAACACTGCAGCAGAGTGAGGTCTTCAAAGACACCATGCTGCAAATTTTCAGTGTTCTCCATTTGGTGCACCTTTGAGCTCGACGGAACAGTAGGAACCTGCATTCAGATTACCACTGGTGGGTCTCTCCCCGGTGCCAACTATACCCTTGGTAGTGCACCAGGCACCCCACTCCAGACAGCCTTATTGGACAGGCCCTATCCTAAGTCATTTCCAATCATTTCTCCAGATAGAGAATACAAACTGATTGATACGTGTGGTAGACATTTTTTTTCTTCTGCCAGTCTGGCACTGCGATCTGTAAGTCTGACTATTGGGATGAAACACCTATGTATTTTGGGATATAGCCAGCGAGATCTTGCCAGCAGTCCCAGAGGATCTTAGGATCTCTTTAGCCCAGGCAATACATGATGGTCAGTGAAGTGGATTCAACCCTGTCACTCAGACTCCAGAGAAGAGGCATGAGGGTATCAAGATGTAAGTTGTACTCCATTGAGCTCGCCGGCCACAGAACCGATTACTTAATTGGTTTTGACATGCCCAAAGTTTCCCGTACCATTGTCAGCACTGCAGCAGAGTGAAGTCTTCAAAGACACCATGCTGCAAATTTTCAGTGTTCTCCATTTGGTGCACCTTTGAGCTCGACGGAACAGTAGGAACCTGCATTCAGATTACCACTGGTGGGTCTCTCCCCGGTGCCAACTATACCCTTGGTAGTGCACCAGGCACCCCACTCCAGACAGCCTTATTGGACAGGCCCTATCCTAACTCATTTCCAATCATTTCTCCAGATAGAGAATACAAACTGATTGATACGTGTGGTAGACATCTTTTTTCTTCTGCCAGTCTGGCACTGCGATCTGTAAGTCTGACTATTGGGATGAAACACCTATGTATTTTGGGATATAGCCAGCGAGATCTTGCCAGCAGTCCCAGAGGATCTTAGGATCTCTTTAGCCCAGGCAATACATGATGGTCAGGATGCAGCTAAGTATATTTTCCAAACAGATCTTGATACCACAGATCTCCTTGGCTTTGTGGTCGGTACCAGTGCTGTCCTTCGTAGACAGTCCTGGAAAAAGTCTACTGGGTTTTCCTTACTCCCAGGTTGGAGATCCATCGTGTCTGACAGGTAGGTCTTGTAAGTTTCTGAAGAGCATAAATCCCTTCTGCTACAGAAAGTATGCCTGGTGTTCTCCATATATGCCGTAGAGAGGGTACCGGATTGGAAGAAAGGTGGGGGTACTTACTCTCGCAAATTCTGTGTCCCAAAACAGGATGAGGTCCTCAGGCCTGTCTTGGGCCTCCATCCTTGAACGTCTTCCTGCAGAAGGAAACATCCAAAATGCTCACACTGGCCCGATTCTCTTTGCTCTAGACCCAGGTGACTCAATAGTGTCCATTGACATGCAGAATGTTTATTTTCACATACCATCCTACAGTGCAACAGGATGTAACTGCTGTTCATGGTGGACTGGGAGCATTTATAGTTCGCCGTGATCCACTCTGGCCTTACCAGCACCCCTTGGGTGTTCACAAAAATGATGACTGTGGTCACTGCCCAGCTTCGGAGGTCCGCAGTTGCTGTTTTCCCATACTATGAAGTATGGCCATTGGTGGCAGTATAGCCACGGTCAGTCGTGGGTCACCTACGATGATGGCAGACCTTTTGAAATAGTTTGGTTTCATCATAAACAAGCCGAATTCCCACCGGATTCCTTCTCACAGGCTTCTCTTCATGTGGGTGATCCTTGAAATGGTCAAGTTGAGAGATTTCCCTCTGCAGCAAAGAATCCAGGACATTTAGGCTGTGATCCCAGTGTTTCAGGTTCTATCCTAGAGTCAGGCTCTAATGCTTTTTGGTTTCTTTGCCTTGTACATGCTCTGTCAACCACGCCTGGTGGCACATACAGGACCTGCGGTGGACCCTGAAGTCCCAGTTGGTCCAGCATCCAACCCCCCTTTCTGACATCTAGGCCTCTGATGAGACAGCTCAAGGTCTGCAGTGGTGGGTAAACGACCGCAGTTTGTCCTGTGGAAGGCCACATCCCCTTTCCTACCCAGTGCTAACAGTGGTGGTAGATACATTACTGCTGGGTTGGCAGTGAGGATCAGACTCTGGTCTCCATTGGAAGGCCAGCTCCACACCAATCTACTGGAGCTGTGGACCTTTTGCCTCGCCATGAAGGATTTTCTGATGTCTATCAAGTTGAGGCTGGTGTAGGTTCTCACGGACAACACCACTGCCATGTGATTCTGCAACAAACCGAGCATAGTGGGGTGTTCGGTCCTATACCAGGAAGCTTTGCATCTGTTCAGGTGGCTCAGGCTCCAGGGTATCTTTCTGGTCACCTGCCAACTGGTGAGGGCCCTGAATGCCAGCAAACAAACTGAGCAGACATCATCTGGCATATCACAAGTGGCATCTTTAGCCTAGGTAGGTGGCATGAAGCGTATTTCCCGACGTGGCGAGTAGCTGTACTCTACGAATCACAAGGATCGAGATTAGCTAGAGCACCATGTAAGGGGCATGATGCCCGACATCAGCGGGTGACCACTAGTGGATCCTGAATGAATATAAGGCAAACCCCTAGAGAACGAAGGACTGGTAGGTCAGGGAAAAGGGGGAGAAAGAAACAATATCATGTAGAAAAAACCCTATTGACCTATTTTACTTTACTTGCGGCTAACTTTAGCTCCTACATTACGTGGACTGCCACAAGATCACTGGTTTTGTATACACCTTTTCAATAACTTTTTTAATTTCTTTTGAGCACATTATTGCATAATCAACAGCCATAGGTCTTGAGGAAAGCCACCACACCTTTTTCTCAGGGTATTAGGACGAAACAAGGCATTTCTGTATGTCTTCCTCCCACTTTCTGTACTGTGAGGAAACAGCTGTTAGATAGTCTCCACCGAAGAGCATGTTACCAAAGTTAAGTAACTTGTTAGTTTTAACACTTTTCCAAATCGCAAACTCGGGTGTTAATGCTCGGGGTATGACAGTAACATTCCCAAATCAGTTCTATGATGCCTTTAAGTTTGTTAGGCTTCTGCCTCTGTTTCAATTGAATGTCATTGTAGATCAGGTGAAGTTCTTTGTTGAAGAATGAGAACATGGCGTTCACAGCTCTTGTAAAGAGTTTACATTGGCATATATGTATTCAGGCTTCCTAAGCTGGGTAAGAATTTTCCAGAGTTCTTTCTGATGAGCAATTCATCTTCAGTCACAGTAGTGTATCCTTTCGTACTAGATTAAAACACATGTAAGCCTTCTATTTCTCTCAATCGTAGATTTGGCTCTACTTTCTTTTGGTTTCTCTCTTTTTGGACCTTAGTTGCTCATTTACTTTTAGCTGGAGCAACTCTTGTAACTTCTTCACTCATATCTGTTTTAAATGGCCTCTATGTTATTTGCAACTTCCATTTCGGGTTTCTGATTACAAAGGAATTCCTAAAATGAACTAATTAGGGGGCATGCGTCCATAACTTTATCAGGTGAACATATGGTAACTTTACAGTATGACCTACTACCTGAGCAGGTCCCTCAAACCTTTTGAATACTTTTCAGTTCTCGAGATGTGTCATTTGTTTTCCGAGGATGTGTGAATTATTACATGAGCTATAGTAAACCTCTTCTTGGCAAAGCAGCTTTTTGGCCTTGTGTTTTAACACAATGTCATCTGCATCAGGTCCTTGACTTCAAATCTTTGTTGATTTCTTCTACCACAGGGAGCAGAAAGCTAACAGGAATTTACACCAGCAAATGGAACAAGGCACTGAACAGATAAAAAATCAGACTTTCACAGAACTGATTTCAGAACTGCGAGCAGCACAGGTACGGTATTATATGGTGTGGAGGTCGAGAGGAGTGCTTATGTTTTTCAGTTTTTCAACCACAGTGCTGTTTTCATATGAAATAACTTCGAGTTTCAAATCAGTGTAAAAATAGATGTTGATGATAGGTTCCATTAATGAAAAATAGCATCATAAGACAGTTTAATAGCAGACATGGTGCTGTAAATCTGAGCTGCAACATTACTGCCGGACCTTGCTGTGTCACATTGCTGCATTTTCATATTTCAAGATAGTGCTTTGATGCAGAGACTATCAGCTTGGCAAATAAACCAGTGAAGCCTGCACACAGAAGGCCAGGGACATTTGGCAGTTTTATTTATTTATTTATTTATTTTATAAAGTTTTATATAGCGCAAACTTGACCCAAGAGGGTATCAAAGCGCTTTACATTTAGGATCGTTGTGTTACAAGTTACATCAGATACAAAAGCATAGTAATGAACAGTACACATAAAACAATGTTACAGTAATTCGAAGGAGGGAGGGGAGGAAGGAGTAATAGCGGGGAGACGACGAGGAACAATGCCCAATGTCCGGCTGAGTAGGTGACGGTCAAGGGGGAAAACTAGGCCCAGACTCCTCATTAGCTGTCAAACAGCTCCACTGATCATCAGCCATGTTACTCAGGTCTCAGCGTTTCAAGAAAAAACAGTTTTTAGTTTAATTGATTTGCGAAGGTTATATAGCGCTATCTAGACCCGAAGGTATCAGAGCGTATAACCAGGGGAGCGTTGCATTATAAGGTACATCAAAAGGATTATAAAGCGCTGGCTAGACCCGTAGGTATCACAAGTGCTATGGCAGAGGAAGATTGCGTTACAAAGTACATCAGTTACAATGGCGTAGAAAGGTACAGTAAACAAACAACGAGGTTGAGAGAATTTATAGGAAAAAGAGGGGAGGAAGAAGCCTTAGCAGGGAGACTAGGTCCAAAGTCCGGAGAGACAAATAGAGAGGGAAAGGGGAGAGGTGGAGTGAGAGGGGAGAGGAAGAGGGGGAAAAAGGAAAGAAGATAAAGGGACAGTCAGCCCAAGGATCGTGTGGGTAGGTACCGGCCGAGAAGTTCGCCAGAAGCGCCAGCTGGTAACGGCGGCACCTGCTCTTCGCCAGGGTCCCGACCGCCTGCTTCTCCAGCAGCAGGCTGGCGTTCCTCCAGGGGGCACTGAGGTTGGCGCCAGCGGGCACCAGGCAGCGGTGTTCCGGGGTGGCGGACAGGAAAACCGCCGAGAGCCCGTTGAAGCCGTTGGGGATGATGCTGGCACTGAGCAGGAAGAAGATGGTGCGCTGGAAGGGCCCCCACTCTCCCAGGAAGGCAGTCTCCTTCTCGTAGTCTCGCATGGCAGCGCTGGGACCGGAGGTGCAGCGCCAGGTACCGGCGGCCACCTGAGGCTTAGCCTGGCGCAGAGCCGCATAGAGCAGGTGCTGGAGAGCGAGAAGCTTCCGCTTCAGCCTGGGGTTTTGATTGTCTCCCCATGTCCCCACTGCTGTGGTTGTCCTGACTGGTAGTGAGACAGATCATGGGATCACTCTGGAGCTGCTGCTGTCTCTTCAGGGTAGTTAGGTGAAGACCCCTATGATGTGGCCTCTTGAAGAAGAGATAGCCGCCATTTTAGGGTCAGGCAATGCTCCACCTGTTCACCTCCCCACTCAGTTTATTTTGATGATAGGAGACCCCCTCACCTTTAATCCATTTCTCTGTAAGCACTTCATTCCTGTTTGCCCCCTCCGCGTAGAAGCCACTCCTCACATCAGCTGTTACACACATGCTGCGCCGCTACCGTGGTAAGCGTCTCTGCCCTCTTCTCCGACAGCCTGGCTTTGACCTTTTTCACTGCTGTCTGATGACCGGGCTGCTTCTATGAAATTGAAGCGCTTTGGGCAGCAATCATACAGTATGGGTATTCTCAGCGGCGGGGTATTGTGCAACGTCTTGAATAACGTTTTTGCCCGATCTAAGCCGCCATTTGCATTTTGGTAAAGCGCGAGATTGTGCTGGATGCGGTCAGACTGCGGGGGTCATCTAGACGTAAAATAATGAAGGCTGTGGGCAATAATTGGTCATGCTGCATGCCGCAATGACCTCTAGCACTCACCTTGTAGTAGGAGGTAGGTCAGCAAGTTGATCATGTCAGCACCATCATTCCGCGGCGATCGTAGCAGAAGGCGGACGCCATCTTGATTTGCACTCCGATCTCTGCGCGCTTTACCTCCGAAGTCGGTTTATAGATGTGCCGAGTCCAGAAAGCAGCTCACTGCAGCATAATTGGAATGCACCCACATTCCGACGCCCAAATCGATGTAGTAGGTTTGCTTTCAGGTGCCTCCTGCATGTATTTATGACGGATGTTGGTCCCGGTGTAATATGTGGTATCCCCTCGGGGAACTGCTTCAAGCTTTGTCCTTTTATAGATGTCTGTGACTGATTGAGCAGAGAGTCCAGTATTGTTTCTTTGAGACATGTACCTATTGTAATAACTCACCAGTTAATAAAATCTCAATACCTGAATGTCAGTTTCTTATAAGAATCTGGATTTGTTTAAATGATTTAATCCTATGGGCCTTATGGTAAAAACAATGCGCTGATAAAAGCTGATCAAATCAATTTGCCAACACACCCTTTTTTGCTACTTGTGTCACTGAGAAGATAACAACAAACATTGGCAATGCTAATAAGTATTGTCTTTCCCATAGCAGTAGTACCTCAAGCTAGACTACATGCCCCTCTTGAGTCATAAACTACAGCTGGAAGTCTTTAAGCAGTCTGCAGTACCGTACTTCAAGACTTTACTAGATCTCCCTATCATGTTTGATCCAACTGCTTGAAGTCTTTACAAAGCTACAGAACCTGAAGTACTAGATGTTCATTTCATGCTAGATGCATCTGCTTAAAATGCCCTTCTCAAAGCTGAAGCGCTGTGGATTTTACATAAAAATGTATATATTCTCCACAATCTCAGAAGCAGCTATATTGAAGTCTGGGTAATTGTACAATGATTATAACATTATATGACACAACATTTTCTAAAATATGTTATGGAAATCCGTTTATGATATTAACAATACTTATGTTTCACACAGTTAAAAAATATTTTTGAAATTACATTTTCCATTTATACATTCAAATTGTATCAAATGAGATGGAAGTGATAGAGGACCCTTTTGGACTCAGATTTGATGGTCTTGTAGTCCATTATATTCTATCATTTAACAGAACCGAAGTCCAACATATTTCGCAGGTAAATTTCCATTTTAATTCCCTCATCTCACGTACATATGATCAGTCGAATATGTATTCTCATTATTATAGTGACATGTCATTTAGGGTTTGAGCAACAATCATCCTAGTTGCTAACTGGGAACTCTGTGAAACTAATTTAAATAATGTTATAAAAACTAAATTAGCTCAGTTGATCTTACTTTGAACATCTTTGATTATATGAAATATGGTTGATAATATTTGAATTTTACTGAAGACAAAGGAAAACATATTCAAGTAATATATGGCATGACGATTACCTATTTATACTTCAAACCCATTTTTAATGAATCTTGAATCTGTATTGTATTATACTGCTATTCAGTGTCACTATGGCAAGTTCTCCAGATAGTATAACTGCAAGCACAATCCCTCTTGACCATCCGGTCACTCACAGAGGGCCCTTAAGTACACCATGACCATTTACACTGAAACAATAGACCCTGAAGTAGGTAAAGTTTTCTTTAGAAAGAATTTTAGAAGAATTTTTTACATTGATGAATAAAGCTTGAACTCTGGTATGTTGGTATTTGCAGGTGTGATCTGAGACCTTACCACATTGAGTTAGATAGCTAGCAGTGAATCCTACAAATCTAACAATGTAACCTCATAATAATGTTAACATAGCAAAAAAACAGAATATTAATCAGTTCATTATAGGGGTTGAGACTTGGCAAGAATAATGATATTAAACTCATGATTCCAACAGTTTCAGAACCAGATTAAGGGAGATAATACTTTTATCATCATCATCATCTCAAACCATAGTAAGTGGTCTTAATAATATGGAGCTCTTCTGCAGGGCAGTACCAAGGTGAATGCCTTTTGTGAACAAAAGTGCACAATAACAAAGGAGTGTTAAGATCTCCTACTTGGAAGAAAGAGTAAATTAATTTAATGTTCACAAGTTTTATTACAGTACATTAGAAACAGAACCAACTTCTGTTGATGAAGATGATTTAATCATATTCGAAAGTTACATTTTAGTTTGAGCAATGTGTCATTAATCAATCATGCATCTGAACAGAACCTTCCTTATTAGCTCTCCAGGCGGTCTTAGAAGAAAGAGTACTGTAAGTTAATATTCTCAAGTCTTATATTATATTTAGAATAGAAGCACTTCCAGGCAGAAAAGACTCCACCATATTAAAAAACCACATAAGCATTCCATTTTAATTTAAGCAATGTGCCATGAATCAATCTCGCATCTAAACAAGAATTAGTGTTATTGACAGAGAATTCTAACTTCAGATTGCTCAACCTTTGAAGATCCCCAGGAACCAGACTGGGCCCAGAACGTTTGTGTGATAATTCTTTTGCATGCAAACAGGCGGCATAATACGCCACGGTGCTACCTCATGCCTCTCCACTGAATGTGACGTTGGAACCAGTATCTGTAGATACTCGCGCTGGTGTCAGTTCCTTTCTTTCTGAGCCAACTGACGAAGATCTGGAGCTCCAACTGTCAAGGGACATGTTTTACTTTTCTCATTAAAAATCTTCATCAGTATGCAGATATGTCCCCAAAACCTACAAGGTTTAAACCTTGTAAGGACTGGACCTGATAGATGTTGGTTACAGATCCTCATGACTCCTTTCTTTGGTGCCTTGGCTCCAGTCATGGCCAAGATGAACAAAAAGGTAGCCTATGACCATGAGGCGAAGCTTGCTGTCTCAGAATTGAGGAAGCTGAAGACCCATTCCCAATCACAGTCCAGGGCCCGGCAATCCTGATTGAAGTCGAAGGTGCAGACACACTCTGGTTCCCAAGGTCGCTCTTGTGATTGGTCTTCAAAGAAGTGAGGAAAGCCAAAGAGGAGCTGTAAAAACAAAAAATCCAAACATGGATCACCTGCGTCTCTTCACTCACGCCATTGTGAGTCATATAATCCCAAGGAGCTGTTCTCCCTCTACGATGGCTTCAGTGATGATCCTGTAATAAATTCCTTTTGAACAGGTAGCAACACCAGAACAAATCCAACAGCTTGAGTTTGCTATGGACAAGATTTTTATTTTCACACTGGATCCCACTGGAGCGCCTTCAGGACTTGAGAGAGCCTCCAGTTGGTTTACCATAGGCGTCTTTGTCCTGTACCTCACCTGTGCCCTTGGACCTCATTTAGGACTTGTTCCATCTTCGGATCCAACAATACCTATGGCCCCATTGACATCACCATGGATGTCTTCACGGTTGCTGGCACGACCTACATTATTGCCTTTGACTGCTTTGAAACTGATGCAAGTGGAGGATCTGATTCTGCAGTCAGATTTTGAGACACATATTCCGCAGCCTAGTCCTCTTGACTCTATGCTCAATTTGAACCGGACTATATTGGAAGAGTTTCTTTTTGATAAAGAGAACATCTTTATCAACAAGAAGACATTTTTGAAGATCTACACCATGGAAGTGGTCTGGATATCTCACTAGACATTGGCCTTTCTATGCCAAATCCTTCAGTTGCTACTGAATTGACTTCATTTTCTTCGGTTTTTAGGTGAGCAGCTGAGATTTTTTTACATTATCTTACCCTGACAGGAAGTTAAAGCAACGCTACTGATGGAGATTTTAAACCTTATCAATCTTCACAAGAACCTTTATTACTATTTAATGAGGCTCTTACTAATTTACTAATGGGCACCTGGATAAAATCAGAATAGAATAGACAAGTGGCAAGAAGACAGACCAGCCCATGAAGAACAGATTTTTTTTTACTACAACACCCTACTTCAGAGAGTCTTGTGGAACATGCATCTACAAGTAATACAAACTCAAATGCTTTCTTTACCACTCCTTCAGATAGGGAAACATTGATAATGGAGGCTTTTGCACTAAGAATGTTTTTCTTCAACCAGCTTAGCTCTCAGATTGGTAAGAAACCTCATGTCTCCTCGGGAGATATTCACATGCCTTATGGGATAAAGTGGCAGATGTTCCTCCTGTGGTCTCAGACGAAGTTTTCCGAATATTAGTCTTTGATCATAGATGGACAGGATGTTGCAAAAGTTTCACTACAGACTCACGGTTAGACACCACTGATTTTCTTATTAGAGCAGTTGAAACAAGTATGGTGCTTAAGTGCCGTGCCTGGATTTAATCCACAGGGTTCTTCTTCGAAGTCCAACAGTCACTTATGGATAGGCCTTTTGATACTGGTGGCTCTTTGGAGAAAAAGCAGATTCACCCGCCCTTGAAAGATTAAAGGAGAACAAGGTCACTGCTGGCTCTCTGGGCTTAGCTGCACCAACTAGGCACATTCCCCTAAAACAGAGACCTTTTTGCAGGTTTTGAGAGCGGTTATCTGCAGAGACAGTATCTGTTTCATCAATTAGTCCTTTAGAGGACAAGTTCAGAGAACTGGCCAGCAGCGCTCATGTTCCAGGGGCAGCTTTCTGCCCAAGGTTCATCTTTCCCCCTCTACAGCTATTGGAAAACTGCTTTGATTTAGTCTTGGCAACACATGTTCCACCGGTTGGAGGTTAGATCACCTTTTACCTTCCCGCATGGAGGATCATCACCTCAGATCAATGGGTGCTCAAGATAATGAAACATGATTAGTCCCTACCCTTTCATGTTTTCCAGACATTCCACCCACACCACATCTCCTGCAGGACCACTTGTCTATACTATACAAAAAGAACCATCTAGATAGAATTTCTTATGTATTAAGATCTGCTATGGGCTGTCAAGAAAGCATCCCCTAGAAGGCCTCCATGCTCATTCCGCCTGTGAGAAGGCTGGTACCACTGCTGTGGCACTCTTTGTGCCAGTTCCGGACATTTGACAGGCTGTGATTTGTGGATCTCTCCACACATTCACCAAGCATTACTGCCTGGATAGACAGGTCCGGCGATATCAACACTTAAATTGATCTGTTCTGCAGGGTTTGCTGGTCATTTGCAGACTCACTTTTGGTATCTATTCAAAAGGTGAGGAATCTATAGTTAGATGTCTCTATCAGAAGAACAAGTTATCCAGTATTATGGGTATCTTTCATAGATTCACATGCCTGAATCATTCCCCGTCGTCGGGGTGGGAGTCACCGGTATATAAAAACAGTAATGTCATAAAGACATATACATACTAATAGGCCAGAGGCCTCACATTAGTAACCTATCCAAGTCCTTTTGTAAAAAGGACCAAACTTTGGCCAGGAGTCAATCAGCTACTACCACCCTCTAGAACCTTCCTGGAAGGAGCCCTAGTCCCTCAGATTTTCTACCGCACGTCGTGCTAAGGGAGTCTCCACTGAGCTCTGCTCAGTTTTCTGGTATTTTTGGATTATTTCCATATTTTTCTTTTCAAGATTATTCTTGTTAAGGAGTGCTAGAGCAGCTATGTCTACCACTCCTAAAAAAGGGCTCTTTAGACCCTGTGCCTCGTGTAGTAAGCTGAGACTGCACGTGGATGACAAATATGAAGACTGCCTCTACTGTCTGTATCCTGAACATTCTGCCAAGGAATGGAAAGTCTGCCGCACTTTCTCTGTCAAGACTTTAAAAGACAGAGAAGGTCGCCTGCTCCTGTGGCTTCAGAGACTAAAGGACAAGGATCAAACAGTCTCCTCAGGTGAGAGCGAGTGTTCCTTCAGGAGCTCACACTCCTCAGCCAAAAGGCCAAGACAGACATCTCCAGGTCCGTCTGATGTGCCACCTCAGAAGAAGACGCCAAAGTCTTCAGAGGGTCCTCCAAGGGCAATGACAGTTAAGACTTCTTTTCAGGAAACCACCTTTAAGAAGCCTGTGCTGGTGTCTTCTGCCTTGCCTGTGACAGCGTCGACAGTAACCATCTCTGTGACGACAGCTTCAACCTTCACCACCTTGTCGACAACTACCTCAGCTTCGTCGTCGACGGGTAGGTCGATTTCCTCAATAATTCCTGTCAAAAAAGCATCTACGACGCTTCCGTCGACGATAGTTTCAGCGTCGACGAAGTCAAAATCATTGTCGTCGACGAAGGTCCCATCGCCGTCGACGAAGATCAAAGTCAACGTCGACGAAGGTCCCGTCGACGACGAACTCGTCGATGTCATCGTCGACGAAGCCATCGACGAAGCCGTCTACGTCGACTCCAGCGTCGACAAAGCCGTCGACGAAGAAGCCATCGTCGACGACGCTACCGTCGACGCCGTCGTCGACGAAGACTACAGAGATGTCTGCTGTAGCTGACAGCATCCCACCGCTGATGACCACCCCGTCGACGGGCCCGTCGACTGAGGAATCTCCTAAGCTGAAGTGTATTTATACACACTTCAAGATGTCAACGCGTACGCTGACGCCAGAGACTACATCTCCTAGCAAGGTCCAGCCACTGCTGCCGGTCCACTTTCTGGAGACTGAGGATTCTGATGATGGGGCCTTGTTCCACACTGCAACAAGTCCTTCACAACTC
Source organism: Lissotriton helveticus (assembly GCF_964261635.1). Classification (NCBI taxonomy): domain Eukaryota; kingdom Metazoa; phylum Chordata; class Amphibia; order Caudata; family Salamandridae; genus Lissotriton; species Lissotriton helveticus. Next base: position 689,525,012 of record NC_136067.1, on the reverse strand, counting down.
AATGTAAAGGTCCAAGAGGTTTCGGACTATGAAGACCTTGGTCAGGCAGAAGTGCCATGCCAGTAGGAATAGCAACCGCCTCCGCAGCCTAAGGTGTGCCTCCCGGCCTCAATAGTCACGGACCTTCAATTCCTCATAACGGACTACAAGCAGCGGTTTCCGCCTACTCCGCCTCCTTCATGGTGCCTCAAACTCTTGTGACACCAGCTCCTCTTCCTCGCCCTAGACCGCCACCACTGGTCATTCGCCAGGACCCTGTGACTTTTCCCACTCTACAGTCTTCTGATGAAGAGGAGGAGGAAGCAGTAGGAGAAGACGAAGAAGGTCAACAGGAGGAAGGTGAAATACAGGATGACGAGTGGGACGAATATGTCATTGAACGTCCGGCTTCCCCAGACCAGGCTCAGGCGGATTAACCCCCAGAAGATATCGGGGGATTTCATAATGTCGTGGAGAGAGCAGCAGCGAGGTTCAAAATAGAGATGACCACGCAGCCTCAGGATTGCTTCCTATATGACTTCAAAGAGCCGTTCAAGACGACGGTTCGGTCAATCCCTATTATCGATTACATCAAGGACCAAGGGATAAAGATAATGAAAAAACCCTCATCTTTCCAACCAGTGCCGATCAGGCTTGATAAAAAGCAAAAGGCCCCAGATTCAGCTCTGGCATGCCTAACAGGCCATACCAAACCGGACTCCGTTATCACCCAAGCCGCGCAGCGGAAATCCAACAACCCAGCTGCTACGCTGACGGCGCCTCCGGACAAGGAGGGCCGTAAACTGGATAACATCGGGAAGAGATTCTCGTCGATGTCGGCCCTTACGGTCAGGGCGGCAAACTCGCTAGCGCTTCTAGGGCGTTACAATCGCCAGATGTGGGCGGATGTTGCCCCATATCTAGGCACACTGCCAGAAGAGCAGAAAGAAGAGGTAAAGAAGATCCTCCTTGAGGGAGAGCGGTCCGCCTCGGAAATGATTGACGTGGCGATGGATATCGCCTCAACAGGATTTCGGCAGCTAGCGGGGGCAGCGGTCCTTAGACGCCAAGGATGGCTTAAGTCTACCACCTTCCGGCCTGAGGTACAGTCCAAAATACTGGACATGCCGTTTAACGGAGACCTGCTCTTTGGGGAGCATATTGATGAAATGCTACAGGGTATCAAGAAAGATACGGAGACCGCAAAAGCATTGGGTACCCTCCAGTTCAGAAATACTTCCTTTCGGGGCTCCAGAGGAAGAGGCCAGCAGACAAGAGGTGGCTATCAGGAATACAAATCCTCCTACGGCTCGTCCCAGCAATACAAGCCTCAATACCAACAGAGGCAGCAACAAGGCCAGTCCTCGTACAATAAGTCTTCCTTTCGAGGGAGGGGAGGTAAGAAGGATATCAGAAGACAATGACTTCTTTCACCTACAGGCCTCCACTTCTTCTCCACATTACGTAGTTGGAGGAAAGATTTCCCACTTCCTACACAATTGGCAAAAAATAACGACGGATCGTTGGGTCCTGCAACTTGTTCGTTTCGGCCATACTTTGGAGTTCGTGGAAACTCCTCCTTCGAACCCCCAGGTCCTATGCAGCACAAGAATCTGCATCTCCTTCAAGCGGAATTTTCACTAATGCTCCAGAAAAGAGCCGTAGAAAGAGTTCCCAGAGGTCAGAGGGGGAAAGGATTCTATTCCCGATTCTTCCTAATACGGAAAAAGGAGAAGAAATGGAGACCTAAATTGGATCTAAGAAACCTCAACGGATACCACAAAAAACAATCGTTCCGTATGGTATCCATTCAGGAGGTGTTACAACTACTCAATTCCAAAGACTTCATGGTATCCTTAGACCTCCAGGACGCCTATTTTCACATACACATCCACAAAAGTCACCGCCAATACCTAAGGTTTGTAGTGGCGGACAGACTCTACCAATTCAGAGTGTTACCATTTGGCCTAAAGTCGGCGCCACGCATCTTTACAAAATGCCTGTCTCCAGTGGCAGTGTACCTTCGACAGCACCATCACCAGGTATTCCCTTACCTGGACGATTGGCTCATCAAGTCTCCTACTCTAGAAGGCGTAAGAGGATCTTCCAACGCTTGTCTTCAGCTCTTCGAGAGCCTGGGGCTTACGCTCAACCAGGAAAAGTCAGTATTGCAGCCCTCTCAACGCCTCACTTTCCTGGGAGCAACTCTGGACACGTATCAGGAGAAGGCCTTCCCGTCAGAAGAGCGTCAGGTCAAACTGAGATCTCTTGCAGCCCTCATTCAGGTCAAGAAGACCATCAAGGTGCGACTTTTCAAGTTGTTACTAGGAATGATGTCCTCCAATATCCTCCTAATACCACACTGCCGACTCCGTATGCGTCCCTTACAGGAGGCGTTATCCTCTCAGTGGATCCAGTGTATGGGATCCTTCGACGATCTGATCAGGATCACTCTGTTCATGGTGAAGGCCCTGCACTGGTGGCTTCAAACAAAAAACCTAAACCAGGGCCTTCCATTCTTACTTCCAATCTCCCCACACGTGATAACAACGGATGCATCATTGGAAGGATGGGGTGCGTTCCTGCAGGAACTTCAAATTCATGGTCAGTGGTCGCTGGCAGAAAAACAGCTCCACATCAACCTGCTCGAGCTGAGGGCAGTATACCTGGCACTTTGAGCCTTCCTGCCTCGGATCTGGAGCTCCCCAGTGCTTGTGAGGACGGACAACACCACCACAATGCACTATTCAAACAAGCAAGGGGGAACTCGATCCATGACATTATCTCAAGAATCACAGCGAATTTGGGAGTGGCTACTCCAACACAACATTTCGCTGAGAGCGGAGTATGTCCCAGGAGCGGACAACACCCTGGCGGACTCACTAAGCAGGCAACGCTCCATTTGTCACGAGTGGGAGCTCGACCAACATGCTCTCGACACAGTGTTCTCCCGATGGGGCAGGCCTCAACTGGATCTATTTGCGACGAAGATCAACGCAAAATGACAACATTATGCAAGTTGGCATCCCCAGAAAGGATCTCTCGGGATGCATTTTCGATGGCATGGTGCAACGTCTTTGCTTACGCTTTTCCTCCATTTCCCCTGATCCCCAGGGTCATCCGGAAACTGAAAGCGGAGCATTGCACCCTGATCCTGATAGCCCCAGCGTGGCCGCGCCAACACTGGTTTACAGAACTACACATTCTGTCACTGGAGCCTTCGATTCCATTCAAGCCTTACCCCCATCTCCTCACTATGAACCAGGGGCAAGTCCAACATCCAGATCCGACATCTCTCAGATTATCAGCTTGGCTCCTGAGTTCAGAGAGTTCCAGGACCTAGATATTCCTCAGGACTGCAGAGTTGTCTTAGCTCGGGCCCTGGCTGACAGTACCATCAAAACGTATTCCCTTAAGTGGAAAAGATTCTGTTTGTGGTGTAAAGCTAACAACCTGCACCCATTCTCGTCATCTCCGGCTCAACTTTTGCCTTACCTGCTTCACCTGGCCAACTCGGGATTGGCCCATGCCTCAATCAAAGTCCACCTGGCAGCCATATCTAGGTTCAGGCGCTCTTCGTCTGGAATTTCCCTATGGTCCAATAGACTGGTCAAGCAGTTTCTGAAAGGCTTATTCAGGACTTACCCTCCAATACAACCTTTACCACCTACATGGCAACTCAATGTGGTCTTGGCTCAATTGATGAAACACCCCTTTGAGCCAATGCATAAAGCAGATCTCAAATACTTGTCATGGAAGACAGCTCTTTTGCTGGCTCTCACGTCGGCAGGAAGAGTGGGTGAACTGCAGGCGTTCTCCATTCAAGACCCGTTTCTTCAGTTCAAACAGGACAGGGTCATTCTAAGAACTAACCCCAAATTCATACCAAAGGTTCCGTCTACTTTTCATCTAAACGAACCTATTGTCCTGAGATCCTTCTTCCCGAATCCATCTTCAGCAGCGGAGAGATCTCTACATTCCTTAGATCTGAAAAGATGTCTAAAATTCTACATTCATAGAACGGAACAATTTCGCAAGTCCAACCAATTGTTTATTGCCTTCAGCAGTCCCAGGAAGGGCCTACCACTGTCAAAGCAGAGCATTTCAAGATGGATCTCTGCGGCCATTGCCTTCTGCCATCAGCAGACGGGACATCCTCTGCCCTCCAAGGTTCGGGCTCATTCCACTAGAGCGGTTTCCACCTCCATGGCGCTCTTTTCTGGGGTGCCCATTGTCGACATTTGCAGAGCGGCCACATGGAAGACACCACATACGTTCACCAAGCACTACTGCTTGGATTCAGAACTTATGAAGGATGCTGCAGTGGGTCAGGCGGTGCTCCGTCATCTATTTCATTAGAGGTGAGCCTTCTTCCTTTCATCCCACCTTTCCTATTACCTAATTGCACATTTCTTATCCTGCTTCTGTTTGCAGTTTATTGCTTTGCACTATTGATAAGTTGTTATCAAGTGTCTTACATGCTATATTATGCGAAATGTGCTGCCTATTGCTTGCTACTCTGATTCAGGCATGTGAATCTATGAAAGATACCCATAATACTGGATAAGAAATGCGTTACTTACCTATAACTGCAGTTATCCAGTATTGGTATCTTTCATAGATTCACATGCAACCCACCCACCTCCCCTGGAAGGGCTCACCTTAGTTCTCTCAGTAGGTACTACTTAGCACTGTGCTTACGAAAATCTGAGGGACTAGGGCTCCTTCCAGGAAGGTTCTAGAGGGTGGTAGTAGCTGATTGGCTCCTTGCCAAAGTTTGGTCCTTTTTACAAAAGGACTCGGATAGGTTACTAATGTGAGGCCTCTGACCTATTAGTATGTATATGTCTTTATGACATTACTGTTTTTATATACCGGTGACTCCCACCCCGACGACGGGGAATGATTCAGGCATGTGAATCTATGAAAGATACCAATACTGGATAACTGCAGTTACAGGTAAGTAACGCATTTCTTACTTAGCTTCGGTATTGCCTTTTCTGGTAAAAAAACCTATCGAACCACAAGTTCTTCACCTAACTTCTCTCCTCTCTGTTATGTGAAATGATTTCATACAGTCCAATTTTAATGAGATACCATCACAACAAAGTCATGCACACTATTTCATTTTAGTTTCTATAGGCTCCATGTCTGTTGGCACGGACAGAACTCAGAAAGAAACTGACACCAGCACAAGTATGTGAAAACGCAGGAGGACAAGAAGATCCGGTGGTGGCAGGAAAGCCCAAAAGCACAACCTGGACCAATCGCAGGCGGATCAACAGGAGATAATGGGAATTACTAATCTTACAGTGGTAAATTTAACAACGAGACCACTTACTGACTCAGAAAATAAAGTGCTGAGCTTGGGCCTGACATTCTGCCCTGATTCCCTCCTGGAATATACTCAGACTAGGATTGATCTCTTCAGTTTCGTAAGGAAGTTGAAACTTCATAATTATTTCAAAAGTAGAACTCATTTAAAGACCAACAAAAAGCCAGTAGCAAGACTAACAGCAACAGATGATCTTGCTGTTAATGATCTCCCAGGAATAGAAGTATTGGTGGATTTAAGAAATGAAGTGATGATGGATGAGGCAATTGGCCAAGATGTCGTACAACGTGCAATTAATGTGGGGATTGAACAGGACAGAGAAGAAAGTCCCTATAAACCGTTCTCCACTTTTAACCCACAGATGCCGTTTGATGCCTTAGATACCTTCTCAGAGGCAATGGTGAAGGATCTCCTACAGTTACGAAAAAAACAGAGAACATATAGGAGTGGAGGGAACCTCTCACAGGATGAGAAAACTGCATTGAACACACTGGCCAACGACAAGTCCATCATTCTAAAGCCTTCGGACAAAGGGGGAATGTGGTGGTGCAAACAAGGGAACAATATCACCTTGAGGCAATGAGACAACTATCTGATGTGAGATGCTATCAGAAAACCACTTTTAAAGTATACCAACAAAGCATCCAGGCATATGATGAACTCATAAATAAGTGGTACAAGAAAGGAATGCTTGGGAATGAAGAACATTTGTATCTTCGCAGCTCTAATCCTACCTGCCCCACTTTTTCCCCACATTCCCAAGATACATAAGGACAATCTTCACCCCCCAGGGAGACCAATTGTTTCTTCAATTCAGGGACTGACGGAACATGTTTCAAAGTTTCTTGACTATTTTATGGCAAACTTGGTAACTACGTTATCTTCCCATGTGAAAGACACAAAGGACTTTTTGACTAAAATCCAAGATGTACAATGGCAAACTGACTACCTACTTGTTGTACTTGATATAACGAGTCTTTACACCTGTATTGAACACTCAAAAGGAATAGAGGCAGTGACTGTCTACTTAAAGAAAAGACAGTTAAGATATGCGCAACACAATTGCATGTTGATTGAGTTTTTGCATTTTTGCTTAAATAACATTTTTATTTTTGAAGAAGTTTATTACAAACAGGTGTCTGGTACGGCGATGGGCACCTGCTTCGCTACCAGCTACGCGAACTTGTTTGTTGGCTGGTGGGAGGATTGGGTGCCCAGAACCTACAGGGACGATATATCGAGTGGCTCGGTGATAAAATGGCATCGATACATCGATGATTTATTTATCATCTGGCAAGGAACAGAAGAGACTGCACGTCACTATATCGCCAACCTGAATGAAAATGATCACAACTTGCACTTCTCAGGGACAATTAGTCCAGTATCTGTGGACTACTTGGACCTGAGAGTGCAAGTTGTTGGGGGTAAGATCGAGACTTCCTTATATCGGAAAACCACGGCTGGTAACTCAATATTATACGCGACAAGCAGCCACCCCCCCAAACTAGTGCAAAGTATACTTAGACTCAGGAGAAATTGCACACATGACTGTGACTTTGAGACAGCAGCATCTGAGAGTGTAGCCTGATTCATTGTAAGAGGTTACAATCCTGTTACCCTGAACAAAACACTTTTCAAAGTAAGAGCCATGACCAGAGATAATTTATTGAAACAGAGTAGGGATAGGAAAACAGAAGGAGGCAAATTCCGACTGATCACCCCATACTCAGCAGAGGCGAATCATCTAAAACAAATGCTGAGAAAAAATTGGCATATCCTGAAAACGGATAATGTCATAGGTGAGGATGTCCCTAACTTTCCTTTGGTCACATTTAAAAAGGCTAGGTCCATCCGAGATCAATTGGTACAGAGCCATCTAGAAAAAATACCTTCCAAAACTAACACCTTGAAGAATATGAAAGGTTTTTTTCCCTGTCACAAATGTAAAGCATGTTGTAACAGCAAAAGAGCGCTTACATACACTATTCAAGACACTGGTATGGTCAAAAAAATCAACAAGTTTATTACTTGTAGTACACCGTACGTGGTGTATTGTCTCGTTTGCCCTTGCCTGTCTGTTGTAAATAAAGCAACCTTGGGAAAATCAACCCCGTGAGTGTGGAGAATTCTTTGACAAGTAAGGAAGAATTGGAGCTTAATTAATATATATATATATATATATATATATATATATCTCCATCCTACTGGCAGTCGCCAGTAGGTAGTTATAGTTTGGACCTAGTTTCCATACCAAAGCGTTTTTTGATTTGCCAATATCTTTGGTGTCGTTTGACAAATCTTCGCGAAATTTTCAAAACGAATGGGACGGTCAGACCAGCTGTATAGTGTAGTTCCTATTATCCCAATAGGCTCTGCGCATTGGAATAATATCTTCAATAGTATAGACGTAGGACTGTGGTTAACTAGGTCTTCTACCAACGATATTAGACTTAAAGTTATGTGTGTGCCAGCTAGCTCAGAGTTCACTAGAAACTTTCTCGAATAGGCAAGGAGGAGTTTAACCTCCCTGGATAGACAAGAAGGGATTTAGTTTCTGACAACCATAGAACATGACAACTTATTTTACTCAGTCAGTACGTGCATTCTTAGTTTCACCAGATTGTAGAGAAAAGGAAGAGACGAGCGTGTTTAATAAAAAGGTGTTATTTATTGATCAGTCTCCTTTCTCATACAAGAGAAATGAATTGCTATTATTGCAATACTTATAGTTAAGTAAAGTGCATACAGTAAAAACAGGATTATAAAATAATACTGCAAAAGCATTGATATGGTTTCTTAGCCATATGATACTTAAAATGGATAAAAGTTATATACATATATACATTGACTAATCGTACTCAACTGGTGCTTCTAGCTACGCCTACCCCAGTGTACCTGACCTAAGCCTAATACGTGGGCGGGAGTAGATAAGTAGCAGTTTAAGTTAAGTTTGCTTTGCCAAGGATCTGATTCAAGAATTCTCTGTGAGGGGTTATTCAGTTCAGTACCTGGGATTTAGAAGGCTGGAGGGCTGGTATCTCAATCTCAGGACTCGATATCCCAATTGCCCGCAAGGGCGGCTGGAAACGCCGGGGCTGGATTTCTCGGCAAGAGAAAAGGCAGCGTCTCTCTCTCAGCGCGTCAAAAAGGAGGGGCAGCGTCCGTGGGCTTTTTCTGCATCAGCTGGGCTCCTCGGCAAGTATCGCTGCTCCAATCTCGTCACCACCGTGTGTTTGCTTAGGGCAATGTCGGTAATATTTATACCTGAAAGGTGCCGAGATTGACGTAAGGATGGACATAAATACGTCAATAAGGATGTCATAAGAACTGGTCGTTCGTACATTCTTTACTGGAGTTCGTGGTTAAATCAAAACAATAGCTGCGGGGGATTTCCCAGGTTGCTGGAGGTTTGATTTGTTTTGTGAACTCGGTATGCTTTCTATGGGGGCTGGGGGAATAGTGCTTGCCTAACGTGGTAGCATGCGCTATGACCTAATCAGAAAACGGGTTTCTGTGCCGTTGTATGGCCACTATTGATTTATTAACCGGACAAGGGTCAGAAACAGGAATATTGATACAGTTCCCATAGGAAATACATCACATCCACTCCACGGAATCTATATCCATATTTACTAACCTAAGCATAGTAAACATAACTAATATTGTATGTGTATTCAAACCGCCCCAAAATACATTAATTTGCATTAAATTTGGAGTTGCGTAATACATGAAAAACGAACATAGTTACTGTATGCATTCAAGCAGTGTAATCATTGAAGGAGGATGCACATTTTATCTGCACGAATGATTTGTGAAAATAACACATGAAATGGCTCTTAATACAGAAGAAAAAGTGCGAGTCCATTTCATCACATAGAAATACAATCGTATGTGTAAATAACCTAGAGGTCGAGGTAAAGTTTTCTTGAGGTACCTAAAAATAGAAGTGTCTGTTCTCTAAGAATAGTTTACTTTAAGCAGAAGATAAGTGCCTGAAAGGTAAATATTTTGGATGTTTGGAGAACGTTCCTGTTTGCAGGAGCAGACTCGAAAAATTCTTAGTGGCTTTATTTTTAAATTCGAAGGCCAAATTCAGAGTTCAGGGAACGCTGTGTTCACGTTTGCTCAAAGTCATTCTTTCTGTTCTGGTGAAAACATCATATCATTAAGATGTTCGAAAAAACAGTCAACAGCTTCTGGTGAGAGTTCAACAAGGTTGGAAAATGACGCTACCATGCAGTCATGAGTATGATTGCTTTCAGTGATGGTTTGATCAGCATAGCTGACAGATGGTCGTACCTGATCGATGCTGCTTTCATCTTGTACTTCACTACCCTTCAATCGCAGTGGTGAAGTCTCCACGAATGCCGTCATCAGGATTGGTAGCCACTGGGGACAGCACAATGCATGAGCCTTAACTGGACTCAACAAAGTCTCTGCATCCAATGGCACTTCCGATTGTAGTGTGAGACAGGTGTCCAACACGCATTCTTCGCCGCATAGCAAGCACCTTAATACAGGCATAACACAGTTCTGCCATAAAGGTCTAAATGAAAGAAACCAGGTCATATTTAAATCTCGTAGCCGTGCTAGTCCAAGGACTTTAGTTATGCGGTCCCGGTAGCGTATAGCTAGGATCGTTTCTTCCATTGTTGTTGGAGTCATGTCTGTGACACGGTTTGCCATATCGAAGCAAAAGTAGCAAAAATAGGACGCCTGCTACTAGTCCCAACAGGAGAGGTAGTCCGCCAAAGAGAGAATGGACGAAGTTTGGAAAAATACCCAGGATCGCTTTGAATGGTGTTAAAGCGCCTGAAAAAACTGTCTTAAATACACTGGCGATACCACTTGTATCAGAAATATTTAAGATTTCGTTCAACATTTCTGCGAAGTGTAGGGGGCTATTCGTTGATAGCAGTGAATGAATCTCTGCCATTGTCCTTGCAACTTGGAGATCATACGTTTCTTTTGATGACGTCAACCTGGTTGGCGTCTGTAGGAGCACAGTCTTCATTCTGCTTAAAGTATCAATTTGAATAGAAGAGAAATTAAAACTGGGCCATAACCTTGCCTCCCTGTCTGGAGTATCGTTTGGGAACAATACTCTTTCACAGCACATGACCCTGGTAGTCACGCTCACGAGATAAGGTTTTCCGGGCATTAGGCTGCAACATCTGCGATCTACAATTAAAATGTAACTCCCGTTGGAGAGTCTCCTAAAGAATGGTTCTATTCGTGTTGCAGGTGTGCCTAGCTGGTGACATTAAAGGTTATTTGAAGTCCCTTCACAGGCCCCATGCAAACTTAAACCCTGACACAGAAGTATACCACTTAGTGATTTTGCACAATTATTGCCACTAAGAAATACACTCTGTCCTTTATTACTAACACGTGTGTGTATAGGGCAAGTACCATGTCGACTTAATGTATCCTTTACCCAACCTTTCATACTGGCCTGCCTGTATATATTTTTGGCAGTATTGAAACTGGAAAGTAGTTATCGGAATATTTATTATCCCATGTATTATCCATTCAATGATAGGTCGTTCTGACATTGTCAATGGTAATCTCTCAAGTTTTTCAATGCTCAGAATTGTATAGTCAGCACCCTTCTGTGCCAAACTGATTTGTTCATCAGTAAGGTTAAAGATATTAAACAGTGACGTTGTGTTGATTAAACGCCAAGGCACATAGCCTGAACGCAGATTTTGTAACGTCCAGCCTAGCTGTACAATCGAACGTAATTGAGACTGACCGTGTTGTAACATCAGTAAGTCTTGCTCTATTATATCGATTGCTGAAGATACAATACTGTCCAGTGAATATATTCTGGAAGACAGAGTCATTAACCCATTGTCCACAACAGAAAGTGATTTTTTCAAATTAACACGGTCAATTTCCCGTATTTTTTCTGCTGTCTCAATTTGAGTTTCTTTCCAAGCTTCGTCATTAGCTGCATATATAGAGGCCGCTATGAAACGTTTTTGACGCTGTTTGCGTGGTCCCATAATGAAATCGCGCAAGTCAGCACCTTCTTTAAGTAAAGTTAGGTGTTGCTTAATTTCCGCCAGTGTGGATGTATGTAGCCACTGAAGGCAGAGCTTTCCCACACTGTAAGTAGTTATAATCCCTGGATGTTGTCTCTGGGAGTATCTTGGGTCTGGCCTGGTCAATGTGAACCCCTGTATTTTGTTCAGGAATCTGTCTTGACAGTCATTTGTGTCTGTGGGCCAGATCAACCATTTTTTCCATTCAGAATGTGTTCTGTTTTGGTTTAAAATACTGGTTACGTCTATCTCAACATCAGAGGTGCTATTACTATCCATTGTTGGCTTTGGAATAGACGGTTTGTTTAAGTCTTTGATTTTGGCTAGACCAAGACAGCTGGTCTGCTGAATCGTGTCATTCAAAAATATAATTTGTTCTGGGATCATGCAGGCTCTAAATAATGATTCTATACCTTGCACTTGCCAATCTTTTGTGCCCCAGATTGTTTTCGTTTCAATGTTATCGTTCCAGAAATCAAAACCAAATGTATTCATTTTTTCAAAAAATGAGTCTGAATGTATCAATTTTGTGTTTGTAAGCATGGTTTTCACTCCTGTCTTATTTAACAATTTGAAGTAGAATGTTTCTGCATTACTTGAGTTAAACCCTGAAAAGTATGAATATTTATCATAAAATGTTTTTGAACTGCCTTTTGGTGGAGTTGCACAATGTTCCCATTGGTTAAAATTTAAAACATTTCTAGGCTGAGTAGATTTATGCAGATAATGGTTACCATAATGGTTATAGCAAAACATTTGATCGTAATTTGATGAACCTTGTAAATATTCATGTTGTGTAAATTTGGCTGACATCACTAGATCAGACATCATATCAGTAATACTTTCAAAATCCCAATCATCAGCGAATGTGCTTGGTTTTACAAAGTCACTTAATGAAATCTTAAATTGGTGTGGGTACTTCAGGAGTTCAACCGGACCATATATTTCATATTCAGTTTTGTCCCATGCTACCCCACCGGGTATAGGATTGGCTGTGAAGTTGACAGAAGAAAGTTCTCTTTTCTCGACGTGTGAAGATGTGTGTGGTTTAAGGACCAAGTTGATATTCTGGCTTGCTGTGTCCATTTTAGCATATCTTCCCTCAATGAAATGTCCCAAGCATAGTACCATGATGAGCCAAAGTATGAGGATAAATGCACCAAATGCCACCCAAATTTCAATCCATGGAGAAATCAGATAGGTTTCTTTTAGTTGATGAAAAAGTTTCTTTGCTTTGTCTTTAAAAGTTCTTTTTGTTGGATGATCGTCAGGTTCATTCAGATCTTCAGAAAAATCATCGAAGTTGATGAAGTAGCCGGATGCTGTTCTGTCAATTGTTTCAATTGCATCTGGATTATTTTTTGTTTTTTAGGATTTGCTTTGTTTCATTAGCATAGTCCGTTACATCAGTGTAGAGTGGAGTTTCTTGATGTAAAGTTTTGATTTGGGTTTTAAGAGGTTCAAGTTCTATTGCTTTGTTGCATAGTCCTTGTTGGTTCACTGTAGATTTTTCAAATGTGATCAGTCTTTTAGTTGGAACCTCTGTGGATGTAGCAAACTTAGGTGTTCTACTACTTCTTGGGAGTCCACTTGGCCTACTACTTGTTATTGGCCACATGATTGTGGTTTAACCAGGTCGATGGATACAACTCGGTTCTCCTTTTTACCAGCAAGGGGCGGTAATACTACTGATCTCGTCCCGTTGACAGACAAGACAGGAACTGCTTTTCTGTAAGAAGGCCCAAATTCCTTCTTTACCGCGATCTTCTCTCTGACCAGATCCCCGATTTTTGGAATCCAGACAGGCCTTGCTGGGACAGGTGGTTTCTCTTAAGTGGTTGTTGGCTGTTGTTTCAACTTTTTTTTTTTTTTTTTTTTGAAAACCTTTATTGTGCACGAAAAGAGAACAAATACGGGCCTACAACCTTCAGGCCGGCCACGGGACTTTTAAGCACAGGTGCGAGCAATGCGGTTCTACAGCGGCATCAGGCAAGATAGCATCAATTAGTAACAATTACATCGAATGGAGTTATGCCGCCAAGGAGAAGGGGCATTGAAGGTTAAATTTCTAAAGTTTCGATTGAAATATAAATCAGTAAAGAATAGAGTCAAGAAGAACTGAGTCCGGACATTAGCTTCATAACATGAGCAGGCGGCATCAATAAGAACAACATTGGGAAGAACATTTCGTCAATATGGCAGTACCATACAAAACAACAGTAGCTGCAGTTCACTTTTACGCACCACGCTCAGCGCCGCCCACTCCCTACTAACCCCTATTGCAGACCCAGAACAGAAACCAAAGCAAGAAAGCGCAGAAATTAGAGAAATAAGGCCCATAGAAACTAAAAGAGGAAAACTATATCTACCCCCCCACCCTGCAACAATCCGGAGGCTACGGCCTACCCCCCCCCCGGCAAAGTGCCTGTCGCCCAGTAAAGAACCCGAAATATAGAATCAGAAGAGAAGAGAAAGAAGAAAAGATAAGAAAATAAGATGTTCACACTTGAAGTATCGGGAGGAAGAAAAGAACAAGCTATTCTACCACTCCCAAAAGAGAAAGGAAAGGAAACGGAAACGGGGGAGGAGCCCTAACACTAACAAGACTCCCGGTCCCCCAGCCATGTATAGCCCCCTTTACCGAATGAAACAATAATATCGAGAAGTACACTACCAAAAGGAGAATTGAATCAGATACATCCGGGTCCCCAAGTCAGTACCGGAATGATCACCCCGTCCATACGGGCAATAGCAGGATACGCACAGTCCCACCCCATGTGAGAATATACCAGGATAGACATCATTAGCAGAACAATTGTGGGGAGCTACAACCATTACATACGCCAGAGAGGCGGCAGAGTTCAAAGTCGTACCAGCTAGTCTAACAAAGGTGAACCCCCGGAGATCTCCAGCGCTAATCAGGTCGCGAGCGACCACTACACCATGACGCCCAGCAGAAGCCCGCCCCAGTCGGAACAAAGGGACAAAATGGCCGCCTTAATGAGGACGCAGACAAAGGAGAGCAAGATGGACGCTACCCTAAACAAACAGCCCCCACGTCACATTAAACTTCCGTGATCAGGAGACAGGAACCAAAGAGAATGCGGCGGAGCCGATAGCCCGCGAGTTATCAGGGTAGCCAGTATATGGTGCCGACTGTGCCATTGACAAAGGTCACAATATCTCGAAGGACGCCATGATTGTAAAGCAGATCTACCCCTAGCAATAATAAAGACAGACGGGGGAAACAATCTACACCATACATATGATACATGCAGCCAGTACGTACAACATTTCAACCCCAGTCCCCAGCAAGGATAGATCTATTATTACCGGAGGAGGGCCAAGTCCAATGTCCCCGGAACTCCCCAGCCATCAGTGTACTCTTCCACCCCATACGTGAATAATCACTATAAAATTGAATTACAAAACAAGATGGGAAGGGATATTACTGTAGCACGTGCGGAGGAAGCGCCAAAGTCCGAGACTCCACCAGACAGTCCAACACAGTTCAGAACATAGAGACTCCTAGCCCTGGCCCGATCGTAAATGCCCGCCCAGCCATGGCTCCCGGACAGAGCCCACCACAGATAGAACAAAGGAGCAAGATGGCCGCCCTCGGCAGAATCGAGTTATCAAAGGGCAAAACGGATTCCGCCAAGCGCATTCAGTCTCACTGTCTCCAGGGAGTATCAAAATCAGGGCAGACAGGCATTCCAGAGTAAGATACAAAAGCAACGGAGCCTGCGGGTAACAAATCTGCAGGAAAGACAGTCGCTGCACTGACGGCTCTGTAAACCATGGTTGCACTGCCCCGGTTGAAGTCTTGATATCCAGCAAGAAGGGAAACAGTGTAGCGTCGCCAAAAGAAACATCCCCCATGTGTTCGGGCGGTAACATCGTAGCACAGTTGGAGCCCAATGAAGGCAGATCAGTACTGCGTGGGGAAGAAGACGGTGGTATAGGCGCCACTGAGGGTATCACATCGTCAAGCATCCTGCCCAGCAAACAGGAGCTTTCACACCACGCAGCCCTCAGGTCGGCAAGCGCTAACATAACAGAGCCGCGGGTCGGCTCGGGCGATTGTTCCACTTCATCCACAGCGTAATGTGCGGCTCGCCCCCCGGCACACCGATCAGAAGCTTCCCGGATGGCACATTTATGGGTCATAGCATAGCCTTCCCTCGTTACAACAGCGCCATCCATTTCCGTCCCTCTGCCGGGAAAGCACGGGGTTAAGTCGGCAAGGTCCGCAAAACGAAACAGGGTCTCAGGTCACCGGTGCAGTTCAGGGCAGCCGGTAACGGAGGCACAACAGGATGAGACACCCTCGACCGGCCCAAGGCGAGGACGAGTCAGAAGCAGGCACCGTCAGCTGGCCACAGACCAATGCGGGGAATGCGCGGCGTGTCTCACCTGAGCATCCTCCACAGCAGAGCGGTGGGGCAAAGTCCAGGCGGCCAAAGGAAAGCCCTGTGAGAGGGGCCAATGGCTATAGGCATCTGTGTGTTACAAGGCAGGTCGTCAGCATTGCCCCGGCTCGATCGGGTCACGGAGCTCCAGCAGGCGCCATCTTAGCGGGTCAGTCCGGGTTTCAGCTCAATGTCCAGGAGCGGCCGCCGAAGCAGCTCGGCGATATCTCCAGTTGGGAGGCTGGCAGGGCCCTCGGAAAAACGGCAACAGCCTTCGCTCACTTTCGCCGTTCCCCCGCAGCCACTCAGTAACAGGATGGATAGCAGAATTTATCTGCGGGAGACAAAGGCTCACGGAGCCGGGAGACTACACGTCTGTCTCCTCCGCCATCTTGGCTCCTCCCCTGTTGTTTCAACTTTATGTTGCTCAGGTCTCTTCTTGTTTCATTTAAGTCCTGTAAAATAGCCAAGCGATCTTTGATATCAAAGCATTTTTCTTTAACCACTGAAGTCTGACTATCTAAGTCCTGGACTAACATTCTAGTCCCAAACAATAGTTCGTACGGACTGAGACCTCTCAGAGAATTTCTTGGCAGATTATTAAGACTACGTTGGACACTTATTAAATGTTTGACCCACCCAGCTCCCGAACCTAAAACCTTTGCTGTTATCGATTGCTTTATGCCTTGGTTTTTTCTTTACACCATCCTGTTTCCCTCAGGAAGCAAGTGAGAAGAGTCCTGCAATGCAATGCTCATTCTGGCCAAGCACCCCCCCCACAAGCTTTTTTGGAGCTAAAGGAAAGATTTTGGTCAGGACGTAGCCTGCTTCTAGCGTATATGCCATTATAGACTCGCAAATCTTTTATAACAGTTCAGACGTTAGCCGAAAGTTGGGGTCTACATTACAAGTGAAAATAGTCTCTACATGTTAATAAGACGCATTATTCATACTGGGTGAGTTTATGTTGTTAGCCTATTCCTTATTGAGAAAAAGCCGTCGGAATACATCGTTTCGTTCACCACTGCGATCTCTGTTGTAGTTTGAGCAGTTTCTCGCGAATAGGTGTTGGTCCAGACTCATTCCTGGCCACCAGTATGTTGATTGTAATTCTGCTAGAGAATCTTTAATTGTGCGATGTCTAAGACCCTCGCCAATATGTGCGTCTACTATTAACAAGACTCTCCTGTTCATGTTAGGAATCACTCTATCCCCCACTCCAGGGATTCGAGCAAAAGGAACGGAGTTTGCATCGATTATGTATGTATAATTGAGTGGATAGTTGATCGGTAAAGCTGAGCAGTCGCCTTTCGATGACGTTTTCACCGCCAGCACTGTTTCACCGTCAATGTATTTTACTGAACGCTTTTTTGTAGCTACGGAAGCCGATCTGGTTGCTACTGCTGTGGCTGTCTCAGCCAATGAATTCCCTGCAACGTGAACGCCATCACGTTGATGACTCAGTGAATGTATCACGTGAGTTTTTGGTAGTTCTTTCTGTAAAAGAACTACTTGTCCCCAAAGCAATTTCTGCTTTATTGTTGCACCTGTGTCATCTTTGTAACCGTTTTGAATCCATTTCTGTAAATCGTTATTGTATGATTTGACGCAGTAATACGAATCGCACACTATAAGTGTCGGGAATTCGCGATCGGCATTATCTAGCGCCATTTTTAACGCTATTATTTCAGTTTGTTGTTCTGAGTTATTTTCTACTGAGTGTGTTTTTGTAAATAGAGGTCTCAGTTTACCTCCGCGCCACACGTCTTTTACAATCTCGCATGTGGCCTTGTATGCTTGCTCTCCCCATACTGAGGGTTGAGCATGTCCGTCTGTATATATTACACAGGCGTACTGTCGTAAAGGCAGAATGTCGATTGGCAGAGGATATTCTCTCTCATATTCTAGATATTTTAATTCATTCATTTCTGGATCAAAATAGTATTTTACTTTGTCTGTAGCAACAGAATTTATCCACTGTATCCATTCTGGATTCAGTGCCGTTGTTGGTAAGTTACATGGGGTTGTTAATGCCTCAAAAGCTGATTCTGCTGTTCTGACTGTAATACGTCTACCGTCAGCTTGGTATTTTTCTCTTGCTACAGCTGTTTGAACCGCATGAACAATGTTTTCTTTAATGCTGAACTTTTTTTCAGCTTCTGTGTATAAGTGTGATTTGTATGCTATCGGTACCTTTTCTCCCTCATTAGAGGTCAGGTATGTGAATCCGCATCTTCCTGGGATGACTCGAATCACAAGATTGCGTGTGTTGTCACGTGTTTGTAGTTTTGTTTTAACTAACATGTCTGTTTGTAAAGATCTCAAAATTTCTGTGTGTTTTTGAGTCCAGTTGATTCTTTTAAAATCTGGTTTTATTAAATCATAGAGGGGTTTAACCCTCTCTGCATAATTTATAATGTAAGTTCTTCCGAAATTTAGGAAACCTAGAATTGATTGTAAGTTTTTTAGTGTTCTTGGTGCTTGGATTACAGCACATTTCTCTAGGAAATTGTCAGCCAGGCTTTTGCCTTCACTTGATAATTCATATCCTAAAAATAGGACAGTTAGATGGGCAATTCTCGACTTTTTAAAGTTGAATTTGTAACCCTCTGCTGCGAACCCAAGTATTATGGTGTTCACTCTTTTCAAGTGAGTATCCAAGTCATCATCTGTTAGATAGATGTCATCGACATAAGATAATGCCTCGTCATCATATATTTGTAGTAACTCTGTTACTCTTGCTGAGAATAATCCTGGGCTGTTCTTGAACCCCTGGGGCAAACGACAGAATTTTTTTTTTTTTTTGCGAGCCATTTATTGAGAACGCGGTCAAATATCTGCTTTCAGGTGCTATATTTTGACAAAAGAATCCATTAGAAATGTCTAATGTAGTTTTGTATTTTTTGCGCACTATGTTATTCATTAGTGCTGCACTGTGTGAGTTTTGCACTGCAAAAGTTTTGCAACATGAGTTCAAGTGTCTGTAGTTCAAAACAAGACGATATGAATTATCTGGTTTGGAGACAGGAAACAAAGGATTGTTCATTTGTGAGGTGCATGTTTCAATCACCCCCTGGTATTCAAGTTGATCTAGGATCTCTTTTACCTGTTTTTTAGCTTCTTGCTTAATTGGGTACTGCCTCTGTGCAGTAGGTTCTGATTTTAACTGGATTTTGTGAGGAGGAGAGTCCTCATCCCATCCCACATGGTTTTTATATAATGCAGGAGCTTGGGCTACTGCCCACTTACTTGCAAGTTTATACTTTTTATGTATTGGAATATGATTTGAGAAGGCAGGCATAATTATTTCTTCGTCATGAGGGCACTCCCTGACAAACTCTGGTGGCCAGTCTTTTTCAGCTAGAAGGATGTCATAGCCTTTAGAGAGATTATCCCAAAACAGACCCCTTATCTTCCTAGTCTTATCCCCTTCTATACGCAATGTTATTTCATATATTTTATGAGGTTTGCTAACCCTGGTATCTGCAGTTTCCACTTGAATGTATTCATTCGTGTCCACTGTCTCCAGATGATTCATCAGGATCTTGCGAGCTATGCTCACTTCTGCTGCGCTGTCTAGCATTGTCTGAGCCCATTCTCCGTTTTTCAGTTGTGTCCTCAGTATTCTCGGCATGGTTGATTACTTTAATACTGGCTACCTTCTTCTTTGGAAATTGTAATTTTTTATTTGGATGAGCAGGTTCTTTGTTTTTGGACTTGACGTGCTCTTCCCTGTGTTCTGATCGTCCTCTTCTTTCCGATTTCTGCGAGGAAGTCTGAAAAGATTGAGAGGGACGTGTATCAATATCTTGATATCTGTCAGGTTTCTTTATATTATCCCTATTTCTAAGGTTGTATTTTTTCACAGAGGGCTCCCTTTGGGGAGACTTGTGTCCTTGGTCCGGAGATCTTTCTCTCCGCCGAGGAGACCTTCCTCTGGTTTGGAATCTTTTTTCTTTAGGAGTGGATTGTTTATTTCCATCCCAGCTCTTTTTTTGAATGTTTAGATTATTTTTAATAAATATCTTTTCAGGATTTTCAATTAGTTGGGGTTTCACAGGTATTCCACCCAAACTATCTCTTCCTAGTTCTTCATAGGATTTTTCTATGATTCTGGCAATTTCAAATGGTTGGTCTGCTATATCTGTCTCTTTCAACCTCTGGCGGATCGCCACATTTGCTGCTTCTCCCTTTATATTGGCTAGTAATATTGCCGAGACCTGCTTGAAGTCTTTTAGTAATTTCATACCAAGAGTTAAGGCAGGTTCTGAACCGTATTCATCTTGAATTTGTTTTAGCACATCTGGTATTACTGACATGGATGGAACACCATGTGTTTTTGTGTAAACGGAAGCAAAGACTGTACCCCAAGTGTCACAGTCCTCCACATGTGGTGCGATTCCCATTGGAAGACAGATAGTCAGAATCCTATGTTTCTCAACCGGGGTGGTATCCGGAAATACCGCCTCTATTTGAGTGATTTTTTGTACTAACCAGAATGGAATTTGTTCCCGTTTTGCGGGTACTTTACCTAAACAGGACTGTATGTTCTGTGGTGTAATTTTATTTGTGTTCCCCTGATGAGGGGTCAGCTGTGGAATTTTAATAGCTGGTTGGACTGTTGAAGTCCGCATTACGTATTGGACTAATTGTCTATGTATTTTGATTAGTTGTTTTAGCTGTGCTAAAATATCTGGTGCAGACATTTCTTCAATGTCTGGATGTGGTGTGTATCCGGCTAGGACCGGCCACGTTGCTCCTGGTCTACCTAGTGGACCGAGCCTGGTGATGTGATTATTATGTTTTAGGGCGCCATTAAACCAGAGCATGTGCTCTTGGTATTTGAGTGGTATTTCCACCTCCTCGAAAGGAGTGTACTCATTCGGAGGTTCCTCTATTTTGTAATAGTGGAAGTCCTTTGTTACAGCGTTTGCTGCTGGAAAGTTTATCCATGAATAGAATACCTCTGTCTGCCGATATTCGTGTGCCTCAATTACGAATATGACTGTACCACCTCTCGGTGTCAGTCCATTTTCTATAAGTTTTAAGGTTATAGTTTTTCTTATGTTGACCGGGATTAGTATTGCCTCCGGGTCTTGTTGTAGGAGACTATTGTCATCCGCTAGGAGTTGAGCTGCTATTCTAGCTGTCTCCCTTCCTTCTTCACTGTCTGACATTTTACCGACAGGAAGGTTATTTGCAGATCAGGTTTCTATGGAAACAAAGATTAGATGCACAATATTTTGGAACAGTGTATCCTTCAACGTTGAATAAACCAAGAACCATACATAGGAGTCTCCTCCTACGAAGTTTTGGCGGATTTACCTTTCACCCACTCCAGACGTCTTTGGAGTATTATGGGAAAAAGGGGTCTGTGTGAAAAAGCACGACTGAGTTACTCTAATGTCTTTCGTTAGATTTATCGCCTATCCAAACGGTTGGGCGCCATGTAGTGTAGTTCCTATTATCCCAATAGGCTCTGCGCATTGGAATAATATCTTCAATAGTATAAACGTAGGACTGTGGTTAACTAGGTCTTCTACCGACGATATTAGACTTAAAGTTATGTGTGTGCCAGCTAGCTCAGAGTTCACTAGAAACTTTCTCGAATAGGCAAGGAGGAGTTTAACCTCCCTGGATAGACAAGAAGGGATTTAGTTTCTGACAACCATAGAACATGACAACTTTGCTCTCCCCTAATCAAGAGTATATCTCCAGAGTCGTGTGAAAACAAAAGACAACTTATTTTACTCAGTCAGTACGTGCATTCTTAGTTTCACCAGATTGTAGAGAAAAGGAAGAGACGGGCGTGTTTAATAAAAAGGTGTTATTTATTGATCAGTCTCCTTTCTCATACAAGAGAAATGAATTGATATTATTGCAATACTTATAGTTAAGTAAAGTGCATACAGTAAAAACAGGATTATAAAATAATACTGCAAAAGCATTGATATGGTTTCTTAGCCATATGATACTTAAAATGGATAAAAGTTATATACATATATACATTGACTAATCGTACTCAACTGGTGCTTCTAGCTACGCCTACCCCAGTGTACCTGACCTAAGCCTAATACGTGGGCGGGAGTAGATGAGTAGCAGTTTAAGTTAAGTTTGCTTTGCCAAGGATCTGATTCAAGAATTCTCTGTGAGGGGTTATTCAGTTCAGTACCTGGGATTTAGAAGGCTGGAGGGCTGGTATCTCAATCTCAGGACTCGATATCCCAGTTGCCCGCAAGGGCGGCTGGAAACGCCGGGGCTGGATTTCTCGGCAAGAGAAAAGGCAGCGTCTCTCTCTCAGCGCGTCAAAAAGGAGGGGCAGCGTCCGTGGGCTTTTTCTGCATCAGCTGGGCTCCTCGGCAAGTATCGCTGCTCCAATCTCGTCACCACCGTGTGTTTGCTTAGGGCAATGTCGGTAATATTTATACCTGAAAGGTGCCGAGATTGACGTAAGGATGGACATAAATACGTCAATAAGGATGTCATAAGAACTGGTCGTTCGTACATTATTTACTGGAGTTCGTGGTTAAATCAAAACAATAGCTGCGGGGGATTTCCCAGGTTGCTGGAGGTTTGATTTGTTTTGAGAACTCGGTATGCTTTCTATGGGGGCTGGGGGAATAGTGCTTGCCTAGCGTGGTAGCATGCGCTATGACCTAATCCGAAAACGGGTTTCTGTGCCGTTGTATGGCCACTATTGATTTATTAACCGGACAAGGGTCAGAAACAGGAATATTGATACAGTTCCCATCGGAAATACATCACAGCTGCTGTGTTGAAAGTTTCTGGGTGATTCCTCAAGTGAGGGGCTGAGAAAAGGGGGGTCCTAAAATGCATTTTCTCCATGGTATTTTCCATAGGAAACGTTAGACACGGCTATAGCCCGAACTACTGAACAGAATTACACCAAATTTGGCAAAAAGGTAGCTCTTGGTTCAGAAAGCACTCTTTTTGTTAAATGCTGAACCAAGTCACAAGAAAAAAGGTCAACAAACTTTAGAAATCAAGAAAAGGGGTCAGGGTAGAAACACCCTGACCCCAAAAAAGCATTGAAAACATTTTGACAGCTGGATTCACGCTAGATCCGCAAATCCGGGCGAACATTTTTTAAAAAATGAAGCGAATGCTCCCACACTTCGTTTTCTTTAAGCCTCTGGGTGGGACAGGTCCCGGGAGCAAGCAAAAATAATGACGCTGGGGCCAGTGTGGGCCCCAGCAGCTCTGCGGACCACCACTTCCCCGCGGCTTATACATCCGATGCGGGGGGCTGTGAGGCCCCCGCTGCCACGGATGGCGGTCCCCAGGGCTATATTTAGGAAGATGAATGTGTGGGGGGACTTCTGCCCCCCCTGCGCAGCTCTGGGGGACCGCCACCTCCCCAGGGCTATGTTTGTCTAATGCGGGTGGCTATGAGGCCCCGCCACAGTCCTGGAGACTGCCACCTCCCTGGGCTATATTTGTCAAATGATGGAGGCCACTCGGCCCCTGCAAACCTAGGGACCGCCACCTCCCCAGGGCTTATACATCCAATGCGTAGGGGGCCATGAGGTTCCCCACAGCCCCGGCGACCACCACTTCCGCCAGGCTATATTTAGGAAAATGAATGCGTAGGAGGGCTGCTGCCCTTTCACACAGCCACTTCGACCGCCACCTCCCCGGGGCTATGTTTGTCCAATGTGGGGGGCTACAAGGCCACCCTGGGGACCACCACCCCACCAGGGCGGACTCCAGCAATGTACCAGGGTGCCCACCCCAGGACATTGCAGTTTGCTATAGGATGGCAGGAGCACTGCTCCCGCCATCCCATAGCAAACAGCATGCTCGCTTTGAACAAGCGAGAGCACTGATGTCATAAGTGATTTCATGTGAGATGTCTTCAGGGATGTCACTGACCATGTCATGTATGATGTAATATGTGACGTAATTAGCAGTGCATTGCAGGGGCTCGAGTTATAGTTAGCTCCGCTAACTATAACAGCTGAATATCACTGGTTTTGTACAAGTGAAATGTCAGCCGAACTAGAACGTTCCTGTTACCTGTGTTTTTCCCGTGAATATACATATATATATATATTTATATATCTATACTACTATTATAAAGATAGAACTTTGAGGCGGGTAAACTCGGGAACCACAGCGCCAATCCACACACCCGATACATCGTTGGAATCCTCAGGGTGTGCAGATGGACATAGGCTATATAAAGTTAAAAAAATGTTATATTTAAAAAATTTACATTATAAATAAAGTAGTCCCCTCGAAGTAGCGCCGGCCACGACCTGCGTGCTGACGTCAGGAGCACGGGGAGGAGCGGCGTCCAGGAGCGGCGGACATGGCACGGGGAGGAGCAGTGACGAGCGGCGAGGAGCGGTGGACTGAGGAGCAGTGGCTGAGGTAAGGCAGCGGGGGGTCGGGGCAGGCGGGGGACGGGGTGATGTAAGGCTCCAAACTACCACGATCAGGCTCATTAGTTTTACCTCAAACACAGCTCAGGAAGTTGAACTGCAGAGCGCCAGCGTTTCAGCGTTAAGGGTCATAAGGTTGACACGCGGGCATTATGTTACCATGCTGGAATCTCGGCATGCCGAGCTCCGTCAAGGGGAAACCCCGCTAAAAGAGACCCCACAGACGAAAGTGATCCGTCAACCTCTGAGCCGTGTTTAAATGTGCTCTCTTTTCGTTGTACTTTTCATATGGACGGGGCAAGCAAACAACCCGAAGCGCTCTCCTGTGACTATCATATGTCGCCTTTTTAAGGCTCCGGGGGACAATGTCGGTGCAGGCGGGGGTCGGGGCAGGCGGGGGCGGGGCGGGCGGGGACGGGGAAAGCAAGCGGCCCGAAGGAAAGCCAGGAAATCTGGTTCAGTTTATCCCCACTCTAAACACATGGAAATGGTCATTTCCAGGCGAAGGCTGGAATAATAGCTGCAATACAGTGAGACGGTTTTACATTATAGTGCTCTGCTGTGACTATCATATGTCGCCTTTTTAAGGCTCCGGGGGACAATGTCGGGGCAGGCGGGGGACGGGGCCCCAAAATGCTGGACAATGTCGGGGCAGGCGGGGGTCGGGGAAGCCTGATTGCTCCCGGACAAGGTCGGGACTATATATATATATATATATATATATATATATATATATATATATATTAATATATATATATATATTAATATATTAATATTAATATATATATATATATATATATATATATATATTAATATATTAATATTAATATATATATATATATATATATATATATATATATATATATATATATATATATATATATATATATATATATATATATATATACTCTGCACTCCCAGGCGGGTGCCCGAACGCTGCGGTGCTTGCCGCGAAATGAATTCACGCTACCAATTCCGTCAGAACAGAAATTCGGGCACACAGGAAGCCTCCATCGATATTTTTTATTCAGCAGATGGTATGAGAAACAGACGCGTTTCGGATATACTCCTTCGTCAGTGTTACATCAGTTAACAATCAAACACCATTTTTAAACGTTCCCGCGTCACCGAACAAACAACAGCGACGACGGGTTAACTCAGCAGGACCGTTTTGGAAGCGGCCGCCATCTTAACACAGTCAATATCAGAATGCATATGTATTGTATTCAAAGGAGGTTGTAGTCAAGAGGTTTATATGTACAGTTTTAACTTTTTTAAAGCTTACCCAAAGTAGTAAACATAAACGGACAAAGTAAAAAATCTCGCCGTGGATCGGCACAGGTCCACATGTTAACGGAGCCGGGTGTCAATAAAGTTACTTCAAAGGTATCAAGAGAGAGAAATCTCAGCTCAGATCATAGACCTCCATAGGCCCCCGTAAGTGGACAATAAGATAAAGCTGTGTATCGCATAACCAAATGACCGTTAATGAACACCTCGGTACACCAATATCGATATTGTTACTACATTACCCCCTCACCAACAAATTTTTCAGTGCAAAATAATCGAAAATGTTATTGAGAAAAGAAGGGAGCCTTATAGTCTCATGATTACATTTAATGCGTCATAACCAGCTACAGATTCAATACAATTCAACTCAGTGACGAAAAGTCATGTACGGCTATCCCAGGTGAACCGTTAATTCTTCGCTACTGTTTAACCCATTAGGTGCTTTCATTTGTAGGTCTATGATATAGCGAGATTCAAGTCTCCTCAATCGCTGTAACCTGTTACTCCCTCTTGGGTTAATTGGAACCTGATCAATGCCATATTACTGGAGCAGCTCTCTATTGCTTTGATGTTTCAAAGCAAAGTGCCGTGCTACAGGGTAGTTCTCATCCTTGTTGACTATGGCCCGTTGATGTTCCAAATTTCTAACCTTTACATTGTGGACAGTACTCCCTATGTACTTAAGTCCACAGGGACATACCAGACAATACACCACAAATGGAGTAAGACAGGAGATGAATTTGCTAATCATTCTGGGTTTCCTACAACCTGGGATCGTGTAGCTCAAAACTCTTTTGCTCGTAGCGCAGGCCTTACATTTCCCACAGGGGAAAAAGCCCCTCATGTCCTTAAGTGTTCCTGTTCGTGCTGCTATAGGTAGCAGATGACTCTGTACTAGGATGTCTTTTAGAGACTTCGATTTACGAAAAGTCATCAATGGTAATTCCGGGACATCCATGCCTATAACAGGATCAATCTAATCTGTAGGATGTGCCAGTTATGCCTGAAGATGCGCCTCACATTCTGTGCATCCTCAGAGTAGCCAGTAATCATCCGAAACTGAGCCTTATGATCCTTCGTATTTGCTTTTGCTGTAACTCCCAACTTATCCTTCAAAAGATCTGCCCGTGGTTTGGCCTGAACTTTCCTGTAGGCAGATGTTAATAGCCCTTGTTCATACCCTCTGATCTTAAATCTGGATAGGCAATCAACTGCTGCCTTCTCAAAATCTGAGTCATGTGTACAATTCCGTTTAAGTCGGAGAAGTTCTCCGTAAGGAATACTTTTGATCAGATTAGGAGGGTGACTACTCTGCGCATGCAGGGTGGAATTCCCAGGGGTGGGCTTCCTATAGAGTTCTGTACTGAGAACCCCTTCCTTTACAAATACTCTTAGGTCTAAGTAATTGACTGCGATGGTACTCATCTCGTGCGTGAATTTTAGGTCCAAGGAGTTCCTATTTAAGTCATTGATGTACTCCTCCGCCTGACTGGAAGAGCCCTTCCAGATCATGAAAAGGTCGTCAATATATCGACGCCACACGACCACATTTTCAATCCACCTGGCATGTACTCCGGCAAAGGCTACCTGCTCCTCCCACCAGCCTACGAACAAGTTTGCATAGCTGGGGGCGAAGCAGGTGCCCATCGCCGTCCCTGAGACCTGCCTGAACAAGTCTCCCTGAAACAGGAAAATATTGTTATGCAGACAGAAATTCACAAATTCCAATAACATGATGGTATGTTCTGCAAATTTCAATGATCTCTTTCTCAGGAAATAGCTGATGGCTTGGATGCCTTCAGATGTCTTCAGGGATGTCACTGACCATGTCATGAATGATGTAATATGTGACGTAATTAGCAGTGCATTGCGGGAGCTCGAGTTATAGTTAGCTCCGCTAACTAT
This sequence comes from Lissotriton helveticus, assembly GCF_964261635.1. NCBI lineage: Eukaryota > Metazoa > Chordata > Amphibia > Caudata > Salamandridae > Lissotriton > Lissotriton helveticus. The sequence goes on along the minus strand of NC_136067.1, from coordinate 689,497,639 downwards.
AACAGCTGAATATCACTGGTTTTGTACAAGTGAAATGTCAGCCGAACTAGAACGTTCCGGTTACCTGTGTTTTTCCCCGTGAAAAAAAATATATATATACATATGTATATATATATGTGTATATATATGTATATATATATGTATATATGTGTATATATATGTATATATATATATATATATATATATATATATATTCACTGAAAAAACCATAGGTTTCAGGCCTTATATAGTTAGGAATTAGCATTTAAAAAACCTTTGAAATTCACTGAAAAAACCATAGGTTTCAGGAGATTTAGTGGTGTTATAGTTAGCTGGACATTTTACTCATACAAAACCATTGAAATTGCTCCTATATAGTTAGTTGTACTAACTATATTTCGCGCACCCGCAATCCACTGCTGATGATGTCACATATTAGATCATAACACCACTAAAACTTATAGTTTTTTGAGTGAATTTCAAAGGTTTTTTAAAAGCTAATTCCTAACTATATAACTCCTGAAACCTATGGTTTTTTCAGTGAATTTAAAAGGTTTTTTAAATGCTAATTCCTAACTATATAAGGCCTGAAACCTATGGTTTTGTCAGTGAATTTGCAAGGTTTTTTAAACGCTAATTCCTAACTATATAAGGCCTGAAACCTATGGTTTTTTCAGTGAATTTCAAAGGTTTTTTAAATGCTAATTCCTAACTATATAAGGCCTGAAACCTATGGTTTTTTCAGTGAATTTGCAAGGTTTTTTTAAATGCTAATTCCTAACTATATAAGGCCTGAAACCTATGGTTTTTTCAGTGAATTTCAAAGGTTTTTTAAATGCTAATTCCTAACTATATAAGGCCTGAAACCTATGTTTTTTTCAGTGAATTCGCAAGGTTTTTTAAATGCTAATTCTTAACTATATAAGGCCTGAAACCTATGTTTTTTTCATTGAATTCACAAGGTTTTTTAAATGCTAATTCTATTAGCGGATAACGTTTTTATATATTAAAAGTTTTTTAAATCTGCCTGCTTTGCTAACAGTGTTTTTGAGCACAGGCTCTTTTGTCTCTGGTGGCCATCTTGGGAGAATGCATATCAGAATTTTTTTAATGAAATATAAGAGGATTTGAGAAGTCACTCAAAACGTGCCCTAATTTTTCTTTCTTCAGCACTAATCATAATTTCTATGGCAAAATGAACCCCCTCATTTTGTTCCTTTGCAAATTAAATGTTTTAAGTGTTAACACTTTATTCCAATCAAGATGACTTCAGGTGTGCCATACTTTTGTCATAAGTAAGACTGTTAGCGCTCTAGTTGTTCTTTAGAACACTCTGGGACATTCTGTCATTGGGCTATAGTTGGGCTACATCTGACTGATATTTGGTCTACATTTGTTTTTTTTTGTCTCTGGTGGCCATCTTTGGGCTACATTGGGCTACATTTGGGCTCTAACATATATATAGCCCAATGTAGCCCAATATATATTTTTTCAAAGTTAATTTTCGTAAAAACCACTGGAGCACATATCTTGAGACATAGCAAAGGCACATCGGGCTACCAGTCCCTACAATTTTGCCAAGTTTGGTGGAAAACCATTCAGCCGTTCGGGCTAAAAGTGAGTCCAACCGCCCTATGGAAATTAACATGGGGGAAACACGTTTTGGGACCCCCCTTTTATCTCGGCCCCCGCTTGACGAATTCCCCCCAAACTTTCAGGGAAGGACCGGAGTGCCGCGAGGCAAAGTTAAGGAAAAGTTCAGGATGATTCCTCAACCGGCGCCAAAGTTATTCCCAATAGAATGTTGCGATTTCCCTATGGAAAACAATCCTAACTATATATACCTACTGGCCACTTCAAATCAACACATAACAATGATTTGTCACAATTGATTTACTTTGTTATAGATGTGGTGGCCCCTCTCAGTCGGGGAGGTGACAGAGAGGGATTCCTAAGAAGAAAAGAGACAGAGTACATTGTGGAGCTGGATAGCAAATATCCGAATGGGCTTAATACGACTGAAGATCTGCATCATCTTCTATAATTATGCACATGATGTATGTTGTGTCACGTAGTATATAAGCAATAGTCAACATGAATTAGATCCTGTTAAGGATTCTTATTTTCTTTATTCTTCAAGGGCCTTCAAGGATTACGAAATACAGTACGTAATATGAGAACAGTAGCAGCATTAAGTTGTACCTATGTGGAAACAATCGTGCGAATTACATCGTCCACGACAATGAACTGATAACAAGCTGAGAATTCTGTTAAAACTCTCATCAAACGAATATGTATAAATCAAGAGAAGAGCACGTTTAATGATATTTACTAAACACAAAGGTTTTTTTGTACTTTGTTGTTTTTTTAATTGTCTACAATCACTTATATATGTATTGCCACTTAGGGTTAAAGTATGGACTATAGGGGAAATGTGAATATATGAAATATGGTGTTCTCAAATACCTACCATTTAGACCGGCCATAAACACCAGTTTAGTATTTTTTCTATGCAAAAATATCTAGTTGTATATATTTGTAGATAATGTATATAGATGTATAGGAATATAATATATGTAAGTATTTGTATATAAGAATTGTACATATATATATATATATATTTTTCTAAGTACGTGGATAATGGTTGTGAATTAGGGTAGTTTTTTGGATTTTGGTCTATAGGAGGTGAGATTATAACCCTTGTATGATGGATTGGACAAGGAGTGATTTATGAGAACATTGTTATTTATTGCATTCATGCAGCTATATATTTTTTCTTTTCCTTTCCCCTGTCTTTAAGTTGAAGGATGGTGGGTGCGGTGAAGTATTTTATTTATGTTCATGCACCATGTGACTCACTTTGGAGGTGGAGCACTGCAAAGAAAAAAATGTATTTAAATGTGTGCTGACCAGGTGTATGGTGTGTGATCAAGAGCACGTGTTGCTCGAAACGCGTCGCCTGAGAGGAGAATAAAATCTACCTTACTGCAGCCTGGGGTCCGTGTCTTCTATTTGCAGGAGCTTGTTGCAGTGTTGAAGACTTGGTTTTTATATATATATATATATATATATTACCTACTGGCAGTCGCCAGTAGGTATATATAGTTAGGATTTTTTTGAATAGGGATTTCTGAAAATTCTATGTTGAATAACTTTGGCGTTGATGGACGGAATTGGCTGAAATTTTCAGGAAAATGGCACATTTTGTTTCTGAGCGTCCCCTGAAAGTTTGGGGGGGGGGTTGTCAAGCGGGGGCCGAGAAAAAAGGGGGGTCCCAAAACGTGTTTTTAACATTGAGTTTTCCATAGGGCGGTTGGACTCACTTTTAGCTCGAACGGCTGAGTGGATTTCCACAAAACTTGGCAAAATTGTAGGGACTGGTAGCCCGATGTGCCTTTGCTATGTCTCAAGATATATGCTCCAGTGGTTTTTACGAAAATTAACTTTGAAAAATATATATTGGGCTACATTGGGCTATATATATGTTAGAGCCCAAATGTAGCCCAATGTAGCCCAATGTAGCCCAAAGATGGCCACCAGAGACAAAAAAAAACAAATGTAGCCCAAATATCAGCCAGATGTAGCCCAACTATGGCCCAATGACAGAATGTCCCAGAGTGTTCTAAAGAACAACTAGAACGCTAACAGTCTTACTTATGACAAAAGTATGGCACACCTGAAGTCATCTTGATTGGAATAAAGTGGTAACACTTAATACATTTAATTTGAAAAGGAACAAAATGAGGGGTTTCATTTTGCCATAGAAATGTTATATATATATATATATATATATATATATATATATATATATATATATTTCCTACTGGCGGTCGCCAGTAGGTATATATAGTTAGGATTTTTTTGAATAGGGATTTCTGAAAATTCTATGTTGAGTAACTTTTGCGTTGATGGACGGAATTGGCTGAAATGTTCAGGAAAATGGCACATTTTGTTTCTGAGCGTCCCCTGAAAGTTTGGGGGGGTTTCGTCAAGCGGGGGCCGAGAAAAAAGGGGGGTCCCAAAACGTGTTTTTAACATTGAGTTTTCCATAGGGCGGTTGGACTCACTTTTAGCGCGAACGGCTGAATGGATTTCTATGAAACTTGGCAAAATTGTAGAGACTGTTTGCCCGATGTGCCTTTGCTAGGTCTCAAGATATGTGCTCCAGTGGATTTTGAGAAATTAACGTTCAAAAAAATATATATATCTGTGACAGCGTCCCGGTTGTTGTGTTGTGTGGGTGATGTAAGTACCAACATGTAGGTACCAATGAAGAGTCTAAAATTCAATGTACACCGTCTCCTCTGTAGATATTTTGTATGTTCTAATATGGGTTATTTAAATGTAAATGTGTGGAAAAGCACTTCATGCTGTAAAGCAATTGTATTTTTGAACTGATTGTTCTTTCCTCTTAGTCCTCCTCTTTGTTTTTTTTTTCCCACACTCTTCTTCAGCATGATAGTTGATAAATTCTTTCCCTCAAAAAATTTATATACATAAGAAATTTTTTTTATTAAATACATATAAAATATATTTTTCCTTTAAAAGAAGAATACATTTTACAGCTTTTGATATTTGCTATTAAAAAACATTGAAATTCACTGAAAAAACCATAGGTTATAGACCATATATAGTTAGGAATTAGCATTTACAAAACCTTGAAAATTCACTGAAAAAACCATAGGTTATAGACCATATATAGTTAGGAATTAGCATTTACAAAACCTTATTTTACTCACACAAAACCATTGAAATTTGCATATATAGTTAGTTGCACAAACTATATATCGCGCACCCGCAATCCACTGCTGATCATGTCACATATTACATCATTCATGACATGGTCAGTGACATCACTGATGACATCACTGATGACATCTCAAATGACATCACTGATGACATCACTGATGACAACATCCAGTGACTGTATGTTTCTGTAAAGTTAAAATATGTCTTACATATTGAAGAATGAGTGGATGTATAAGTGTCTGGATGAAGGATTTAGTAGGTGCATGACTGACTGTATGAGTGAGTGATTAAATGTGTCTCACTGAGTGCATGGGTTAGTGACTAAACTGTCTTAATTTGTGCATCATTATGTCGGTTGTTCTGTAAACTGCTGCATGTGTTGATCAGTAGCTATATGAGTAACTATATGGGTTATTGATTGGTTGCCCAAGTATTTGTATGGGAGACCGAGAGTGTGTGTGTGTGGGTGGCTGGGAGGTGTATGACTCTGTGCATAGATGTGTGAGCAGTTGATTCACTAGATGTATGGGTTCAAAAGTGCATGTGGAAACAGCTGTATGGGCGGTTGACTGTGTGCATGAGTGTATTGGTGAGTGAATGGATATCTCAGTGCTACATGTCAAAGTAAGTACATATGTAAAACACAGTACATGTGAGAGTTGACATATACAAATAACTGTGCATAAGAGCCAGTGAATGTGTGAGTGGCTGTATGGATCCTTGTGAACTTGTATCAGGGATTGTATAAGAAAGTAAATATGTGTTAGTATATGTTTGAATAAGTAAGGTGTGTATAACTGTATAGTTGAGGAAATGGAGGTGTGATTGATTCTTTGCATGACTGACTAGGTGTGTGAGTAACTCCATGGATGAGTGACAGTCTGTGAGTGTCTGTTTACACTGAGTGTATCTAAGGTTATATTAGAGTCTGAAGAGGTTCATCGTATTATCACATGAATGATGTCATCAGTGATGTGATCAGTAATGTCAAATGAGATGTCATCAGTGATGTCATCAGTGATGTGATCAGTAATGTCAAATGAGATGTCATCAGTGATGTCATCAGTGATGTCATCAGTGATGTCATCAGTGATGTCATTTGAGATGTCATCAGTGATGTCATCAGTGATGTCATTTGAGATGTCATCAGTGATGTCATCAGTGATGTCACTGACCATGTCATGAATGATGTAATATGTGACATGATCAGCAGTGGATTGCGGGTGCGCGATATATAGTTAGTGCAACTAACTATATATGCGAATTTCAATGGTTTTGTGTGAGTAAAATAAGGTTTTGTAAATGCTAATTCCTAACTATATATGGTCTATAACCTATGGTTTTTTCAGTGGATATATATATATATATATATATATATATATATATATATATATATATATATATATATATATATATATATATATATATATATATATATATATATATATATATATATATATATATATATATATATATATATATATATATATATATATATATATATATATATATATATATATATATATATCTATCCGGTATCCTCTCCATGGGCAAGAAGAAGAGACCACGCAGGGGAGTCTGTGGCGGGTTCTTTATTGCAAAAATAAACCAAATTCAGGCGGATGCATTTCGGCTTAGGTTAAGCCTTCTTCAGCGCAAAATGGTTCAAGCAGAATGAGAACAGAATAGCCGATATAAATACCTAGTCCCCTCCTGCCAGGTGAAAGCCAACTCCGCCCCCCGAACAGCACAGGTAGTCATTGGCTGGTGAACAAAAATGATAGGACGCCCAGTGCGTCAATACTACGAATCCCAGAATGCTGTGAGCTGGTCTGGCACTGCACCGGGGGTGAAGGAAATATGCGGATAGAAATCACCTGGAAATTGCCAAGCAGAAACCTCCTCTTCTCCCCATACTGCATATATGTATATATTTAGATAGATAGATAGATAGATAGATAGATAGATAGATAGATAGATACTGGTCCCAATGTCACGTCCACGTGGGACAGAGCATCATGTGATATAACAATGCTGCACAGCACCACCTGTTGATGTGCAAGGTGCTGTACAAAATTTCCAAATCCAGTCTCTCACCTGGGGATATTCAAAAAGTGAGGAATCTGTGGTCATATAAGTATCTACCAGAAAAGGCTATACTGAAGGTAAGTAACTTGTTAGTTTGCCATACAAAGAAGCATGCCAAGCTTCTGTGGGCACTCCATAAGAAACATATTGTAAACATGTCCAAGGAGGTGAGAAGTGAAACTCATACTTCCTATTACAATAAATATCAGTTTTAATGAAGGGCGCAGTTTCACAGTAGGTCGACAGTGTCCTTTCTTCCTCCCCAATGCCTTGAAGCTTTGTCTCATGATCATAGTCTATTGAGTATACAAGATGTGAATACAATTGTTGTGAAAATAACCAACCTTAGTAGGCAGCAAATAGACATCAAAGACATGATTTGATTTCTAGAAAGTTACTCCAGACTGCCACACCACATTTAGTTAGTTGAACTATGTGCATTGCCTCCACTTTTGCAAACTTGCAGATTGTGCTAAGGCCTAATTGGGGGACACACCTCAAAGAATTTAGGACTCATGTCTGCGAGGACTTTTTTGATTTATTATTATAAAATCCTTACAATTACTAATTTGTAGTTCTATTCTGAAAAATGTATTTTCTGACCGTCTGTTTTCTTTTTCTATTCAAGAAAGTGCAAGCTGATTTGTTGGAGGAGGTAAAGCAACTCAAGCTAGACAAGCAGTGTCTTGAAGTTGATATTGGTCAAATAAGGAAAGAGAGAGATCTTGCAAAGGCTCAGATAATCCACACATCAGGTAAATGCCATGATTTGTCAGGATAAACTGATGTTGAACATGGTCCTGTTCAGATGAACCATTGGATTGACATTCATCAAATGTGTTTTTTTTTTAGGTTTTTTTACTTTTTCTCGTTGCAAAAAAAGTACATACTCTCCAGGGCATTTCAGTCAGGCTAGTCTCCTAATATTACAATGTTACAAATGTTTTCAATGGAACTCATTTGTTTTAATTAATAATTTGCCAGCATCATTTTGCAATTTGCAGGATTTTATAATGCCGGTCAGTGGTTGTGTGTTTTTTAACCTCTCTGTACTTAGAATCAAAATGTTTAATTTTAGGTGATAAATCATACGAGATGAAGATTATGGAAGAATCATACAAACAAGAAATTAGTCGTCTGAATAAGAGACTGCAGTGGTTTGCAGAAAATCAGGAGCTGTTAGACAAAGATGCCAGTCGACTCAGGGATGCCAGTAAAGAAATAGAAATGCTTCAAATAGAGGTAAGATTTTGAACAGCTTTTTGTATATATTTAATTGTAACTATTATTTTGTATCAGTTCTTTTAATACTTCACATTCGTGTTGAGACCATCGAGTATTCCTTCATTTAGAAGATATATTACTTTGAATTGTTGGAAAGATTGTTATGAAAATGTATGGCATCCAGGTTTACCATTTACCTGGCTGTCTTAGTAACTCACTTTTGTTAAACCTCAAGTGAAAAGGAGGCTATACTAGCCCAATGGTCAACCAGTCTACTCTGATGTTAGATAACCACATACTGTGCTGCAGGTACTATATGAGTGAGCATGCATGTAGGATTGAAGTGTACCCAAACGCATCATAATAGTACCAACAGGTAGAGAGTGTGCTAGGCTCTCTTCTATGTCCAGTTTTTTAAATACTTTTAACAGTGCTTTCAGGGACATTTAATGATTTACTATCCAGGTGAGAAAAACCCCATGTACTTCTTCTGTTAGGATCTTTTGGGATAGTATGAAACAGCTATTCACAGTTTGCTTTGGATAAGCCAATAAGTAATGTGGGAATTAGAATGATGTCCAGTTTAGCATATGTTTTAGTGAGGACTGTGCTGTGTTTTTTTCATCTTGAAATAAGCATCCTGAATTGTCTTTACTCTGTCTTGCATTTACATTTCTAATATTTTTAATCACCAACACTTGAGTTACAAAGTCTTTTATCTACAAATCTGGATTGCAAATAGCTTTGAGTTACAAAGTCTTTTATCTACAAATCTGAATTGCAATTAGCTGTCATTTTTGGGTTGACAGCTAATTGCAGTCCAGATTTGTGGATAGAAGACTTTGTAACTCAAGGGTTGGTGATTACAAATATAGAAAAATTAAGTGCCAGACAGAGTAAAGACAATTTATTTTGCTTATTTCCTCATCTTTGGTTTGACATTCCAAGATAGGGGTTCTCTCTAGAGCTATGTCCCTGCTAAGATCTCAACACTCTTCCAGCAGGTACAAAGGCAGAAAATAAATTAGCATCTCCAGTGCTCAAATAATGGGCACAGTTTAAATCCTTGTTTCCAAAATACCCTAGAATTAAAGCCCCTGGCCTTTACAGTTGTGAGGATTTTAGGTCTTATTAGTGGTTTTTCATAGAAGTCTCTCAGGAGAAGTACAGAATGCTTGTACACATCAGTTCACCATTATCATTAGACATAACAGACCTCACCATCAACCCCTTTGGCTACTCCCAAGTAGCTTCCCCAAACTTTCTCACCTGGCATTCATTCATCTCCTGACTCTTGATTACCTTATTAGCATTGCAAACTCAGATAAAGCCCCCACAGAGAAGAACAACAATATCCTCACTCAAGAAATCCTGACCTCTAAACCACTCATCCTTATTCCCGAGATTAGCCACTCCTCCATCCCCCCCTCTTTCTAGTCAACATCCTTTCCTTGTTGATGTAAGACAGTTTATGTTCTTACTAAAGAAAACAGATTAAGATTCATACACTCTCTTTAATTATCACCCATTTAGCCATTTCCTCCTACTTGGAAGGATCCTGTGAAGGGCTAATGCCACCTAGCAGAAAACCACAATCCATGTTTGTATTGTAAATATTTATTGGTATTTGTATAGTGCAAACCTAAGTGTGAAGGCATGGTGTGCTATACATTAATGGAGCTTTATCTTGTACATTTAATGGGGTTTAAAGATGTAACTTCTATATTTACATTATACTTCAAATATGTTAATAATTTTAGGTAAAGGCAGTTTAAATGATTTGCCCAGAATTACAATTTTCAGGAAAGTTCAGGAGATTGGATTGGAACTAAGGACCCTGGTTCTATTCCGGCTGCGCATCCACTAAATATTTGTCCTTCATCTTCATTTGTTCCAATAATAACTTTTCAGGATCTGATTCAAATGCAGCATGGGTATTTCCACAATCCAGGTAGTGAAAGATAGCCTCAGACTAACATTTATCATGGGCTCCTGCCTATTTAGTCCTTCAGTAGTCCATAGTATCCTGTAGAGCTCCGTCCTCAAGCCATTCATATTTTACCCGTGCAACAAACTCCTGAGAGCAATTTGGTAAATCTCCTGTTAAAAACAGTGTTGTTACCCCGGGGTACAGAAGACATTTAAACCCTCCCCCATATCCGTTAGGGGTCAGCCCCACGAGAGTCCTTAGTAGTACACACTGCCCACAGCTTCGACTATGCTCCTCCTCCAGATAAGGAGAGCAAGAGGGAGATGGTAGGAGCAGCTACCCACTGATATATATACAATTTGGTTGCTCTCTTTTTACATTACGATAGGGGTTCAATGGGAAGATATGGAGGATCTCCTCAAAAACCTCCCAGAGCTGTATTGGGTAAGGATGGGAGGAAATTGTGTCGAAGGGCAAAACCATATTGAGCGCCAGCATACACTGTGCATTAGATTCTGCCTATACAGCCTCTAGAGTGATAAACAGCAGCTTTATTCTACAATGCCTGTCTATATATCTCCAGGTTAAAACCTGAGGCATCTCATCAACCTCCCGTTAGACAGCAAACACCTCTTGGAACTTCGAGTTCATGAGATGCTGGAGAAAATAAAGGCTAGGGAGACAGCAGAATCAATCGGGGGTCTCGATGGCACAGCTTCCTTTTCAGGCAGCAATCCAGAGGAGGGGCAAAACATGCTTCACCTGACCAAGCCCATTTGTATCAAATACAACAGCCAGCATACCATCATCAAGCCAGCAGAGAAAATGGTAGGGTGGCCTACAGGGGCAATCACCAGGGTACAGGTATGGCAGGCTCCCACAAGGGGCCTCCCCCTACAAAACAGTGACGTGACAACAAATCACCTGCTGGATTCGGGCTTAGCTGTTTCCTCCTTCGATGGCAACAAATCAACCCATAGGGATGGTTGGTAGGCATGATATGGCACGGTTACTGCCTCAAACTGTGTTCCACCCTTCCCACATTCTGCCACACACTCACAAATTCAGTTCTGACCACCTCCCTCTTCTCAAACAAGAGGCAAGTGCCCTTCTGCAAAATGCAGACATAGAGGCCGTACCTCTACAACATCAGAGCACAGTGTTCTCATTATACTTCCTCCTTCTCAAGAAAGATGAGTCCCTCCAACTCATCCCCTATCTCAGGCCTTCAGCCGTTACATCACCTCAGAAACATTCCAGATGGCTGTACTCCAGGAGGTCATTGACCTCCTCCAACAAGGGGATTTTATGATGATGATCGCTCTCCCAGACACTTGCTTTCATTTTGCCATCCACCCTGCCTACCGGATGTACTTCAGTTCTGATAGATACATAGCATAGAGTGGGGTGGCATTCATTGAAGTGGATTGGTGTAGCATAGAGTCAAGGAAACTGTTAGAAATTGGAGTGAAGTGTCATACAGTAGAGTGGAGTGCTGTGTGTTACAGTGTTGGAAACTGTCACAGTGGAGTAGAGGATTGTGCAATAGAGTATGCGGGCAAAGAGTCCAGTGCAAAGGTGGACAGTGGAGTGTACAGTGATAGAGTGGAGTAGAGTCTAGTAGAGTGGCTTACAGTGTAGTAGAGTTTTGTAGAGTGGAGTTATATGGGTGGCGAAGAGTACGCTGGAGTGGCATAGAGTGGAGTTGCGTATAGTTAAGTTGCATAAAGTGGATTAGCGAAGAGTGGTGTAAAGTAGACTGGAGTGGCATAGAATGTAATAGCGTATAGTGTAATAGCATATAGAGGAGTAGCGTAAAGTGTAAAAGTGTGTAGTGGATTGGTGTACAGTCGACTGGCATCCAATGGAACAGCATAGAATGGAGTGGGGTAGAGTGAAGTGGCATACACTGGAGTGTTGTAGAGCAGAGTAGCATAGAGTGGAGTGGCATACAGTGGACTAGCATAGAGTGGCATATTTTGGAATGGTGTAGAGCGGAATAGCATACACTGGAGTAGCGTATAGCAGAGTGGCATACTGTGGAGTGGTTTACACTGAAGAGACGTAGAGTGAAGTTTCATACAGTGTATTTTATTATTTGCATGACTAACTAGCTGAGTAAGTAACTATGGGTGAGTGGCAGTGTGTGAGTGTCTGTATAGGTGTATGAGTGCATATGATAGTGCTGTATTGATGGCTGACTGTATGTATGAGTTAATTTATGGGTGAATGCATATAGTTCAGTGGTGTAGAGTGGAGCTGTGTACAGTGTAATAGAGTAGAGTGGAGTGGCATAGTGTGGAGTGTTGTACAGTGGGGTGGCATAGAGTGTAAAAGTGTATAGTTGAGTAGCGTACGGGTGGAGTAGTGTACAGTGGTGTGGTGTACAATGGCGTGGGGTTGAGTGTAATAGCATACAGTGGAGTGGAGTGCATTGGAGTGGGGTCCAATCGAATAGTGCAGAATGGAGTCGCTTAGAGTGTAGTGACATACACTGGAGTCACGTAGCATAGAGTAGCATACAGTGGAGTGGCATATAGTGGAATAGCGTACAGTGGAGTGTTGTAGAGTGGAATAGAGTAGAGTGGGGTGGCGTGCAGTAGAATGGTGTAGCGTGGAATAGCATATAATAGAGTAGCTTCGAGTGAAGTGGCATACAGTGGAGTTACGTAGACTGAAGTAGCATACAGTTTAATAGCATAAGGTGGTGTAGAGTAGAGTGGTGTATAATGGAGTGGCTACAGTGGAGTGGCATCCAGATGTATGTGAAATTTAGCAACAATGTAGAATATGGTGTACAAAGTAACTCAATACAGCAAATTGCATTGCTTTGAGTTTCTCCAGATTTACCAGTCAACGCAGGGCCACACATAGTGGCTTTGCGTTCCTTTGAAAATCTGACTTAAATATTGCATTGCCCATGAATGACACAAGGGTACTGCAATCCAATAATACATCTAGGCCTTAGTTATATTTTGGGCCATGGTATATCGTGATAACTTTGCATTATACCATGGTACATGTTGACGACAAACCAGTATATAATTGAGTAATGGTTGTTTTTATAGAATGAAAAGTCAGCCATGTTGTTTTTACTACACTTTGGCTGTGTTCGGTGTTGGGGCTTTAGTTATAGGTAAGTAGTATGTCCCTACCTATTACCATTTTATTAAAATGGTTATAGGTAGTGAAATGTATTTGTATGTAATATTTTTGTAAATAAGTTTACAGCCATGTACCACAGTAGTTTCACAAAATGTTGTGAAATTCGGCGAAAATACCATGGTGACAGATATCACTAACTTTAAAAACCTTCTAATTTAAAAAATGCTTACCCTACTTAACTGCAGTACCCAAAAAACATCATATCTGCACAAACATGTATAATCCTGCCAAATTTCATGTAAATCTGTTCTATGTCAAATACAATAGTCTATGGAAAATGCACTGGCAGAAAAACTCATTGTGGTACCACTTTTATATTTACACCCCTTAACGATTCACCTAAAAAATTTACATCATCTCAAAATGTAGAAAATGCTAAAGGTCTGGAAAGTTTTGTGGTGATTGGTCAAACGGGTGCAAAGTTTATAGGGAGATAATATCCGAGCAAGCCCTATATTTGGGAATTCTAACCATAACTACAGAGTGGCAATCAGAATGAATGTGATGTCTTTCTTTTTATCTATTGTATTTGTTATGATTTTGTTTATTGTTTTACTTAATCTTTTGAACATAAATGTCTTGTATTTGTTCATGTTTTGTTTCTGAAAATGTGCATATGCAGTCTAGTTTGTTTTTTGTGCTTTCTTGCTACTTTTAATAGGATTGTGCTACATATGAAACCCAAAGTGAATGAAAGCCAATTATTGTTGTTATAAATATTAAGATTTTTTTTTCCTACTGTCCACTTATCATGTCCTCCTTAAAGTAATTTGTGTTACTCATTGCCAGGCCGCTTTTCCATTTTGCTAAACAGGAGTACATAAAGAAGATGGTTTTTGTTTGGCTTGTTGGACACAGTTTTATTTTGTGTGCCAGAGAGCTCAGCAAGAAAACTTATGTAGATTAAAATATATTCTACCTGTTATGTATTTGTTTATAGGTTCCCATTAGCATGTGACCATAAATGGGCCTTTTAGTTGTTCATGCTTTGCTATTTTAGTATGCGATATTCCGATATATGCCCCTACACTACACAACACTTCATTCTACAGCACTCCATTGCACGCCACTACAGTCTACACAAATACACTTTACAATATGTACAGGACATAACTCCACTTTACCACACTCTTTTGTATGCTATCCCACTGTATACCAGTGCACTGTGCACCATTACACTCTGTCACTGCAATATACTCCTCACTATTGTACCTGACTTCAGTGTATGCCACCCCAATGTATGCGACTCTACTCCGACCACTACGCTGTAAACCAGTCCAATGTATGCCACTCCAGGATACCTAAGTCCTCTTTATTCCACTTCAGCATACCAAAATATTCTGTAATACAGTACACTTTAAAAAAACTATCCTCCACTATATTCTACCCCACTCCACTTAATAGCACTCCGCTCCGCATCACTAAACTGTACCAGTATTATACATTTGTTACTAAAATTTAAAAAAAATGAAATTCACCCAAAAAACAAAGCTTAAAGATAATTTATAGTTAGGAAAAAATTCTTTATGTTATATAGAAATCCAAATTAAACTGCACAAACATTAGAAATTCTACAGGAATGGGTATGTCTTTAATTTATCACTTAAGCACCACTTTCAAAGTAATGTCAGTCTTTCTTATAACTCACATTTATACTTACCAACCACCTCAAAATCCTGATAACTCACACACCTCCGTACACAGTTTTCTCATCTCACCTTACTTACCACACTACATTAACTATAAGTTGCCCCTTCTTCAGGCACAACCTATGCCCTTGCATACTACAGAGGTTAAAGCATGTGAAATCACTGCATTAAGAACTTATGACATCTCAAATTACATGATTTACCTGAACTTACTGCATGGTACAGTGGCGAGTTATAGTTAATGTAGTGTGGCGAGTATATTACATTAAAACTGGCGCTTCAAAGATAAATTAAAGATATAACTATAACTGAAGAATTTCTAATGTTTGTGTAGTTTAAGTTGGGTTTCTATACCAAACATAAAGAAAGTTTTCCTAACTATAACTTATCTTTAACCTTTGGGTTTTTTGTGAGCGTGTGTGTGTATATATACACATATATACACATACACACTTATGCATACAATCAGCTCAATCAGTTTCCGACTGCTTAGGAAGATCATCATTAGTCTTGAAAATGAAAAAGACCATAAAGTTGTATTTTCATATGGTAACTTGTGTTGTGTTTTACAGTTCTTCATAAACCATATAACTTGACTCATTCAGTTGTATCTTAATGGCCTGACCTTTTGCGTAAAGTTTGGCCTTTTCCTTCCTAGACGTTTTCATTTGGCATGCCTATATAAAACCGCTTATTGAACTGGATACACTAAGACCCAGAGAATTACAAGTCGGCAGATGTTGTCGAAGGCGCTCATCAGTTAAATGCATCTTTGTTTAATTGATTCATATCTCCACAGGTGCATAAACTCAAAATGGAAGCTGGTAACCGCTCTGAACAGCAACAGAAACGTCTAAAAGAGCGAACAGGTGATGCTAAAAGAATCCAGGATCTTGAACGTCAAGTAAGTCATAAGTTACTTGTTTATTTGTATTTACAATGTTCTACATTGAAACAAACATAAGTATAGAAAATAGACACGAAAAGTCCAGATATTGGCCTAGTCTGTACAATATGGCATTTGGACATATGTTGTACTTTGAAAACAAATAAAATATAATTTCTGATGTATACTTCTGGCTGCAGATTCCTCACTTATAGAATACGCCCCAGGTCCAGACTGGATCCAGAGGTTTTCATAGCAGTTCTCCAGTCATTATGTGGCTCCATGGGGCTCTGGGTTGGTCTCGTTTTACCTCGGTAGTGACGGAGAGGAGCTGCATATAAGCCCCACCCCAGCACGTCTACATCAGATCATTTCTTTCTGTGCCTGCGTGCACAGATCCGCAGCGCTGCTCCATTTCGTTCGTTCAATCAATCAGGACATTTGTTAAGCGTGCTACATACCCGTGAGGGTCCCAAGACGCCGGGGGGGGGGAGGAGGTGCTGCTACTGATCGAAGAGCCAGGTCTTGAGAAGTCTTCTGAAGACCAGTAGATCTTGGGTCTGCCGTGGGTTGGTGGGGAGGGTGTTCCAGGTCTTGGCGGCGAGGTGGGAGAAGGATCTGCCGCCTGCGGTCGTTCTTCGGATGCGGGGGACTGTGGCGAGGGCGAGTCCGGCGGAGCGGAGCTTGCGAGTAGGGGTGTAGAAGCGGAGTCGTCTGTTGAGGTACGCTGGGCCGGCGTTGTGGAGGGCCTTGTGTGCATGGATGAGGAGCTTGAAAGTTATCCTCTTGTTGACGGGGAGCCAGTGTAGGTCTCTCAGGGGGGATGTCGAGGATCAGTCGTGCCGAGGCATTCTGGATGCGTTGCAGCCGTCTCAGGAGCTTGGTTGACGTTCCTGTGTAGAGGGCGTTTCCGTAGTCCAGCCTGCTGGTGACGAGGGCCTGGGTGACTATTCTTCTCGTTTCGGTGGGGATACACTTGAAGATCCTGCTGAGCATTCGGAGGGTGTTGAAGCAGGAAGAGGAGACGGCGTTGACCTGTTTAGACATGGAGAGGGTGGAGTCGAGGATGACCCCCAGGTTGCGTGCGTGGTCGGGTGTCGGGGCTGTTCCCAGTGATGTTGGACACCAGGAGTCGTCCCAGGCTGAAGGGGTGGAGCCAAGGATGAGGACCTCCGTCTTTTCCGAGTTCAGCTTCAGTCGGTTGTTCTTCATCCATTCGGTGACGGCCTTCATTCCTTCGTGGAGGTTGGTTTTGGCGGTGTGAGGGTCTTTGGTGAGGGAGATGATCAGCTGGGTGTTGTCGGCGTAGGAGATGATGTTAAGGTCGTGCTGTCTGGCGACGTGGACGAGGGGTGCCATGTAGATGTTGAACAGCGTTGGGCTTAGGGAAGAGCCCTAGGGTACGCCCCAGATGATCTCGGTGGCGGTGGAGCGGAAGGGTGGGAGGCGGACCCACTGAGTTCTGCCGGAGAGGAAGGATGTGGTCCAGTCCAGGGCCTTCTCTTGGATCCCGGCGCTGTGTAGGCGTGTTCGGAGTGTGCGGTGGCAGACCGTGTCGAAGGCAGCTGACAGGTCCAGGAGGATGAGGGCTGCTGTTTCCCCATTGTCGAGCAGGGTCCTGATGTTGTCGGTGGCGGCGATGAGGGCGGTTTCGGTGCTGTGGTTGCTGCGGAAACCAGACTGGGATGGGTCCAGGATGTTGTTGTCCTCGAGGTAGCGGGTCAGTTGTTTGTTGACGATTTTCTCGGTGACCTTTGCCGGGAACGGGAGCAGGGAGATGGGACGGAAGTTCTTGAGGTCCTTGGGGTCCGCCTTGGGCTTAAGGCGTTGATCTTGGCGTGCTTCCAGCTCTCCGGGAAGGTTGCTGTCTTGAAGGAAATGTTGATAGATTTCCGGAGATGGGGAGCAATGATTGTGCTGGCTTTGTTGAAGACGTGGTGTGGGCATGGGTCAGACGGGGATCCGGAATGGACGGAGTTCATGATCTTTATGGTGTCATCGTCGTTGATGTTGGACCAGGCGATCAGGCGGCTGGTGGTCACTGGGGTGGAGGTCTCGATGGTTGGCGGGGGAGTCGTGGCGTTTAAGCTGTCATGGATGTCGGCGATCTTGCGGTGGAAGAATGTGGCAAGTGAGTTGCACAGGTGCTGCGAAGGGGGGATGTCGTTGGTGTTGGAGCTGGGGTTGGAGAGTTCCTTCACGATGCTGAAGAGCTCTTTGCTGTTGTGTGAGTTGTTATCCAGGCGGTCCTAGAAAGCGGTCCTCTTGGCGGTTCTGATGAGTTGATGGTGTCTGCGGGTGGCGTTCTTGAGGGCTGTGTATTTGTCTGGTGATCGTTCACGGAGCCAGTTCTTCTCCAATTTCCGGCATATACGCTTGGAGGCCTGGAGGTCTTGAGGGAACCAGGTGGCTTTCTTGCTGGTGTGGCTGTTTGAGGATGTCTTGAGTGAAGCGAGAGAGTTTGCGCAGTCGTTGATCCACTGTCGGAGGTTGAGAGCGGCGGTGTTGGGTTTGGTGGGGTCAACTGGTCGGCTCTGGGAGAGGGTGGTGACTAGCTGCTCTTCGGTGACTTTGCCCCAGCAGCGCCGAGGCAACTGTTGGGTGCGGTGGTGTGTGGTGGGCTTCCTGAAGGTGAAATGGACGCAGCGGTGGTCGGTCCAGTGGGTTTCAGTGGTGTGGTTGAAGGAGACGCGGGGGCTTGCAGAGAAGATAGGGTCAAGTGTGTGACCAGAGGCGTGGGTGGGTGTTGTCACAAGCTGTCTGAGTCCGAGGTTGGCAAAGTTGTCAATCAGGGTGGCTGAGTTGACTTCGTTGTTGTTCTCGAGGTGGAAGTTCAGGTCCCCGAGGAGTTTGTAGTCTGTGGAGGCGAGGGTGTGAATGCTGATGAGGTTGGCGATGGAGTCGCTGAACTGTGGTCTGGGTCCAGGGGGTCTGTAGATGAGGGTTCCTCTGAGGGTGGTGTTGGGGTCGGTGTGGATCTGGAAATGCAGTTGTTCGGCGGTGCTGAGGGTGTCGTCTGTGTTGGTCGAGACTCTCAGGGTGTGGACGATGGCAATTCTACCTCCTACTCCGTTGGTGCGGTCTCTGCGGGAGATCTTGTAGCCTTCTGGGATGGCTATGGCGATGTCGGGTGCTGAGGCGGGGTTCAGCCAGGGCTCCGTCAGGAAGGCGACGTCTGGGGCGGTTGAATCGAGGAGGTCCCAGAGTTCGATGGCGTATTTGCGGGCGGAGCGAGTGTTGAGGAGGATGCATCTCAGGTAGTTGGGTTTATTGGTAGGTGGTTTTGCGGGTCGGATGCTGGTGAAGCTGCAGTTCCGGCAGATGAAGGGCCCTTGGGTGCACTTCGGGGTGCCCGGTAGCAGGTGTGTTCTCGTCCAGGGTTGAGTGCATGGAGGGTGCTGGCGTCGTAGTGCAGTCGGATGTTGTGGTGTCTTCGGGGTCCTGGTGCTGGGCGTGGTCCAGGCGCGGACGGACGCAGACGGGCTTGACTTTTGCGCACCTTCGGCGCGCCAGCGGCACGCCCGCTGCGCGCGGCCGTTTAACGGCCGCCATAAGAAGGGCAGGTGGGAGGGAGGAGCAGCTGGGTGGGGGAGAACCGGTGAATGGGAGCTGGGAGGCAGGGCCGAGGGGATGCTGCGACGGGAAGTGGGACTGGCGAGGGGGCAGGAGGTGAGTGGGCGCAGGAGAAGGCGGGCAAAGGCCGGGGCACAGGGTACAAAAACAGTAATTGAGCAGAGAATGAAACAATTTTAACGGGCACAGGATGCAAAACAGCGAGGGACAGAGCGCAGAAACCGGTAATTAGAGGGGGAATAAGACAATATTGACGGGCACAAGATACAAAGCAGAGAGGGACAGAGCAGATCGGGGCCTACCATGTGGGCTTCGTACTTGGCAGCAGCTAGGTGGAAGCATGGGCGAAGACTGGTGGAGCTACGCGGCGTGGGGAGCGACCTGCCTGGGTGTAGGGTCAAGGGTCGCTCCTTGGCAACAATCTCCTCACCGAAGACTACACGGTTCAAACCTAGTCTTGATTATTGGTAACAGATGTTGATGACCCCTCATGAAGTTTGCCTGTGGTGGGGGCACAACTCCAAGACCTCCAAATAATGTGTTCTCTTGCACCCAAAGGTGATCTATGACCGTGAAGCTAAGCTGTACATTGCCAAAAACGGAAAGAAGTCTCAGACCTCACATGAGTCCTGTTCCCTCTCTAAGTCAAGGGTGAAGACTCATTTTCGGTCTTTAGGCAGCTCCCATGACAAGTCTTCTTCACTGTCAAGGTCGTCCAGTAAGTTAGAGAAGAAACACAATAAGTGGAAGCTTGACTTTTCTTCATCCCACCATTCTCTGTCCAAAGAGAATTGTGGAGGGCTGTCAAATGACCTCACTTCCGATCCCAGATAAAGGGGCTGATTCCACAACTGGTTCGGTTGTACCCCAAATTTCCGGAGCCATTGCCGCAGCAGGGGGGAGGCCTTCAAGGAGGTCATGCTGTGTATTATTGACTCTTCCATCTCCCTCTGGGGTACGTTTCGGCCCCAGGGTCCCCAAGGGGCCTCCAGTCAATTTACCAATGATGGAGCAATCCTCTGCGTTGTCTGTTGCCCTTGACCTGCCTAGGGTTCCACAGCAACTCCAGTGCAAACGTCCATTCCAGCTCCAAGATCTTCACCAGCTCCTTCTAACCAATGCCAGTTCTAATGTCGCTGGCACCAGCGTTCGAGCTCCTGCTGACGCAGATATCTGAAAGAGACACGTTAGTATTAGATTCCTTACCTTAGAATATCCCCAGGCGTCAGACTGGATCCGGAAATTTTTGCGTAGCAGTACCCTTGCGCGTCGGTAGGCGTCGTCTGCGGCTCCGCGTCCGTCGTCGGCGTCGTGGGCGCCGTGATGATGTCGTCGGAGTACTTAGACGCCGCCTCCGCGTGCTGACGTCAGTTGTTCTTTTTTCCGCGCCAGCTAGCGCAGATCTGGAAAAAGCAGTAACCCTAGTCAATTTTTGACTAACTTTTTGATCCTTTTTGATTGCTATTTCGAAGTCTCTCGACTCCGAAACGGTGCCGCTAGGGATGCCCGGCTTCAAGCATTGTGACGATTGCGACCGGCTGATGTCGGTCACGGATCCTCACCGTGTGTGTTTGTCGTGTTTGGGCGTCGACCACGACGACAAGGCTTGCTCCGACTGCCGGGCCCTCTCTTCGAAAGCCAGGCGGGAGCGGTCCCGTAGGCGCCTCGAACTCCGGCAGTCGGTCCCGCGCCGTGAGAGGTCCCGATCCCATGGGAGGTCGAGGGACAGGTCACGGGCTCGGAGCCACCACAGCTCCGAGAGTAGGCCGCACTCCTCCGGGTCGAAGTCGTCGTCAGGTAAGAGGCACAAGAAGTCCAAGCGGTGTCATCGCTCCTCGGACTCCCCCCGACGCTCGCACGATGCGGCCGGGGGTTCGGGTGACACCACCCACGCGGCTCCGTCGGAGTCGCGGGCGCCGCGTCCAGCTCCACACCCTCCGGTCCCTGGGCTGAACGCGACGCCGGAGGAGATCGAGCGCTTCCTCATGGCCATGAGGAACCTCTCTCCCCCAACGGGCTCCGCGGCGCCTCCGGGCCCAGCGGACCCGTCTGGGAGCCCTAGCGGGTCGGCGGCTCCGGCCCCGACGCCGTCGGGTGCTTCGGCCCCGACGCCGCCGACGCCTTCAGGCCCGGCGCCGCAGGACGCCGCTGGTCCTCCTTCGGGATCTGGTTCGTCGCCGGTGGATCTGACGACCTCCCCGGCGTCGGACCCTCAGGTGTCGCCTCCGGCGCCGTCCTCGGGCGGCGCCGGCCCCGGTCCTACCTCCGTTCCTGTTCGGCCGTCGGGACGGCCCCGCTGGGCGCCGCTCCAGACGCGTTAGGTGAATTTCACTTTTATGAACAGGCCCCATTGGTTGAGGACCCTGAATTTCAGGAGATGGGTGAGGAAGAGGACTGGGAGGGGTCTGAGGACCCTCTGACCAGGGAGTGTCAGTCTCATGAGGACTGGACAGGAGACCTTGGGGAGGCCAGTGGCCTGGACACCTCTCCAGACACTGGGTTTGTCTCCCCTCCTACCGTGGCTTCGGAGGAGGGGGCAACATATAGTGTGGTGCTGATGAGGGCTGCCAAGGCCTTGGGCCTTGAGCTCCCCGTCGCGGCCGTGAGGACTAACCTCCTCACTGAGGTCCTTAAACCTCAGTCAAGCTCCGCCGAGCCTCTGCTGCCCTTTAATGAGGCCTTGACCGACGTTCTTCTGGGCACTTGGTCCAAGCCCGCTATGGGTTCGCCCGTAGATAGGAACGTGGCCAGGCGCCACCGCCCAGCCCCGGGCGACCCATGTTTCCTGTCCTCCCACCCTACCCCCGAGAGCCTGGGAACCACCGTCCAGGCGGTCGGGGGCAGCGGCGAGGTCAGTCCACACCTTCCCCCGCAGCATCCGCCTCGAAACCCTCCTAGTCCGAGCTTTCAGGCCCATGTGACGCCAGTGGGGGGGCAGGGTTCGCCATCACCACCTCCACTGGCGCACTGTCACATCGGACAGGTGGGTGCTGCAAATCGTCCGAAGGGGCTACTCCCTCCCCTTCGAGGCGACTCCTCCAGCCATGCCACCGCAGAACCACCGTGTATCGGGGGATCATTTGCGACTTCTGCAGGAGGAAGTTACGGCCCTCTTGGCCAAGGGGGCCATCGAGCGCGTTCCTGGGCCAGAAGTAGGGTGTGGTTGCTACTCCCACTACTTTCTGGTACCCAAGAAGGGCAAAGGGGGCCTACGCCCTATCTTGGACCTAAGGAACGTCAACGGCTTCCTCCGGAAGGAGAAGTTCAAAATGCTGACTCTGGCTCAGGTTCTGGCTGCCCTGGACCCAGGAGACTGGATGGTAGCGTTGGACTTGCAGGACGCTTACTTTCACATCCCCGTCCTGCCTGCCCAGCGGCGCTACCTGCGGTTCATGGTGGGCCACGAGCACTTTCAATTTACCGTGCTCCCCTTCGGCCTTACCAGCGCCCCACGAGTGTTCACAAAGGTGATGGAGGTGGTCGCAGCTCATCTGCGCAGGTTAGGGGTTTCAGTCTTTCCCTACCTCGACGACTGGCTGTTGAAGGCGGGCTCGCCCCAGACAGTTGTCAGCCACCTCCAGACGACGGCGGACCTCCTGCACCAGCTGGGGTTCTCCATCAATGTGCCGAAGTCACACCTGTGCCCCTCTCAGAAGCTCCTCTTCATCGGAGCGGTTCTGGACTCGGCGCGGTTTCGGGTTTATCCGCCCGAACAGCGGGTCCGGGATATTCTGGCTCTGATTCCCATCTTTCAGCCGTTATCCCGGGTTTCGGTCAGGTTGACGCTGCGGCTTCTGGGGCTGATGGCCTCCTGCATCCTACTGGTGCATCACGCCAGGTGGCGGATGTGGGCTCTGCAGTGGGACCTGAAGTTTCAGTGGGCTCAGCATCAGGGCAACCTATCCGACCACGTCCTGATCTCGGAGGGCACTGCGAGACAGCTGCAATGGTGGCTCACGGACCGCGATTGGGTCAGCGGCAGATCCCTCTCCCTTCCCCAACCAGAGCACGTAGTTGTGACAGAAGCGTCCCTCCAGGGCTGGGGAGGCCACATGGGAGAGACGGAGATCAGAGGCCTCTGGTCTCCGGCGGAGACCCGGCTCCACATCAACCTGTTGGAGCTCAGGGCGATTCGTCTAGCACTGAAGGCATTCCTCCCCTCTGTCCGGGGGAGTGTAGTGCAGGTGTTCACGGACAACACCACCGCCATGTGGTACTGCAACAAACAAGGCGGGGTGGGGTCGTGGATCCTTTGTCAAGAGGCTCTTCGCCTTTGGCAATGGCTGGAACGCCAGGGCGTGACCCTGGTGGCTCAACACCTGGCGGGTTCTCTGAACGCCAGGGCGGACGAGCTCAGCCGTCGGTGCATGATGGATCACGAATGGCGTCTGAACTCGGACGTGGCGCAAGGCCTCTTTCAGCGATGGGGAGAGCCTTGGTTAGATCTATTCGCCACCGAAGAGAACGCGCAATGTCATCTGTTCTGTGCGTTGGAATTTCCAAGGCGGCACTCGCTCGGAGACGCTTTTCGTCACGAGTGGAGTTGCGGTCTGTTGTACGCCCCTCCGCCTATACCACTTCTGCCCAGAGTGCTGAAGAAGATCAAGCGCGACCGGGTCCAAGTCATCCTTGTGGTCCGGACTGGGCGAGAAGGTACTGGTATCCAGAGCTACTCAGTATGTCAGTCGATCCCCCGGTTCGTCTGCCTCTTCAGGAGGACCTTCTGTCGCAGCAGCAGGGGACGGTCCTCCACCCGAACCTGTCCAGTCTCCACCTCCATGCTTGGAGATTGAGTGGCGACAGTTGAGGCCATTTGACTTGCCTCCTGAAGTTTGTAACATCATTCTGGCAGCCAGGCGTCCCTCCACAAAGTTGGTATACGCCTGCAGGTGGAACAGATTTGTGGCATGGTGCACAGCAAAGGCTGTGGATCCCCTCAATTCCCCTCTTTCTGAGGTTCTTCTCTTCCTTCTTTCTCTTGCCCAGCAGGGCTCTGCTCTGGGCACTATCAAGGGCTACCTTTCTGCCCTTTCAGCCTTTCTCAGGCTGCCTGATCAACCTTCTTTGTTCAAGTCCCCTATTGTAAATAGATTTCTTAAGGGCATCACACACATGTTTCCTCCTGTTCCGTTTGTGATGCCTCAGTGGGACTTGAACCTGGTTCTTACCTTTCTGATGTGCGCTCCCTTTGAGCCACTTCACAACTGTCCTCTTCGCCTTCTGACCTTGAAGACTGCTTTCCTGGTTGCCATCACCTCTGCCAGGAGAGTGAGTGAGCTCCAGGCTCTTTCTTGTACTCCACCTTTCCTTTCTGTCCATCCGGACAAAGTGGTGCTGCGTACCAAACCTTCTTTCCTGCCCAAGGTTGTCACGGCCTTCCACATCGGGCAGTCCATCACCTTGCCAACCTTTTTCCCGCCACCGCATCCCTCTAAAGAGGAAGAGCGGCTCCACCGTCTGGACCCAAAACGTGCGCTCTCATTCTATTTGGATCGCACACGCCAGTTCCGGGTGGATGACCAACTCTTTGTTGGTTACGTGGGCGCTAAGAAGGGGAAAGCGGTGCACAAGATGACCATCTCCCGGTGGATCATCCTGTGTATCCAGGCATGCTACTCCTTGGCTAGGAAGGAGCCCCCGGTTGGACTGCGGGCTCATTCTACCCGAGCGACGGTGACTACCACTGCCCTGGGCAGGGGTGTGCCCTTACAAGACATCTGTCAGGCAGCTACGTGGGCATCGCTGCACACGTTTGCAAGACACTACTGCCTGGACAGCCAAGTCCGGAGGGATGGCTTCTTTGGCCGTTCCGTCCTCCAGGACTTTCTGGTGTGATTATTGGTTCGCAGACCCACCACCGGGGTTGGTATTGCTGGGGTATCTATTCTAAGGTAAGGAATCTAATACTAACGTGTCTCTTTCAGATGCACAAGTTACTACTTGTGTAACGATATATCTGTAAGAGACATTAGTTAGTATTAGATTCCTTACCGACCCACCCATCCTCCCCGTTCTGCGAACCAATATCTAGGGTTAGGGTTGTCTCCTTTCAGGGCCCTAGTTTCAATGGCACCAGTGTTGGTTTTTAACATGGCTCTGCGTTTCTAGCGCGGAAAAGCTGTGTCTAAGAACTGACGTCAGCACGCGGAGGCGGCGTCTAAGTACTCCGACGACGTCATCACGGCACCCACTACGCCAACGACGGACGCGGAGCCGCAGACGATGCCTACCGACGCGCAAGGGTACTGCTACGCAAAAATTTCCGGATCCAGTCTGACGCCTGGGGATATTCTAAGGTAAGGAATCTAATACTAACTAATGTCTCTTACAGATATATCGTTACTCAAGTAGTAACTTGTGCGTTTGATCTCGAACCAAATCTGCCTCAGCCCCGACCGAGATCATGCTCTGACTCCACTCCAGCACTCCCAGTCCCAGAACACACTGATTCAGACAAAACTCTTTCTCTTCTATGAACAGGGATGATTAACCCCAACACTTTGATGATGATTATGACATTTACATGGACTTGCAAGATATCAGTGATCTGGCCATCTCTCTGGATGCAGGGTTGGTGATGCCCTTTTGACCCTCCCATGGAAGATTATATTTTACTATCATAATTAGATGTGCAGGTGATGTCCTGGACCTACTGCTGCACTGAGTGTAAGTCCAAATCAATGTATTGATTGACTTTTTGCAGCTGGCTTGCTTCATCTGAGCCCTTACTCCCCTTTAATGAAGCTCTGACTGACATTGTTATGTGTAACTGGACAAAACCCTACTCTTGCCCACACGCTCTTGTCTACCAATAAACAGACAGGAGGCCATGGGTGCACCAGGTGACCTGGACTTCTTACTCCGCTACCAGCTCCTGAGAGGTCGGTAGTCCGATCTTCCTCCAGCAAGATTAAGCTTAATGCAATTCCTATTACCCCCTCCAGTTAGGGAGTCAAAATGGATTGAGGCGTATGGAATAAAGTTGTTCTCCTGTGCCAGCTTGGCATTGTATTCAGTCTATGCGGTCTGTTTATTGGTCGGTTATATGCATGCCCTTTGGGGCATGGCCAAGGGGAGCTTGCTGGCGGTTCCAGAGGAGTTCTGAGCCTCTTTTGCTGAAACCATTCAGGACAGCCAGGATACAGACAAATATGTAATCCGGAGCACTACTGATTGATTGGGGAGTGTGGTGGGAACTAATGTGGTGCTCTGCCGCCATGCATAAATGAGATCCACTGCCTTTTCTGGGGAGGAGCAGATATTCCTAAGGGATATGCTGTTTGTGGGTCCCACCTTTTTAATGAAAAGGCTGATTCTGCTCTCAAACACTTTAAGAAATGCAGAGCCGTAGCCCTTTCCTTAGGCTTTCAACTGCTCCCAGGCAATTTCCTCAGCAGTCCCATCCCTTTCGAGGATACTCCAGGGGGCTGGCGTATAAGCACTGCCAGGCCCCACCACCTCCACAGCAGTCACCCCCTCTCCTTCATCGCAGTGACAATTCATAGGTCACCAGTAACAATGTTCAGCTCAATCCACGCCCCGGTACATCAGCTTCCAAGCCACTGTAAGTTTCCTTTAGTGGCACACAGTCACCCTGCATGAGATGGATTCAATGAGATGGATTCAAGCCTCCACAGCCTTGGTATTTGGCGTACCAACATTTAATAGCACTGTTGCTGTCTTGAGAGCAGAGCAGGACACTGGCACTCATTCTTTTACAAATTAAGCACTGGTGGAATGCAGGATCAGACATTTTCTTTAAGGTTGGCAGACCATCACATCTGACATATGGGTCCTGTAGATTGGCCAGTAGGACTATGCCCAACCATTCCTTTTAATCCCAATTAACTTCCTTCAAGATCAGAGTGGCTTTTGGAGAATCACCTTTCTATCTTGCTACAAGAGGTACAGGCTGTATTGACCAAAGTGGCCATTGAGAACGTGCCAGCCTCTGAAGTGGGAATGGGGTTGCTACTCTTGCTACTTCCTTGTGCCAAAGAAGAATGGCGGCCTTCATCCTATTTTAGATATTCACCTTCTGCATCCCTTCCTCCAGAAGGACAAATTCAAAATGTCCACTTTGGTCCAAGTTCTTTGTCTTGGATCCAGGCAACCAGATTGTTGCCTGGGCCTGCAGGATGCATATTTTCATGTGTGTGTCCTGCTGTCCTACAGATGCTATTTGCAGTTCAGGGTTGTCCAGGAGCATTTCTGTTTGCCATTATCCCCTTTGGCCCTTACCAGCAACCCTTGGGTGTTCATGAAAGTGAATGGTGGTCGTCTAGAAGAACCTTCGGAGTTTGGGGATACCAGTTTTTTCTCTGTCACAGTGAGTGGCTGCTTGAAGGCAAGCTTACCACAGTCGGTCATGGAACCGCTCGTAGCATTGCTAGGGTTCTTGATCAGCAAGCCAAAGTCACTCATGGCTCTTTTGCAAAGTCTCCCCTTTATTGGTGTTATCTTGGACATGGTGCTGTCAGGGGCATTTCCTCCGCAGCAATGAGTCCAGCATTTGGACTATGATCCTAATGTTACATCCTCGGTCCTGTATCCGCGGTCCTGTATCTTGCTGAGAGCATCTCTGAGACTTCTGCGTCAGTTGACCTCATGCATCCTGCTTGTCCCCTTTGTGCACCTGTTGAATGTCATCCAGATTTCAACGGCGATCTACAGTGGTGGCTGCTAGACCTCAACCTGACCTGCAGCAGATCCTTCTCACTTCCCCCCGCAGAGTTGACGGTGGTGATGGACGTGTCCCTCCTGCTAGGCTGGGGTAGTCATCTGGGAGAGATCAGAGGACTCTAACTGAAACCTGTCTCATCATAAATCTGTTGGGGTTCAAGGTAATTTGCTTGGCATTGAAAGCCTTACCACCATCCATCAATGAAAGGTTGGCACAGTTTCTCACGGAAAACACCACCACTGTGTGGTACTGCAACAAGCAGGCTGTGGTAGGGTCCTGGGACATTTGTCAAGAGGCGTTGTGCCTTTGACATTGGCTGGAGCGTCAAGGCATTTCCCTGATCGTCAATCACCTGGCGAGATCTTTGAACACCAGGGTGGACGAGGTCAGCCATTGCCGCCTAGTGAATCACGAATGCCGGTTACAGCCCAAGGTGGCGCAAGGCATCTTCTGACAGTGGGGAGAACCCTGGCTAGATTTTCTTTTTTGCTGCTGTTGAGAACACGCAGTGTCAAAACTTCTACATGTTGGAGTTTCCAAGAAAGCTCTCTCTAGGAGATGGGTTAAGGCTGGAGTGGAGCACAGGACTCCTTTTAGCTTCTGCCTTTTCTGCTCATGGTCTGAAGGAGATCAGGAATGTCCAGGCTCACATCATCCTTGTAATTCCAGACTAGGCCAATACAATGTGCTAACTGGAAATTTTGGACATGCAAAGTTGTCCTCTGACCAGGCTACCACTGTGGGGGGGATCTTTTGTTGCAGCAGCAGGGCAGGGCTCGTCATTTGAACCTTTGCAATCTACATTGATTGACCTGTGGCAGTTCAATATGTTCGATCTGCCACTGGAGGTTGTGGATATCATTCTCTAGTCTAGACTGCCTTCTACAAAGTCCATGTATGCTGAACAGTGGGACGTATTTATGGCCTTGTGTGGAATCCGCAACATAAACTTCTTTCAAGCTAGAAAGTCAGATGTTTTGTGCTTGACTCAGCAAATTCTTGCTGTGGGTGTGCTTAAAGTTACTTGTACGTCCTTTCGTCCATTTTGCATTTTCCAATCCAAAGTATCTTTGTTTAAATCACCTGGTGTGATGATCTCTCTCTATCCTTTTAAAAGTTTTATACAGATGTTCTCTCCCAAACCGTTTGAGATGGCACAGTGGGATCGCAATTTGATCCTGACTTTTTTCGTGTACTCCATTTAAACCCATGCACAGCTGCTCACTGCACCTACTCAGTCTCAAAACAGCCTTTCTCATTGCGTTCAGTTCAGCACATGAGTGAGCCCTAGGTCTCTATCTGTGCTGCCACCCTACACTACCTTTTTCCCAGATAAATAGTTGTTGAGATCCTGAGTGACCATCTTGCGGAAGGTTGCTAGGCCATTTCATGTTGGACAACCCGTTACCCTCACAACTTTCTTTTCTCCGCTTCACCCCTCAAAGGGGAGGAGGAGAGTCTCCATTGACTATATCCGAAGAAGGCTCTGAGCTTTTATATTGATCACACCATAGACATGGGTGGAGATTCTCTTTGTTGGATTCTCTGGGGAGAAGAAAGGCAATGCAGTGCGATGCCTCCTCTGTCATGGTGGATAGTCATCGGCATTAAAAAATGCCACACTTTGACCAAGAGGCAGTCTCTGGAAGTATGGTGGTCTCATTCCACAAAGGTCAAGGTTGCTACTCTTTGTTTGCACGCCGAGTGCCTAGTCTCGACATCTGTCAGGCAGCAACATGTCCACGAAGCTCTACTGTCTTGACAGCTAGATCAGATAGAAGGGGCATCATGCCTTTCCATTCCTGAAGGCCTTTTTTGTCTGAGCCTACTCTACTGACACTCCACCTTTGGGCTCTACTGCTTTCGTATCTATTCTAAAGAATATGAATCTGCGATAAGACATATCAAGCAGAAGAATAAGTTACGTAACTTTGGTAATTCTCTTTCTGGTGAATACTCAAACTAACCACAGATTGCTCACTGCCCTACCACCTCTCTGCTCTTTGGAGTGACTTCCTTTTGTCATCTAAAAAGCTCCCAAGTCATAAATGTGAACACTGGTACCTGCAATTGTTTTTATGTGCTCCGCGTCCTAGAGCACTGAAAGAGTAAACTAAGAAACTAATGTTGACACAGTGGGGTGCTATGCTAAGCTATTATATGCAATGCTAAAGGATTTATAAAGTGCATGGCGACAATAAAGAATGCCTGCACTAGCCAAGGAAAGGAGGCTGTCCCACTGAGGTCAGAGGTATCATCTAGAAATAATTTCTTAAAAAGCCAGGTCTTGAGAGCTTTACGAAAGCGCAGCTCATTGTCTATGGATAGGATAGCCAAGGGAAGAGAGTTCCAAAACTTGCCCGCATTGAAGCTGAAAGACTGTCCTCAATCAATCCATCAATCAGTCTTGTATAGCGCAACTTCTCAACACCGGCGGGTCTCCAAGTGATGCGGATTCTGTGAGGCTTTTTCGAAAAGCCATGTCTTGGGCTTCTTCCTGAAGTCTTCCAGAGAGGGGGCGGTTCGCAGGTGGAGGGGGCGGTCGTTCCAGGACTTGGCGGCAAGGTAGGACAAGTAACCACCTCTGCAGTGGCTACAACGGATGCGGGGGATATGTGCCAAGGCGAGGGACGTGGAGCAGAGGTCCCTGGTAGGTCAATGGAGTGTCCAGCGATGGTTGATGTAGGCAGGTCTGGAGTTGTGGAGGCATGTGTCAGCAGTTTGAACAGGCATATTTCTGGACGAGGAGCTAGTGAATGGTTTTGAGGTGGCGCTGGTTTTTCTGGGGAGTTTGAGCATGAGTCTTGCTGCGATGTTCTGGACAGTCTGGA
Source organism: Lissotriton helveticus (assembly GCF_964261635.1). Classification (NCBI taxonomy): domain Eukaryota; kingdom Metazoa; phylum Chordata; class Amphibia; order Caudata; family Salamandridae; genus Lissotriton; species Lissotriton helveticus. The sequence continues at coordinate 689,466,882 of NC_136067.1, read as the reverse complement.
GGCGGTTGACGAGCTGTTTGGTGGCTCCGGCGTAGAGTGTGTTGCCGTAGTTGAGGTGGTTGGATACTAGGGCTCGGGTGACTGTTTACCTTGTGGCGGTGGGGTCCATAGGAAAATTCTGCGGATCATGCGGGGGGTGTGGAAGCAGGAAGTGGATACAGCATTGACCTGCTGCTTCATGTTCATTTGGCTGTCCAGAATGATTCAGAGGTTATGTGTGTGGTCTGTGGGAATTGGTGTGGGGCCGAGCTCGGTGAGCCACCAGGTGTTGTTCCAAGGAGTGGGCTTATTTCCGCAGAAGAGTACTTCCATTTTGTTCGGGATGAGCTTTAGCCAGTTGGACTTCATCCAGGTAGCGACGTCAGACAAGGTGCTTCGGAAGTTGGCTCTGGTGATGCCGGGGTCTTCTGTGAGGGATAGGAGGAGGTGTGTAGCGACGGCGTATGAGATGATGTTGAGTCAGTGGGTGTGGCGATGTCTGCCAGCGGCGTCTTATAGGTGTTGAAGGGGGTGTAGCTGAGGTAGGCGGCAGATGGTGTTTTTGTGTACGGAGGAGAATGTAGGTATATGGATCCTCTGAGTTTGATCGGAGAGGAAGGAGGAGATCCAGTTGAGGGCGTTGCCTTGTATGCCGATGTGGTGGAGTCTGATGATGAGGGTGTGGTGGGAGCATATGTTGAAGGCCGCCAAGAGGTCGAGGTGGATGAGTGCTGTTGTTTTACCTTGGTCTAGGAGGTGTCCTGATGTCGCCAGTTGCTGCAATCAGGGCAATCTCAGTGCTGTGGTTGGATCAGAAACCGGATTGGGAGGTATTGAGCAGGTTGTTTTCTTTGAGGTACTCTGTGAGCTGGCGGTTGATGGCTTTCTCCAAGACCTTGGCGGGGAAAGGGAGTAGCGAGATGGGGCGGTAATTCTTGAGCTGTTTGGGTGTCGCAGAGGGTTTCTTCAGGAGCTGTTCTGCTAGTCTTCTGCATCGTCTGTGCCTGTGCTTCATCCAGGTTCCTCTCCAGACCTTTGGGTTTCTTCAGGAGCTGTTCTGCAAGTATTCTTCATCGTCTGTTCCTGTGCTTCATCGAGGTTCCTCTCCAGGCCTTTGGCCTAATGGCTAAGTTGGTCGACCTCGAATCTGGGGAACCAGGTTCGAGTCTCGGCAGTGACGCTGAACAACCTGTGATCTGAGCAAATCACTTAATCTCCTTGTGCCTAACAAAAAATGCATGTGTGTCGAAATGTTACACAACTGGTGCTATGTAAAGCGCTCTGATACCTGATACCGGGTCAAGCTCGTGCTATATAAAGCTCCGTTAAAAAAAAAGAAAGGCCCGAGGTAATCGTCCTTGGAGTGAAGGAGTTACTCCCCTTCATCTGCAGGTATCGCAACAAAGCTGACCAGTCTGTTGCTCCTGACAATCCATGGACTCCGAGAGGCTCAGCAACACAGGTGGTGGTACTGGAATTCCCTCGCTGCCTGACCTGTCCTCTCAGCAAGTGTGAGGGCAGTATCCTTCATCGGAATCGCTGGAACGACCCCTGTGCACCGCGTTGATTTGTCGTTGCCAAGTCTTGTTAGCTTTGTCCTCCAGCTACAAGAAGCTCCAGCCTCCAGCATCTCCTCCTAACAAGACCTTCGTCCTCACTGCAGCCTCTGCACCGTGAACCTGCATCCTTGGTGTGTTGTTCAAGATCCTCTTGTGGATCCTGTACCTTTGGCCTGTGGGTTGTCTTGAGGGTCTAATTAGGCTTCAGTGGGCTCCCTTGCTTGCTCAGGGCATCGGTGGTCATTGCTCTTCCGTGCCTCCTGGTCACATCCAAGTGGCATAGACTCTGTCCCCTCTACTTGCAGTTTCATCACTTCAAGAATCCATCCTTGGATTCCACCGGACTCTTTCGCCTTCTTCGCCAGCGACATCTTTCCTGATGGCCTCCATTGTGGTCTATGGCGGTTTCCGACGTCACTTCGCACTTGGAGAAGTGTGGCTCACTGGTTAGAGGATTTTTTTTTAGGTAACAAGGGAGACCCAACAGATAGCTAAGCACCATGGGTATAACAACGTTATAGTGAACAAAACGGTTCTTAGCTCATTTCGAAATCAACAGCAAAATTGTTGTATAGAAACACAATGGAAAACTATACACGTTTATAAAATTTCCAAACCCAGCCGGGAAAGGATTTTATTTTATAAAGAAACAATGTTCAATTCAGTAATCAAATTCGTAATCACAAGACACAAGCCTGTGTCGTACATGAAAAGAGGGAAACAGAAAGATAGCATAAGGGTGAAAGGGGTGTCTATCAGGCAAAGAGCGAGAGCAAAGACAGGGTACTGTATTCAAGTAAAGAATCAATCACAGTATCTCCTGGAGTGGAACATAAACAATCTTATTGGTCAATGTTCATAACCATAAACCCACTCATGGGTGTCGACGTTTCGATCCCTATTGCTCGAAAGGTTACATGGGATCATCATCAGGACATTTTTAATGAACAAAACATGCCTGATTGTAAAAGACGCCTGTTCAGGAGAAATGAAAGAGAAAAGATATATATTTTAAAAAAAAGAAAAGATATTTTTTAAAAAAATACCAGAGTAGTTTGCAGACACATGTCACAGATGTATCGAAATCGCAGTGTAAGACCAAGTGCATGGTGAATGTGACTTCTTGAAAACAAAATAATGAAAATGACAACATTCAAAAGTTCCTCGGAATCGCAGTGATGTGCGTGAAAATAGCGTTATCGTGTCTTCTTGGAGTAGGGATTGTGACTCAAGACAGAGCAGTGGCGCGGAGTGAAGTCAAGGATGGCCTGAGTAGCGAGTCTAGTGGGCCGTGTGATCACCCCAGAAACAACCCGCTTATTGATGATCAACAAGTTTGCTTATTGATAATTGCTCTCAGAGTGGGACAAAAGTAGCACAACCTCGCTATATGGCTAACAGGGCAGGACGCCAATAACGTACCAAGAAGCGAAATCAAACAAGGCGGTATCTTCGAAGGAACCGAAGCCAGCGGTGAGTCAGGATACTTTCACCGTGTCGGTCGTTTCTATACGCGGCAGTGGCGCTGAAACCAGAAAGGCGCATTTAGTAAAGACTAGACACGCGTTTGATAGCGTGCTGTTGGCAGCGGCGATGGAGCTTACCTCAGGTTAGGAAATAGCCGGAATATATTTGGCTAAAATAAAATAAAATTACATGTAGGTATCAATGACCATACAACTGGGGTCCCATCAATGGGGATTTGGACGCTGCAAAAAAGGAAAAGTAGGGAGTGAATCAATAGCTGCTAGCGGGCGGGTGAATTCAAGGCAACGCGGGTCTTAACCCAGCGAGTACTTACTCAGTCCTGATGGGGACTCGTCTTCACGTTGCTCCTCGGTCGGTGCCGGATGCAAGTCAATGGACTGCAAGGGCGCGCCAGGTTCATAACGGGCCACGCGGGTCACATGACCTTAGACAAGGTTGCTCAGTCTGAAGGGAAGAGCTGTCAAATACGGGGGCCATTTTGTAATGGCTAAAAGGGAGCCAAGTGCGCTAGTGAAAACCAAGTGATAGTGCCAAAGTGAAATATACAAAAAATGGAACAACACGATACCACACAATTAGTCAGTAGAATCACTTCACAGAAATCAGAATGATCGTTAAATTTAAAGTTCGTCATCATATCATGGAGCATCAATATCAATGTTAGCCCGAGGGGTTTATATCAATCCTGGGTTAACTCATGAAATCCTTGTTAATGGTTCACTCAGAGTAGCGTAGTCCAGTCCTCACTCCGATTGAGCCCAGCCCTGATGGTATTGAATTGAATGATGGATTTCAACTCTTCTCGGTTTAACAACTGCTGTAGGTTGCCGCCTCTCTGTGGTAGCTTGACTGTTTTCAGGACTGTCCATTGGAGGTCATCCGCAGTATGCTTCATGCTAGCATAGTGTTCAACAAGGGGTGCATTTGCAGTGCCACACCTAATGCGGCTTCGATGCTGACTTATTCTGGTCCTTATCTTTTGGGTCGTTTGGCCCACATACATTTGCGGGCATGGACAGAGAATCGCATAAATCAAATTGTGACTATTACAATTCGTGAAGTCTTTTAAATCAACTGTGATGTTATTGTGACTAAAAGTGCTCCCCTCAAGTGTCAAATTACAGACAATACAATTCCCACATTTCACATGCCCCCTCATTGGTGGCAAACCCCAGCTAGACTCAATTGTGCCTGTCTGGGGTTGTGCTGGTAAGGCTGCTCGTACCAAGTGATCTTTTATATTCCTGCTTTTCTTGAAGGCAAAAAGGGGTTTCTCAAAAGCCAGTTGCCCTGCATTTAAGGTTGGCCAGTGACGTAGGATTGTCTTACGAATTTTGTCAGAGATCGGGGAAAAGGTTGTGACACAGGCAATCCTGCCTGTAGTGGGTCTGATTTTGGGCTGTAGAAGGACCTCTCTCGGACAATACCACGCACGTTTAGAGGCATTACGCACAAGCCTACTTGGATACCCTCTAGCTTTGAGTTTTGAGCACAGGACCGCTGCCTCTTTAAAGTAATCAGTCTTGGCAGAGCAATTCCTTCTGATACGAAGGAACTGAGAGTATGGCAGCGAGTCTTTCAGGGCTTTGGGGTGATTACTGTTGTACCTGAGTAACGTGTTCCGCTCAGTTGGTTTCCTATAGAGTCGAGTGAGTAACTCACCCGCCTCACAGTAAATCAACAGATCAAGGAATGGGATCTCTGTCTTATGGCTTGACAGAGTAAACTGCAAACTGTCACAGTTGTTGTTTAGCCAGTGCAGGAACGAGTTAAGGCCTTCTCCCTCAGAGTTCCAAATCAGAAAAATATCGTCTATGTAGCGGCTCAAAGCTAGAGGGTATCCAAGTAGGCTTGTGCGTAATGCCTCTAAACGTGCGTGGTATTGTCCGAGAGAGGTCCTTCTACAGCCCAAAATCAGACCCACTACAGGCAGGATTGCCTGTGTCACAACCTTTTCCCCGATCTCTGACAAAATTCGTAAGACAATCCTACGTCACTGGCCAACCTTAAATGCAGGGCAACTGGCTTTTGAGAAACCCCTTTTTGCCTTCAAGAAAAGCAGGAATATAAAAGATCACTTGGTACGAGCAGCCTTACCAGCACAACCCCAGACAGGCACAATTGAGTCTAGCTGGGGTTTGCCACCAATGAGGGGGCATGTGAAATGTGGGAATTGTATTGTCTGTAATTTGACACTTGAGGGGAGCACTTTTAGTCACAATAACATCACAGTTGATTTAAAAGACTTCACGAATTGTAATAGTCACAATTTGATTTATGCGATTCTCTGTCCATGCCCGCAAATGTATGTGGGCCAAACGACCCAAAAGATAAGGACCAGAATAAGTCAGCATCGAAGCCGCATTAGGTGTGGCACTGCAAATGCACCCCTTGTTGAACACTATGCTAGCATGAAGCATACTGCGGATGACCTCCAATGGACAGTCCTGAAAACAGTCAAGCTACCACAGAGAGGCGGCAACCTACAGCAGTTGTTAAACCGAGAAGAGTTGAAATCCATCATTCAATTCAATACCATCAGGGCTGGGCTCAATCGGAGTGAGGACTGGACTACGCTACTCTGAGTGAACCATTAACAAGGATTTCATGAGTTAACCCAGGATTGATATAAACCCCTCGGGCTAACATTGATATTGATGCTCCATGATATGATGACGAACTTTAAATTTAACGATCATTCTGATTTCTGTGAAGTGATTCTACTGACTAATTGTGTGGTATCGTGTTGTTCCATTTTTTGTATATTTCACTTTGGCACTATCACTTGGTTTTCACTAGCGCACTTGGCTCCCTTTTAGCCATTACAAAATGGCCCCCGTATTTGACAGCTCTTCCCTTCAGACTGAGCAACCTTGTCTAAGGTCATGTGACCCGCGTGGCCCGTTATGAACCTGGCGCGCCCTTGCAGTCCATTGACTTGCATCCGGCACCGACCGAGGAGCAACGTGAAGACGAGTCCCCATCAGGACTGAGTAAGTACTCGCTGGGTTAAGACCCGCGTTGCCTTGAATTCACCCGCCCGCTAGCAGCTATTGATTCACTCCCTACTTTTCCTTTTTTGCAGCGTCCAAATCCCCATTGATGGGACCCCAGTTGTATGGTCATTGATACCTACATGTAATTTTATTTTATTTTAGCCAAATATATTCCGGCTATTTCCTAACCTGAGGTAAGCTCCATCGCCGCTGCCAACAGCACGCTATCAAACGCGTGTCTAGTCTTTACTAAATGCGCCTTTCTGGTTTCAGCGCCACTGCCGCGTATAGAAACGACCGACACGGTGAAAGTATCCTGACTCACCGCTGGCTTCGGTTCCTTCGAAGATACCGCCTTGTTTGATTTCGCTTCTTGGTACGTTATTGGCGTCCTGCCCTGTTAGCCATATAGCGAGGTTGTGCTACTTTTGTCCCACTCTGAGAGCAATTATCAATAAGCAAACTTGTTGATCATCAATAAGCGGGTTGTTTCTGGGGTGATCACACGGCCCACTAGACTCGCTACTCAGGCCATCCTTGACTTCACTCCGCGCCACTGCTCTGTCTTGAGTCACAATCCCTACTCCAAGAAGACACGATAACGCTATTTTCACGCACATCACTGCGATTCCGAGGAACTTTTGAATGTTGTCATTTTCATTATTTTGTTTTCAAGAAGTCACATTCACCATGCACTTGGTCTTACACTGCGATTTCGATACATCTGTGACATGTGTCTGCAAACTACTCTGGTATTTTTTTAAAAAATATCTTTTCTTTTTTTAAAAATATATATCTTTTCTCTTTCATTTCTCCTGAACAGGCGTCTTTTACAATCAGGCATGTTTTGTTCATTAAAAATGTCCTGATGATGATCCCATGTAACCTTTCGAGCAATAGGGATCGAAACGTCGACACCCATGAGTGGGTTTATGGTTATGAACATTGACCAATAAGATTGTTTATGTTCCACTCCAGGAGATACTGTGATTGATTCTTTACTTGAATACAGTACCCTGTCTTTGCTCTCGCTCTTTGCCTGATAGACACCCCTTTCACCCTTATGCTATCTTTCTGTTTCCCTCTTTTCATGTACGACACAGGCTTGTGTCTTGTGATTACGAATTTGATTACTGAATTGAACATTGTTTCTTTATAAAATAAAATCCTTTCCCGGCTGGGTTTGGAAATTTTATAAACGTGTATAGTTTTCCATTGTGTTTCTATACAACAATTTTGCTGTTGATTTCGAAATGAGCTAAGAACCGTTTTGTTCACTATAACGTTGTTATACCCATGGTGCTTAGCTATCTGTTGGGTCTCCCTTGTTACTTAAAAAACGCTAGCGCAATCACCAGGATTGCAGGGTTTTCTCTAAACTCGATTTACCTCGGAACCGAGGTCGACCTTCCTAGTGTCCCTGTACACACACTTGTATAACTTTAAATCTTCCCCCTTTTTTCCTAGCCTTAGGAGATGTCAGACCATGCCCCTTTGTATTCAATAGACCACATTAAGCACCTCTGCACGTTACCATCACTTTTGTCAGAAACTCCAGATGCTCCGGCATCTGCTGCATCCAGCCTTCCAGAGCAGTTAGAGAAACTGCAAAAAAAGCAAGTTAGATTAAAACTAATGGTATTAATGCTAACTGATTACCTTAAATCCGGAGTAATCCCCTTGGGTTTGCAAGTGCGCAATATCCCTGGGATTTTTACGGATAACCCTAAATACATTACTAATTTTAGTCATATTGGGACCACATGCTCAAGACAGTGGTTGGCCCTTGGCATTGACATAGCGACAGAAACGTTGAAAACTCTCGAAGTTGAGATCGCTGATTTATTGAAAGAAATTAATGATTCTGACCCTACAGCCGAATGTAAGAAATTGCTTGAACAGGTGGAGAAAACAATAGCTGACTACTGCCGCATTGAACAGAATAAAAAAGCCAATAAGGTTAAAAAAGATATCAGAAATTACAGCGCTGAGACCAACTATCCATACTTGAATAAAGAGTTTTACACCAACAGGCCACTTTTCAATCCTCAGAATAGACCTTGGGGTCGCTTCAATAAGAGACAGAACATAGTTGGGTTCTCAGACACCTCAGAAGACTCATCCGATAACTCAGATCCAGGAGAGGGTGGGAGCAACCGAGGGAGAGGTCGTGGTGGAGCACAGGGTAATTTTTTATCCAGAGGCCAACCAGGAACCCCTCAGCGAGGGAGGGCCAAGAAACCCAGAACATGGTTCAACGCCCCCGGGGAGCGGAGGACACGCAACAATTTTTATCAGTGGTGATACCCACGACTATGAATGTGACTGAGACATTGCCTATCTTTAATTTATCTAGCCATGTGCTGCAGCACTCAGAATTGGAAGTTCTGAAAAAAGGACTCTCCTTTGTCCCTACTGTTCGCCCGAACTTCATGGAGTTGCAAACCGAGTTACTACGCTTTTTCAGACTGATACGGCTTAAAGCATTCTTTCAATTGCACCCTACTCCTGAGGCGAACCGCAACACTCCTTTTGCCCCGCCTTCTACTTTCCTTCCCACGGCAAGCATGATTCCACCCGAGATCATCACGTTTGAGAAGCTCATTCTCAAAGAGCTCGAGCTCTTGGGGAGTAAGAAGATATATATTCCGTTCAACATTTCAAAAAGCGAGAAGGAGGCAATAGACTCACTCAAAGTCAATACGGACCTAATCATTAAGAGCGCTGATAAGGGCGGAGGCATTGTCTTACAAAATATTGATGCCTATAAAAACGAGATTATTCGACAATTGAATAATAAGGAACATTATTCGAGACTAGGCCGAAACCCAACGGCTGAAATTCAGGGCCTAATAAAACAAATCACAGTGGCTGGCAGGGACGAAGGGTTTCTTAGCAAGAAGGAATTCAATTTTCTGAATGTTAAGTGTCCCAGACTCCCTGTCATCTACACACTGCCTAAGGTTCATAAAAACATTGTGAACCCACCGGGCCGACCGATAGTATCGGCCTGTGGCTCTATTTTGGAACCCCTAGGGTCCTACGTGGACTTTTTTATTAAAGACTTTGTGCCTGGAACATGCTGTTACGTCCGTGACAGCATGGAGATGATCAATCTGGTGGAACATCTTCCCTTTGACCCCGACAACCAAACACTTTGCACGCTAGACGTAGAGTCGCTCTACACTAATATTCCACAAGGAGCGGCTCTACGGGTCATAGAACGAATACTAGATTCCAGACCCAGACCACACAGAGTACCTACGTTGTTCATTTTGCAATTACTAGAACTGTGTCTTACCAGAAACTTTTTTATCTTTGACGGGACATTTTACCAACAGATTAAGGGATGCTCGATGGGAGCTATTTTTGCTCCCCATCTGGCTATTCTTTACATGGATGCACTTGAAACAAGCTCAATCCTAGCCGGCACAAATCCATTCAGATCCTCCATTGGCATGTGGCGCCGCTACATAGACGATATTTTTCTGATTTGGAACTCTGAGGGAGAAGGCCTTAACTCGTTCCTGCACTGGCTAAACAACAACTGTGACAGTTTGCAGTTTACTCTGTCAAGCCATAAGACAGAGATCCCATTCCTTGATCTGTTGATTTACTGTGAGGCGGGTGAGTTACTCACTCGACTCTATAGGAAACCAACTGAGCGGAACACGTTACTCAGGTACAACAGTAATCACCCCAAAGCCCTGAAAGACTCGCTGCCATACTCTCAGTTCCTTCGTATCAGAAGGAATTGCTCTGCCAAGACTGATTACTTTAAAGAGGCAGCGGTCCTGTGCTCAAAACTCAAAGCTAGAGGGTATCCAAGTAGGCTTGTGCGTAATGCCTCTAAACGTGCGTGGTATTGTCCGAGAGAGGTCCTTCTACAGCCCAAAATCAGACCCACTACAGGCAGGATTGCCTGTGTCACAACCTTTTCCCCGATCTCTGACAAAATTCGTAAGACAATCCTACGTCACTGGCCAACCTTAAATGCAGGGCAACTGGCTTTTGAGAAACCCCTTTTTGCCTTCAAGAAAAGCAGGAATATAAAAGATCACTTGGTACGAGCAGCCTTACCAGCACAACCCCAGACAGGCACAATTGAGTCTAGCTGGGGTTTGCCACCAATGAGGGGGCATGTGAAATGTGGGAATTGTATTGTCTGTAATTTGACACTTGAGGGGAGCACTTTTAGTCACAATAACATCACAGTTGATTTAAAAGACTTCACGAATTGTAATAGTCACAATTTGATTTATGCGATTCTCTGTCCATGCCCGCAAATGTATGTGGGCCAAACGACCCAAAAGATAAGGACCAGAATAAGTCAGCATCGAAGCCGCATTAGGTGTGGCACTGCAAATGCACCCCTTGTTGAACACTATGCTAGCATGAAGCATACTGCGGATGACCTCCAATGGACAGTCCTGAAAACAGTCAAGCTACCACAGAGAGGCGGCAACCTACAGCAGTTGTTAAACCGAGAAGAGTTGAAATCCATCATTCAATTCAATACCATCAGGGCTGGGCTCAATCGGAGTGAGGACTGGACTACGCTACTCTGAGTGAACCATTAACAAGGATTTCATGAGTTAACCCAGGATTGATATAAACCCCTCGGGCTAACATTGATATTGATGCTCCATGATATGATGACGAACTTTAAATTTAACGATCATTCTGATTTCTGTGAAGTGATTCTACTGACTAATTGTGTGGTATCGTGTTGTTCCATTTTTTGTATATTTCACTTTGGCACTATCACTTGGTTTTCACTAGCGCACTTGGCTCCCTTTTAGCCATTACAAAATGGCCCCCGTATTTGACAGCTCTTCCCTTCAGACTGAGCAACCTTGTCTAAGGTCATGTGACCCGCGTGGCCCGTTATGAACCTGGCGCGCCCTTGCAGTCCATTGACTTGCATCCGGCACCGACCGAGGAGCAACGTGAAGACGAGTCCCCATCAGGACTGAGTAAGTACTCGCTGGGTTAAGACCCGCGTTGCCTTGAATTCACCCGCCCGCTAGCAGCTATTGATTCACTCCCTACTTTTCCTTTTTTGCAGCGTCCAAATCCCCATTGATGGGACCCCAGTTGTATGGTCATTGATACCTACATGTAATTTTATTTTATTTTAGCCAAATATATTCCGGCTATTTCCTAACCTGAGGTAAGCTCCATCGCCGCTGCCAACAGCACGCTATCAAACGCGTGTCTAGTCTTTACTAAATGCGCCTTTCTGGTTTCAGCGCCACTGCCGCGTATAGAAACGACCGACACGGTGAAAGTATCCTGACTCACCGCTGGCTTCGGTTCCTTCGAAGATACCGCCTTGTTTGATTTCGCTTCTTGGTACGTTATTGGCGTCCTGCCCTGTTAGCCATATAGCGAGGTTGTGCTACTTTTGTCCCACTCTGAGAGCAATTATCAATAAGCAAACTTGTTGATCATCAATAAGCGGGTTGTTTCTGGGGTGATCACACGGCCCACTAGACTCGCTACTCAGGCCATCCTTGACTTCACTCCGCGCCACTGCTCTGTCTTGAGTCACAATCCCTACTCCAAGAAGACACGATAACGCTATTTTCACGCACATCACTGCGATTCCGAGGAACTTTTGAATGTTGTCATTTTCATTATTTTGTTTTCAAGAAGTCACATTCACCATGCACTTGGTCTTACACTGCGATTTCGATACATCTGTGACATGTGTCTGCAAACTACTCTGGTATTTTTTTAAAAAATATCTTTTCTTTTTTTAAAAATATATATCTTTTCTCTTTCATTTCTCCTGAACAGGCGTCTTTTACAATCAGGCATGTTTTGTTCATTAAAAATGTCCTGATGATGATCCCATGTAACCTTTCGAGCAATAGGGATCGAAACGTCGACACCCATGAGTGGGTTTATGGTTATGAACATTGACCAATAAGATTGTTTATGTTCCACTCCAGGAGATACTGTGATTGATTCTTTACTTGAATACAGTACCCTGTCTTTGCTCTCGCTCTTTGCCTGATAGACACCCCTTTCACCCTTATGCTATCTTTCTGTTTCCCTCTTTTCATGTACGACACAGGCTTGTGTCTTGTGATTACGAATTTGATTACTGAATTGAACATTGTTTCTTTATAAAATAAAATCCTTTCCCGGCTGGGTTTGGAAATTTTATAAACGTGTATAGTTTTCCATTGTGTTTCTATACAACAATTTTGCTGTTGATTTCGAAATGAGCTAAGAACCGTTTTGTTCACTATAAATCACTGGTTAGAGGAGGCAGACCTGGAAGCAGAGGTCAGCCCGGGACCAGGGTTCAATTCCCAGCTCGGCGGGGTCTTCAGTCCTAAAATGTCCATGGACTCGACAATTCTCGCTCCGGTGCCTACTCGATTTACGGGTTCACACTCTGCGACTCTGGGCAATAGCTTGCTTAATCTCCACAACGGCCCCTCGCGGTGGGATGCCTGGCTTTCACCTTGCGGATACCCTGCCGGGGTAATCTCACAGGGGAATACCAGGACGGGTTCCCTAAGCAAGTGCTTAGAAACCGCTTGCTGATTTGCGCTATATAAATTCCTGTACATTTACATTTACATATGCACCAGGCTTTCCTGGTGCAGGTATCCTGGTTCCTGGGGTATGCACGGATGGCGTGACTCTCCAACCTTCTGTCTTCCACAGGGTTTCTTCAGGGTCCATTGGGAAGGGTCCTTCTTCTTGAAAACTGCAACAGCGACTTTCCCCTTGACTTGCAGTGAGTACGCAGCTTCGTTTCCACTCTCCACACAGCCTCTGTGGGGTTCCTGGGTACGTACCTCCGGTGGTTCCTTGGGTCCCCAGCTCTTCTGAGTCTTCTGGTCCAAGTGCAGACTTTGGTCGCAGTTCACAATCTACTTTTTTAGTATATGGCTTGGTCACCCCTGGAGACCACTGTGTATTTGTGCTTAGTTACCTGTTTACATTTGAAATATTGTGTGTATTGTGTTGATATCTCAGGGTAGGAGATATATCAATGTATGAGTGAGTGTGCATAGTAAATATACTTACTTTTTCATTTAACCTACACTATATAATTAGTTCTGATAAGACAAGCTGCTTAACACTCCTTCTGGACTAAGGCTGAAGGCTGCTCTCTACAGCTACCACTTAGAGAGCTTTCTATGATTGTGTAAGACCACTAAAATCACCATAAGGGTGGTCAGGATTAGTGCAGGTGCTTCACCTAAAAAAGCATGCTCCACTTACTAAGCCAGCCTCCTACAATGCCTCCGTAGTGGTGTATTGGAGGGTGTCCTTTTGGATGATGGCGATGCCTCCGCCGCATCTGCCAGGGTGGTCGAGGTGAAGCATCTTTTAGCCGGGGGATTGCAGTGGCGATGTCGGGCATCGATGAAGAGGTGAGCTGCGTTTCTAAGATGAACATCACATTAGGATCAGGCTGGTGATGGTGTCCCAGTTTCCATGGCGTGCTTTCAGAGGGACCAGATGTTGAGCAGCTTGCAGTGGAGCATTGACCTGTGAACAGGTGTCTACTGGGTCAGTGTTTCGAGGCGTGGTCCAAGCACGGATGGGCGCAGACAGGCTTGCTTTGCACACCGGCAGCACGTCCGCACTGCGTCCTACATTAAGTAGGTCGTGAGGGTGGGACGGGCTCTGGGAGGCAGGAGGCATCGTGGAAAAATGGTGGGGAAAAGTGCTGCAAAGTGGGGGCTAAACTGGAAAGTGGTATGTGGGGGGAAGCAGAACAACAGGGCATAGAGGGGATTGGAAATACCTTGAGTGCATCAGAACCCAGGAAGGCAGAGGCATCAAGGGAAGCTGGTGCAGGGCCTGCTCAATGGGCACGCGCTGCAGCCTCCATTAAGTAGGTCCTGGGGGTGAAGGGGCTCTGGGAGGCGTCGGGCGGGGGGGGATGGGGGAACAGGGAAATAGTGCGGCGCAGTGGGGCTAAACTGGAAACTGAGCTGTGGGGAAGATGAGAAACAAAGCACAGACAAGGAGGGGGAGAGGGAATACCTCGAGTGCGGGAGAGCTCAGGGAGGCAGAGGCATCAGGGGGAGCTGGTGCAGGACCTCCTCCACTTCTAGTTCTTCTAACAGATGGGACAGTGGCCAAGTTTAGGGTGGAGGATCACAGTAACCTATTAGTGGTATATATGGGGTAGCAAACTGGTGTAAAATGAGAGGACCTTGCTCATGTAAGGCTCAATGAGCAGTGCACAGATATTTGAATTCAATTCTTTTGGCAATGAGTAGCCAATGAAGATCTATCAAACCTTGTCTGGCTGATTCATAGCTGGGGATCCCAAGTAGTGTGCATGCAGGAGCATTATGCACAACTTGTAGTTTCTGAGTAACTACCCTAGGAGTGCCCAGATAGAATTACTGTAGTCCAGGCGAGAGAGAATCAGAGCCTGTACTACCAGCCTCCTTGAGGTCTGAGGTAGCAAGGCAGAATGTTGCGCAACATATGCAAGATTCGCAAACACTGGCCAAGAGTTTGGTATTTTGGCTTTCCATAGTCATAGTTTTATCGAGCCACACCCCAAATTTTTTATAGCCTTTTTAGCAGCGGGCGAGCCAAGACATGCTGGCCAAGACATGCTGGCCAACAAAGAGCGCATTGGGGGGAAGAATTGCTCCAGAGGATCATGAGTTCAGTTTTAGCTCTCTTGAGCTGGAGACAGGATTTATTCATCCAGCGGGCTACCTGCTCCACACAAGGTCCCAGGGAGGATGCTGAGGGATCAAAGCCTGGAGTAAGTGAGAAAACGAGCTGGGAGTCATCCGCACAGGGGACTATAGAAAGCCCGAAGGGAGTTATAATGTCCAACAGTGGTTGTAGGTATGCGCTAAATAATGTGTGACTTAGAGAAGACCCCTGTGGAACGCCACAAGAAACTGGAAAAATATCAGAAAAAAAACCTTTATCAAATGCCTGAAAGGGTTTCTCTTTAAAAAAAAAGGAGCTAAACCAGTCTAGGGCTTTTCCTGCAACACCGGCCTTACAGATCCTGTCAATCAATCAATCATGGCATTTATAAAGCGCACTACTCACCCGTGAGCATCTCAAGGCGCTGGGGGGTGGGGGGAATGCTGTTACTGCTCGAAAAGCCAGGTCTTGAGGAGTCTCCTGAAGGTCAGCAGGTCTTGGGTCTGCCGTAGGTGGATGGGGGAGGGTGTTCCAGGTCTTGGTGGGAGAATGATCTGCCACCGAAGGTCGCTCTTCAGATGCGGGGTACTGTGGCAAGGGCGAGTTCGGCGGAGCGGAGCTGGTGGGTGGGGGCATTGAAGCTGAGTCATCTGTTGAGGTACGCTGGTCCGGTGATGTGGATTGCCTTGTCTGTGTGGGTGAGGAGCTTGAAGGTGATCCTCTTGTTGACTGGGAGCCAGTGCAGGTCTCTCAGGTGGGGTGTGATGTGGCTGCGGTGAGGGGTGTTGAGGATCAGGTGTGCAGAGGAGTTCTGGATGTGTTGCAGCCGTTTCAGGAGTTTGGCCGAGGCTCCTGCGTAGAGGGTTTTTCCGTAGTCCAATCTGCTGCTGACAAGGGCCTGGGTGACCGTTCTTCTCGTTACAGTGGGGATCCACTTGTAGATCTTGCGGAGGGTGTTGAAGCAGGAGGAAGAGACGGCGTTGACCTGCTTAGTCATGGATAGGGTGGAGTCGAGGATGACCCCTAGGTTGCGTGCGTGATCGGTGGGTGTTGGAGCTGTTCCCAGTCCAGTCGGCCACCAGGAGTCGTCCTAGGCCGAATGGGTAGATCCGAGGATGAGGACCTCCGTCTTGTCTGAGTTCAGCTTCAGCCGGCTGTTCCTCATCCATTCGGCGACAGCCTTCATTCCTTCATGGAGGTTGGTTTTGGCTTTGTGGGGGTCCTTGGTGAGGGAGAGGATCAGCTGGGTGTCATCGGCGTAGGAGATGATGTTGAGGTCGTGCAGTCGGGCGACGTGGGCGAGTGGTGCCATGTACACGTTAAACAGAGTTGGGTTGAGGGATGAGCCCTGGGGAACGCCGCAGATGATCTCGGTGGCTTCGGAGAGGAAGGAGGGGAGGCAGACTCTCTGTGTTCTGCCGGAGAGGAAGGAGGTGATCCAGTCCAGGGCGTTCTCTTGGATCCCGGTGTCGTGGAGGCGTGTGCGTAGTGTGCGGTGGCAGACCGCGTTGAAGGCGGCTGACAGGTCCAGGAGGATGAGGGCCGCGGTTTCTCCGTTGTCTAGCAGGGTCCTGATGTCATCGGTGGCGGCGATGAGGGAGGTTTCGGTGCTGTGGTTGCTGCTAATACCGGACTGGGACGGGTCCAGGATGCTGTTTTCCTCGAGGTAGCGGGTCAGTTGTTTGTTGGCGGTCTTCTCAATGACCTTCGCCGGGAACGGGAGCCGAGAGATGGGCCGGAAGTTCTTGAGATCATTGGGGTCCACCTTGGGTTCCTTGAGTAAGGTGTTGATCTCGGCATGCTTCCAGCTCTCCGGGAAGTTTGCTGTCTCGAAGGAAATGTTGATGGCCTTACGGAGATGGGGTGCGATGGCGGTGCTGGCTTTGTTGAAGATGTGATGCGGGCATGGGTCTGACGGAGAACCGGAGTGGACAGTGTTCATGATAGAGTGAGGGCGATAGATAGATAGAGTGAGGCAGAGAGATAGATAGATTGATAAATAGAGAGTGAGGGCAATAGATAGATATATAGAGTGAGGGCGACAGATATATTGATAGAGTGAGGGCGATAAATAGATGTGTGTGAGGTTGTGTATGTGGTTGTGTGTGTGGTTGTGTGTGGTCATATGTGTGTGTGTGGCTGTGTGTGGTCGTATGTGTGTGTGGTTGTGTGTGGTTGTGTGTGTGGTTGTGTGTGTGGTTGTATCTGTGGTTGTGTATGGTTGGGTGTGATTGTGTGGTTGTGTGTGTGGTTGTGTGTGCGATTGTCTGGTGTGGTTGTGTGTGTGGTTGTGTGTGTGTGGTTGTATGTGTGTGTGTGTGTGTGCTTGGTTGTATGTGTGTGTGCGGTTAGCGAAGTATGTATGTGGAAGAGAGCAGCAGATCAGCACAGCAGAAGAGAACAGGAAGTTAAAGAAGGAGGTGGGGTGGAAGAGAGCAGCAGATCAGCACAGGAGAAAAAAACTGAGTTAAAGAAGGTGGTGGGTGGAGGAGAGCAGCAGATCAGCACAAGTGAAGAGAACATGGAGTTAAAGAAGGAGGTGGGGTGGAAGAGAACAGCAGATTAGCACAGGAGAAGAGAACAGGGAGTTAAAGAAGGAGGCGGGTGGACAGGAGCAGCAGATCAGCACAGGGGAAGAGAACAGGGAGTTAAAGAAGGAGGCGGATGGAAGAGAGCAGCAGATTAGCACAGGAAAAGAGAACAGGGAGATAAAGAAGAAGACGGGTGGAAGAGAGTAGCAGTTCAGCACAGGAGAAGAGAACAGGGATTTAAAGAAGGAGGCGGGTGGAAGAGAGCAACAGATCAGCACAGGAGAAGAGAACAGGGAGATAAAGTAGAAGGCGGGTGGAAGAGAGTAGCAGTTCAGCACAGGAGAAGAGAACAGGGAGTTAAAGAAGGAAGTGGGTGGAAGAGAACAGCAGATCAGCACAGGAGAAAAGAACAGAGTTAAAGAAGGAGGCGGGATGGAAGAGAGCAGCAGATCAGCAGAGGTGAAGAGAACATGGAGTTAAAGAAGGAGGTGGGGTGGAAGAGAGCAGCATATTAGCACAGGAGAAGAGAACAGGGAGTTAGAGAAGGAGGCGGGGTGAAAGAGAACAGCAGATCAGCACAGGAGAAGAGAACAGGGAGTTAAGGAAGGAAGCGGGTGGAAGAGAACAGCATATTAGCACAGGAGAAGAGAACAGGGAGTTAGAGAAGGAGGCGGGCTGAAAGAGAACAGCAGATCAGCACAGGAGAAGAGAAAAGGGAGTTAGAGAAGGAGGCGGATGGAAGATAGCAGAAAGATCATCACAGGAGAAGTGAACAGGGAGTTAGAGAATGAGACGGGAGGAAGAGAACAGCAGATCAGCACAGGTGAAGAGAACATGGAGTTAAAGAAGGAGGTGGGGTGGAAGAGAGCAGCAGATCAGCACAGGAGAAGAGAACAGGGAGTTAAGGAAGGAAGCGGGTGGAAGAGCAGCAGATCAGCACAGGAGAAGAGAACAGGGAGCTAGAGAAGAAGGCGGGTGGAAGAGAGCAACAGATCAGCTCAGGAGAAGAGAAGAGAACAGGGAGTTAAAGAAGGAGGCGGGTGGAAGAGAACAGCAGATCGGCACAGGAGAAGAAAACGGAGTTAAAGAAGGAGGCAGGGTGGAAGAGAGCAGCAGATCAGCACAGGAGAAGAGAATAGAACAGGGAGGTAGAGAAAGAGGCAGAGTGGAAGAGAGCAGCAGATCAGCATGGGAGAAGAGAAGAGAACAGGGAGTTAGAGAAGGAGGTGGGTGGAAGAGAGGAGCAGATCAGCACAGTAGAAGAGAACAGGGAGTTAAAGAAGGAGGTGGGGTGGAAGAGAGCAGCAGATTAGCACAGGAGAAGAGAACAGGGAGTTAGAGAAGGAGGCAAGGTGGAAGAGAACAGCAGATCGGCATAGGAGAAGAGAACCGGGAGTCACAGAAGGAGGCGGTGGAAAAGAACAGCAGATCAGTACAGGAGAAGAGAACAGGGAGTTGGAGAAGGAGGCGGGTGAAAGAGAACAGCAGATCAGCACCGGAGAAGAGAAAAGGGAGTTAGAGAAGGGGGTGGGTGGAAGAGAGCAGCAGATCAGCACGGGAGAACAGAACAGGAGTTAAAGAAGGAGGCAGATGGAAGAGAGTAGCAGATCAGCACAGGAGAAGAGAAGGGAGCGGAGTTAGAGAAGGAGGCAGGGTGGAAGAGAGCAGCAGATCAGCACGGGATAAGAGAAGAGAACAGGGAGTTAGAGAAGGAGGTGGGTGGAATAGAGGGAGGGCGATAGAGGGAGTGAGGGCGATAGAGGGAGTGAGGGCGATAGATAGAGGGAGTGAGGGCGATAGATAGAGTGAGGGCGATAGATAGAGTGAGGGCGATAGATAGAGTGAGGGCGATAGATAGAGTGAGGGCGATAGATAGAGTGAGGGCGATAGATAGAGTGAGGGCGATAGATAGAGTGAGGGCGATAGATAGAGTGAGGGCGATAGATAGAGGGAGGGCGATAGATAGAGGGAGGGCGATAGATAGAGGGAGGACGATAGATAGAGGGAGGGCGATAGATAGAGGGAGGGCGATAGATAGAGTGAGGGAGGGCGATAGATAGAGTGAGGGAGGGCGATAGATAGAGTGAGGGAGGGCGATAGATAGAGTAAGGGAGGGCGATAGATAGAGTGAGGGAGGGCGATAGATAGAGTGAGGGAGGGCGATAGATAGAGTGAGGGAGGGCGATAGATAGAGTGAGGGAGGGCGATAGATAGAGTGAGTGAGGGCGATAGTGAGTGAGTGAGGGCGATAGTGAGTGAGGGCGATAGTGAGTGAGGGCGGTAGAGTGGTAGAGTGAGGGCGGTAGAGTGAGGGCGGTAGAGTGGTAGAGTTAGGGCGGTAGAGTGAGGGCCTGAGGGCAGTAGAGTGGTAGAGTGAGGGCGGTAGAGTGAGGGCGGTAGAGTGGTAGAGTGAGGGCGGTAGAGTGAGGGCCTGAGGGCAGTAGAGTGGTAGAGTGAGGGCGGTAGAGTGGTAGAGTGAGGGCGGTAGAGTGGTAGAGTGAGGGCGGTAGAGTGGTAGCGTGAGGGCGGTAGAGAAGTAGCGTGAGGGCGGTAGAGTGGTAGAGTGAGGGCGGTAAAGTAGTAGAGCGAGGGCGGTAAAGTAGTAGAGCGAGGGCGGTAGAGTGAGAGTGGTAGAGTGAGGGCGGTAGAGTGAGGGCGATAGAGTGATGTAAACCTTGAACCACTCAGTCTCTTGCAATAAGTTAGTCATCCAGTTTGCCAAGTCATTCCTCTACACCCCAATGCATAAAGGCATGTTCCTCCTCCCGACCACAAACTCCAATAAGTAACTTCATGATGGTGTACTTTGTACCAGAGGTTCTATTTGACATGAGTGCACATGTTGTGTAGCAACTGCTCTTTTTCTATGCACCCTCCATTTTGTACATTAAACGGATCTGGATAACATTTCTACTCTAGTATGCGCAATATCTTTTATTAACAATAGACAGTTTGTAAAAAATAAAAAAGGCCACTTAAATGACAGACCCCCTGGCTACAGTTAGAAACACCTTTCTTGCAAACCTGGGTCGAGAAAAAAATAAACTGAGCATTGAACCACTAGTCAACATTATTGAAGGTCCAATTCCATGATGACGAGTGAGGGCATCTGCTTGTGATGTCATACTCTGCTATGAATACCCCAGCAGTGATGGGATAGTGTGCTGTGGATACGCCTGCTCATGATCTCATTATCATAACTGATGATGTCATACTGTGATGCGGATATCTCAGCTGGTGGTGATGTGAATGTTTGTTACGGATACAGTGACGTGATGTCACACTGAGATAGAATACCCCCCGCTGATGACATCATACTAAGGTGCGAATACGCCATCTGGTGTTATGACTGTGCTGAAGATATCGGAGGGCGATGGGGTTACTCTAGCTAGTAATGTTACTATGAGGCAGATACCCCATGTGGTGGCGAGGACCATAGGGTATCCGTATCTTATTGCAGATACAAGGTGGCCTGGAAAACGACCCTCAGGATTTCAGGTGCTGGGCGACAGAAGGGTCTGTTCATGTGGCTGTGTGTATCGGTAATATGTTCCGAAATCAGCAAAGCACGTTTATAGTTCACAACAGCGGAAGAAATATTTAACAAATACACAGTGCCAGCTATTAATGGAATAGGGAATCGTTACTTGGAAAGCATCGTCCATAAAATGCTCTTTGGGTTCGTTTTATATTATGTTTTTTAATACAGAATCCAAGCACATGAAGAGAGAACATTGGGGGCAGCAGAGAGTGAAAGAGCAGTGCCTGGGGGAGACAGCGGGAACACGTGCACTCTTGTGGAGTGCTTAACAAACAAGCATTGGCCGCGCGGCTGGGCCGCAAAGAACAGAAACAAAAATACGCGAGAAGAAAAACAGGAAGTCTATGGTGGTGTGAACGGATGCAATAGTTTCTCCATGTGGCACCAGTTCAAGCTGAGCAGACGAAAGGCAGCGCTGGGAGGGGGAGCTGGGCAACCATGCCAGCATTCCGATTCACGCGCAGATGGTCCTGTTTATGACCTGCGGAGCGCGTGAAGTGGCTGCTGGCAAATGGCTTTGATGTTCTTGTCTTGCTTTGTGGGAGGGGTAGGGGGAGCAACACCGAGAGATAGTAATTTATAAGTGTCATTTTTGCTCAAGGTGAATAGTTAACCGAAAAGGTGTATGGGACTGGGAGGGTGTTTCATTCCAGCATAAGTTCATCCTCTTTATATTAACCTTCAAGATCTGCAAAAATTCCAGAAATGCACTAACTGCCTGTACATGTGACAACTTGTGAACCATTTTCAGGTTAATGTAAATAGCACTTGAAGACTATATGTATGCATTCTCTTTTTTATTACTCATTAGCAGGTTTGAAGGAAATATATGAAAATGAAAGAAACGCTGACGGGCGGATATGAGAAATCGGTCGCCAAGCCTCGTGCACTAATTATAAAAACGAGCCTGCGTGATCGTTAAAAAATAATAAGCAGCCAAAGTTACAAATAAGGACTGTGAGTTACCACATTAATATAGCTCTATCACAGAAAACAACGCCAAGTGAAACTTAGCGAGGTCTAACTGCATCGCATCTACGGGAGGTCTGCAAAGCTTACCCACAGAGTGTGAGCCTCCGTACTTGTGAAGAGAAATCAAATAGCGAAGACGGACTAAGGTGAAGCCGAAAACGGCCGCCATCTTTAACTGTGATCAGATATGTGGCAATGGTAACATTATTCAAAGGAACCCAAAGGTTATAAAAAATAATACAGTGTGTATGTACAATGTGATGCAAGGTAAGGGCAAGCAAATGTCCCAAAGATAAAATGAAGTATACTCTGAAGAAAAAGATAAATGAGAATGAAAAATATAGTGACTCAAAGATATATTTTTTTTAAACCCCGGGGGCATGAAACCACGTGGAAAAACAAAGGTTAAAGCAGCAGAAATGAAACCCGTACCACAGGGTGTAAAACGAGATCAAGAGGAAGATGGAAGACTAGATCCACGAGTAAGAAATGGGTAAAGGCTAGCATACAAATCAGGTGGGGAAAAGTGACATATAAAAACAGTCTTCACAGAGTGTTGCCCACAGAGAGAAAACAAGCTCTCGGCATTGCTGTGGCGGGGGGGCAGGGGAGCGGGAGCGCATTCCTTTGAAGCCTGATGCGAGGCAGACAAATGGCGTGTGTGACGTAGCTGGTTTGAGCACACGCCTTTCTCACATGAACTGTGGCTAATCCGCCGGTGGCAGACTTTTCGGACTGCTTACTAGAAATCTCGACAACAAGCATTGCTAAAAGCAATGCTTTACGTCGAGACCTAAAAAGGGGTCTAACAGCTGCCCCTTTGTGTGCGTGGTTCTCGCATGCGGCTCTGCTCTGCCACTTCCGGGGTTCAAAGAGACCAATGCTGAGCCATATGGCAAAACTTAGTGGTGCACTGGAGCACTGCTATGAAAGCATCCAGATTCATCCTGCGGAATATTCTAAAGGTGAGGAATCTGCAGTTAGATTATCCACTAGACAAATCGTTACCCAAGATAAGTAACTTGTTTGACAATGCAAGCTAGGTCTCTACCTTTCCATTACATTTGGTTAACATTAAACTTTAATAGATTTGGTAGATAAGCCGAAAACTTATTTTGGAAAATATCAGACTCACAAACAGAAAAATATTCCTTTTAAGGAAAAGTGGTGATTCGTGGGTAATTTTTTCTAAATCCTAGATCGTGAAGTAAGTTGCTCAATATGTGAACTCCTACAGTGAGGTGGACTAAAATATAATAGGATGTAAACCATTGAGTTCTTCCTGCACAGTTGTCTATTATGACAAGTCCCTGAGTAGCCCCAGGCTTTGACCTGCGGCTGGAGAGCAATTATTCTGGTACTCTTATCATTAAAAAGAGTTTCCTGGTCTCTGCCTCCGCTCTCATTTCCACTTGCCTCTGAAGCTTGTAAGCGAGAAATCCCATTCTGCTTTAAGAACTGAAAAATGAACTTTAAAAGTGCTGGGAGATTCTCTGCTTTTTGAAGTATTGTTGATTTATGCTCTTTGTGGTCTGTAGAGCTCTTAATGTTTGATCACTAGGAGTGCAAACCGCCTTCTACCCCCTGAGGGATGTATGGCAGTTTCTGTACTCATTCACCGTGTTCAGATTACTGAGTAGTCTCTGCTTTCATGTGCAGGGCCACAGCAAGAACCGCAATATCCTTTTCTAACAAGGCTGAGAAACCCAAATTGTGCTAAAATCTGTTAGTATGGCTTGCTTACAGCTATATACAATCAATCAGGTTTTTGTTAAGCGTGACTACTCACCCGGAAGGGTCTCAAGGCGCTGAAGGGGGGGGGGAGAGGGGGTGGTAGCAGGCTCCAGTCCATCAAAGGGGGGGCTCTGTCGAGGTTCCTTGCGAAGATGGGGAGCTATGTTGTCTGTCTGAGGTGGAGTGGCAGGCGGCATAATGTCTTTCAGAGTCTGTAGCACTCTTAGATGTCCTACCAAAAATGTATATGCCCGTGGTTGTCTGCTGTAGCTTGATGGATTTAAAAAATTGCATATTTATTATTTTTTGAGATGCACAGTAGCTTTCAAAATCATAAGTGTAGCAATGCATGTCACTCCGAAAAACCGAACCAGTGCGATATCTGTAAACACTCCTAGTGTTTTGATAGTGATCTTTTTGTTAAACGTTTAAAAAGGATGTTGAAAAAAAAATCGAATTGCAAGTTCAAAATACTTGCTATTCCACACGAGTCAACCCAAGCCCTTCTTCGAGAGCTTGTGAAAAAATTCGGAAAAGTTCACCAAAGAGGGACTATGCCAGAATGTATACTGTGCTTGGTAGCACCTCAATGACATGTTTCCTTGCACAGAATTTCAGAGGCGCACTACCTCTGTCTCCCCTCTTTTACATCAATGATCAATGCTTTGTTATTAATTCTGGGCTTATGATTAGAGCGTGGATGGCAGGAGGAAACCACATGGAATCTCAGCTGGTTTTCAGCTCGAGGTGTCTAAGAAGACCTCGAGCAGAGACAGGCATCGGACTCGAGCTTTTTTTTTTTTCTCCTTTTTTCAAAGACCTTTATTGCACAGTCTTACCATGACACAGCATTCAGCCAACAACCCCCAGCGTTATTCACAATTACCTTTCAACACTTTCAATGTAACACAGCCCTTTAGCCGACATCCCTGGGGTCCGGCGGCGCAGTAGAACAAGGTGTACATAGATCCATCAATTCGTGGTTCGGATACTCTCTAGGTCTGATATTTTTGTTTTTAATGTATTTTTAGAAACTTACAACAAACTTACATGTTGGCAATCAATGTGACAATAATCCTAGAAAAACGTTAGTGATATAACGACATAGAGTCAGAGTGCACACACACACAGCACCAGATGTGAGGGCCCCCTGCATTCTCCACCGTGGTTAACAGACAGCAGTTTCAGGTCCAATCCCCCTCCCCCTCCTCGTCCGAGTCAGCATCATCCTCCACTGGCAATGGACCACACAGGTCACCCCTATAAACATTCCAGCAGTCCAGAACTTGTTCCATTTGCGCGGGCAGGCCCTATTTACATATACCGCCCGTTCTGTGAACATTAACATGTCCAGGTTCCTGCTCCATTGTAGTAACGTTGGCAGTTCTGGAGCGCCCCATTTTTGCGCGATGCCTCGTTTCGCCACCATGATGGCCAATGTAGCCCATATCTGTCCGTGTCTGGACAAATCATTTGGATCCCAAATATTTAAAAGACATTTACGTGGTTCCGGAGTCAGTGACACCCCCAGTGCTTGTGATATTGTGCGCATCACCTGACGCCAATAGGCGGCTATGAGGGGACAGTCCCAGAGGGTATGTAGTAGTGTGCCTTCCTCCCCACAACCCCGAAGACAATATGGATGTGGAGCTCTTTGTAACTTGTGTAATGTGGTTCTCGTATAGTATATACGATGCAGTATTTTCAATTGTACTAGCCTGAACTTAGCAGAGATGCCCACCTCCCTTGGGGACGCCAGCGCCTCATTCCATTCCATCTCATCCATGTCTCCCACCTCATCCACCCACTTTTCGCGCAGTTTTAGTGTGGGGTCTGATTGGTTGTTCATTCGTTTTTTGAGTAAGGGAAGTGGCACTATGCAGCATGTAATCTGTGAGCAGTCTATCTTCTAGCGGAGAAGATTCCGGGACTTCAGTGTTCGGTGGTATTGCCTGTAGTAATGCGTGACTTATCTGCACGTACCTATAGGTTTCGTTCGGTCCCAATTCGTACTGCTGCTGAAGAAGGGAGAACGGAACTACAGTTCCCCTGTCCCATAGGTCTCCCACCGTAGATATTTCTATGCTGTCCCATCTTGTAAACCCCTTACTCCTTCTCAACTGTCCCAATGCCTTAGTGTCCCAGAGAGGGGTAAGCTTAGTAATCACACCCTTCCAACCTAGTCTCGCCTGTGCCACATGCCACAGCGTGGCTGTATGTTTCGTGGGGCCTACCAACTTTGCCGCCTGACATTTGTTATATAGCGGTGAAAGCATGCTGTCCGTGCCTAGTTGGGTCCTATCTGCCCTGTATGCCGGGTCATATCGAGGCGCATGAATCCATTGGTTGACGATCTTGAGCTGGGCGGCCCAGTAGTACAGTTGAAGGTTCGGTAGTGCAATCCCACCGTCATACCAACTCCTGTTTCGTTTGACATGGGCAATACCCGCCGGTTTGTTACTCCATCACAGGTTAGACACCAATGTTGTCACCTGTCGGAAGTATCTTGGCGGGACAGGGTAGGGGGAGTTTTCCAGGGCATAAAGGAACCGTGGGAGAGCCATCATTTTATAAAGCGCTGCTCGTTCAAGGAGCGTCAATGGCAGTGAAGCCCAATGTTTCACATCGGTTCGGAGCCGGGCCAGGGGTGAGCCAGGTTTTTGTCAAAGAATTCCGCTTGATTATTGGTGATATGGATACCAAGATACTGATGACGTGGTCCGCTGTAGTGGGCAATTTACTTCAAGCTGAGGCGCCAGCCCCTTCAGAACGTATAACACAGATTTAGACCAATTGAGAGTGTATCCCGACAGTTGGCCATAGTTGTCACACAGGGCCAGCACGGCTGGTATACTTCCGTCTGGCTCTGTCAAGTACACCAACATGTCGTCAGCGTACAATGACACTCGGTCCTCCCATCCCTCTTTCCAGCTAATGCCCTTCAATAACGGTGTAGTTCTGATCAGTGTCGCTAATGGTTCTAGGACCAGGGCAAACAACAAGGGGGAGAGGGGACAGCCCTGTCGGGTCCCCCTCGCCAGGCGGATCGTTCGTGAAATGTGACCGTTAGCCGTAATGTGTGCGACCGGGTTGGCGTAGAGAAGACGCACCCAGGCTATGAACTTGGGTCCGAAACCCATACGTGACAGTACTGCAAAGAGGTGCCCCCATTCCACCATGTCGAACGCCATTCTAGCATCCAATGACAGGATCACGGCTGGTTCCGTTAAGGACGGTGCTCGTGCTAACACCCCATGTAACCGCCTGAGATTGAAAGCTGTACTCCTGTTCGGCATGAAGCCAGACTGATCCGGGTGCACCAGTAATGGGAGATGAGCCGTCTGTCTCGTGGCCAACAGTTTTGCAAGGATTTTGGCCTCAGCGTTGAGGAGGGAGATCGGCCGATACGACGTGCACACTGTCGGTGGCTTGCCAGGTTTCGGAATCGCCACTATGGTGGCTGTTCTTTGATCCAGAGGGAGTACTGCCTTCTCCTGACTCTCCGCGTACATAGCCAGCAAGGACGGGCTGAGTGTTTCTGACATAAGTTTGTACCATTCTATTGGGATTCCATTGGGGCCCACTGCTTTCCCTGACTGTATTGCCCGGATTGCTAGTTGTATTTCCTCAACAGTGAGGTCAGCCTCTAAATCTTGGACCGCCTGTTGTGGGAGTGTCTGGGTCAGTATGCGGTTCAGAGCGTCCAGGGCCGCTCCTTCCGTGACCGCCTGTTCAGGGGTGTATACCTTTTCGAAGTGATCTGCTATGATATTGACAATATCCTCAGGATGCGTCTGCACCTGACCTTCGCTAGTGTATAACTGTAGAATGCCCCTAACGCTCCCTCCCTTTTTATCTAACTAGGCTAGCATTTTCCCTGCTTTATCTCCCACATCGTATATTTTGTGGGTCGTCGCAGAGACATTGTCAAGCACCTGGAGCCTGAGACGTTCCCTATACCTTTGCTGGCATAGCTGCAAAGTGTGAGCCGTGTCTACTGTGGGATCTGCCAAATGTGACTCATTTGCCTTGTGCATGGACCGTTCCAGCTCCATAAGTTCCTGTCTTTGCGCCTTTTTGTGCCCCGCAATGGAGACTATCGCCTGTCTGCGAAGGACCGTCTTATATGCCTCCCAAAGGATCGAGGGGGAGGGCACCGAGTCTTTGTTCTCCTCGAAATAAAGCTTAGTCGCTTTCTTGAGATCCTTCCTAATACTAGGGATCTTCAAAAAAAATAGGGTATATGGGATATATCCTCTTATACGTCTTTTCTGGGCTGAACAATGTCATTACTATCGGAGAATGGTCTGATATCCCCCTTGGCTGAATTTCAATAGTGTCTACAGCTTGCATTCCGTCTCCCAACCCCAAAAAATAGTCTATACGTGATAAGCTATTGTGTACGGTCGAATGATAAGTGTATTGTCTCGTGGTTGGGTGCCTGTGTCTCCATATATCTATCACGCCCATGGCCTCCAAAAACCCCTGCAAACTGGTGGGCCCGGGCGTGTGTGCCCGTGCCGGGCATTTATCCAGCGTTGGGTCAATCACTGAGTTAAAATCTCCCCCCACGAAGGTATCTCCCACCGGTAGGTTTAGTAGAAATTCACCCAGCGCCGGAAGGGCTACTGTTTGAAGCACCGGCGGCACATAGACCGATACTACGTTTAAAAGCCGACCCTCCCACTGTCCATGCACCGCTACAAAGCGGCCCTGATCATCTATTTTGTGTTGGAGGAAAATGAAAGGGGAGGTCTTTTTCATTAGAACACCCGTCCCCCTGGAACAGAGGTAAACTCCGAGTGTGCTACCATCTTGTAACCTCTGCGGTCCAATGCCTGGCATGCCCTCCCCGTGAGGTGCGTTTCCTGCAATAAGATCAAATGTGGGCCTTGGCGCTTGATTGCTTGCAACACCAGTCCCCTTTTGATTTTGTCTCCCAGACCCCGAACGTTCCAGGTCATCATCTTTAGGGGTGGGACCGCCGTCCGCTACAACAATCCGTTATGTGCGGCTGCTGGCGAGTGTCGTGACATAGTGAAGCAATCCAAGTGGGGCCCCATGTGTCACCCCCATCAGTGCTATAATCCAATTACTTCGTGGAGTGGTGTGTGTGTTTCTCCCTCTGTGTCGTGTTTGAATGTGCCACTTTTGTCCTGTTACAATCGATCTCGCCCATACATGTAAAAATAGAACATCAACAAATAACTTCCTCTTCCCTACCCCCCTCCCTGCCTCCCTTCTCCAAGGGCATAAAACCGTCCACCTCCCCAACTTAGCAGAGTGCTCTACCCTTCCCCAACCCAATGTACTTGCTTGCGGGGGTAAGGAGTCTCATGTCAGCGGCGGCTTTGTCCACTCTCTGCAGCTTCTCCCGTTCTGGAGTCCAAGGGCAGCCCGCTCCATATAGAGGAGGACAGCCAGTGTAGCTACGAGTACATGAGACTCAGGAGTCTGGCTTCTGCCTGCAGTCCTCGGATCCCGCCTCAGATGTTTGTTCCATGCTCCCTGTCGCCGACGCCTGTGTCTCCGTGGGTGTACCAGCTCGGCGGTGTCGTTGATCTTTGTTGGTGCGGCGAGGTGCGCCCATCTGTCGCCAGCCCTCCAGCCAGTCCCGTGCTGCCTCAGGCGTATCGAAGAACCACGTCTTCCCGTCGGCAACAACTCGCAGTTTTGCCGGAAACAGCATGGAATAAGGCAGTTCCCTCGCTTTTAAGGCCTCCTTGACCTCTGAGAAGGTTTTCCGACACCGGGCCAACTCCGCCGTGTAGTCCGGGAAGAAGGCAAGCGTTGAGTTTTGGATTTTGATGGGCGGTGAAACTCTCACCGCTTGGAGGATTGCGTCTCTATCTCTGAAGTTGAACAGTCGGGCCAACACCTGACTGGGCGCAGCACCCGGCTTCGGTACTCCGCCGGGTACTCTGTGCGCTCTTTCCACTGAAAAAAATTGCGACAATCCTTTAGGTTGCAATTTAGTCTTAATTAGATCTTCAACATAGAGGTCCATTTCTCTTTTGCCTTCTGATTCTGGCACCCCTAAAATTCGTACGTTGTTCCGCCTCGAGCGTCCCTCCTGATCATCCAGCTTGTCTCGCAGTTGTTTGGTCATGGCTTCCATGCGTTCCATGGCAATCTGCAGCTCCGAAGTGTCCTCCACCAGGGATTTCGTTACTACTTCCACTTGGGCCATCCGTTCCGACATTTTATGAAGATCCGCCCGTAGTAAATTTACGTCTGTAGAGATCGACCCCACCGTCGTTTGCACATTGGACAGCTTTTGCATGATACCTTCCAGCGTCACCTTCTTGACTCCGTCATTATCCTGGCCTTTTCCCGTGGGGGCACGACTGTCCGTCTGCGGTGAGCTGTTCTTGTCAAAGGCATATTTGTCCAGTTTGGCTTGCGCCGACTTATTCCTTGGCCCTCTGCCTGCCATATTGCCCGTTCTCACTGCGCCGCCAGGAGAGGGCTACTTTGAGTCAGTGGCAACACTATCTTTTGCACTCCGTGTGCTGACCCCTGCTGATCAGCGCTCTTCAGATTTGGCCTTTTAATGGGGCGATGGCACCCCAGCACAAGACTCCCAATTCGGCAGTTTGGTGTCACAGGGGTGCGCCGCTGTCCTCACCCTCATGGGCCGCTGTCACAGAGTTCGCGCATGTAGGAGCCGCCGCCGGGGGATGGCTACTGTGGTCGTGTCTGTAGGTTTGTCGTGCCTCAGCCTGTGGCACGGTTTCCAGCTCGTCGTGATTCTTTCCGGTGGTCAGCGTGCCAATTGTCCCTCTGATAGTCTTTCTGTAGTTGCACACGGAGCACCCTGTAGCTGTGCGTATCAAGTCGTGGCCGTGCAGTGTTCGTGGATCATCTGGTGTAGAGTAGGGGGGAGAGGGAGGGGTCACTTATAATGGGGCAGTGAGTGCAATATTGCCCGCCACCTATTTGCTGCCCAAGAACAGTCTCTGAGCGTGTCCCTGCTGCTGGGCCCTGCCGCAGGATTACTAATGCGGGACCGGGTGATACGTGTCAGTGAATATTATTGTTCAGGTCCCGGGAGGATGATCTGGTCGGCGTCTCTACCCCCAGGGTCGTTGCAGCGGTATATGTGACTCACCGCCTCTGGTGGCTTGCGTGTGATCCGCCGACGTTCGTGTTGCTGGGTGCTTGACTTCCCCACCCTTCCAAGATGTAGACCACCTTCTGGCCACTGCCCTCGTCGTTCCTCTGCCCCCGTTCCGGTGTTCAATTAGTTAATTTCGGGGCAGTGGCAATGGCGCTTCTTCTGAGACCTACAGCGTCGTTTCAGGGTCGCAGCGGTCGTCTCAGCCCTGTAGCTTGCAAGGTCTACACTCCTCCGTTTTTCCAACTACCGACACGAGCAGCACCGCGGGGAGAGCTCCAGACTCCCGCCGGTCGGCACCGCCAGCACCGTCAGGGATCTCTCCCGTGCCCCGCTCCACTCACCGCGCCATCGCTGCAGCGCCAGCGATATCTCTCCACAGGTCAGTCCAAAATTTCGCCGGGGACATCGGATACCCTCTCCACACCTCCGGGGCTAGGCCAACTTCCGCAGCTTTGTGGTCGTCAACCCCTCACTTCCGCCCAGGCTTGGGAGTACGTGAGGCCGGTGCTGCTGAACTGATGACAGGCCTCATTACCGCATTGCGTGTCCGTTGCGGTGTCTGGTGTCGGATTTGCACCGGAGTTAGTTCGGATGGTGCAGCCTGCCCTCCGATCTCGGGATCTGCCTCCTGGGGTGAACTTGAGCCGGATTGATGTTCGGATATTTATAAAATGCCTCGTCGCCTGTAGAGCTCCCTCACTACGCAGCCACCATGCTTGGCTGCTAGCCACGCCCCCCGGACTCGAGCTTTTAATGACACGCCAGCCTCTGGTGTTTTAGGTACATGGTTTTGGAATATGCTCGTCATGCTGATACAAAAGCGTGTGCCTTTAACCCCCTCCCCCAAACACGCATCAGGACTTTAGTCTTATGGCGCAAGCTGGTTTTATATTAATCTCTTTTCAAGGGAAGTTCCTGCTTTGCATTATATGATTCGAAACAGCACTGCGTAGGATTACCAGACGGCTCGTATCTTTGCACCGCCTAGTTTCCACCTCAAGTTGTAGTTTTGCTGCACTTGTGGTTAACTAATTGGACTTCCACAAAAACAATGATTTGTGAAAGACTGTCCTAGTGACATGGAATACGTTAACGTTTGCCATGCAGGGATAGTGTGGATTTTTTTTTTGTATCTTCGTAACCTAACACCCCCTTAGCCGTATGAGCAGGCAATGTTTATCTGAAGTGATAACTTCTTTACTTCAATGGTAGGTACTCTTTTGAGGGTTAAAACATGTTCATTTGCGTTTAAAGGTGTTGCAATGAATGAGAAATGGGGCAACTTGGCCAATTCTCTTCTCCACATTGTACATTGCATTTTAATTGGTAACTGAAATGTAATGTGGACTAGAATTTCCAGCTTTCCACTGCAGACCATTTCAGTTACTTCTCTGAATAAGCTTGAATGCCTGGCCTGCCAGGAGAGGTCCGGACCACATTGTAGTCAATTGGCATGTGTGTTAAGTAAGCATGGGCAAGATTTAAGATGTTGGAGTACAATAAAATAACTTGGAGTGCTTAATTTTTTAAGTTCAAATACCATAGTTCTCTCTCAATTTCTCTCTCCCTCCAGCCATACCAACTCAGGACCTCAACTATACACAAAATCTCATATTGGACAATTCACTGCAGTAACCATCTAAGCAGACTATATCAGATGAAATGCCAGAAAAGTACCTGCAGATCTGGTCAAAGCTACCGGCATAATGAAAACCATAAAACTGCTTCTTTCTGTAACACTTCATCATCCAATACACTGCTACAGGCTGTGTCCCATTGCCCAATAGCAGCACCTAGGTGGACATCACGCACAACACAGAATACTTCCCACAAAGGATCAAAACTAAAGCAACATCCTTTCAATCACACACCCTATATGTGTAGCGTGCTGCTAATGTAGGTAAGCCCTTCAGCACCCCACACAGCAGTAGTAACTGCTATTTAAATGCTGCAGTACAATACAAGACAGTACAATACAGTACAGGAACACAGTTGGTGTTAATATCAGAGAAAAGCTGATGCTGACGCCTCGCCAATAAAGTTAAACAGCCCACAATACTATACAAGAAGAGCTGCGATCTTCCCTTTAATTTAACGTTCATATACATCCTCTTCAGCTTTCTACAACATTGATGCTGCTAAATAAAATAGGTTAGCATTTTCAGTGCCAAGCTGCAGGCCTTCTTTAAGGCTCCATTAAGCTGGTAGTGAAAACAGTGCTAAGATGAGAGGAAAAAAGCTGACATTTACGAGAGATGGTACAAACGCTTCTCTTTTATTGCCTTCGGTTATTCCTCGATTAAAGTGCTGTTTTTAAAATATAACAAAAATAAACTCGTTTATGTACAAATATTAACACGCCGGTGTTTCCCCCAAAATGTGCATACAAAGGAACACCTCTGTACTGTATTCCTGAAAGATCTTCAAGTTCATGAATAAAAAACACGTTTTGTCTAGAATGAACCAGTCTTGCCATTAAAATACTTCTCATAAATGTGACTGTTATTGCTAAATAACATCTGCTGCACAAAAAAGGCATTTCATATACGTTTGAGTGGGAGTTTTATATGAAGAAAAAGTGTAAAACATCATTTGAAAAACAGTACTGTACATTTAGTAGGGTTGGGCTTGGAAAACCAGCAACTTTTAGTAAACTAATGGTCTTTCAGAAGAGAGGGTCTTATTGCTGTTGGTATTTGGTTAACTGCACCGTTATAATCCATTGAACTGATTACCATGTACTTCCACCGATTTGGTAGATTATTTGTGATGCACATCTCTTGACACAAAGAAACAAGAGCAACCCAATATGTCCACGTGAACTCGGGTATAAGCTCAGCAACTAAGAACAGGTGTATACTTGTAACTAATTTCAAAGCACAATGTCATTATGCAGACTTAATCTGTATAAAGGAAATTATAATAGAACATACCTGTATTCTGTAAAAACCTCATCTCTTTGACAAGTTCGAAAAAGTACTGACAACCAGTAGGCCATAATGTCTTTATCCAGTTCGATTCAGCCAAACCGAAGTTTCATTTGAAAACATATAACAAAGGAATCTCGCCAACATTTATTACAAAGTGAGTGGTGAAAAGATTTAGAGAAGCACCGCAAGTGAAAGAAACAGAACCAGAAAAATAATTTCTTTTTGGGACTATTTGAGTGAGTATAAACAGTAAATTGGTTTCTCTTAGAAGGCAGCATGTACTACCTCAAATGTTTAATCACTAAAGGTGAGTACAGTGTGTTGCTTGCACACAACTATGATCTGTCTCTTTTTATTGTCGATGACATTTCGATCCTAATAATGGATGCTAGGGTCTCATCAGGACTGAAGTACCCCCTGCGGGATGGTTGTGTCACTGCAAGTGTTCTTTTTCATAACTGGTTGATGACAGACTCACAAAGCACTGAACAGTTTGTGCTGACCTGTATAGGCCTATTGACAACGGTATTGGGTGGAAGACTTGAATTTGAGGAGAGGCCACCAATGTAAATACAGTGGGTTCCGTGTGCAGCAATCTGATAGAGACTTCTAGCTGCATATTCTCCCACGTTTCTGGAAGCCTGAGTGACCCCCTTCAAATGAAAGAGTTTTTCGAGGCCATGCTCCAGGTATTTGACCGGGCTGACCCCTCCGGTGCCCCTAAGGGCCATGCAGTGTCAGAAGAAGCCCCATCAGATTCCATGCCAACAGCTCTGACCTTGGAGCCGTGAGGTCTCATTGATCCGATTCTGGATCTGGATCAGCGCCCACCAGATGAGCAAGCCTCATTCTGATTCCTGACAGCTCTGACTCGTATCGAGTCGACGCTGAGTCCGGTGACGACTGAGCCAAGGGGTTCTATGTCGTTGCCTGGACATTTTGATGAGGTTTAAGGTATGGGAGAGGAGTGGGAGGGTTCACTGGACCCTATCGAACACAGGTAGACATTCAAGGTTAAGAAATGGACTGGTATGAGGAGCTTGCAGAGGTCAGTGAACTGGACACCTCTACAGATACTAGTATTCTCTCTCCACCTACTGTGGCTACGGAGGAGGGGGCTTTTTATGCTATAGTGGTAAAGAGGGCAGCAGAGGTCCTTGGCCTGGAGCTGCCCTCGGTGCAGGTCAACACTAATCTCTTGACCCAAGTGCTTCAGCCTGCAGCTTCTTTATCTGAACCCTTTTTGCCCTTTAATGATGCACTGACAGATGTCCTTCTAGGCACGAGGTCCAAGCCTTGCACAGGGGCTCCTGTGAACAGGACAATAGCACACTGCCATCACCATGCCCCAGGTGATCCTGGTTTCCTTAGCCAGCATCCTACCCCTGTGAGCATTGTGGTCTAAGCCTCAACATCCCATGACACTTTCCCTTCCGCTACCCCAGACAGGGAATCCAAAAGACTGGATGCACTTGGGAAGGTGATGTTTTCTTTTGCCGGCCTCGCATTGAGGACAGTGAACACTGCATGCCTCTTGGGTCATTTCTTGCATACCTTATGGAAAACGGTTGCGCAGGTCCCAGAGGAGGCCCAGACTGTGCTCTCCCAAGCAGTGAGAGATGGAAGGGATGCAGCAAAGTTCACCATTAGGTGTGGTCTGGATGTGACTGACTCGCTGGGCAGAGCAGTTTAGTCGACAGTGGCCTTGCGGTGCCATGCCTGGCTGAGAACATCTGGCTTTTCGGGGGATGTCCAGGCCAAACTTATGGACATGCCCTTCAATGGGACTCATCTCTTAAGAGTGCAGGCAGACTCGGCGCTGGAGTGCTTCAAGGACTCACGAGTTATGGCCAGGTCTGTGGGCCTCTCATTCACAAAACACCCACATCTGCCTTTCGCCCCTTTTGTGGGAATAGAAAGGGCTTTCACTGCATCAGCCATACACCAGCCTCTGTACTGCACAGACTGCCCAAGTTCTGCGAGGACGTGGACGCAATGCATTCCGACCTCGTGGGAATGGTAGCCAGAAGTCGTCTTCCTCTAACCCTGTGGCAGCTGCAGGCTCAAAGTCCTCCTAGTTTGGTTCTGCAAGACCATGGGTGTCCAGTTGGAGGGAGAATCCAACATCCTCTCCTCCACTGGCAGTCAGTAACACCAGACAAATGGGTCTTGCAGATCATACCGAATGGTTACTCCCATCCTTTCCAGTCTTTCTCTCCATCTCAAGAACGGCTGGCGGAGGATCATCTTTTCTTGCTCCATGGGGAAGTTACAGCCTGGCCTAGGGGGCTGTAGAAAGGATTCCAATTTCAAAAGTAGGCAGTGGTTGTTATTCCCGCTACTTTCTGATATCCAAAAAGAACAAAGGTCCTGTTCTAGACCTTCAGACCGTCAACCTCTTCCTCAAAATGGAGAAATTCAAGATGCTCATGTTGACTCAGGTCTTGTCTGCCCTAGACCAAAGAGACTGGCTGGTGACGTTGGACTTGCAGGATGCTTATTCTCTTATCTCCATTCTGCCTGCCCAGAGGTTTTAACTGCTGTTCAAAGTAGGCCGCAAGCACTTTCAGTTCACTGTGCTACCCTTTGGCCTTACCAGCCCCCCTCGGGTGTTTACCAAGGTGATGGCGGTGGTCGCAGCTCATATGCGCAGGTTAGGGGTTTCAGTCTTCTCTTACCTTGACGACTGGCTGTTGAAGGCGTCTTCACCTCACACTGTCATCGCCCACCTCCAGACTACGGCAGACCCCTGCATTTGCTGGGGTTCACTATAAACATACCAAAGTCACACCTGACTCCTTCTCAGATGTTCCCTTTCATTGGAGCTGTTCTGGACACAGTTCAGTTTCGGGCTTATCCTCCCGAGTAGCGAGTCCATGATATTCAGGTTATGATATGATGCATCAGCCTCTATCCTGGATTTCAGTGAGAATGACTCTGTGGTTGCTGGACCTCATGGCCTCCTTCATCCTGTTGGTAAATCATGCCATATGGCGTATGCAGACTCTGCAGTGGGACCTGAAGTGTCAGTGGGCGCGGCATCAACAAAATCTCTCTGATGTGGTTCAGATCTCGAAGGGAACTGCAATGGATCTACAGTAATGGCTAACGGACCTTAATTGGGTTAGAGGCAGACCCCTCAAACTTTACCAACCAGATCTCACTGTAGTGACAGATGCGTCTCGCCTGGTCTGGGGGCGACTATTTGGCAGAGGTAAGAGGACTCTGGTCTCCAGTGAAATTAGGGCTCCACATCAACTTGTTGAATATCCAGGCGATTCAACTAGCATTGAAAGCATTTCTTCACTTTGTCAAGGGGACGTTAGTGCAGGTGTTCACGGACACCACCACCACTATGGGGTACTGCAACAAGTAGGGCAGGGTGGGGTCGTGGACCCACGTCGAGAGGCACTGCGTCTCTGGACATGGCTGGAACAGCAGGGCATAACCGTTATGGTTCAACATGTAGGAAGTTCCCTGACTGCCAGAGCAGACAAACTCCGCTTTCGATGCCTATTGAATCACGAATGGCGTCACCAGCCGGAGGTAACTCAGGGTCTCTTTCGGCAGTGGGGAGAGCCGTGGTTAGATTTGTTTGCCTCCGATTTGAACGCACAATGTCAGCAGTATTACACTTTAGAGTTTTCAAGGCGGCTATCTCTTGGTGACGCTTTTCGTCGCAAGTGGAGCTCAGGCCTCCTATACGCCTTCCTGCCCATACCACTCCTGCCCAGAGTTCTCAAGAAGATCAGGAACGACCAGGCCCAAGTCATTCTTGTGGCTCCGGACTGGGTACGGGGAGTGTGGTATCCTCATCTGCTTAGAATGAGCATCGATCCTCCGATTAGGCTGCCCCTTCGGGAGCATCTTCTGTTGCAGCAGCAAGGGAGGGTCCTCCATCCAAACCTGATAACTCTACGCCTCCTTGAGTAGAAATTGAGTGGCGACAGTTGAAAGCTTTTGACATTCCTTCCGAAGTCTGTATTGTTATTTGACGGCAAGGCATTCCTCCAAAAAACGGTATACATCTCTTGTTGGCAAACATTTGTAAAATATTGTACAGGAAAGTCTGGTGACCCTCTTTCTGATACTCTTCTCTTCATTCTTACCCTTGTCCAGCAGGGCTCTGCTCTGGGCACTCTCAAGGGGTATGTTTCTGCTCTGTCCACTTTCCTGCAGTTGCCAGACCAACCCTCTTTGTTCAAGTCCCCTGTTATTAGTAGGTTTCTAAAAGGGTTTGTACATATGTTTTGTCCTATGCCCTTCATAATGCCTCCGTGGGATCGGAAGCTGTTTCTCACATTCCTCATATATGCTCCCTTTGAGCAGCTACATATTTGCCCCCTCCGGTTGCTTACCATAAAGGCAGCATTTCTAGTGGTGATATCATCTGCCCGAAGGGTGAGTGATCTGCAGGCTTTATCATCCAAGCCTCCCAGCTTATGACATTTCCGGATAAGGTAGTGCTTTGCACCCGAACCTCTGACACTTTTTGTTAATTTTGAGATAAAGTGACACCCGATGATGAGAATAGTGGGCTTATCTGGTGAGAACCTGCTAGTTACCCCTTTGGTGGTTCGCCCGTGAGGGGTTACTTTGTCTTCCCACAATTTTTCCACCAAAAGACAGTGTATTTTGCTTACTGAGAAGCTGATTGGGGTACTGAGTAGCTTGAGAAATGTGCTAATCAGTCTCCAATTTTTCTTTCTGGAGAACTGTCAGTGAGAAAAAGAGTTTTAAAAGAATAGGCAAGAGAGTGTTGTATATAATCAAAAATAGAAAAGTTTTTTGCTTTAGAAAAAAGAAATAAGAAAATATGAGGTGATGTATACACCACGTCAAGTAGAAACGAAAGCAGTTGAGACACTTGACTCTTTATTCTTTGCCTTAGAGACCGGGTTCTGTTGTTTTTGTGATTTATGAGTGGAGGGCAACCCGTTATCTCTTCTTCCCTCTGGGCTCCTTTTTGAAGATATCTGTTCCTTTTGAGCCTTTGACTCCTGGTGCCAAGTAGGGATGCATGGGTTTAAATCCAGCGGGGCATGTCACCGTACGATGTCAGTGGCCGACCCCCATGGCGTCTGTCTCTACTGTCCGGTGCGCGACCATGACTCCCAGGCATGTCCCGACTGTCTGGCCATGGCGCTGAAGGCTTTGCGGGAGCGGTCCAAAAGCTGCTGGAGGCCTGGCAGTCGTCGCCGTGCCGTTCAAGGTCCAGGGGTCGCTCGAGGGACCGTCCAGGGAGCCATCATCACCGCTCTCAGGATCCAAGTCTCCACACTCTGAGTCGGGTAAGAGATGTCATAAGAAAAAGTCGAAGAAGGGTTTTCACTCTCTGACTTCCCCCCGTCGGTCTCCGGACGTGGACAAGGGGGCCGAGGGTACCTCCCCCGTGGCTCCATAGGAGCCTGTGAGTCCCGCGGCCTACCCACCTTAACCGGGTCCGCCGGTGACTCGAGCCCAGGTACAAGATTTTCTTGCTGCAATGGACCACCTTTTTAGGCCTCGGGCTCCCGCCAGCATGTTTTCAGGCCCCGCAGTACCAGCTGAGGGCCCTCCCTTGATGTCGGCTCCGCTTCCGGCACCGCCGGCTCTGGCCCCTGCGACTCCCGTTGCTCCGTTCCCGGCGCTGCAATGGGTTCCCTTTGTTCCACCTCCTCCCTTGCCCAGGTTTCCGGACAATATTGCTCCAGGTTGGGACCCTAATTGGGACATGGAGCCGGATCGGCGCCAGCCGGTGCCGTTCCCAGCGCCGTTGGACCATTTTTATTCTTCTGTCCCTCCCCCGTCGCCGCAGCCTGTGCCTTCGGCAGTGAAGGAGGGGGACAACTGGGAGGGGTCTGAGGACTCTCTTGCACAGCAGTGTGAGTCTGAACAGGAGTGGGCAGAAGAGTCCAAGGATGCAGGTGGCCTTGACCTCTCCTCCGACCCTAGATTTCTGTCGCCTCCTGCTGGGGCCATGGAGGAGGGCGTCACATACACTGTGGTGCTCCGAAGATCTGCCTACAGTCACTCTTAAAACAAACCTCCTCACTGAAGTCCTTCAGCGGGCGGCAAGCTCTATGGAGCCTCTGCTACCGTTCAATGAGGCGTTGACGGATGTATTGATGGGCTCCTGGTGGCCAATTGTCATCGCCCGGCACCGGGTGACCCTGCCTTTTTAACGACCCACCCGACTCCGGAGAGCCTGGTCATCCAAGCCTCCACTTCCCAAAGCGCATTCCCTACCGCCCCGCCGGAAAGGAATCTAAAAAGCTTGAACAGTTTGACAAGAAATTGTTTTCCTCTGCCAGCTTGGGGCTGTGGTCGGTGAACACCGCATGCCTCTTGGGCCGCTACTCTCACGCTGTGTGGGACACGGTGGCGCAGACGCTGCCTCAGTGTCCAGGGGAGGTTCGGGCAGTGCTTTTCCAAGCTGTGGCTGAAGGGATAGATGCAGTTCGCCATCTGGTGTGGACTGGACACCGTGGACTCCCTGGGTAGGGCTTTCTCCACGACAGTTGCCCACTGTTGCCACACCTGGTTGCGGTCCACGGGGCTTTGATGGTACTCGCTGCTTGACGATAAGGTGAACAGTCCGCTGGAGCGTTTTAAGGACTCACGGGCTACGGCCAAGTCCTTGGGCCTCTCCACCTTGCACCCAGCCTCGTCTGCTTTTCATTCCTTTTGTGTCCACGGGGCTCCCCAACACGTTCGTTCAGCCAGAAGCCTGCGCACAACTAACCTCAGCGAGGCCGCGGACGTGGTGCCTGCCGCCGCGGGCAGTAGACCTGCGTGCGGGTCAGTCCACCTCCGCTCCCGCAGCATCCACCACAAAGCCTTCCTAGTCCGAGCTTTGGGGTGCACCCCACGCCTTTGGGCGGCAGGATTCGACATCACCTCCCCCAATGGCGTTCTGTCACCTCAGACAGGTGGGTGCCGGAAATCGTCCAATGGGGCTACTCCCTCCCCTTCGAGTCTGCCCCTCCAGCCATGCCACCTCAGTTCCACCGCATGTCAGGGGATCACTTTGCGCTTCTCCAACAGGAAGTCACGGCCCTCTTGGCCAAGAGGGCCATTGAGCGCGTTCCTGGGCCAAAAGTAGGGCGTGGTTGTTATTCCCACTACTTTCTGGCCCCCAAGAAAGAGAAAGAGGCCCATCTTGGACCTCAGGAACATCAATCACTTCCTCCGGAAGGAGAAGTTCAAGATGTTAATTCTGGCTCAGGTCGAGGCTGCCCTCGACCCTGGAGACTGGATGGTAGCGTTGTACTTGCAGGACGCATATTTTCACAACCCCGTCCTGCCGGCCCACCGGTGTTACTTGCAGTTCACGGTAGGCCAAGAGCACTTTCATTTTGCCGTGCCCCGCTTCGGCCTTACCAGTGCCCCTTGGGTGTTCACGAAAGGGATGGCGGTGGTCGCAGCTCATCTGCGCAGATCAGGGGTTCCAGTCTTCCCCTATCTCGATGACTGATTGTTGAAGGCGGGATCGCCCCCACAGTCGTCTCCCACCTCCAGACTACGGCCGCCCTCCTGCATTTGCTGGGGTTCTCCATCAACATGCCAAAGTCGCACCTGAGTACCTCTCAGAAGCTCCCCTTCATCGGAGCGGTTCTGGATTCGACAATGTTTCGGGTTTATCCTCCCGAGCAGCGAGTCTGGGATATTCAGGCCATGATTACGATCTTTCAGCCTCTATCCCGGGTTTCAGTCAGGATGACCCTCCGGCTCCTGGACCTGATGGCCTCCTGTATCTTGCTGCGCCTTTGGACATGGCTGGAACATAAAGGCATTACCTTGGTGGTTCAACACCTGGCAGGTTCTCTGAACGCCAGGGTGGACAAACTCAGCTGCCGGTGCATGATGGATCACGAATGGCATCTGAACTCGGATTTGGCGCAAGGTCTCTTTCTGCAGTGGGGACAGCCTTGGTTAGATCTATTCGCCACCGAAGAGAACGCGCAATTTCATCAGCTCTGCACGTTTGAATTTCCAAGGCGGCATGCTTGGCGATGCTTTTCAACGCGAGTGGAGTTGTGGTCTGTTGTACGCCTTTCTGACTATACTACTTCTGCCCAGAGTGCTGAAGAAGATTTGGCACAACCGGGCCCAAGTCATCCTTGTGGCTCCGGATTGGGCACAAAGATACTGGTATCATAGCTACTCAGCATAGCTATCGATCCCCCGATCCGACTGCCTCTTCGGGAGGATCTTCTGTCGCAGCAGCAGGGGACGGTACTCCACCCGAACCTGTCCAGCCTCCACCTTCAAGCGCTGTAATTGAGCGGCGACAGTTGACAGCTTTCGACCTTCCTCCCGAAGTCTGTGATGTCATTCTGGCAGCCAGGCGTCCCTCCACTGAAACGGTATACGACTGCAGGTGGAACAAATTTGTGGCATGATTCACATCAAGGGCTGTGGATCCCCTTTCTGCCTCTCTTTCCGAGGTCCTTCTGTTTCTGCTCTCTTTGGCCCAGCAGGGCTGTGCTCTGGGCACTATCAAAGGTTCTCTTTCGGCCATCTCTGCCTTTCTATGGCTTCCAGACCAGCCTTCTTTTTTTTAGGTCCCCGGTTGTTAATCGCTTCCTCAAAGGCATTACACAAACGTTTCCTCCTGTGCCTCTCATAATGCCTCAATGGGACTTAAATCTTGTCGACCTATCTGATGTGCGCTCCTTTTGAGCCCCTTCATAACTGTCCTTTACGTCTTCTCACTCAGACAGCTTTCCTGGTAGCTATCACCTCTGCCAGAAGAGTGAGTGAACTCCAGGCTCTTTCTTCTAAACCTCCTTTCCTTTCTGTTCATCCGGACAAGGTGGTTTTAAGGACCCGTCCTTCTTTCCTGCCAAAGGTTGTCACGCCCTTCCACATCGGCCAGACCATCAATTTGCCCACCTTCTTTCCGCAGCCTTCAAAAAAGGAAGAGAGGCTCCACCGTCTGGACCCAAAACGTGCGCTCTCGTTCTATCTGAAGCGCACACAACAGTTCCTGGTGGATGACCAACTTTTTGTTGGCTACGTGGGCGCCAAATAAGGTCGGGCCGTGCACAAACGAACCATCTCTCGGTATGGCGTTCTGTGCATCAAAACATGTTACTTGTGGGCTAAGAAGGAGCCTCCTGTGGGGCTGCGTGCCCATTCTACCAGGGCAACGGCAGCCACTACTGCCTTGGGACACGGCGTTCCCTTGCAGGACATTTGTCAGGCAGCTACGCGGGCCTCGCTGCACAAGTTTACCAAGCATTATTGCCTTGACAGTCAAGTCCGGCTTCTTTGGCCGTTCTGATCTCCATGACTTTCTGGTGTAATCTTGTTCGCAGACCCACCACTGGGGTTGGTATTGCTGGGGTATTTATTCTAAGGTAAGGAATCTATCACTAATGTGTCTCTTTCAGTTGCACAAGTTACTACTTGTATAACAATATATCTGTAAGAGACATTAGTTAGTGATAGATTCCTTTCCAACCCACCCATCCTCCCCGTTCTGCGAACTAATTTCTAGGGTTAAGGTCATCCCTTTCAGGGCCCTAGTTTCATGGCACCAGTGGTCAGTTTCTTGCATGGCTCTGCGTTCCTGGCATGGAAAGTTGTGTACAGAACTGACGTCAGCGCGCATGGGTGGTGCCTAAGTAGTCTCCGTGACGTCATCTCGGTGCATATGACGCCCGCGACAGAATTGAAG
Organism: Lissotriton helveticus; assembly: GCF_964261635.1. Taxonomy (NCBI): domain Eukaryota; kingdom Metazoa; phylum Chordata; class Amphibia; order Caudata; family Salamandridae; genus Lissotriton; species Lissotriton helveticus. The sequence goes on along the minus strand of NC_136067.1, from coordinate 689,423,713 downwards.
TCGCACAAAGCCACCTACTGACGCGCAGTAGTACTGCTGACGAAAAACTTTCTGGACCCAGTCTGATGCCTGGGGATACTCTAAGGTAAGGAATGTATCACTAACTAATGTCTCTTACAGATATATCGTTACACAAGTAGTAACTTGTGCATCAGGTAAACAAGTTACTTACCTTCGGTAAAAAATTATCTGCTAGAGACAATATCTAGCTGCAGCTTCCTTACAGACCCACCCATTCCTCCCCGCAAACACATTTTTCGAACTAGGGTTGATCCCCTTTTCAGGGCCCTACTTTGGACTCACACTGGTCAGTCTAGTTCATGGCACTGCACTCATGTTGTGGAAAGTTGTGAAAAGAAACTGCACCTGGGTGGCGCCTATATAGGTTACCTCAATGTCATATCTGGCACTAGTGACGTCGCGCGGAGCCGAACGGAGCCTCCCAATGGCACGCAGAGGTACTGCTCAATCAAAAGGTTCCGGATCCAGCCTGAGGCCTGGAAAATTCAAAGATAAGGAATCTGCAGCTAGATATTGTCTCTACCCGATAATGCATTACCAAAGGTAAATAACTTGTTCTTTACAGCCATGGCCGTTGAAGGATGGATTCTGCGTCAAGATAATGGCCCCAAATAGACATTGGATAGACCTGCATGGCCTGAAGAAAGGCGGTCTACAACTGGGATGTCTGGGGCCATTTAATTATCTTTACGAAGTCTCCATCCTCCAATGACCATGGCTGTAAATACTGAACACGGAACCCACTGTATTTACATTTTCTCTCCTCCTCTAATACAGGTCTTCCATCCAAGACCATTGTAAATCGACCTATACAGTTGATCTCAAAGTGCTCTGTGCTTAGTGATCCTTGGTCTATGTAGGAGTCTGGCTTAGTATATGATGCTCACGCACATCCTTGTACTATGACAGGGAATCTAGAAATCGACCTGTCGCTAGTCCGGGACTGGCTTCAGACAAGATTTGAGGAGCTTGCCCCTCGGAAGCCGGCCAGGACAGCCCCCTGTCAGGACTCTGCTCCTTGGTTCACCGCTACTCTACGGAAAGCGCGCCAGGACTGCAAAAGGTTTGAAAGGCTCTGGCGGCGCAGATATGCGCCTGAGGAGAAATTGAAGTACAGGGGTGCGATAAAATCATATCACAAACAGATTGCCGAAGCTAAAAAGATCTACTTCGAGCATAGAATAGACCAGGCTGATAATACGAGCCGGGAACTATTCCGTATTGTGAAGGAATTTGTGGAGCCGGTGGCGGGCGCCAGGGTACACTCCCACACAGAGGAGTGGATCAGGCAGCTTGCTGATTTCTTTGTGGATAAGATCCGTAAGATTCAGTACTCATTCGATCGGGTGGGGTCTCTGAAAGTGGCTGCGGCTTTGGAAAGTGATCTGAAGGTCCTTCCATCTGCTGCAGCTGAGTCGGGGCCCACTCTTTCGATGTTTCCCCCGATTTCCTGCGAATCCTCTCTGGAGCTGCTTTCCCGGTTGAAATCTGGATCCCCCTTGGATGCGTGTCCGGCTAAATGCCTGAGCTCGGTGGCGCCAGCTATTAACAACTTGCTGAACCCCCTGCTCAACATGTCTCTGAGCTCTGGAGTGGTCCCTAGAGAGTGGAAGCATGCTCTTATTCTCCCGCTCATCAAGAAACCTCTGCTTGACCCTTTACAGTTGGCCAACTATAGACCAATCTCCCTCCTCCCCGCTTTGGCGAAGGTGGCGGAAAAACATGTTCAGCATACTCTTACCACCTTTATTGAGAATAACAAACTGCTGCATGACTCCCAATCTGGTTTCCGTGCCAATTACAGCACGGAGACAGCTCTTGTGGAGGTGACCGACGCCATCAGGGAAACGCTTGATCTGGGGGGAAAGGCTATGCTGGTCCTACTGGACCTGTCGGCGGCTTTTGACACCGTCCCACACGCTGGCCTCCTTTTAAGACTCAAGGAGGTAGGATTGCGGGGGACGGTGTTGGATTGGTTTCAATCCTTCTTAGCCGACCGTCGACAGGTGATCTGGGCTCCACCGTTCTCCGCGGAAATGCCTTCGCTAGAGGTGGGGGTGCCTCAAGGATCTATCTTGAGCCCCACCATATTTAACATTTATATGGCCCCTTTGGCGAAGGTCGCGGAGGCATTTGGAGCCCGGGTCATCTCTTACGCTGATGACACCCAGCTCCTGTTTACCTGCAGGAAGGGAGAGGTTTTTGATGGCGGCAGAATTAGAGACTGTCTGAGTGCTGTCTTTGCATGGTTTCAGCACCAGAGCCTGAAATGTAACTCGGATAAATCCGAGTTGCTCTTTTTTGGCTGCGTTGAGGACCCTGGCTGGAAATCGTGGTGGCCTCCCGATATGTTCCCTCCTGAGAAACCCTCTTCCCAAGTAAAAAATCTGGGTGTGGTGTTTGACGACAGTCTCTCTTTTCGTCCCCACATCACGGGCTTGGCGGGGAAATGCTTCGGCATTCTGAAGATGGTGAGGAAATTTCTCCCACTGCTCTCCTTACAATATCGCAAGAATATCGTGCAAGCACTTGTGGGTTCGCGTTTAGATTACGCTAACGCACTTTTCTCAGGACTGCCTAAATATCTGGTGTCCAGATTACAAACTGTCCAAAACTCGGCGGCCAGAGCCATCTTTGGCCTTCCTCGGAGAGCTAGCGCCTCTCTATTGCGCGGCAGGCTGCATTGGCTATCTATCCCTTGCAGAATTAGGTTCAAGGTCCTCACGTTGGCGTTTAAAGCCCTCCACTTCACGGGCCCGGCTTACCTCAGGAAGCGTATTGCTTTTTACGTTCCCCGGAGGAGTTTGAGATCTGCTGACCTGGCTAAAGTGGAGGTACCTGTGATCAAACGTGTGCGGATGGGAGGCCGGTCTTTCCAGTTCATGGCGGCCAGTTTGTGGAATGAGCTCCCTTTGTCGCTCCGCAAGGCTAATAATCTTCTGGCTTTTAGAAAAGAGCTCAAGACGGTCCTCTTTTCTGCCTAACCAGTGTGTCTATAGTGTTTCTGCCTCTGGGTTTACTTGGTTATGTTCAGGACTCTCTGTCAAAGCGCCGGGACACCCGCTCCGGGTAGCCGTGCGCTCAAGAAATATAGTCTTAACATAACATAACATAACATATAAGTGTAGCACCCTGCACTAATCCACTGCTGGCAGTCGCTTTCATACAGCTAACTTCTTTTCAGAGTTTTGATGCTGTATATGTAAAAAGGAACCACATGTATAACCCCATCCACTGCCTACCCTGTCAGCGTGTCAGTCATAGTGCAGCAGATTGTCCTGTCAATGACTCCTCCATTGAGGACAGCTGCAAATCCAGAACAGTATGATATTGCCATCCTAGCATCAGTGGAAGTTTCAGTTACCTTAATGCTGCTTAACTGTCTGTGTATATTCTGGGCACAGCAGGAAGTCAAGGTTAGCAAGAGTGATCACTCTCAGAAATAGTATTTAGGCCACCCCAGCTAAAGTGGCTGTATATTCAAACCAAGTCCTGTGCACATGTATGAGTTAGTATTTCAAAATTTATGTTAATGACTTTTTTTATATTCAAACAAGAATGATGACGATGTCGACACCAATAGATATAGTTTTTTCAAATGATATTGTGGGTTTTCTTCCAAGTATAACATCAAAGGAAAAACCAGCCGAAACGTGTTTCGTCACTATGGGTAATAACCTGCGACTCTTCAGGGCTGAAAGGATATAAAAAATGCGGGATCGTTGGACCGGTGATAGTTCCAACCCGGTCCAAGCGGGTCTATGGTATTCAGGAAGCCAGTCGTGGGGTGAGTTGACAGAAAGAAACAAGGGTAAGACGGATAAGTACCTACCCCATGAGTCGTGTTAACCGAAAGACGGGCGGGTGCAGCCGTCTTCACAGCTTCCTGTGTGTCTGGGAGAAGCGGTGGGTGCCGTCAGGCTATTCCAGATATGCCACGACTGGCTTCCTGAATACCATAGACCTGTCCGGACCGGGTTGGAACTATCACCGGTCCTACGATCCCGCAAGGTCCAGGTTCCTTTAGATTTCTGTGTCTCTTCAATATGCATAGCTGACCTACTATGCAGAGTTACCACTGCAACCCGAGCATATTGCTTCTTTAATATCCGCAGGCATCGCCTACGCTACCATAACCACCACCACCGCTGCTGCCTGTTCCACCCTTACTAGAAGTTCCCTCAAATCTTCTAATTATTATTGAGGAAAAAGAGAAGAGGAGGAAGGTGAAGGTCACAGCAGAAAGTATGGACCAGGGAAAGGCCAAGCCAAAGAAGAGTACCTGGAGTCTAGAATAGGTCAAAGACACTGCCTCAGACAGATTTTTCAACACATGGCATCTCCTTGAGGTGGGCCATCAAGAGCTTTTACGTACCAAAGATCTCAATTGAGCAACAGTGCTTCCTCAACGATTTTAAATAACAAACCAGAAAGACTGTGCTGCAACTCTTATTTTGCACTGTGTGTGGCAAGGGGGTGTGGGTGGGGTGGGGTGAAAATGGACCAGGGCACCAGCTGCGGTGAAGGTCTGCAAAATAGGCCAAGAACTATAGACTCTGCAATGGCATGCCTAGAGGCCTGATTCCATTATGGCTGGGCAGCTTAGAAAAGATCACAGAACCCTGTTAAACCTTCCTTTATTCGTACTGATTGGGATAGGAGACAAGCAGTCACCCTGAGCAGAAGGGTAATTCTGTGGTGACCATGTCTGGAAAACTAGCCAATGCAATGGCTATCCCGTTTGGCTACCCCTGTCAAATGTGGATTGATATTTGACCCTTAGGTAACCTCATTCCCAAAGACAAACGGACATATTCAAAGCTGTTGTGAGGGAAAGATATAATTTACTCCAAGAATAAGGAAAATATCTGACTCAACACATGCACCCTGGAATTGTCCACTCGTGAATGTGAACTGCCTTCATGCAGTGCTCAACCTATTCTAGCAAAACCAGATAATTCACGATCTTGGATCCTTTTTAGGCAGATACGCTTTTGCCACTGTGTTTGACAGTGTGAACCACAGTTGCTCTGCCCAAGGTTCCTCATTCAAAAATAAATAGAGCCCTCTCTACTCCCTTAAACTCCCTCCAATTAGTAGAATGACTATTTTTTGGGGTACCCAGCATCCCAAACCTGAGGTCGAACCCATTATTGCAGTCCTGGTTTGCGGGGATGTATGGTGAAAGAAAAATGTAAAGGACGCAACAACAATCCAGTATAAAAAGGACTGACTGAAAGTACTTTGTATGTATTTTTTTTATAAAAATCAAAAGGTCTTGCATAACGTAAGCATAACCTAAACGCAACATGTCTATTGGGCGAAAATGGTGTTAATGGCAGGGGCTTGAAGGGCACTGATACAAGTGAAAAAGACTTGGATCCAGGGCGCCAGGCGAGGGAGGATGGCACTCGTTAAGTAAGTGCTAGGCCGAGGAGGCAGATAAGGAGTTGATAGAAAATTAGTGATATTTGTATCCTACAGGAGACTTGGGCTATAAAGGCTCCACATAGGGTTGGGTATAAAACCTTTCATATAGATGCAGTTCCATCTGTGAGAGGAAGGCCCTCTTGTGGCCTTGTAATAAGGGTTAAAGTGACCCTTAACATTCATGTCACACAACTATCTATTGACTCATTAGACATTCTTGGAATTAGAATAGTAACTGAAAATAGAAGGACCATACATTTATATAATATTTACAATAGACCCTGCCCAGCCTATATGGAGTCTCCAACAATAGAAAAAATGGATTAGATCTTAAATGCACTAGATACGAGCACAAGCATAGTAATATGTGGCGATCTTAATTGTAATTACGAACCTATTACAGGGCTTGGAGAAATCTTATATGATGAAGATAGTGCCAATAATATCCCTATAGTGAATGATAGATGGTTCCATGTACTAAATTAGCACTCCAAATTACGAGATTAATGGTTGGGCATGGTCTGAGAGCATGTAATGGACGTTTACCGTCCGATGTCCAACGGGCTTCAACCTTCTTTAGAAGTAAGTGCCAGAGTAAAATTGATTATATAATTTTATCTATTGATATTTGGCCGTATGCAATAGACTTAGAGATTAGACCAAGAATAGAAAGTGACCACCGTCCGCTTGAGCTTCTGTTTGATAGCAGGTTACTGCATAGCCTAACTGAGACCAAAAGTACAACTCATATTAGCCTGGATGATATCATAATTAGTAATAATCGTCGTTCAGTCAAGTGGGCATATATGTTGGAGCATGATGAATTGTTGGCAAATGTTTATAATACTTTTGCCAATATTTTCGGTTCATACGAGATTGCACAAGGTGAAGGAAAAACATTCCTAGATCTACATTAGGGTTTTTTTAAAGAACTTATTCCATTGGTAACAAAAAAAACAAAAAAGACTAGTAGAAATGGAAATCCCCAGTTGGTAGGGAAATCTTGGTATAACAAGGAATGTCATATTGCAAAGGCCGAATTAGTTCATGCAATTAAAAATAATAAAATGTTGGAAGTTAAGGCGGCAAGGCTAAAATATAGGAGAATACAAGGGAAGGCAAAAGCCGTATGGGACGAAGAGGTTTGATCTATCATGTTAACTGCTTCCAAGAACGGCGACCAAACGTTATTTTGGAAAATAGTGGCCAAAGGAAACAAAAGAGAAAAAAAAGGATCCAGGGAGGTTTTCCTTGATGAGATGACCTGGATTGAGCATTTTACTGAGTTGTATGGAGCTCCCGATGATGATCGGGTTTCTTTTGAGGAAGAACTATTGCCGAACTCCAGTAATGATAAATTAGAATTTGACTTACAGGAAACCGTGTCGGCTATTAATTCAGTTAAAAATGGGAAGGCCCCTGGATTAATTAAAATTCCAGGAGATCTTTATAAACACGAAATAAGTGTTTGGGGCCCCTATATTAACTGTATATGTAATGCTATAGCTGCAGAACTTCCGGAGACATGGAGGGGGGCAGAAATCCTCACAATTTTTAAAAAGGGCGATAGGAGCGATCAGCGAACTATCGTCCAATTAGTTTAATGGATATTTTACAAAAGATTTATGCAAGGCATATTTTAAATCATATAAACATTTGGATTGAGGAAAAAGCAGTGCTTTCAAAGTTCCAAGCAGGGTTTAGGGCCAAAATAAGTACTATAGACCAGGTCCTCAGGTTTTGCTGCTTGTGTTGGAAATATGTAAATATAAGGAAGGGCCATTTATATGTAGCCTTCGTAGACCTTCGGGCTGCGTTTGACTTAATCCCACGAAAACTGTTATGGGAGACACTTAGCCGTCAAGGGCTACCAGCCAACCTTTTAGAGCAGATTATGAAGTTGCATGAAAACAACTATGCTAAGGTTTGGTGGGGCCCAGGAGGCGAGCTAACAAGTCAAATCCCTATTAAGAGGGGAGTTTGTCAACGATGCGTGTTGGCACCTACTGTGTTTTCATTGTTTGTTAAAGACATGCCTTCTTTTTTGGAAGGCTGTAACAATGATGCCCCAAAATTGGGGAGCGAAAGGGTCCCAGCCCTCCTTTTCGCTGACGATACCATACTTATATCGCAAACACCCAAGGGTCTAGAATGTCTTTTAAATACATTCCAAACATATTGCAGCAAAAAAGGCCTTGAGATTAATATTAATAAAACGAAGTTCATGGCTATAAACCCACATAAAACCTTTAGAGAAAAATTTATTTTAAATGGCCAAAAATTGGAACATGTTCAGAATTTTACTTATTTGGGTGTTTCTTTGGATGCTAATCTATCGTGGAAAACACAGATAGAAAAAAGTCAAATAACTCTAACCCAAAACATGTTACCAATTATGAAAAGGCACGAAAATAGCCTTAGCAACGCAGTCTCACCAGCTTTAGAGGTTTTTAAGTTTAAAGCACAATCAGCAACATTATATGGAGCTGAATTATGGGGACCCATGTGCGATAACGTTTTTAATGTTAGAGAAAATAAATGTGTTAGAGCTTTGCTAAGGGTACCTGTTTGGATACCACTAATACCACTCATTTTAGATCTGAATATGAAACGCACCGACCACCATGCGATTCTGAGACCGCTGATGCTCTGGGTTAGACTTTGGTCAACCCCTGAGTTGTTAGATTACAAGAACGGCCTCAAAGAAATAATGGATTTGGATAATTGTAATAGTATTGCATGGCTCAAGCATGTTAGAACTTGGTTAATTAAGATTGGTCTAGCGCATTTCTGGGATGACCCGTTAACACTAACTAGAATCTCAAGAAAAGTGCTAAAATCATCGTTCTGGGCACATATGGAACATAGCATGTTAAATAAAAGAGTGAAGAGTGAATAAAAGCAAGTTCCTTATGTTTAAAGATAGTGCTTGTTATGAATGTTTTTTAGATGAAGTATATCCTCCACTTGCTAAAACACTATATATGAAATACAGATATGGTATTTTGATGATAAATACAAGTGTAGCAAGGTGGTCAAGTAACAGAAATGATTTATGCACTTTATGCTCAGGCAAGGGTAAGGAGGATGATTTGCACATTCTGTTTTTTTGTCCGGCGTATGCGGCTCCCAGAAAAAGATGGATCTTACCACTTTGTTTAGACATAGGTGTAAGATCGTACAAAGAGGCAGGAAGGATTTTGAAAACCGATACTAGTCAGGTCATTATCTTTGGTATCAGTAGGTTTTTGTAGCTACAAATTTTATAAGAATCAAATCTAGCCTGATATGTTAGACTCCTTCATGAATATTATATGTTTATTTATTACATGCCTTTTTAAACTATTTAAATAAGGTTTTTAATGAGATGATATTTGCCCTCACAAATGCCTTCATGTAACTGCACTTTACCTTATTTTTATTTGATATTTGGCAATAATGTCATCCATGTTTTGATATATATATGTATGTGTTTTTTTTTTTAATGCATCTTTTATGGTACTGATGTACCGAAATAAAGATTATGAAATTAAATGAAAATGAATACAGCCCAAGGTTAAATTGTTTGTGGAGTTTCTGAAGTGATGTGTCGGTGTCTGCTCGTGCCATGTTGGCTGGAAGAAAATCATCCGTTCTTTTTCGAATTGCAATATTTTCCGCAACTTATAATTTACACTCTACTTTTCACAGGTTAAAGAAATGGAAGCAATTATCAAAAAGCGACATCCAAATTCTTTACCTGCGTTAATTTATGCTGCTGCTGCGGCAGATGACTCGAGCACGGCTAAGCCTCATGCGACATTGTTTTTGGAAAGACGAATCCAGAAGTTAGAATCCGAGCTTGAAGGAAAAGACGAGGACGCGAAGAAAAGCCTTCGAAGCATGGAGCAACAGTTCCAAAAAGTAAAGGTACACATTTCCATATTTAAATCTGCTAGCCGGTTACTGCAAGTTGACACAGAGTGTATTCTTCTGCTAGTCGATTGTGCGTATGCAGTTTCAAATACTTAACTCAGTTGGGTATTGATTGAAACCCGAATAAAAACTTAGGACATACGCTACAATTAAGATCTGACTGGCAGTTGGCACTTCATGTAATCTAAATGGAAACTCAAGGACAACTGTATTAATGCTGAGATTGGATTAGGTTGGATCTAGATAACCTCCAATGTATGTCCCCTCTGTTTTTGTTTTTTATTTTAAGAGTTAATAATCCATTTAGCCTGTTCATAATGACTCTATGGGAATTGGTTTTACCATTGATACTAGGAGGCCAACCTTTCTGGTGATTTCTGAGGTTTTATTTGTTAAGTAATGCCTTCCTATTGGTCTGATTTGCATGCTCGGGTTGCATTTCTTCTAGTATTCACTGTCTAACGGTCTTCCTCGTTCATTTTGCTGAATATTTATTCATGTGGAAATTACTCTGCAGACTAGCTGGTCCCTTATTGAAAGCAATAGGTAGTAAGAAGGTTCATCCCTACCCAGCCTCTCTCCCTGTCCCCCTGATAACCCTACTTCACCCTTGTTCTTCTGGTTCCTGTTCGATGTATGCCTGCTGTCCTTGTTGCTTTTACGGTAGGTAATTTATGCATCACATTGTGCTCCTAAAGTCTAAGAGTGCATCATGCTGCTTTGCCTATGGGTGAAAACATTAGCTCACTAACCTCTTTAATGGACTCATGATGTCTCTCGGACACTGGCTGCTTTACGTCTTTAGGGTAGCCATCTTGAAATGGTGACTGCTCTAAAGCCATTATCATACACAGATTGTTACAGGCCATTTAGGTTTTCCCTATTGTAGGAATACCTGTGATAGTTGTAATGGTGCTTACAATGTTGCTTACCATTCATTTAGTCAATCACCGTTTTCTTATAAAGTTAGATTATAATTGACAAACGTATAAAATCTTTAAAAGATACCTTTTGACATACTGGGATAAAACTGACAAAGTCTTTTTGCGAGCCTTGACAGAGCCTTTGTCAATCTGGTGCTCTCTTCCTAACTCAGAGAAAACATATTGTATCATCATGGGTCTGCTAAATGCTTGCCAGTTATTCATTGGCTGTGCGGCCTGATGAAGCGATGCTGACAGTGACTGCCTCTGACTATTGGTTGTCATGCCTTCCCCTTAATTACCACAGGAGCCAGGAGCAGGTTGCAACATGACCTTTATTCTATCATGCCTATTCCAACTGCCCCTTCCGTCCTTGTTCCTCCTATTCCTGTTCCTCCTCCCTAGCTCCGCCCCCCAACCACTAGACTGCATCACGACACGACATCTCCCCCCTTTTTAACAAATAAAGTTGATTCTCAGAGTGTCTATAGTTCCGTGATCAGCTGCACAGGGCTGCGGCCCGCCTGTTTGAGTCATTAAACACCTCTCCATTACAAACTCAAACTCGGTCTGTTTCTCAGGCGTCAGCAGGGTGCAGTCCGATGGAGGTACTTCATTGTGTCTTTCCGACTGTCTTGACAGGAGTGTCGCTTCTTGTGATGTGGCTGTTGATGGCTCCGCTAGATGTCGGCTGTCCGTTTCCTTTTGTGGTTCTTGTTTGAGTGACAATTGATCTCTTACACGTGTGTCCGTTGTTTTCGTTTTCTTCCGAGTGCCTGCATGCACTTCTATTTCTCGTTGTCTTATTCGGTCAGGGGCCTCCCTGTCTTCCTGTCCGTGGACAGGCATACCAGACGACCCAGGTGCACGTTTCCTTTCTGACTGATGATAGATAACTCTCTTTCTCCACGGGTTGGCCCCTCTGGGTAAGGTGACAGGGTGGTCCCTTCCCGCCCAGTGAGTATAGTCACCGGCATCTGTGCTTCGTTTGTGTCCCTTTTGTGTAAGCCTTGCTGACCCCTTCAGCGGTGACGGTATATTCTTCACGTCATGATGTTCCTGGGGCTGGCATGGCATGGTGTCTTGTGGAGAGTTCAGGCATTGCGGGTTGTTGGCCTGAGGAGTGTTGTTTCGGACTGGGGCGACGGTCTTTGCTTCCCCTGTGTTTTCAAGTGGTGGACACCGTGACCGTTGTCGGTACCAGGATTCTGTTGATTTAAGTGATTGTCCGGACATGCTTTCTGAATCGGTCGATGACGCACTCCTAGAGTCGACGCTGTCGAGGAGATACTCCCCTGGGTGCATCTCTTGAAGTGTCTTTTGTGTTATTGCTGTGACGGGTTTGTTGGCTAGCTCCGTATTTACTTTCTTGGTTTGGTCTTGGGATAATGCTCGACTCTTCTCTGTTTTCTCCTGATCACAGATGGCTTGAGCGTCTGCGTCTTGAGTCATTCGAGTGTATGTGTATATCGGTTTCTGGGGGTGGTGTGGCTTGTCCCCTCGCTTGTGTTTGGTCCTTTCCTCATAGTCGTTGAGTCGACTGTCGTCAGTCTCCTCTGTGTAATCTGTGTCTCTGCTTGATGGTTCTCCAGAGTAGTATGTTAGTTTCCGAATATAACGTGACTTGTCCCCTCGCCGGTGTTTGGTATTTTCATCATGACCATTGAGTAGACTGGTCTCGGTCTCCTCTGTGTGGTCTGTGTCACTACTTGATATGTCTCCAGAGTAGTTGTCTCCAGAGTAGTGTGTTGAGTGACTTCTCGGCGTTATGTCAATCCGGTTGTTCCTGGCTGTCCCAGTCTTTCGTACACCCTTGTCCATTGTCTTTTGTGTTGGTGACTCAGGGAGTTCCTTGTCACTTCGTCTTTCATGGTATCCTGTCTCTGGTCCGCCTTCATCCTCCCTCTCTCGGGTTTTGTTCGTCTCCTGGGCCTTCCTCGCGGACATGGAGGATGTCTCCTTGGATGTCTCCTTTCTTCTCTTTTTGTTTCCTGCTTCCCTGTCGCTTTGTCTCTCATGGTATCGTGCCTCTAGTCCGCTTTCGCCCTCCCTCTCTCGGGTTTTGTTTGACTTCTGGGCTTTCCTCGCGGACATGGGGAATGTCTCCTTTCTTCTCTTTTTGTCTCCAGCGTCCTGGTGGAATACTTCGGACACTTCCCTCGCTGTGACCCGCTCTCCAATCTCGGCTCTCCTGATGATCTCTTTTAGCGAGAACCGCCCTTGAATGATCTTGCGCTTGGTGTCGGGTTTTGAACAGCCTTCAATCACCCGCAGTCGGATTGCATCTTCATTTGTGAAGGTGTCGAAGTGGCAACCTTTCACTAGACGTTGCAGTCGGGTAATAAAGCTTGGTAAGGATTCTAATGGTTCCTGCCGTGCTGCGTTGAAAGCAATGCGTTCATGATCCATGTCCTCCATCTCGTAGAAGTGAGCGAGCAGTGTCTCTCTGAGTCCCCTATATGTCTCTGTGTCTTTTGCTAAAATTGTTTTGATTAAACGTCGGCCTTCGTGACCCACCAGCTGAAGCAGTAGTAGTCGACGTCTGCTATCCCTCCGCTCACCGATCGTTGCGAGGAATTCGTCCAATGACTCCAGCCACTTTGACCATTCAGGACCTAAACGGTGAGCGCTGGTTTGTGTCACTGGAGGAGGTACTCCAATGCAGGGATTGGGTTTGTGCGTGTCTTTCCTCACAGGCATGATGATGTAGTGTGCAAGCTTCAGGTAGACGGACTTGATTTCTTGAGATTAGCTTGGTCGCCACTCAGCCGTTGGCGGTCTGATTCTTTGTTCGTGGTTGTTGCGTTCACCAGGGCTCGTTCTCTTGTGTTTGCCAATGCATGTTGTGGTTTCCTCTAGTCTTCACCGCTGTGTGTTTCCTGCGGTCACTTGTGCTTGTTCCCTTATTCTATCTCTGGTTGACGCATGAACGAGGCTCTAATGGGATTGTTGGCCATTGTGGGCACGTTAACTGGAGGAGCTGGGCCTCCTGTATTTGCTGGGCCTGATATGTTGTTCCCTCCGGATGAGCTATCAGGGTTTGTATCGGACATCTGCAACTAACTGACCCTGGAAATCTGGATGGGAAATTGTCCAGGCTTTACTATATTGTTGCTGGCTTCACAACGGTCTTTTCTTTATGTTAGGAGGGTTTTTTTTTTGCTTTAAATGCGTGTTGCCCGCTTTTTCTTTCAGCAAAGTCCTTGGAAATGAGTGGCGCCTGACCTTAAGATGGCCGCCATCAAGGGTGCGTGGATTGGTTTAAGCGCTGGCGCCTGACCCCAAAATGGCCGCCGCGCGGGACATCGTGTCTCATTTGTTCTTCCCTTGCACCTGCTGCTATCTATGTTTGAACGCACGAGGAAGGTTGCGGGGTTTGGACTCACCCTCGCTCCGTGTTTGTTTCTGGCTCCTCGCCTTGTGTCTGGGACCGGGCGCTGTTCTCCAGCGCTACGCAGAGCCGATCGCTCGCGTCTGGGGACACGTGGTGGCAGCGTTCTGGCACACGCGCCCTTCTTTCAGCAGGCAGGCAGCGTTTGAAGGCACACTGGGTGGCGCTCTGGCACACGCTCTCCGGCTTCTCGGCGGACCGCTGGCACACGCGCCCTTCTTTCAGCAGGCAGGCAGCGTTTGAAGGCACACGGGGTGGCGTTCTGGCACACACTCTCCGGCTTCTCGGCGGACCGCTGGCTGCAGCCTGATCTTGCCTCCCCACTTCCCTCCAGGGACCCCTCGTGTTAGCAGGCAGTTTCTTTACTGGGGTGAGTGGCGGCTTTCAGCATCTTTCGATTTTCGCGCTCTTTCCGAGCACCGCATCGGGACCCCTGCAGGCTCTCGGGTGTCGGGCCACCCTCCGGGGACACACGGGTCGGCGGGCAATACCTCCGCTATGTTAATCAGGACACGGGCAGTAACTTCTTTGAAGCAGCGCTGATTCTCACGCTTTGGCAGCATTCAGGCACAGCGTGTGGAGCATTCCATTTCGCGCTCCTTACGTGTTGCGCTGACACGGGCTGCAGGCTCTCTGTTTTCTGGCCGTCCACGGGCGGCAGGGGTCTTGGGCAATGTGGGCTTTAGTTGTCATCCCATCCTCGTCGCCATTGTCATGCCTTCCCCTTAATTACCACAGGAGCCAGGAGCAGGTTGCAACATGACCTTTATTCTATCATGCCTACTCCAACTGCCCCTTCCGTCCTTGTTCCTCCTATTCCTGTTCCTCCTCCCTAGCTCCGCCCCCCAACCACTAGACTGCATCACGACACGACATCGGTCTCCCTCTGTTGACACCAGGACCTGAGTCTCAGTGCTAGGGCTTTACTTTCTGTGCTGGATTGGCTATGGACCTTCCTCCCAGCTAACTTGGTCCGCTCACACTACCCACCCACCACTGCACAAAAACATTGTTTTAAATGTAGGTTATTTTCAAGGCTTCTGCAGCACGTGTACCGATGTGGCTGTAGTGACAGAAGCCGTAGGTCTCGGGTGGGTACACAAGGCACCCACATCACATCTCCTGTACGCCATCGGTGCTGCAACACCAGAGGTTAATGCATGCCTGCTCCAGAAAGTGCAGGCCTTCCCCCGAACCAGCTGCCACCCCATCTGGAGGGGAAGGGGTGATTTAAGTTACAAAGAGAATGAAACTAAGGAGTCTCTGCAAATTATAGAGCTCCCAAGTTCATTGAATTGATTTATTAATACGGCATGTGTAAAATGAATCTCGTGTCCTTGAGCAACATTTTCATTTCCTTTCGGGTCTTTCTTTAGAATTATGTTTCATTTCTTTCACTGTCCCATAAAACACCCAACAAACAACACGGTTATTTTTGCAGCTATATTTGTCAAGATGCACTACAGAGCAAAAGTGTGTCGTTGGTGACAGAGGTCGTATTCCTTGCCTGCAACCTCTAATGAGACCTGCAGAGTTTGCAGCGATGATGACAAGGAGGAGAGCGAAATTTTATAAGACCACGTTTGTGACATTCATTTCAGTCAATCAGGATTTGTAAAGCCAAATGCTTCAGGCGCCGCTGCCAAGATCTGCTCGTGATCTGAGTCACTCCGAGACACCGGCAATGGATCTAGCGAGGCCTGACCTACATAATGTTCTGCTGGTGGCTCTTGATTTCAAATATGCTGCAGATGAAGCCTCACCTAAAATTAGCTGAGGTATTTAGCTCCTCGGCAGTGATTTGAGCTTTTCTCGAAATTAGATCTACTTTGTGTTCTGCTACTAAAGACAAACCAATTAGAAGAATCCACTTGTTTAGTTCATGGAATACTGAAATATATACAATATTTTGCGGGTGCACTGCGTGCCCGAGGAGCCTGGAGTATTCTGTTTTTAGTCATGTCTCACATAATTTGAAGACACAGTAGCTCAGTTTAGGGCTACCTGGTTCTGCGTGAGCTGAATTGCACTTCCCAGTTATTTCACGTTGGTTGCAACTGTTGTGTGTACAGTATGTTGGGGCAAAATCAGTGCACAAGTTATATAAAAGGAAGTGGGGGGACTGAAGTCAGACACGCTGCATGTGACATCATGACGCATGCCATGACGTCACAACGTAGCGCTTTAAAATAAAATAAATAGGAATCCGCATGCGCAGTTTCAAAGAAGAAGCAGCGATGGAGAAGTTTGCAGCGCAATAAGGTAAATTTTATTTAAGTTTATTTGTAACCTGTAAATATAATTTAATAAGGCGGGCGGGCTCGCGAAACGTAAATATCGCGGAGAGGCACGGAGATTGGTTCAATCTCCGTGCCTCTCCGCGATAGTCCCTTCCGCCCACCCCTAGTGGTTTGGAGTGGAATTATGTGGGTTGAATTGGAATTTTTAGTTGTGTAATATATTTATATGGTGGAATTGTGTTGCATTGTGAATAGATAGGGGTGAGAGCTGCACAGAATAGATAGGAAGATAGAGAGGGATAGGTAGTTTGTGCACGAAGTAGTGAATGTACTCCAGACAGAGGAACAGAAAGATTGTGTGAGAAAGAGAGAAAGAAGGGGAGGGCAGGCCATAGACACATAAACACTTAAGTTCAGGCCAGTACTTAAAACCAATAGCGACACTGAATAACAGCTAAAGGCCTGCTTAATTACTTTGCTTCTACACTTGGGGAGCGAGTGTGTAGCAAAATGACATTTTGCTTGCGGCACTCGGGCACTAAAATTCCGGTGCACTGCTAAGTTGAGCATATAGGTTCATGGTGTTGTGCAAAGGGGTGGACAGTTATGACAGTTTAACACCCAGGTTGCATTATACAAAGCATCAGTCATTCAACATGCCACCATTAGGAGCAAAAGAAATGAGATAGCATTTTCTAAAATTCAAATGCCACGGCAGGTGGGGATACAGTTGATGTTTGCGCTACGAGGGTAAATAGGTTGGTTTGTAGCAGGCTTCATTATCTAAACTTTTCCATCTACAGAACGTGAACAGAAAGGTGATGCACAGATGAACGTCTACCAACAAAACTGCTCAAAAACGCTGTTTCCGAATCCCTGTTTACATATAATGACTTGTAAGCAAAAAAAATCCGGAAGAATGGAATTTTCCCTGGAAAGTTTCTACATTTAGCAATGGCATGTGATCATGAACTCAAAAACTCTGGCCATCCTTAATTGCGCAAAGTCAGGAAAGAGACACTATAGAGGTGATTTGCGTAAAGACAACAAAGAAGTGCAGTTCAAGCCCCGTTTTGATAATATTCTGGACTATCTAGACAGTGTGGTCCTTGAAATATTGTTATGGCCGCAAACGTTGGTTGGTCTGTCTTTCTTTGGTTACGGTAGGAGTACGACCTAAAGTAGCGCAAAGACAACAAAGAGTGTGGTGAAGTGTGGTGCAAGTCTTGTTTCGGATAATATTCTGGTCAAACATTTAGACTGTTGTCGTCCTTGAATTATCGCTATGATCAGATGGTTGCGAGCTTTGGCAAGCCTGTCTTTCTTTAGTTCCTGTAGGCGTACGACTACGACCATAAGCCTCGTTCAGGCTGTTGTAGCTGATACATTTACAGTCGAACAGAGGGGAGCGAGGGGTAGGTCGTTTTTTGCAGTTATTTTGAATAACGTAATTGGGATGCTTTCTTTTGCAGCTGATTGTCACCCCTACAGAGGAGTTAAGAATTTGAGGCACATGCAGGGCAGAAGTGCAACCTAGCATACAGTGCCCTAGTGCCTGCGACGAACAGTGTCACTAGGCCCTTGCAGCACCTCCCCAGCACCTTCCATGGTGAAATACACAATTACAAAACAATTTGTTCGCAAGAGAAAAACACGATCCGTTTTGTACAGAAAAGAAAGCCCTTTCATCCGAGGAGTTGCAAAAAACATCAAACAGCTTCAATAAATTCATAAACACTACACATTAAAAAAACAATAGTCCGATTCGCAACAGAACAACCCCCTTTTACCCCAAACCGAAAATAAAAACAGTTTCAGACATGGAACTAAAACCAAATTGGAAAATAAAGCACGTTCATCCAAGGAGCTGCTAACACATCCTGCAGCTTACACAAAAACACTACAAATAAAAAATCGAAATGTGTAAGGCTTAATCCAGCAACAGCAGTCGGAGATAGCAACCACAGCGGTACTTATTATGCAGCAGTAAGGAGTTTGTGCAAACCGATGTAAAATAATCGGCAAAAATAAATAATACGTCAATAACACCCTTCGCGCGTCATTTTATTTTTCTAAATGAACGCTAAAGCAGGTTCAGCTAAGGCACGGAGGAGTCGGGGTTGAAGAACCAAAGTTATTATATCCGGCCCAGTGCACTGGCCTTCCATGGGAAGTGGTGGTGGAGGGAGAGCACCACACAGGCTGCCGTATTTAAAGATAAAGATTGGCATGCCGTGGGAGATGGTGACAGAGAGGTCACAGCACGGGTTTCCATAATTAAAGATGAAAAGTGGAGTGCCACAGGAGGTGGTGTCAGGAGGAGGGCAGCACAGGACGCGTTAGGTAAACAAACAGTGGCATGCCCCGAAGAATTTAAATTTTCAGATTAAAAGCGGGCATTTTGTAAATATTTCTCTGGGTGTTCATATGACTTCTGTTTTGCGAAAATGGAAAAAGTCTTCGTACCTTTCCTCTGCTTTTGGGCTTGAAGAAGACTCTATAAGCTGCATATTGGGAGAAGAGGAAGTACACACACGGACTGAGCAGACACGTTTGCGGGTTAGTCTCATCACTATTGCTCCCTTTGTCTGGGGCTGGAGGGGCAGCGAGAGCGTGAGGGTGCTTGGGATAGGGAAAAGAACCGGGAGCAGCGGCAGTCCGGGATAGCAACCGCAGAATTATTTTTTCTGTAGCAGTAAGGGGTTTGCTTGCAACGCAATGTAATAAAATTGGCGTAAATAACACCTTTGGCACGTCATTTCATTTTTTGAAATGAACACTAATGCAGGTTCATGTAGGCCACAGAGGAGGCGGGGTTGAAGAACCAACGTTATTTATAGCCAGCCCAGTGCAATCGGTCTACTGTTAGCACAGCATCTGGCGGTGAGCGGCCGTGGAAAAAAATAAACAAGGAAGTAGACCCTACATCAATAGATAAAGCCGAGCAGCAGAACGAAACTGTAGTTGGTCGGTGCTGCTTCCTGCAAGAGGGAAGCAAAACGGAAGTGACGCATCGACTCACAAGCCAACCAAAAGCCCGCTAACAAAATAAAGGCAAGAGTTAACAAATAGCAAGCGGCAGGGGAAACTACCGGCAAGTTTCTCAACGTACAAATTACATGATGCCTCGTAGAGGCAGAGCATGCGCTGCCCTATACGAGACCTAAAAATAGTCCCCTTGCTGCCTGCACGTTGCTGCTGGAAATGGAAAGCAGACAAGGTTCAGGCACTGTGAACCTGTCCTGGTGTCATAAACTGTGACAAGTTCAACATATTTCTGTGGGGCCCAACTTCCTGGCAAGGGGGACGGCGTCTACCCTTTGAAAATAGTGCCCTGGGCAAAATGACCCCAGGGTATCTGGGACACAACCTAGTTCTGGATTTTTAGCCAGCACTGTACTGCGTTTCGAGATTCCTAGTTTAGTGTTTCTCTTTGCAAATCTGGGCCTACATCTCGCATGATGCCGGTAAAATTCGTGGGGCCCTACATAGTGAGAACTGAGAGAGATTATTTCCCCAGGTAGTCTCTGTCACCGAACAGTGACGTCAATGTACAACTATAGTTTAATCAACTGATTAACTTACTTTGTCTTTTAAAAAAGAAATAAAACGAAAGATGTACTGTATAAGTGGCATGGATCCACTCTTTATTACCTAGCTTGAAAATAAGACAAATATGATTAAAGTAAAGCCTTTTATTTCATTACTAAATATATTTTCCAATGGTGGTTAAAGTTCATCTGAGCTGTTTACCGGATTATTTTGGTCAAATGTTAAAAAAGTGAAATTTTAAGCAGACGTGTTTCTAAGAATAAAATCTATCATGAAGGGATATTCTGAAAAGCTGCTGGCACTATTAAACTGCTGTGTGGTCCGGCTAGAGCTTGCTATAACAATAGACATCTTCCAAGGTAGATTTATTTGTATTCTCCTAGCACTATGCCGGGAAGCTAGCGCTTTTATTCAGCTTGTCTCTTTTTGTAATGGTCCGCAGGGCAGAACCCGAATAGTGCAAGTCTAACAGAAGTGCTGCAGTTTCGGTACGGTGAGCCTGTAGTAATTCCTGCATTGGCTGTTAAAGGATAAGTTAATTTCCTCACCATCAGCTGTGGTAGCATGTAACATTTCGTGCTTCTTTTAGTATCATATAAGAACTTTCCTGAGGATACCAGGTCCTGTATTATCCACATGGCACACTGTCCCTCTTCGCGCCACTGCTCATGTTTCGTATATTGGGAAAGTATTCCCTATTATGATGAATGCAGTGCCCCCCAGGACAGCCGCAAACTCGCCCTGCCGGGCAGCTCATTTAATGAAATATGGAGCAGCTGCTTGCAAGCTGTTACGCGTTTCTCTGTGCAGACCGTATTCCACAGACCTGTGGGCACAGACCTGCAGGCACGTGCAGTGAGTGGCTGCTCTGCCTGTAGAGGGATATCGGGGAGGTCCATGGGATCCCCTTTTCCTCCTAAAGAGGGCTGACCTCAGGGGGCGCACTAACCTCGGTGCACCTCCTAAGGGCATGCTTTATGATTTTATGATCATGGGTGCAGAGGCAAAGTAATTTCCTTATTTGCATGAGGCCACACCCTCAGTCTGATGAGGAAACGCCTTATCACATTTGCGCCGGTGCTAGAAGTGCCCCAGTGGCGCAAAAAGCTAGTGCAGACACCTGCTGCGCCCCCTGGTCACTTTGTGTAATACTCTTCCTGGTGCCTCAAAGTGACTTGGTTTCCACCCTAGGCATTGATTTCACACTGATGGATTCTGGTGGTTACAGAATGGGTTTGTTTCAATTGCAATGACTTAGATGCCACACCCGAAAGCAGTGTTTTGTAAAAGGAAAACCCAGGACTTGAAAACGTCGCCTAGTGATATAATGCCACTGTTCAAACATACCTCTGTGGGTTTCAAACTATTGCTGATTATTCATCGTACAGATGACCTGCACTTTGTGTTACTGGGATTGTCTTTCACAAGGCTCCATTTTCCAGCAGTTGGCTTTGGGCAACTAGACTTGGCACTGTATTCTGTACAAGAGTGGGTTTTAATACTAACGTAATTCCCTGATTTGGTCTAGTTATAGATATATTTAGCTATTTGGAAAGCCTATTTTTACCAGTTGTTAACAATATTTATATGGTGTGGTCTTTGGCTGTTAACTTGACATTTCTTCGTTTTGTGCTTTGACACATTTTAGCAAAGTGCCCACCTTGTTGCACAATCTGCAAGAAACATTTCTTGCTTGGCATCGCTCCCCCCCCTTTTTTATTAAATTGATTCCCACACCTGAAACATGTGTTAGTTTGATTTAAAAAAACATAGACTGATTAAACAAATTAGTTTGTTGACTCTTTTTCCTTTCACTCTTTCCTTCTTACCCCGAACTAGATTCACCTGCTCACATTTTCTATCATCTAATTCTTCAGACAATTTAAATGATGTTTCAATGGTCTTAGCGAGGGGTTGCCCAATGATAGACGTTTCTAACATATAACTCTATAAGTGAAGTGGCTGATACATTGATCCTGAATCAGCTGGTCACTGAAATTCTCGAATTGACATTCTACAACAAGTTTGCGCAAAGAAGAAATGTAGGTATTCACATCCTCATGAGATTTTTGTGTTCTCCTAAAAAGCTTATATCTAGAAACAACTAAGCTAGATGGTACAACAAATCTGTTGATTAGTTTTTTGACTGCATCTTGAAATTCATTGAGCTGTTCATCGTCCATTAATTCCACTTTCGGAAGATGCTTAAAAGTTGACCTGCCCTCAAACCTAAGGAATGGAGCAACTAATTTTTTTTCAGTTCGGGTCTAAATATTGATGCACCAATGGCCCCTAAGTACGTCTTGAAGACAAGAAACCTCTCCCTCCAGGTAACTGGTGGCTCACCCAGGTGACCAAAAATAGTGGTGGAGGATTCACTGACTGCATGACGTAAACACTTTCCTATTAAGATTACACAATGCAGACAAACGTCTGTGAACTGGTTATTATATCCACAAGCAGCTTGTGTCTTAATATGTGCATTAGGATATGCACACCACTTTGTCATATAGTTAATACTTAAAGCTCCTCAAGGGATTGTACATAACTGTGTACCTCACAGTTTATGATGCATAAGGATGTGCATACGGCCGCATGCAACCACTGATTGTTTGGTAGATACTAATACTTAAGGGTGTGCATATCACCATGTGCACGCCATCATGAGCAAAATTAATTTCTAGTTGGTTGTTAAATATTTGTGGTTGTGCACATCACCGTGTGCATCACAACATGAGTACAATTATTCCTGGAGCAAAGAGTATTTTTTTTCTTTAAAACATTTTTTAAGACTGGATATAAATTGCTGGATAAATGAGAAAAAAAAGAATTCTTTTATTAATAATATTAAGATAATACTTTAGCACTTAAAACGCTTATAATCCTCTGGATGCATTGTATTTTAAATATGTCCAAATCTTTTAAAATGCTGTTTGGACCTCTAAAATGGCTGCCAATATTGCCTTAGCCGCGCTTTTGGGATTTAGACTTTATTTGCGTTGAAATATGCCTGGACATACAAAAGGACCACCGTAGATTCCGCCACCGCACGACCCTTTGTAATGCTTGCCCATTCAGCTGCTCGTGACATGAATGTCTCCTCAAATACTGCATGTGCTGTTACAGTGACAGACACCGCTGATGCCTGTAAGTAGTTATCAACCTGCGCATATGAAGAACGTCTCCACAAAAAATGCCTAGTCTCTTAAGATGGCAGCCGCTAGTGCGTGTTAAGAACCAAAGGCATGTAGTACTACCTCCCACTACCCCCCTGCTGTCGACAGTTCTGTGCCCCCTTAGAACGTCCAAACCTAACAAGTCATCAAAGACAATGGTACCGGGAACACCCATGGGGCCAAATGTGCGGATCGGGTCTTCTCCTTGTTTCTGCCGTGGCGGTGTTGTCAGCAGCCCTCGATGGTGTCGTGTTGTCGGTAGCTTTAATGGTGCAGTTGATAAAACGACACGTAGGTTCTGTCTTTTTGGATGGTGTTCAGACTCCTCATCGCCTCAAATAATATGTAGTAATGACCTTCACGAGGGCAGGCTTGAAGGATTATATTTTATTGTAGGCAGAAACCTCCACAAGCAGCAGGGCATGCTGGCACTGCTCACCTCGGTCCTTCAACTCTCTCAAAACCCTCCAACAGACATTCTCAGAACTTTGACTCCACACCAGCATGGTGTCACGAGACAGTGTGGTGTTAAATTACTCCACACTTATTTCAGAGAGAGGCATCTCTTTCAAAAATCCACCTTTTCTAAATATTATATCAGTAACTTTTAAAACATTTCGTGATTGTTTTATGCTAACCAGGAACTCAGACACTGTATGTAAAATAGACAGCAGCCTCCCTAAAGAGATATTTAGAGGGAAAAACAACTGTGTACAGTCCTCTCATACAACATACATTAAGACACTAATACCTAGACATCACAAGTTAGGGACAATATATGCTTACACATGTGTACCACACCCTTTGGAATGCTGAAAAACAATGAGCATACCACTGCAATCTGGAAAAGGTCTATACATCATTATGCCTTTGTGTGCTAATTTACTCTCTAATTGGTTCACTTCTATTTCACGAGCAAGAGAAGAGGAGGCACTTCCCTGTAGTCAAACACTTTTAAACATCGAGATAAGCAAACCACACTCTTAGATCCTTTATTCAGTGGTTGAGGGTCATAAATGTTCTGTGTTGACAGCTTGTGTATTCCTATTGGACAAACACATTGGGAATGAACAATAGCCCAGTAGTTAAAATTGTGTGTGTGATTGTGGTGCTCATATTTATATAGGTTTATCATATCAGTCTATCTTGTTACCAAACTATTTGTTTAACTTTGGTGCCAACTGACAAACAACTAAGACTTATGAAAAAGGTGATGCCATTACTGTAAATGACAAACACTGTGTTTAAACATGAAGCCAAATGACAAACAAAAAGAAATGAAAGAAAAAGGTAATGCAATTGTTGTTAAAGACAAATACTGCATGCATCCTAGACAAACTTGAAAAGAGTTTGGCCCAATAGTGCAGTGCCTCTCTTAGCCCATCCATAGTCCAATGCATGGTGCACAAGAGTACATTTAGTCTTGTTCCTCCAAATCCGAAAGTAGCATCCCATAGCTTCAATATTCACTGCATCTCTTGTTCCAGGCACTCAACAAACAACATTAGCACAATGTTGACAATGATTAAGCTCCAGTACCCTACTAACTTCACTTCTGCAAGTCTCGCAGCTACCTGCCACCCTACAAAGCACCTGTTACTATAGTAAACACTAAATTACCAAACTGTAGGTAACCCCTGGCAATTTCTGGTTCCAGCAAACGCTATTAGAATTTGTAGTTGGGCTACACTAACCAGTGCATGCCATGTGCCAGTTAGTAACTTCATCCCCAATGGCTAGCTTTATGTGAACTTGTACCAAGCAAGGACTCTGAGTGCAAAAATAGTGAGATAGTTCATTCCTCACTTGGGTGAAAAGTGTAGGATCTGCGTAGGGGGTTAGGCCATCCTCTGATCTAGACGGAGCCAAAGTGTCAGACGGTATGTCTCACTGCTGGGCACTACCATCACCACAAAGTTGCTGTCCGAACTGGACAGGTGGCGTTTGTACCCATTCTGAAGGCTGATGGTTAATTTGCCCTAACCTGGGAGGCCTTCTAATAAGTTCTCATCTAGACATTCACTCCGAACATTTTGTTGCCACATTGCATCCATCATCTGATCCATTACTGCAGTTTCACCCTTTACTCTTCCACTCACGTTTGCCTTCTTTCTGTGGTCTCCTTCCAACTGTTCTTTTAACAAGTGCCAAGCTTCCATTGATCTTTTTAAGTGTCTGTTGTGTGATCAAAGTCCACCCTCAGTCTTGCAGGAAACAATAACAATATTTCAAACCCTCATCACACAACTACTAATATGCTGAACAGTTCTCATCTTCTGGGCTGCCTGAGTGTAGTCTGGAAAGATCAAGATCTTTAAATTCTGGAAGGGTTGGCCGGTAAGTCATATATAACGGAAACATTGGGTCCTATTAACAAAAGTAAACTTATAAGTGTAGATTTACTCATGTCTGAAATTACATTTGTTCCGAAGTGTAAATCTACACTTTTTTCTGTTCATCATTTCTAATCAGAGTTTTACACCTAAGAATAGACTTAAATGCCTCCACCCCCTGGGATATCCAAAACTGAATTTTCAAGTGTAAAGTTACTAGTATTAATGTTTCACATGTAGCAGAGCTCTTCACCACTGAGGTGGAGATCATCACCACTGGGGAAGAGATCTCCTTTTGGGGAAGTATAGGGAAAAGTTTATTTGTTTTAAAAAAAAAAAAGTTTAAAAAAAATTTCAAAATAAAATTGTAAATTAACTTAAAATTATATTTAATGTAGAACTAGCAAAATAAAATGGTACAGCACATTCACTCCTCATAATAAATGTTTATTTAATTTGTGAATACTGTTAAATAAAGCACAACCTCACTAGCTTTTTAATATGTATTAATATTTGGTAGATTTATAAAATTTATGTGCTTAAATAATTTAAAATCTTTTTTTAAGTTCAAAAGTTTAACTGAATTATTTTGAACTTAGTTAAATATTAATTTTTAAAAATATAAAACATTTCATTTTTAATTTAATATAACTGTCAACACTTAACAATTCTATAAAATTATTTCATTTATTCAACATTATTTCCTGAGTATATTATTTTAGGTCCCTGCCTTTATTAGTTTCTATGGGAGTGTGTTGCAATACCTGTGACTAGACAAGTATGGTGCTACACATACTCTACAGCTGGAGTGTATTTGCGACTGTTTGAGGCCTTTGGACTATGTTAACTTTAGATGTGTAGTTTGTGAATAGCAATTGTCCTAGGGCTTGATTTAGATCTTGGCGGGACGGAACAGATTGGGCTATTTTGGCAGACTTCTCGACGGCCAGCCTGGCTGTCTGCTCACCCGATTTAAATGCTGGCTGGCAATTAGAGAGGTGGTCCTGCTGACTGTGCCAGGACTTCGCTCCCACCCCTACGGCGGGATGGAATGCAGGAGGCGTCAGAGGGACTCCAGCAAGCATTCCAACTGTTGGTATTTGGAAGTGGGCTGTTTCCAAGGGAATTCCGGCGGGAATCCCTCCTACTTCGAGGTGGTGGAAAAGGAGTGAATACTCACCTGTTTAGGGGTCGAGACTGCAATTTCTTCCTCTACCCCTTCGTCCAGGTCTCCCCTCACCTGCTGCACCTTGATCATGACAGACGAGCTCCCCGTTTTGATGGCCCCGAAATTAGGATTTTGTGGTGTGTGCATGTATACATTACCAGAGGTGTGTATGTTGGTGGGGTGCAATGCAGTATCTACACAATATGTTCCCAACACATAACTTACATGCACAACATATAAGTGTTTTGCGTAATAAAAAGATTGTCACCTGTTCCCCCACTACCATGGCCCCCCGTCAGTCCTCCGCCAAAAGGACACCGCCAGCCGAATGGGAATATCTAAATCTGCTCAGGACGGTGACAGCGGGCAGTTCGCCAGCACAGAAGACCTCCGCCACTGCGGTCCTCTGTCTATCGCATATACATCTAGATAGGGCAGATTGACCGCTTCCAGCTCAACAAGCTATCCAAGGCTGCTGCAGCGGCAGGCCAGCAGTCAAACCGCCAAGATGTAAATCAATCTTTCAATCAGGTTTCTTACAAAGCGCAACTACTGACCCATGAGGGTCTCAAGGCGCTGAAGGGGGCGGGGGGGGGGGGGGACGAATATCTGCAGTTCAGTCAAAGAGCCAGGTCTTGAGTTCCTTCCTGAATTGCTCCAGCGATGGTCATTGCCTGAAGTGCATAGGCAGGGAGGTCCATTTCTTTGCAGCGAGGTAGGAGAAGGATCTTCCTCCAGTCGTGGTTTTGCGGATCCGTGGGATGGTGGCCAGGGCCAGTTCGGCAGAGGGGAGATGGCTGCTGGGATTGTGGAAATAGAGGCGGTGGTTGAGGTACTCGGTTCTGGCATTGTGGAGGATTTTGTATGTGTGCATGAGGAGCTTGAAGGTAATTCTTTTGTTGATAGGTATCCAGTGCAGGTCTCAAGTGGCTGGTGATGTGGCTGTGGCATGGATGTTCAGGATGAGTCTCGCAGGGGCATTCTGGATGTTCTGCAGTTTCTGTTGGAGTTTCTGAATGGTGCCGGCGTACAGTGATTTGCCGTAGTTTAGTCAGCTGCTGACAAGCGTATGGGTGGGAAACAGCGTTGATTAGGTGGTTCATTGAGAGCGAGGAGTCCAGGAAGATGCAGAAGTTTTGTGCGTGGTCCATGAGTGTGGGGTTCCAGGCGGAGGGGGTGGAGCCCAGGCTGAGGACTTCGGTCTTGTCTGAGTTAAGCTTGAGGCAGCTGTCCTTCATCCAGGTGGTGTCTGCCTTCATCCCGTTGTGGAAGTTGCTCTTGGCGGCTGTGTGTCCAACTTTGAGGGAGAGAATCAGCTGGGTGTCTTTGGCGTAGGAGACAATGATGAGTCTGTGTGTTCTGATGATGGCTGCAAGCGAGGCCATGTAGATGTTGAAGAGTTTGGGGCTCAGTGACGATCCCTGAGGCATTCCACAGCTGTTCTCTGCGGGTTCTGAGTTGAACAGTGGAAGTCTGACTTTCTTTGTACAGCCAGTGAGGAAGGAGCGATCCATTCTAGGGCTTTTTCATGGATGCCGGCGTCATGGAGTCTTGCGAAGAGGGTGTGGTGGGAGACGGTGTTGAAGGTGGCTGAGAGTTTCAGGAAGCTGAGGGAAGCAGTTTCGGCTAGGTCGAGGAAGGTGCGTATGTCGTTTGTAGCAGCGAGGAGAGTGGTCTCAGTGATGTGGTCCTTAGTCTTTTGTGAGTTGGCGTGCTATGGCATGTCCATCCTTAAGTCCCTCCTTATTGCTTCCTAAACCCCTCTTATTTTATAGTACATTTTCGAGCCATTCCCCTCGTCCCTCCCTTTTTTGCTACGCAGTAAACTTACATGTGTGGAGCCCTGCAGCTGCTGCTGCTGTGGCCCTTAAACAACTTGGCAACGCTTGTGCTACCGGATCCAAAGTTGACGAAAAATAGGCGCATGGCCGCTGTCTATCTCCGAATAACTGAGTCAGCACAGACAATGCACAGCCCTCCTTCTCGTGGACATATAATGTGAAAGGCTTACTGTAGTTGGGGTTACCTAACACAGGGGCCGAACATAATGCTGTGCGTAATTCGAGAAAACTGTTCTGACATTCTTCCGACCAAGGAATGGGATTGGGTGTATTCTTACACGTTAATGCCACCAAGGGTTTGGCTAATAACGAAAAATTTGGAATCCACTGTCTACAGTACGATGTAATGCCCAAGAAAGCACGTACTTCTCTCTGTGTTCTTGGCACACTCAATTTTGCTATTGCCTGAATTCTTTCTGGGGTCAGTTTCCTTCCCTCCTTCGATAAGAGATGACCTAAGTAGGTCACTTCTTGTCGGCAATATTGAAGCTTGGAAAGTGACACCTTGTGATGCAAATCACATAGATGACGCAATAATGACAACGTGGCCATTTTACAAATTTTCACAGTATCCGCAGCGATGAGCAAGTCGTCCACGTACTGTACGAGAGTGGCACCTTTGGGCAAAACCATTGTGTCAAGCTGACTTTTCAGAGCTTGACTGTATATTGAGGGGCTTTCACAGTAGCCTTGAGGAGCGCGTTTAAAGCGGAAGCTTCGACCTCCTAAACTAAAGGAAAAAATATCCCTGCTTTCCTCAGCAATCGGGATACTGAAGAAAGCATTCTTCAGGTCAATCACCGAAAACCAGGAGGCAGAGGCTGGAATCATAGTCAATAATGTGGTAATGTCGGGGACGACTGGGAATTGTGGCACAACAATTTTATTCACCTCTCTAAGGTCAATCACGAATCTGTACACAGGTGGCTGAGAAGGGTCAGTTCGTTTTAAAACAGGCAGAACAGGACTATTGCAAACATTGCCTCGTGTTTCTTCAATCACATCCTTTTCAATTAATTCGTAAACGATCGCTAGCAAAGCTCTTTCACCCTCATTAGATATTCTGTATTGGGGAATTCGTGGCATTCTGACATTCGACTTCAATGTTACAACATATGGTGGAATTTCTAAAAGACCTACATCATTTGGACCAGTAGCCCAAAGAATATCTGGGAGAATCGACAATTCTGCTGGAAGTGCATTTCTCGACAAATACATGGGAGAAACCACTTTCGTACCTAAAGTAAGTTGTACTCCTGAAGGAGAACAGTACAAAGTCGCATACAACCTTTTTAGCAAATCTAATCCTAGCAAATTTTCACCACAACCTGTTGTCAAAATAAGGGGTGCTTCGAATTCACAAGGACCAACAGAAAGAGATAAAGGGTCAGAAATCGGATTTCTAACTGGGGCGCCAGAAAAACCTACAGAAACGTTCATTTCGCCAGCCAAAGGTGCGCCAGGGAGTTTGGAGTGCATAATAGAACTCTTTGTAGCACCAGTATCCAACAGAAAAGGTTCTGACACACCTGATGTAATCACCTCAACGTAAGGTCCACTCTGATCTACTGGAACTGAAACGACTCCCTCTCTTCGTCTATGGCTGTCCTAGCAATCCTCATTTCCCACTGCTCATTTTCTGTGTAATACTCATCAACGTAGTATTGAGCTGTCCTGTCAGATACGTTATTCTGCTGATCAAACCTGTTCATAGAGTTTTGTGGTGGAAGGGGACGCGCGTCCTGAGGGGCGTTTCCACGCCCTCTACCTCTAGGCGCTTGCTGACTGCCACGACCTCTTACACCAGAAATTCCATTTGCCCGTTGTGGTAGGGCAGGACAGTTATACTTGTAATGACCCTCCTGTTTGCAATATAAACACTGGTTAGGACCTACGCGGGGTTGAGTGTAATCGAATCTTTGCAAGTTTCTCTGATATTGTTGAGGCTGCTGAAAAGTATTCTGGTAGTGATTCTGACCATTATTATTTTGATTACCACCACCACGTGGCGGATAGGCTTGCTGTAGCAAAACCTTCGTTTTGAGTTCTCTAGTTTTCTTTTCTACTTTATCTTTCTCATCTTTGTCTCTATTCTCGTAGTACTGTGCGGTAGCTAATATCTGGGCTGAAGATGAGACTGCCCAAGAACTTTCTGAATCTTTTAATTTCCTACACAATTCTGGAAGCAGATTGTGCACAAATTTATCGACAAACAATCTCTGACCACCTTCTGTGGTCATATCTTGACCGCTGTGGTCAATGAATGTTTCTTCAAATCTGGTGAAGAAATCTGAAACAGTTTCTTCTTTCTTTTGCTTGCATGCAGATAACTTATCCCAATTTACGCGTATTGCAGGCATTATCGTTTTCATGTAATCTACTATTCTACCAGGTAGTTCTGCTATCAGAGGCTCAGGCTTGGCACCACCAACTTGCCGTGCATCTGCAGCAGTAATATTTAGCCCACGTGTCACCTAATTCCTGGTCATGATCTACATGACGAATTTTACCCCATAAAGGCTGTGGAACAACGTTCCCAAATAACATATCGATATCGGCCAAATTCATTATACATGACCCAGCAGTTTGCGACAATTCTATATAGTACCCTGCAGGATTTTTACGCGGATCTGGTAATGTTTGTTTGAGTGCTAAAACTTCAGCTCGCTTCCATGGGACATGTACCCATACACGGTGAAAGTGTGGCAGGACAGGTGGGACAGCGGCCGCGTCACCCTCTCTCCACTGTGGGGGAACTTCTCTCATAGGGTATTGTCGTGCCTTTTTCCTACTAGATGCACTAGATTCCGATGGTGACCCAGAACTGTTTCCCTTACTTCGATATGATAATAACATTTCAACTGCCTTTTCCACATCGGGACCTACAATCATACCCTCTCCAAACTTAAATCGTACACGACACATCTCTTGTGGGATGCATTCTTGATCATTGTCTTCTAAATCCTCGCCAAGAAAGACACACATCTGTTCGAAAACATATCTCTGTGTCGCTGCTTCCCATTGATGGAAGACTTCCATGACAGACTGTACATCATATTTTGCAGTGTCCATGACCCATTTCCGAGCTAAACTATTCAGGGAATCTCTCTCTTGATAATCAGGCAGTTGACTTCGCAACTGTCTTCTTCCTATGTTAGGGGTCGTAGCAGGCGACCCGAAAAGAGGTAAAAGAAGATTAGTAACAGTGCTGGCCATTTTCTGCCGAATGGAAGGTGAAACTGAAGGACAAACAGATGGAAAAACGGGGTGAGATAAGGCGGGGGTAGAGATGGCGGAAGAGGTATCAGGGAAAATAGATGTGGTACTAGGCAGAATCGTAGAGGGAGCATTAGGAGATGTAAAAAGTACAGTAGGCAAAATCGTAGAAAACACAGGTGAAACAGAAGTGGTCGGTGGGCCTGGAGGAGGCTGCACCGAAGAAGTAGGAGCCAGCTGAAGAACAGCTGGTGGGTGCTGTGGAAGAGCAGGAGGCACAGCTTGTGCAACTAAAGGTTGCGGGGGTGCTGTGGCATTCTGCGCATAGGGGGGTGGTGAAGTTAATATTTGCGACATTAATGGGTCTTTTTCACGCTCTTTTGCTGCCTCTTGCTGAAGAGACGGCAAAACTGGATAACACTTGTCTATTGCCATTTTACGTTGCCTGTGCAACTGCTCATTTATCTGCTCTTCTTCATTATCTTTAAACTGCACGGCAGCTTGCATTACCGAAAGTCCTCCTTCTCTCTTATTTTTCTTAGCTAATTTAATTTCTTTTTGTTTGGCTTCTTTGCGCCATAAGCGGAAAGAGTCAAACATCGCCGGCCGGGCTTTCTTTTTGAAGAGTTTAACTTCAAGGTTGTCTAAGATTTCAGAATCAAAGCTACCATATTGGGGCCATTTTAAAACACCATCTTTCCTAGTGTATTTAATCCATACTTCGTTGTAAACGATGGGGCCTTCCCCATGTTTAACATATAGCTCGTAAGTCGGAGTTCCAACTGGAGGAACCGGACATGAGTCCTCCAATCGGGAGTCCCTATTATTACTACCAAGACAAAACAAATTCCCAAGTCTAAGACTAGGCATCCTCGCTCTCTAGTCTAGTTCCAAAACTTCAAAGGATTTATCGATTACGATAT
This sequence comes from Lissotriton helveticus, assembly GCF_964261635.1. Classification (NCBI taxonomy): domain Eukaryota; kingdom Metazoa; phylum Chordata; class Amphibia; order Caudata; family Salamandridae; genus Lissotriton; species Lissotriton helveticus. Next base: position 689,391,584 of record NC_136067.1, on the reverse strand, counting down.
TTCTCGTGAATACACGAGTCCTTCGGTTATGGTGCTTTCAAGTACCAATATAAAACCTTTTGTATCCCAAAGATACCACAAAGTAAGTCCAACTAAGGACTGGGAGACGCTCCACTTATACTTAACTGAAAATATCGATGGCGTCACCAGAAGACTCGTCTCAGTGTTTCGCTCTACCGAAAACTTCAAGGGTCCAACATCAGGGCCATAGCCAGGGCAGCAGTCCTTGTAGCCGTCGGGAAGCGGGGAACCTCGCAGCAAAGACCTTCGGACCACGTCGACATGCAGGGGTCGATGAGGTGGTGGGCCCTCCTCCGGAATTTCCACACGAAGCTCCTCACGATCTTCAGGCTGACTGGTACCACTGGAATCGCCCCAAACGCTGGGCGCCAATTGAGGTACTGGGTTTTTAAGAACCGGCACAGAACCGGTAACCCAGCGGTGTCAGGAAATCAACACCCAGAGACCTCGGGTTCTCCTGAGTCAGACCTACAGAAACTCAGAGTCTTCGAGGTGAAGTCAAAGATTAGTTTATTGGCTGCAACCAAGGTAACAGGGTCCTAGAAGTACAATACGGGTATATTCTCAGGAGACTGCACACTTTCACGAAGTCAGGCTTCTCTCTTTATACATGATTTTCAGCCTTGGGCAAAACATTCCTTGAATTCGTGGTATTTCATTTATAGTTACTGGTTACAAAAGAAAAGCAGAGTCATGATGACATGTACATATTTCATGTCGTGCTGCCCATAACAAATCATCCGGCAAGGCCCAACATTTCATCAGATATCGCTGGACCCCCAATAAAAACGGTCACCTCCCCATCATAAAGCAAGTTAAGAAAAGGAGTGGAGAAAAAGATGTGAGCGAGATATGGCAGGTGTGCGTGCTCAAATGGTTTTATGGCTGGTTGAGCCTAGATGCTATCTTGCTCGGCCACTGGGAGGGAACTGACCTAACGAGTTCGGCCTGGGGCAATGGTTCTAACTTGTACTGAGGTCAGGGAGAAGTCGATTAAGGAGTATGTGTCCTTGTGGAATCAAATTCAACTGGATTAAGGCCTATGTAAAGGGCAACATGTAAATGGGAGCTAAGGGTTCAGAATGTAAATGACGATTTCGAGGTGGAATCGTCACTCGAATACGCCGAAAATACATGTACATGATGTACTCGTCATTCTCGGTCTTTTGATACCAAATTCGTCCTATTTCGACGAAGTTTTTATTCTCGAGTCCAGTACTATTATATGAATCCAGATTTTCAGAACCACACCATAGATAAGGTAGGAGAGGTGGAGGTGGAGATTTCCACCAATAGGTTTGTGAATTGCATTTTGTAGTAAGTAGTACTACTGCAGTACTACTTTACATACTACAAAATGCAGTTTGTGAATTGGGCCCCATGTCTCGGATGCTGGCAATTGTCAGATGGAGTGGGGAACACCTGTAATGAGCAGAGGAATTGTTGACCAACGTTCTCTTTTTCTACAAAAGCGAATTTATCAGCCCTCGCGGTTTCAAAGTGTTCACAATCCGTTCTTTTATAATACATAGCCCCGCACTGTGTCCTTCCTCTTTTTCTGGCATTTCTAAATAGCTTACAATGCTCTGCCTAGAATACCTTTCAAATCCTCCGCTTGAAGACTTAACATTCGGATATCTATTGCAAGATCATCCACTATGCATCTTGACTATTTTTTTCTCTTTGGACAGATTGCGGGTGACCCTTTAAGTTTTGTCCATATTATCAGATCTATTTGCCGATCAACGCTCAGCAGATTGAGTTTGATGGTAATAGTATCCATTTAAATGTTCAAGTGATGCACGGGATGCCTCCAAGGCATTTACCACCTTCATAGGAATGGCTCCAGATCCAAAGTCTGTTGGATCGTGGATCGACCTTCATTATCCTGGATTGCCCTATCTTTCCTGGAGTTAGCTCCTATCTATTTATATGTGTTATTGCCCTGATTAGTTCTAGCTTCATCGCCGCTTTACATTTTTTATGTTTTTTCCTTGGTCACCAAGAAGCTTGGGTCTCCGGTCTATCGTAATTGATCAGTGCACACAATCAAGCCACAAAAAGAAAGATGCATATTTTCGAACAATATATTTTGACTACTGAATGCCCCTCGCAGACAGGCATCTGATGTACCTTTGATCTGGCACTATAATTAAATAAAAAGGTGATGTGATATAATGCACATTAAAGAGGTCTATTAAAAATGTGGTGAGGAGTACCTGAAATTTCACTTTTGTTGATCTCCCCACCGATATATACATGGTCTTTGGCTAAGTGGGGGTCCCATGGACTGGGAGCCGCCCCTGCAGAGTTGATTTTATCCCTACTCATTTAAACAAAATTAGGACAGCACCTGCATCAGTCCCGACGCTTCTTGAAAACAGTGCATTCTCTACCAGATCAAACAGTTAAATCTGTCTGAAGCCATCAAAAAATGTGGTCTGCAGTCGTGAGTCATCCTGAGGGCGATAAAAGCAGACTTTGTTATACCTGTTTGATAAAACAAATCCTGTGAATTGCCATATAGCAATAATATGCATTAAAGTGAATGTAGATAATAGTATTTTTCAGAAGCACCTCAACAGCCTTTGACGTCTTTAGTTTAACTCCAGTTCAAGTCTGTTACTAAGTGCAGTATAATGCATTTAACATTGCCGTGTCCGTCACATGGCATTACGTCAGCAGGATAGACTAACGAGCAGCTGGCCTTTCAGCCTCAACCCTTGCACAGGCACAAGGTGTACATAAAGGGGTGAGGAGCCAATTAATTTGCTTGGTGGATGATACGAATAGATTTAAAACCACTACATGGAACCTTCCTGATGCCACTGGGGTGCATCCATTAAAGTGATTAAGGAGAAGGCCCTTCGCAATCTCACAATAAGTGGTTGCAGTCTATATTTTTACTTCTGTAATTGACTCTTTCAAATGCCCTTGTGGTATATATGCTCAAGTCGGAAGATGCGCTGGTAATGAAACATTAGGATGCTTGAGCAATAAGAGCGTTTAAGACACCCTAGCAGATTTAAATGTTGCCTTGTCAGCTGCACTTTTCTGAAAGAATAGCTGCCTAGTATGCATGTATGCTGCTGTGCCTATTGCCGCTTTAAGTGCATTGCATTCTTCGTTCCGATGCACTTTTCAAGGCTTGCATCTACCTAAACCTCCTGACCGCGCAACCATCTTCCCGTAGTCTCAGGAAACCTTTAGAATATTTTAAGCCTACTAAAGCTTGAGGCCAGGGGCTTGGCTTGACAATAAGATTTCGGGGGTGTAAGCTTCAGATTGTCAAACCATCACACTGGTATATCTTGTTAAAATACATTATGTGAGAAGCACGGCACGAGGGGCCCTTAGGGGCAGTGGAAAGAGAGAGGAGGGATTGTTAGGGGCACCTAAAACACATTTTTCAAACGAATCAACATGTTTTAAGGGCTTCAAAACAGAGAGGAGAGAGAATGTGTTTTTGTTAATGTGGGCATTTAAAAATCCCGGGTGAAATCCGACAGACACTTCACCATACCCGACTAAAGGCACTTGTACACAACTATTTACTGCAGAATAAACTTTTTAGGGAGATGTAACACCCCAAACACCCCCAGCCTCCTCCCCGAAGCTACGCCCCTGCTTGATGGAGTTTTCTTACCCTAAGTGGAAAAGTATTCTGTCGAGTCGATCCTCGGTGGCCTGTAATATTCTTTCAAAGCGCTCCAAAACGTCCCCCTAATTACCCCTGTCGTGTCGCAACCATATGCGTAGGAAGTAGGGGTGCTAGGGGTGCTGCAGCACCCCTAAAGTATACTTCAACAAGAAGAGAGGTAGGCAGAGTAGTATGACACTCTTATTCCCCGGTTATTCATCAATAAACAAAACAAGATTGTCTTAAGGAGTAGGCTTGACCACAGTAGGGAGCAACAAACTTAAGGTACAGGAACGACCTCACTGGGACGTTAAAGAAAGCCCTCACTCACCACCTAGTGATGACATGCTTCATCATCGCAAACACAACAATGATGGACAGAATGTGGATCAATGTCACACATTCACCCCAGTCCAAAGATCTGGGCCCAAATCCATCGTTTTTCCACTCCACACCACCCTGGGTTAGACAATGGCGATATGCAAATCAGCGCTGACCCTGTGCCCCATGGGAACAGTCCAGTCCGAACTACAAAAGCCATGTCCTTCCCAGAACGGAAACAAGCATCCGAGGACCGGCCCGGTTTCGAGGTAACACCTCTCTTCAGCCCGGCTAGCTTGATTCCAGTGGTGTGGAGTGCCTGGGACTCACGTCTGAGCATCCCCAGTACACTTAGAGCGGTAACTGCAAACACAACAATGATGGACAGAATGTGGATCAATGTCACACATTCACCCCAGTCCAAAGATCTGGGCCCAAATCCATCGTTTTTCCACTCCACACCACCCTGGGTTAGACAATGGCGATGTGCAAATCAGCGCTGACCCTGTGCCCCATGGGAACAGTCCAGTCCGAACTACAAAAGCCATGTCCTTCCCAGAACGGAAACAAGCATCCGAGGACCGGCCCGGTTTCGAGGTAACACCTCTCTTCAGCCCGGCTAGCTTGATTCCAGTGGTGTGGAGTGCCTGGGACTCACGTCTGAGCATCCCCAGTACACTTAGAGCGGTAACTGCAAACACAACAATGATGGACAGAATGTGGATCAATGTCACACATTCACCCCAGTCCAAAGATCTGGGCCCAAATCCATCGTTTTTCCACTCCACACCACCCTGGGTTAGACAATGGCGATATGCAAATCAGCGCTGACCCTGTGCCCCATGGGAACAGTCCAGTCCGAACTACAAAAGCCATGTCCTTCCCAGAGCGGAAACAAGCATCCGAGGACCGGCCCGGTTTCGAGGTAACACCTCTCTTCAGCCCGGCTAGCTTGATTCCAGTGGTGTGGAGTGCCTGGGACTCACGTCTGAGCATCCCCAGTACACTTAGAGCGGTAACTGCAAACACAACAATGATGGACAGAATGTGGATCAATGTCACACATTCACCCCAGTCCAAAGATCTGGGCCCAAATCCATCGTTTTTCCACTCCACACCACCCTGGGTTAGACAATGGCGATATACAAATCAGCGCTGACCCAGGGTGGTGTGGAGTGGAAAAACGATGGATTTGGGCCCAGATCTTATGACTGGGGTGAATGTGTGACATTGATCCACATTCTGTCCATCATTGTTGTGTTTGCAATTACCGCTCTAAGTGTACTGGGGATGCTCAGACGTGAGTCCCAGGCACTCCACACCACTGGAATCAAGCTAGCCGGGCTGATGAGAGGTGTTACCTCGAAACCGGGCCGGTCCTCGGATGCTTGTTTCCGTTCTGGGAAGGACATGGCTTTTGTAGTTCGGACTGGACTGTTCCCATGGGGCACAGGGTCAGCGCTGATTTGCATATCGCCATTGTCTAACCCAGGGTGGTGTGGAGTGGAAAAACAATGGATTTGGGCCCAGATCTTTGGACTGGGGTGAATGTGTGACATTGATCCACATTCTGTCCATCACTGTTGTGTTTGTAATAATGCTTCATCATTGGGCTCCACCAAAGAGACAGAGAAAGATAAAAACCAGTATTCTATATTACACAAGCGGCAGACTATACGGAGTAATAATATGGGCAGACATCTCATGAATCACTTATTGTCTCCATGTCCATATAACTTTATTTATCAGCCGTCCTGTAATAGTCCCAGGCATGTAAACTGTCACCCAGCGTCAGCTACGAGCTCTTTTGCAGTACTGACAAAGTCAGACTCTACTGAGCCAATAATGTAACCGCGCTGTATCAATATACCACCCGAATCCATCTCCTGAGGTTCTATGCGAGTAATTTCTGTCTGCGTTATGAAACGCGATTATCTCGTTTACCTCTTGTCACCTATCAACCAACTTCCATAGAGTCCCGCTCATGTGACCATAACGTCACTAACCTCCGGGCATTCCGATTGGCTGCGACAGTCCGATGACGAGGCACTGTTCCAGGCCACGCCCACCCGGAAGCAATCGCCGCCTCACCGCTTTACTTACATAAACGGCTACCGGACCCCGCGCCAATATCTTCAGGGTCCAGTCCGAGGGCGATGCAGGTAGACTGAGGGTGCCGAGCGTCAAGGGCGTGAGTAAATCCTTCCAATCCATGTGAACAAGACCGCTAAGCTAAGTACCGATCCTGCTACTAATGACTGCTTGTATTTACAGTTATGTCATGTTTTCTCTATCCCTTGGTTCCGACACTGAGCAGGGTGTGCCGAATACGCTCCCACCCCCCTCCTGAGACCCATGGTGATTTATTTAAATACCAGAAAAGTGAGACATTTTAATTTACTTTTTGCGATCGAACTATGACCGTTATCTTGATCGCTAATCTGAAGATTTACTTCTTGCTTTTAAAATCCACAGTCACACTTAGCTCATATCACATATAGTGCACTGCACTTCCCACGTATTAGCAGCTATGAACCCAGGGACAAAAGGTGGTGATAACAATAGCGCTATTCAACCACATTCGTCTCTATGCCACTAAATGGAGCACCATAGACCTACAGTAGCAATCAGTACCAGTACTAAATGTCTGTTCTGTCCTATATATCTGAAAGAAACAGGTTAGTATTAGATTCCTTACCTTAGAATATCCCCAGGCGTCAGTCTGGATCCGGAAACTTTTGCGTAGCAGTACCCCTGCGCGTCGGTAGGCGTCGTCTGCAGGCGGCTCCGCGTCGTCGGCGTCGTGCGCCGTGATGACGTCGCTGGAGTATATAGACGCCGCCTCCGCGCGCTGACGTCAGTTCTTCTTTTTTCCGCGCCAGTTAGCGCAGATCCGAAGAGCAGTACTCCGGTCTTTTGACCAAGTTTTTGTTACATCTAGCTCTTTCAGGTGCCGGTAGGATGCCCGGTTTTAAAAGTTGCGACGGGTGCGACCGCATGATGTCGGTCACCGACCACCATCGACTCTGCCTCCGGTGTCTGGGCGCGGACCACGACGTGGAGTCCTGCGTCGACTGCCGGGCCTTGACGAGTAAGGCTAGGCGGGAGCGGTCCCGCAAGCTGCTCGAGCTCCGGGTGTCGGCCCCGCGTCGGGAGCGGTCCCGGTCCGGCCGGAGGTCGAGGGAGCGGTCGAGAGAGCGATCGCGGAGCCGCCATGAGCGCTCCGGGAGTCGTCACCATTCCTCCGGTTCCTCAGGTAAGCGACACAAGAAGTCGGGGCGTCGTCACCGTACCCCCGACTCCCCCCGACGCCCGCGTGATGCGGCCGGGGGTTCGGGTGGCCCCACCCCCGCGTGGGTCGCCGACGCCGTCTGCCCCATACCCGTCGGTCCCTGGGGAAGGCACGTCGCGCGAGGAGATTGAGGAGTTCCTCATGGCTATGAGGGCGATGTCTCCTCCGGCGGGGCCTACGGCGCCTGCGGGCCCGTCGGTTCCGTCTGGGGGCCCGAGCGGTTTGGGTGCACCTGCCCCGGCGCCGCTGGGCCCTTCAGGGTCGTCGCCGGCTGGTCAACCGGCCTCTCCGGCGCCGATTCCATCGGGGCAGCCCGTGGTACCGCCTCCGCGCGGCGCTGTGTCTCCGCCGTCGGTTCCGGCCGTCGTCGGGGCTCCGGCGCCGGCGCCGCGCGGTGCCACCCCCATTCCCTCTCTGACTCCTGACGCGGAGTCGGACCGCGTCGTCCGACGCCGAGTCCGGCGCCGTTGGGGCTCCGAGGAGCCGGTCTATATCGTTGACTCGAACTATGGCGATGAGGACGATTATGGAGAGGGTTGGGAGGGGTCTGAGGACCCTTTGTCACGAGCATGCCAGTACGATGTGGACTGGGTCGGTGATTTAGGTGATGCCAGTGGTCTGGACGAATCGCCTAACCCTGGGTTTGTCTCGCCTCCCACTGTGGCGTCGGAGGCTGGGGCTGCCTATTCGGTGGTACTGATGAGGGCTGCCAAGGCCTTGAGCCTTGAGCCTTGAGCTCCCCGTCGCTAAGGTGAAGCCTAACATCCTCACCGAGGTATTCAAACCGCAGTCATGCCCACAGGAGCTTCTGCTGCCGTTTAATGACGCCTTGACGGATGTCCTTTTGGGCACCTGGTCCAGGCCCGCTTCCGGTCCACCTGTTGACCGAAACGTTGCCAGGCGTCACCGTCCATGTTCGGACGACCCTGCCTTCCTCTCCACCCATCCCTCCCCTGAGAGTCTGGTGATCCAGGCCTCCACTTCCCAGTCCGCATTCCCGACGGCTCCGCCCGATCGGGAATCTAAGCGATATGACCAGTTTGGCAAAAAGGTCTTCTCGTCTCTGAGTGCAGGACTGCGGTCTTGCAATACCGCATGCCTCTTAGGCCGCTACACCCACTCTTTGTGGGATACGGTCGCGGAGTGTCTGCCGCAATGCCCGCAGGAGGTGCGGGACAAGCTCAACCAGGCCTTGGTTGAAGGCCGGGACGCGGCGAGGTATTCCATACGGTGTGGTCTTGACACGACCGACTCGCTGGGAAGGGCGATGTCCACGACGGTGGCGATTCGTCGCCATGCTTGGCTGCGATCCGCCAACTTCTCGCCGGATGTCCAGAATGCCCTGATGGACATGCCATTCGATGGCAGTCGCCTGTTCGGCGACAAAGCGGACAACGCGCTTGAGCGCTTCAAGGACTCCAGGGTCACGGCCAAGTCCTTGGGTCTCTCGACCCAGCGCCAGCAAACGGGTTTGTTTCGCTCCTTTCGTGGCCACGGAAGGGGCGGTCCCACACGTGCTGCCAGCCACGCACCACAGAACGCTCCTCAGCGCGGTGGCGGCCGTGGATTCCGCCGCGGTGGCGGTCGGGGACAGCGGCGAGGTCAGTCCACACCTCCCCCCGCAGCAGCCTCCAAATCCTCCTAGTCCGAGCTTTCAGGCCCATGTGACGCCAGTGGGTGGCAGGGTTCGCCATCACCACTCCCGCTGGCGCACTATCACATCGGACAGGTGGGTGCTGCAGCTCGTCCGAAGGGGCTACTCCCTCCCCTTCGAGACTTCTCCTCCAGCCATGCCACCGCAGAACCACCGTGTGTCGGGGGACCACTTGACACTTCTGCAGGAGGAAGTTACGGCCCTCTTGGCCAAGGGGGCCATCGAGCGCGTTCCTGGGCCAGAAGTAGGGTGTGGTTGCTACTCCCACTACTTTCTGGTGCCCAAGAAGGACAAAGGGGGCCTACGTCCTATCTTGGACCTACGGAACGTCAACGGCTTCCTCCGGAAGGAGAAGTTCAAGATGTTGACTTTGGCTCAGGTCTTGGCTGCTCTAGACCCGCAAGACTGGCTGGTAGCGTTAGACTTGCAGGATGTGTATTTTCTCATCCCCGTCCTGCCGGCCCACCGGCGTTACCTGCGGTTCACGGTAGGCCACGAGCACTTTCAGTTTATCGTGCTTCCATTCGGCCCTACCAGCGCCCCACGGGTGTTCACGAAGGTAATGGCGGTGGTCGCAGCTCATCTGCGCCGGTTAGGGGTTTCAGTCTTCCCCTACCTCGACGACTGGTTGTTGAAGGCGGGCTCGCCCCACACAGTCGTCCACCACCTCCAGATGACGGCAGACCTCCTGCACGGGCTGGGGTTTTCCATCAATGTGCCGAAATCACACCTGTGTCCCTCTCAAAAGCTCCTTTTCATCGGAGCGGTTCTTGACTCGGCGCAGTTTCGGGTTTATCCTCCGGAACGGCGGGTCCGGGATATCCAGGCCTTGATTCCCATCTTTCAGCCGTTATCCCGGGTTTCGGTCAGGTTGACGCTGCGGCTTCTGGGGCTGATGGCCTCCTGCATCCTTCTGGTGCATCACGCCAGATGGCGGATGCGGGCTCTGCAGTGGGACCTGAAGTTTCAGTGGGCCCAGCATCAGGGCAACCTTTCCGACCATGTCCTGATCTCGGAGGGCACTGCGAGACAGTTGCAGTGGTGGCTTACGGACCGCGATTGGGTCAGAGGCAGATCCCTCTCCCTTCCCCAACCGGAGCACGTGGTTGTGACGGACGCGTCCCTCCAGGGCTGGGGTGGCCACTTGGGAGAGGCGGAGATCAGAGGCATCTGGTCTCCGGCGGAGTCCCGGCTCCATATCAACATGTTGGAGCTGCGGGCGATTCGCCTAGCACTGAAGGCATTCCTCCCCTTTGTCAACGGGAGTGTAGTGCAGGTGTTCACGGACAACACCACCGCCATGTGGTACTGCAACAAACAGGGCGGTGTGGGGTTGTGGACCCTTTGCCAGGAGGCCCTGCGTCTCTGGCAATGGCTGGAACGTCAGGGCGTGACTCTGACGGTTCAACACCTGGCGGGTTCTCTGAACGCCAGGGCGGACGAACTCAGCCGTCGGTGCTCGGTGGATCACGAATGGCGTCTGAACTCGGACGTGGCGAGAGGCCTCTTTCTGCAATGGGGAGAGCCTTGGTTAGATCTATTCGCCACAGAAGAGAACGCGCAATGTCATCAGTTCTGCGCGTTGGAGTTTCCAAGACGGCACTCGCTCGGCGACGCCTTTCGGCGCGAGTGGAGTTGCGGTCTGTTGTACGCCTTTCCGCCTATACCACTTCTGCCCAGAGTGCTGAAGAAGATCAGGCGCGACCGGGCCCAAGTTATCCTTGTGGCTCCGGACTGGGCTCGAAGGTACTGGTATCCCGAGCTACTCAGCATGTCGGTCGGTCCCTCGATCCGCCTGCCCCTTCAGGAGGACCTTCTGTCGCAGCAGCAGGGGACGGTCCTCCACCCGAACCTGTCCAGTCTCCACCTCCATGCGTGGAGATTGAGCGGCGACAATTGAGGCCATTTGACTTGCCTCCTGAAGTCTGTGATGTGATTCTGGCAGCCAGGCGTCCCTCCACAAAGTCGGTATACGCCTGCCGGTGGAACAGATTTGTGGCATGGTGCACAGCAAAGGCTGTGGATATCCTTTCTGCCCCTCTTTCCGAGGTTCTCCTCTTCCTTCTTTCCCTTGCCCAGCAGGGCTCTGCTCTGGGCACTATCAAGGGCTATCTTTCTGCCCTTTCCGCCTTCTTAAGGCTACCTGATCAGCCATCTTTATTCAAGTCCCCTATTGTACTGAGATTCTTGAAAGGCATCACGCACATGTATCCACCTGCTCCGTTCGTGATGCCTCAGTGGGACTTGAACCTGGTTCTGACATTCTTGATGTGTGCTCCCTTTGAGCCGCTTCATTCCTGTCCTCTCCCTCTTCTCACTTTAAAGACGGCCTTCCTGGTTGCCATCACCTCTGCCAGGAGAGTGAGTGTGCTCCAGGCTCTTTCTGTTAAACCTCCTTTCTTGTCCGTTCATCCTGACAAGGTGGTTCTTAGGACTAGACCTTCTTTCCTGCCCAAAGTGGTTTCTGCTTTTCACATTGGGCAGTCCATCACCTTACCCTCCTTCTTCCCGCCTCCGCATCCTTCAAAAGATGAAGAGCGGCTCCATCGTCTGGACCCAAAACGTGCACTTTCATTTTATATGGATCGCACACGCCAGTTCCGGGTGGATGACCAACTGTTTGTTGGCTACGTGGGTGAGAAGAAGGGAAGGGCGGTACAGAAACGAACCATCTCTCGGTGGGTCGTCCTGTGCATCAAAGCATGCTACTCTTTGGCTCGGAAGGAGCCTCCTGTTGGGCTGAGGGCCCATTCCACTCGGGCCACGGCGGCTACTACTGCCCTGGGCCGGGGAGTCCCTTTGCAGGACATTTGCCAGGCAGCTACGTGGGCCTCGCTGCACACCTTTGCGAGGCATTACTGCCTGGACAGTCAAGTCCGGAGGGACGGCTTCTTTGGCCGTTCGGTCCTCCAGGATTTTCTGGTGTAGGATTGTATTGGTTCGCAGACCCACCACCGGGGTTGGTATTGCTGGGGTATCTATTCTAAGGTAAGGAATCTAATACTAACCTGTTTCTTTCAGATGAACAAGTTACTTACCTTCGGTAACGATATATCTGTAAGAAACAGTAGTTAGTATTAGATTCCTTACCGCCCCGCCCATCCTCCCCGTTCTGCGAACTGATACCTAGGGTTAAGGACATCCCTTTCAGGGCCCTAGTTTCACATGGCACCAGTGTTGGTTCTCACATGGCTCTGCGTGTTCTGGCGCGGAAAAGCTGTGTGCAAAGAACTGACGTCAGCGCGCGGAGGCGGCGTCTATATACTCCAGCGACGTCATCACGGCGCACGACGCCGACGACGCGGAGCCGCAGGGGACGCCTGCAGACGACGCCTACCGACGCGCAGGGGTACTGCTACGCAAAAGTTTCCGGATCCAGACTGACGCCTGGGGATATTCTAAGGTAAGGAATCTAATACTAACTACTGTTTCTTACAGATATATCGTTACCGAAGGTAAGTAACTTGTTCGTATGTCTTTGTCCCCCTTTTCCATTCCAGGTGCAGAAACCGCAAAGTTGAAGCCTCCTAAACCAGGAGTTATTAGGAAGACATTTATTCTTCCTAATTTTTTGCACTTTTTCACTTTTTTGTTCATTTTCACTTTCACGCCCCTCGGTAAGGGTGGGCCTTAGCGCGTCCATACCGCCAGGGTATAGAACACTTATAGTCCTGAAGAATTGCCGGGTAAAATTACACCGTTTCTATGGCAAGAAACATGTCGACTGATACATAAGAATCTACCACTCAACTTAAAGTGGACTGCTTCCATGCACATACAATTTTAAATACTGTCTTTAGTGATCATAGAATAAAAATTACCTTTTGATACACTACTGACTACTTTAAATACCCTCACCACTCATTAGTTTATCTTTGCACAACACGTCCTGAACTCATTATCCCGCTCCGCAGTAGATCTGGCGTTGTAGCACACCAAAGAGACACTCTGTCTCTTTGGTGGAGCCCGATGATGAAGCATGTCATCACTAGGTGGTGAGTGAGGGCTTTCTTTAACGTCCCAGTGAGGTCGTTCCTGTACCTTAAGTTTGTGGCACCCCTAAGGTAACCATGCTGAAGTTCAGAAAGATAATGAGCGCAAAGATGCATTTACATTATCGTTTTGTCTTGTCATATTTTCTGTGCGTTTAAAGACCGAGTTAAATTGCTTTTTATTCTTCAAACCTAGAGACTTGTGTTTACTTCTCTTTCGTTGACTGCTAAGTTCAAGGATTTTGTAAAGAGAAGTATCTGACAATGTTTCTGGTGTACTTAGATTGAAAAGAAAGGCTGTAGGTTGTCAGTTTTTTAGAACACACAACAAAATGAGCTGTATACGTTTTTCAAAATACATCAGCAGCTATGAAAGCACACAAGAAGCAATTTTTTTAGTAATTCTAAAGTGTGATGAAAGCAAACATTTTATTAGGAGAAAAACAAATCAAAACACTTTACTTGATGGGCAAATGACACATTTTTGCTGATTTCCAGTTTCCATACACCAGCGTTTGTGCGCCATATAGTTTTATCAGCAAAACTGCATGTCCGTGTGAATTTTGTGGCCATTTCAATAGAAAATGTTAGGATGCTATCACTCCATGGTTTAGTAATGTTTGTTACAGTTTACTCCAAAATATCCCACACCTTTACCTTTCTCCTGCTGAATAGGTGCAGCTCATTTGCTATACTTGTTCTGTGTGCGACACTTGGATTTTTCACAACCCTTATGACTTTAGTGATGCAACATTGATGGCTGCCTCCACTCTGAAAATTGTTCCAGCACCACTGGTCGTAGCATTATTAACCATAATCAGAGTATCCAAAAGAAATATTGCCAAGGCATGCAACTTGCAGGGCATGCAAATGGATTTCATTATTTGTCCATCTATTGGGAACCTGTGTCCCGCTTTGCCCCCTTTGCACCCCATTGTGCTTGGCCCCAGCCCCCTTTTTCTCCTACTTGCCTGTATCCCACTTGGTGCTCATTTAGACCTGCCTGTGCCCCATTTGGTACTCCCTTCCCTTTCGCTTATGCAGAGGTTACTGTGGTCCTCGAACGCATTGTTGAATAAAGTGTGGTCACCATTCGCTTCAGCACCTTCATGCACACCACTCCAGCCCATTTGTAGCTATGTGAGGTTTCTATCCCCAGGGGGCTCTTACCAATGTTGTTCCTTGTGTCTGGTTACCCTCTACTTTCTGATGAGATGTTTGTAGAACAATTAGGCACGGCCCAATACGTTGTAATATAGGACCCTGGCACGAAGTCTCGAGGATTCTGAATTTTGGAGGGCCTCGAAGGAGCCCGGGTGAGCTATCAATATGCATTGCATTGCAGATAGCAAAGTTTGGGTGGGCACAGTAAAAAAACATTTATGTTCAGGTATGTTAAAAACTATATGTGGGCAGTAATTCAGAGCCCCTTTACCAATGCTAGTTTTCCATGTTCAGTTACTATTCTATGAAATAGGCATTCATTTTGGGACCAGCTCTGCTGCTTTACCTATATGGAACCTCTGAACCTAAGCCTATCCAATGAATACAGTTGACATACATTGTTACATATGCTGTGCCCTCTATTAAATAGACCTGGAAAGTATACTTTCTCCGATTGGATAGCTCCTTGCTGAGTGTTGTGTAGCTCTACTTAATCACTATTATTCACTTAATACAAAGTATCCAACAGACGCTAAGGGTACTATGAGTGCAGACTACAACACTTGTAAAATATCTTAGTTACTGAAATGCAACAGGTAAGGTACATACAAAACCCTTCAATAATTCCGAATCAACAGAAATTTTCCATGACACAACTACTTGCATTCTTCCGAAGTAGGTATAGTATGTGGATAGTGCTATTAAGTGAATCGTTTAAAAAAAGTGTGCCTAATATCCGCATCTTTCGTCTCTGCTGATTTAACACCTGCCCCCAATTACTTAAAGTTTGCCAAATAAATGCTGCTCATTGTGAAGTGAGAATGCAGAGAGTGGGGCAGGAGGCCCTATAATGAAGCATTATACATAAGATGGATGGGTTGCCCAGGAGGCACAGTTGGGGGTCTGGACCCCTCTATAACCAGGTTCACAGCCTGTAGAGACTGCTGCTCCATAAGTTTCCTTTGCTCTATGGCTGTGATACATTATAATAGAACCCTTAGCCAGTGCTTAATTTGAACCGGTGGTTGCAGTTGGGGCCCACCAGCACTCTTTTTTGGGGGACCAGGACTAATATTTAACCATCAGATTTTGACACAGCAAAGGGTGTAAGAAGAAGGAAGAGAGCAAGACTAAAAATCAGTGATAAAGTGAGACAGCAAGAATGAACAAGCATTTGCAATGCAATAGGTTGTGTGTCATTGAAAGTTTGAGCTATTGGCATTGCATTATTATTTGCAACGCCAATAGGTCAGACTTTCAGTAATGTAAGACCTATTGCATTGCAAATGCTTGTTTAATCTTGATCTTACCTCCAGCATCCCATGACATTCTTCAGCGGGACAATGGCCTGTAGAAAAAACGCTAAATGTTCCCCTTCCATATAACAACATGGATGGATGCTGCATTTGCATGTGATTGGAGTGGAGAGGGTGTGTGAGCAAGGAGTCATGAGATGGCCAGAGCTGGCCAACCAAAAGAATCAATTAGTGATGTCCGCTGGGAGGAAACCCAGCACCAAAAGGCGGGACAGATGCACAATATTAACCAACCAGAGAAAAGGATTTTTAAAAACAGCCCAACTAACCAACCAAAGCGGTGGGCGTGTCCAAAGTCCCCAATAGCCCACATACCGAATGCAGCATGCCTCGCAGAGCAGCAAATGCCCAGGCTCGACCTAAAAAGAACCTGCAGGAAAAAGACAAAGTGACATGGATTGTATGTTGGTGGATGAAAGAGGCATAAGGTTGAACTTGAGACTAGACAGCCTAGGTATTCGGCTACATCCACATTTGGCAGCTGCGCCAGGGGGCTTCCAAGAAACATGTGGGACCCGACTCCTATTCAATTACAGATGAAGCACTTCCCTTAATGAACTGATGAGAGTACTGACTGCCCCTTCCCTCATGTTTAGGGCAAGAGGTCCACTCACCTACCTATTGTGCTGCGGATGTCACCATATTTTCCTTTGCGGATTGCTCCTTGCCACGGCAATTCCATGCGTGTGATGTTAGTAGGAAGGGAGGGGATCTTACATTGGATTTGGACCCACAATCTTCCATGTTTCCACTAACCAGCAGGCCGATATGGGTGCAGAGGGATGTGTGTCGGGCGTACGGCACGTTTGGAATTTTGAGTGCTATTGGGAATGTTTTAGAAGCAACATGTTTAGCAAATCTTTATCATATGCAGTTTGTTAGTTTTAATTTCAAATAATTACTTGTGTTTCTAAATTGTCTCAGTGCACAGATATGTTTTACAGTTCTCCACCAAATGCACCCCATTGAAATGCTGATCTGGAAAATTAAGCATTACATGCTTCCTAAGCAGCACTTTTCTTTCTCCTTTATGGAACCGTATGGTGCACATATGCACTGGTTGGAATTCAGACTTCGTTTCTCAGTCAGGAAACGTGTAATTCCAGTGCCTTTAATACATTAGTCAATAAATCAATAATGTAATCCTATTTCTCTTGTGACATTATAGACGAAGGAAGCAGCCAGGGGAATAAAAGTGTGTACTATGGATATGTGTTTACGGACTAAAGTCCACACCCAGATTTCTAAGCATTTTATCCCTCCGTGGTACTAAAAATATAACTGTAGTTGTGTCATTCATGGTACCAAACAAGCATTGGCAAAACCAACCGGCCCGTATTGTATTTTTAGCTCTAACTGAACTATTAAAACTCGGCTCATACAGTGAAAGAACACAAACTTAAAACACTGCTTTGTGTATGCAAAGCATGCAAGCAATGACGAATGTAAGAGGCGATGCTGGAGTTCACTTTTGAGATGTACAATAGTTCCTTGCACATTGCAATGCCTATTACTCTTTAGGAGGCTATAGCATGACGTCAGAGACACTATCCATCTCGGTAGCGTCAAAGGCCACTCTTGGTTACATTTTCAAAAACTGGTAATATGTTTCCAGACACCTGCATTGCCAAGCCAGACCTATGAAGAGCTATACTTGTTTATGAGTACCTGCTTGTAGTGTTGCGAAGATTAATCTTGGACATCTCCCCCGTTGCCACTTAGTGAGCCTTGCAGCTGCACAGGCAGAAGTGTTTTGCTGCCTTTGCTTTCTAGAAATAATTACCAAAAGAAGTGCCAATACTGTAAATGATTTTAGACTAAAATTCCTAGATACATCCGAACTAAACAAGATGTCTTGATATCACAAGTGTGAGTAGACTTAATCCTTTATTTTTGTAGCAAATGATTTTTCAAAAAGTTTGGTTATGATTTCACCAACTTTACAAGTTCATAAGACCTTATATACACGACATTTACATAAATACAAACATAATAATCCAAAAACGGTTCAATACATTTACAATCAAAAATTTGTTCATACCTCAATCATCCTATATCTAAAGCCGCCACAGACACACATACAAATTTACACTGGAATATTAATATTCACAGAAAGCCATATATACATTTTTTCAATTTCTGCACCACAGTTTAGTATAATTTCTGGCTGTAACAGTCTACGCGTTTCGAACTCTTAGTTGGTAAAAAAGAGTTCCCCTCAGGACCAGAATCTGTGAAGAAAGGAGGAAAACCTTCTTTAGAATCATCTTAGTGAAATATGTCACACTTGCCATAGCCTCCATCACTACAAGCTAACCATCCCTTACCTCTGAGCTTCAGAGTTGATATGATTAGTTTAAATGGACAGTCCACGACGCTCAATTCCACTTCTGTATAACAAAAATAACGAATAATCAGAAGCCTGCCATTTCTCGTCCGGATATACTCATTCATACTGTCATTCCACACATTCAAACACGGGCTTACTTTAGTTGGGAGCAAGGTCGAATGAAATGCGGGGTCCAGGGTAACCGCTATGATGCAATTGTGTCCTCTGGCATTGAAGCTTAATTTCTTTGTTGCGAGAGGGCGCCTGTGAACAAGAAGACAGGCAGGGATCACTGTTAAGAACCGGAATGGTCGGCAGGGGATCTAGTAGATACAAGGACCTCCGGGCGTGCCGAGGCAAAAAGGAAACCGTAATTGTTGGTACCTGTGTGGCGGGGCGGCAGAGCTGAATCTATTTTTCGTCTCTTCCTGGTTCGTCGCGTGTAGACGGCTAACGACGTGCTTCCGGGTCCGCAAAGGATCTCGGGAGTTGTAGTTGAACATGACTACGGGCTCCGTTTTTGTGCCGCAAATGTTACTAAAGGGTTTGAATCCATTGCAGGCATGATTAAAACAATGCCATTTTAACATGGAGAAAGCATCATAGGTGTAATTAGCAATTTCAATGATTTGACACTTTCAACGGCAAACAAATTATGAATGCCTTTATGAATTTAAAATTGCGGGAGGGCAAACTGCGTAATTTATCTGATCCGGACTCCGTACATTTACAGCAAGCACTGGATGAGGTGGTAATACTTTTCGGAACTATTAATATAGTGATGACTTGAGGAAGGGGTGGAGCACAGTGGAACCATCTTAAAGCAGTGGTATGTACAACAGAGGTTCAAAGAGTTGACTTGTAATGGAATGGAAATCAATCAGTGGCCCCTTGAGGGGTAGATTTTTTTGGGGTCAAGTTAATTTGAAAATCTCCGTCAGTTCGTTGAGACCTTGTACAGCTGTATTAAATTTGACAAGTAGCATTGCCTCTCATCTAGACAGTTTTGCCTCAAGGTCTCCTCCTCTTATATCATTTTCCACCTTTGATATGACTGTCCAAGTCAGATCTGTCTCTGTATGGTTCATTTTATGCCAATGGTTAACCAATGGGGCTGTTAAAACGTTGTTTTTAATTCGTGATTTATGTTGTTGTATACGTAACCGTACTTCTTGGTTGGTTTGGCCCATGTAAACCAAATCACATGGACATATGATCCCATAGACCACGGACCGCGATTTACAATTGGTGAAAGCTTCGTGTTTCCATGTTATGTTGTTGTATACAAACAAGGTTCCTTCTTTGGTGCTATTGCAGCAGGAACATGTGCCGCATTTCCGATGTCCCTGGACTGGTGGTAAACCTATCATTGATCTTAAGTTAATGGGCTTAGTTCCTGGAAGTGCTGCTCTCACTAGTTGGTTTGCAATACTGCAGTTTTTTTTTAAGGCGAACAGTGGTTCTTTTGTCAATGAGTCATTCAAATTTTTTTAATAAATGCCAGTTGTTTTTTACTATTTTCTTAAGGGCATTTGACTCTGGGCAGAATGTTGATACGAAAACCATTCTGTCATTTTCCTTTTTTGGCTTTCTCTCAAGTAGACACTCAAGGGGTGTCCACCAAGCTCTTTTCCTTGGTTTTCTCAGCAATTTCTTGGGGTATCCTCGTTGGAGTAAATTATTTGTTAAATTCTCAGCATGTCTTAGGTATTCCTCTTTGTATTTGCAATTACGTCTGATTCGTAAAAACTGTCCGTAAGGGAGGTTTTCCTTAAGACTTCTGGGATGGTTACTCTTGAAGTGAAGAGCTTTGTTCCGGTCTGTCGGTTTTTTGTACAGTGTTGTCACTAAGCCCCCTTCTGATGGATAAACCTCTACATCGAGAAAAGCCATTCTTTCTTTTGAATATGACAAACTGAATTTGATTGTAGGTGTTTTATTATTAATCCATCCAGCAAAGTTTTTTAGTTCTTCCTCTGTGCCTGTCCAAGTGAAAAAAATATCGTCGATATATCGACTCCAATGGTTAATCCACTGTAAGTATGGATTATTTTGATAAACAAAGGTCTCCTCATACTTTGACATAAATAAAACTGCTAATTCAGGAGCAAATGGGCACCCCATTGCTACTCCACCAGTCTGGAAGTAGAACTCTCCATCGAAGTTGAAGAAGTTCTTTTTCAACGCAAACTCTGCAAGTCTGGAAATGAATTCGGTGGGAATTTGATGTGGTCTTTCTCTTTCGTCTAAAGTAGATTGAAGCACATGAATACCTTCATCCTGTGGAATTTGGGTATACAAGGACGTGATGTCCATAGTGACCATCCAGAGAAATATGTTCTCAGAGAACATCTATAAAACACCGATGGAAACCACAGGACTAAGAAATAAATCCAATTTCTGTCCGCCAAATCCCAAAGGAAGTCATAACATTTGAAAGATCAGTGCTGTCAGCAATCTCTGAAATGGAGATAAAGAAGAAATGGACTAAACATAATTTGTCCAAGGATGAGTCTCAAGCCTTTATCAATCTGAAAAAAGACAGTTCGGTCATTATAAAACAGGCCGATAAAGGTGGTTCGATAGTGGTCTGGGATAAAACCTTATACATCTTGAAATAAAAAAACTGTTGAATGAGGTTTCAAACTATCGCAAAATCAATAAAGACCCAACATCAGATCCTAAAGGTGAACTCTATGGAATAATTGATGACGGATACAGCCAAGGGTTCCTAGGCAAAAAAAGAAATGGAATATCTAAAGGTTAAACATCCAAGAACCCCATTATTTTATGTATTGCCAAAAATACATAAAAATGAAAAAACACCCCCTGGACGACCGATAGTATCCGGTTGCGGGTCACTATTGGAACCAATTGCCAAGTTTGTGGACTACTTTTTGAAACCTTTCCTACCACAAGTAAAATCATTCATAAGAGACACCACGGATTTTATAAATAAATTAAGTGGAATTGAGTTTGAGAAAGACAAAGATTGGATGGCCACTATGGACATCACGTCCTTGTATACCCAAATTCCACAGGATGAAGGTATTCATGTGCTTCAATCTACTTTAGACGAAAGAGAAAGACCACATCAAATTCCCACCGAATTCATTTCCAGACTTGCAGAGTTTGCGTTGAAAAAGAACTTCTTCAACTTCGATGGAGAGTTCTACTTCCAGACTGGTGGAGTAGGAATGGGGTGCCCATTTGCTCCTGAATTATCAGTTTTATTTATGTCAAAGTATGAGGAGACCTTTGTTTATCAAAATAATCCATACTTACAGTGGATTAACCATTGGAGTCGATATATCGACGATATTTTTTTCACTTGGACAGGCACAGAGGAAGAACTAAAAAACTTTGCTGGGTGGATTAATAATAAAATACCTACAATCAAATTCAGTTTGTCATATTCAAAAGAAAGAATGGCTTTTCTCGATGTAGAGGTTTATCCGTCAGAAGGGGGCTTAGTGACAACACTGTACAAAAAACCGACAGACCGGAACAAAGCTCTTCACTTCAAGAGTAACCATCCCAGAAGTCTTAAGGAAAACCTCCCTTACGGACAGTTTTTACGAATCAGACGTAATTGCAAATACAAAGAGGAATACCTAAGACATGCTGAGAATTTAACAAATAATTTACTCCAACGAGGATACCCCAAGAAATTGCTGAGAAAATCAAGGAAAAGAGCTTGGTGGACACCCCGTGAGTGTCTACTTGAGAGAAAGCCAAAAAAGGAAAATGACAGAATGGTTTTCGTGTCAACATTCTGCCCCGAATCAAATGCCCTTAAGAAAATAGTAAAAAACAGCTGGCATTTATTAAAAAATTTGAATGAAGCATTGACAAAAGAACCACTGTTCGCCTTAAAAAAAACTGCAGTATTGCAAACCAACTAGTGAGAGCAGCACTTCCAGGAACTAAGCCCATTACCTTAAGATCAATGATGGGTTTACCACCAGTCCAGGGACATCGGAAATGCGGCACGTGTTCCTGCTGCAATAGCACCAAAGAAGGAACCTTGTTTGTATACAAGAACATAAAATGGAAACACAAAGCTTTCACCAATTGTAAATCGCAGTCCGTGGTCTATGGGATCATATGTCCATGTGATTTGGTTTATATAGGCAAAACCAACCAAGAAGTACGGTTACGTATACAACAACATAAATCACGAATTAAAAACAACGTTTTAACAGCCCCATTGGTTAACCATTGGCATACAATGAACCATACAGAGACAGATCTGACTTGGACAGTCATATCAAAGGTGGAAAATGATATAAGAGGAGGAGAGCTTGAGGCAAAACTGTCTAGACGAGAGGCGATGCTAATTGAAAAATGTAATACGGCTGTACATGGACTCAACGAACTGACGGAGATTTTCAAATTAACTTGACCCCAAAAAAATCTACCCCTTAATGGGCCACTGATTGATTTCCATTCCATTACAAGTCAACTCTTTGAACCTCTGTTGTACATACCACTGCTTTAAGATGGTTCCACTGTGCTCCACCCCTTCCTCAAGTCATCACTATATTAATAGTTCTAAAAAGTATTACCACCTCATCCAGTGCTTGCTGTAAATGTACGGAGTCCGGATCAGATCCAAAAAAAAACATTTCGCAGTTTACCCTCCCGCAATTTTAATTTCATAAAGGCATTCATAATTTGTTTGTCGTTGAAAGTGTCAAATCATTGAAATTGCTAATTACACCTATGATGCTTTCTCCATGTTAAAATGGCATTGTTTTAATCATGCCTGCAATGGATTCAAACCCTTTAGTATTATTTGCGGCATAAAAACGGAGCCCGTAGTCATGTTCAACTACAACTCCCGAGATCCTTTGCGGACCCGGAAGCACGTCGTTAGCCGTCTACACGCGACGAACCAGGAAGAGGCGATAAATAGATTCCGCTCTGCCGCCCCGCCACACAGGTACCAACAATCACGGTTTCCTTTTTGACTCGGCACGCCTGGAGGTCCTTCTATCTACTAGATCCCCTGCCGACCATCCGGTTCTTAACAGTGATCCCTGCCTGTCTTCTTGTTCACAGGCGCCCTCTCGCAACAAAGAAATTAAGCTTCAATGCCAGAGGACACAATTGCATCATAGCGGTTACCCTGGACCCCGCATTTCATTCGACCTTGCTCCCAACTAAAGTAAGCCCGTGTTTGAATGTGTGGAATGACAGTATGAATGAGTATATCCGGACGGGAAATGGCAGGCTTTTGATTATTCGTTATTTTTGTTATACAGAAGTGGAATTGAGCTTCGTGGACTGTCCATTTAAACTAATCATATCAACTCTGAAGCTCAGAGGTAAGGGATGTTTAGCTTGTAGTGATGGAGGCTATAGCAAGTGTGACATATTTCACTAAGATGATTCTAAAGAAAGGTTTTCCTCCTTTCTTCACAGATTCTGGTCCTGATGAGAACTCTTTTTACCAACTAAGAGTTCGAAACGCGTAGACTGTTACAGCCAGAAATTATACTAAACTGTGGTGCAGAAATTGAAAAAATTTAGATATGGCTTTCTGTGAATATTAATATTCCAGTGTAAATTTGTATGTGTGTCTGTGGCTGCTTTTGATATAGGATGATTGAGGTATGAACGCATTTTTGATTGTAAATGTATTGAACCGTTTTTGGATTATTATGTTTGTATTTATGTAAATGTCGTGTATATAAGGTCTTATGAACTTGTAAAGTTGGTGAAATCATAACCAAACTTTTTGAAAAATCATTTGCTACAAAAATAAAGGATTAAGTCTTCTCACACTTGTGATATCAAGACATCTTGTTTAGTTCGGATGTATCTAGGAATTTTAGTCTAAAATCATTTACAGTATTGGCACTTCTTTTGTTAATTATTGCTTGTGGCTAAGTCTTGCTGGTGGGAGCCCTGACCCAGTGGTGGTTTTTTGCTTTCTAGAAGTCATGCTTTGTTCTTTTGTGTTTATGTTTATTATAACATATGCTGTAGCTTTGGTTGTGTGTATTAGTTTTATTTGTATAGCGTGTGAGTCCGCTGTTGCCTTGGTTGTCACTGTTCTGTGCACCATGCTTTTACTGCTGCTGCTTTAACTTGTCGTCTACTCGTTGTTGTGTGGAAGCTGGCACTGCTGTTGTTCTTGGTGTGGCTCTATGGTGTGTTATTGAAGTTTAATAGTCTTCTCTGCACACAAAAGCCAAAACACGTTTTTACAAGTAGGTAGGTACATTTCAATCATGTCTGAATTGGTCTCTTAATTTCCAGACCAAGATGATGGTGATTTGTGTCAGTTTTCTCTGTCTAGAGTGTGTTTCTGTTGACGATAGTGTTGTGTGCTCATGAATCAATCAATGTTTTGTCTTTTTAGATTCAATATGAGCAAAGGATCATGGAACTGGAACAAATGCTTGCGTCCAAATCAGCAAAGGACATTCAAAAGGGACAAGACCAGCAAGCCAGCCGCCTAGTCATTGAACAAGATCTCATAAGCCTCAAAGAAGCCCATCAAAACACAGAAGCACATTTACTGAGGGAAATAGAAATGCTGAAAAAACGGAACTCTGAGCTGGAAATTAAGAATGGGGACATGAATGATAAAGAATTTCTCTCCATTGAACAACAAATCGAACAGGCTAACATGAATGCTCGCTTGGTACGGCTCAACCAAGAATTGGTTGCCAAAACGAAGGAAGTTCAAGGGCTTTACAAAACAGTTGAGAGACTTCAAAAAGAGAGGATGTCTATGTTGTCTGATCATACTTCAAGCACCAAAATAGCGAGCAAACCAAAAGCTGCAAATAAAGCGAAACAAGACTTGGTGCCACCCGCCAAGGAAGATTCTAAAAACACAGATCAGTTCCCGACAACTTTGGATGAGAAAGCATACCAGCCTCACAACTTTGCAGAAACTCATATTTCCGAAGTCCTGCGAGAAAATGAAACGTTGAAAAGTAAGCTGGAAAGAATGTCTGAGACTATCAGCCACCAGAAGACGCAATGCCAAACTGCCATCGCTCATGCCGAAAGTAACCTAAGAAGGTAACGATAAATATTATTTTTGTTTATTTGAGCAGTTACTTGAAGTAGCCTGAGCATGGAATTTGTGAATTTTAGGCCATGTCTCAATAAAGGACTCTATAGTTCATAAAAGCATCAAGGACTATTTAATGGGAAAGCTGGGAAGTGGTATAGGAGCTGGCAGGTTAAATAAAGTGTGTTTTATTCACAGACTGTTATATACATAATAAAACCTGGAAAACACTCCTTGGCAAAGGGATCACAGACACACCGGCACACAAAGGTTCATAGTAAAATGCAGGAAAATTTATCTATTCCAATTCAGATGGCATTTCAAACTCCCTCTCTCTCTCTCGCATGAATTGAACGGGTGAAATAAGTTTCAATTTAAAGTTAGTATGCAGCTTGTATATTGATCCTATATAGGAGGTTACCTCTTCAAAATGGATGCCGTTTTTCCTGCCTTTCACTATGCATTGTGATATGTAATCTTACCTTTATTTTGTGTAAATGCACTATATATTATAATTTCACAAGCAGTCCTTGACCCGTGACCAAGGTGCTGCAGCACCAAAACGTGTTGAGCGTTTGTTTGCAACATGTTTTGATTAAATAACACTTTATGGATTTGGCCTCGAGTACATTTTTGTTAATCCACAAAAGTATTACGGATATATATAATCAGTACTTCTGCAATTGCATGCCAAAGCCATGGGTGTTATTGCAGCGCATTGCAATGCCTTGGGTCCTTGGGTGGTATTGCTCTTGGGGTAAAGGCATGTGAAGTATCGTCGGATATTAATTTGAGATGCATGCACATTAGATAACTCACCATCTCCAACCTCTCTTCCCAACCAGCATGGGGGAGAAGCTGTAAGTGCAATATGGATACGTTTATGGACCATGGGGCCAGGCACTTATGCAGATCTCTCCCTGCATTTGGCTGCCAGAGGCCGAGGCAGATAACAGATTCCCCAGTACCATGCCCAAAAGTGCAAAGAGGATCCTGGGGCAGCAGTTAAACACCTCTCCATTTGAAAAATATGACCTCACCTCTTCATTGGACAAGTGGGAAAGGGGCAGTCAAGGAAAACCTCTTAAGAGAAAGTGGGGTGGAATAAATATACCCCTGCCAATGGGCTAGGTGGGAGGGGAGTGAGAAACACTACCACTAAGTTTTTAAAACAACTCCCACACTTGAGCATGATAGTGGTAATATACTAATGGAGAAGTGTAAGGGCTCCAAATATCCTACACTACTTAAGTCAATCCGGGGGGAGGGGGGTTGAACAAAGACGTCCCCTGCATTTGGCCATGGTGGGGAGATTTAACATCTACTCTTGTGCATGGCAAGAGAGGAGTTCAATACGACCGCCATGCCTTTGGCCAAGATGAGGGAAAGAAATATACGTCGGGGGAAGGGAGTCCCAGCTCTGAATGCTTTGGTAGGAAAAGCTGTAAATGCTGAGCAATGAAAAAATGCAACTTTCACTCTTAGCCAAGGCAGAGAGTGCAAGCTCCTCCACCCCTTTCTTTCTTTGGGACTGGGTAGGGGGAAAGGGGGGTCAAGAAGTAACAAAGCCCCCATCCTTGATGAAAAACAGGAATTTCCTGAAACAACTTATGTTGTACTATGGAAACTTTAGCTACCGCTCCCATCATCCTTAGTCTGAATTTCAGCATTCCAAGGCACTATTTCTGACATCGAACATGTTTTCACTAAAATACCACATTCCATTCCTAAGGAAAAGACATGCATATCCAAATTTAAGTGGACGAAAAACTTACATAGCACAACCAAGAACACCCCATTCAACACCCATAAAATGAATGTGTCTTAATGTCTAAGGGGCGTTTAGTCTCTATTGTTGGTCCTGATGAAGTTTAGCCTGGTCCCTGGGCTCTGTATGCACAAAACATGTTGACCTCACCCCGTTAACCGCTATCTTGGTACATTGTAACCTCACAATAGCACCACTGTTTTTACTTAGCCCTGTTACCCTTCCACTATTAAACTTGTTCTAGGAATAACATATGTGTTAAGGACAACAAGGGGCCCCAAGTGAATTAGCATCGGACCTCGGGGAGCATATTTTGTGAAACAACAACGGTCCATGCAAAAGAATTATATGCACAGGAAACCAGGAAACAGATTCCACTACCGACTGAACCGGTCTTCTCCTGGTACCGCGGATTTTAATCAATGAAGCGCGGCCCACCTCAATAGCGCCCGATTCTGGGCTGCTTCCCCAGGCTATCAATTTCTTAGCCCTTGCCCGTGCCGATCGGGGTAACCTTATTCCTCCCCCCCCCCCCCCCCCGGCATTAGAGGCTTATAATGTTAAAGGCAAATATAAATGTCCTGATGATGGTCCCCATGACTAAGTAGTGGGACCGAAACGCCGTCGACTCATTGTACACCATATACAAATGCTTGATTTATATGTTATATGTAATGGTGTTTAACTGATATTTCTGTACACTCAATACTTTACAGAAATCGCTGCTTTTGCCTTGAAAAGCCCTGCTCTTTTCCCCAGTTTACCTTTTGTACTGATCTGACTGTGTTTGGGTACAGGCTTGTGCCCCACACTGGTGATTTGTTGAAGGTATTCCTGTGTATGAAATATTTCAATTGAGTAAAAAATTGAAGACCTCTGTCCTGCTGGACATGTCGCCCCAAATATAGAACTGATTCAGTCTATATTCATTGCTTTGCATATAATTCTTTTGCATGGACCGTTGTTGTTTCACAAAACTAGGAATAACAGAAACTATTTTAAATACCCTTCACTTCACACTCATCACTTTTTCATATATCCCTCCTTCATGCATTCACTTTAACGGTGTTACCAGATCGAAAGATCTCCGATAAACAGCGCCCCGGCCCGTCAGGCATTGCAGTGCCTGCCCGTCGAGGAGCGCCCAATGATGAAGCATGACACCCTAACAGGTGTGTGAGGGCACCTAGATCTGAGTTTCAGGCCTCCCTGTGACAGTAACATTAGCCATGTGGCCCCACCCCTGCTGACCATCTGGCCAACGGGGAACTACTCCTACCAATGATTACTATTACTATATACATACTATTAATGTATGGATACACATTTATGTCAGACTCTTCCCACAACATTAATAACCTAACATACAAGTAAAACAATTCATCACAAAAACTTAGAAATGTATTCACATAATTATTCAGTCTATTCACATCCACTATACACCTTTCACAAGTTATAGTGTTGGTGGGAGCTAAGGTTGACTGAGGAAGGCAGAGGCAGAAGCGATGGGTAAGGTATTAACTTGCTAATTTCACGTCTTTTTCGGGTTGTACTGTAGCCACTAATTTATCCCATCAACCAGAACACTCCTTTAAATTTCGTTTTTTTTCAGGGATTTGAACATGTTGATGTTGTCAGAATTAAGATTGCTTGTAAGTTATTTCACCTGCTACAGAAAAATGTGCAAGCTCTGTTCTCTTCTGAAACGAAAACTGAAATAAAGTCATAAAATAATCCGTTCTAGTCAATCACATCATGAATCTATTTCTGTATTCTCTCCCAGGGCGAACGAAGAAGCTGTGAAGCAAATAACTGCCTTGAAATTATCACACCAGAGAGAATTAGAGAAAATTATCTGTCAGCATGCTATCGAACATTCTGCTTCCCGAGTTGCAGAACTAAGCAGCAAGAGCTCTTCACAGGAGGTACAGAGTGTGCAGTTATTTGTGCTGTAAATGCAGTAGTGGAGGGATATCTTCTTGCCTCTACCACGCAATCTATACGTTAGAGGAATGTGTAACTAATTGCCAACATTTCGTTTGTTAATTCATTTCATTATATATACATTTTTAAGACGGATGCTTAAGTCATGGACATGCCACACCTTCTCTAGGCATACTGCGTATGAAGTTTAAACTTTTAATGAGCAATAATTATATTTCGATATCTCACACAAGGCTGCTGGAGCTTCATCACGCCATCTTTATATGGGAAAATACAGTGAAAGCCCTTTACACGGCCTATATGTCCCTCATGGTGTTACCCGCAAGAATCCCCTATTTAATTTAGTTATGTGCAATCTGAAACAATTAAAATGTATCCTAACGTGCATGTTGCTTGGTTCTGCCCACGTTATTGGAGTGACTGCATTCCATTGCCCTGGGGTCGTTTGTTCTTTGGGATTGGCTCACCTCGGGAACTCATCATTTAAATGAAAACGTTAGTTAAGCAGTTTACACGTAAGACCACAGTCTTGGTGTTCTGGTATTGCCACGCATATCTTCCAATCCAAGGTGTCTCACAGTCAAAAGCTGCATCTCTGGCGACGTGAAAGTTCTTTCCCAACATGTCGTAGGTTCTGCATTGAGGTGCCCTTTTGCCTACCCCAGCATTGTTCCCAAGGTGCCTGACCTAATACTGAAGTCAGACCTAATGTGCTTACACCAACCAATAATAGGGCCCCCAAGGGAAGACACCAAAACCTAAGGCATTAGCTAGTACAACCGCTGCTGGCACTGCTTTTACTTGAAGTGTATTTAAACCTTCATGAATCAGGTACACCGGTCTGAAGGTTGGATCCCAGAAAGAGTCCTGTGTACTGCGGAAGAGTCCTAGTAAAACCTGTAGTTTTTAATAAAGTGAATAGTAAATTTAAGATTTGCAATAATTAATCTATATCTTCACAATCTGCTGTGACTGCCCTTCCTTCCAGAAGGCTAAACTATCTGATGGCATGCACATCTGTTTTAGTCAGTCAATTTTATTGTATGATTATTTAAACCTTTACAAACAAAGCTATTGTGAATATTCGACATACAAAGCTAAACAATCACGCAATAAGAGCAAACAGAGCTGAACTTAGGCTGATAGGATGCAGCTGAGCTTTATTTTGAAAAGCAGATACGAAAGCGATCAATGCCACGTAACGGAACAAACCTTTGGTCATAAATGTAGGAACAATGTGCAGAATACAACTGTTTGTACTAGAACGCACTTTGCTACCTAACGCTAATTTGCAGAGACTTTCCTTTTAAGATGCGTTCGCCAAATGTCAGACACTCGGAGAAGTCCACAAACAAGCTGCTGATTTTTTCCCAAAAGCATTATTTGTGCGCCATATAAATTCTAACACAGCCGCAATGCTTGGGCTTATCTTCTCTGAACACCTTGATGTGAGTAGAATGTTTTTGTTGGAATCTTATTAAGGAAAAGGTATAAGCCTGACTTATTGCATTCACACGAAAAAAGAAAAAAGGTTAGGGTCTGCTAGGCGCTTCATCGATCACAACTTTTAGAATAAATGTAAAGTTGTTCCAAAACAGCAATAATCCCACCAATGATTCATAAGCTGTATCTGAGCTAGGGTGCCTCACAGCTGTTGTGCTGATCAGAATATATGCTTCAGCAACCCACTTCTCCGCTTAAAAATAAACCACAGAGTAAATACAGAATTGATAAACTTCTGCCTGAGTAGGAAGAAATCACAAGTTGCAGGCGTTAAAGTTTTAAGCATTGATGAAAAATAATTCAAGGCTGTAGGACTTTCTAGTGATACTGCATGTATTCTGAGTACCCCTTTTTAGGTCTCGCCTAGGCAACTATAGTAATCTATATGTGAGGGGAAACTCGGCCTTA
Source organism: Lissotriton helveticus (assembly GCF_964261635.1). Lineage (NCBI taxonomy): Eukaryota > Metazoa > Chordata > Amphibia > Caudata > Salamandridae > Lissotriton > Lissotriton helveticus. Next base: position 689,361,199 of record NC_136067.1, on the reverse strand, counting down.
TGCTTGGTAATTTGTCGCCGCTTGCCATTAGTTAACTTTTTTTGTTTCTTTGTTAACGGGCTTGTTATTGAGCCTTCACCCAATAGGTAACTTCCGGTTATTTCGGAAGCAGCACAGCCTAACTACAGTCTCCTTACGCTTACACAGCATATTTAAAATAGCGCACATTAACATGCGCTCGCTACCTTACATAATGATTATACGCATGCGCCAAATGTTTAACGTGCGTGCATTTGGCTTGTGCAGTTGCAGTAAGTATGGCTCTTTCGCAGCTGCGTTGTTAATGTGAGCAATGTTCATTACATTGTGCCTGCCGCCCTGGATTTTGGGCTTCCCACCTGTGTAAATGGCATGTTTCCATTGCCAGTAGGGGTGACTGTACTTATCAGCAAGCCACCCCCTACCTCAGTGCAATTACTTTTCACCTGAGGTCCGGATAATTCCTTTCCGCGTCTCCAGACTAGGCAATGAGAAGCATTCTGTGGTAATTGTGGTCATTTTAACCACGAACCTTGTTTTCTTAAATGTTAAACAGAAGGGATGCGATAATAGGCGAAATGGTATTGCAACGAAATGCATTTATGTAGCGCTTCGTACCGCTGACTCAATGTTGGGACGCTTTCACAGAAAGGGTAGCATGCGGCTCCATATGTTGATAGTTGCCATGCTGTTAAAATTGTATTTATATAGCGCTTACTACCCAGCCTATCCGTTCAACAAAATACAGGAGGTACAGACTGCCCAAAAGAACTTAGTGCAGGACACTGCTCTCCCCTATCTACCCCCATAATTCCAAGCCACATTTCCTGAGTCAGTGCGTTGATGTCTGACGTCCCCTGGTAGAGTGCGTCTTTATATTTCTCCCCCTGTCCTCTCATAGAGCCCCCTGCATACTTTCCTCAGGTTGGATCGACAAGACTCAGAGACGGGCAGCGCCTTCCCTGATACCTCACAGCAGGGTCGGGTGGAAGCTTGCAGCATGGGTAGCACCCGGGACACCACGACCCCCACGGTGCGACCAGTGCGTGGAAAGGCGATTACCCTGTTTGCGCCATAACAATTTCACCTTCACAGCCTTCAGCGTACCTCCCTCTCCAAACATCCACCCACCCTCTCTAAATTCCTTGAATTCCTGCATTCTCCTCTCTGTTTTTGTTTCTCGGCGATTTGTCCCCTCTTTTTGTCTGACAAAATCACAGGCAGATACCTAAACATTCACTGCTTGTCCGTACCTCAAAAACGTTAGCACACATAGTCCAACACTATACACACACACACCCCTCCACATTCCACCTAGACCCACATGCCTCTTACACACATACAGACCCATGTCACATAGGAGGAACACATTTCACACAGTCTTTTCCACATATCACACACATCCTACGGGAAAACCCTCACAACCTTTACACACACCAACACACTTTTCTACACTCCACTACACCCCTCACATATAAAAAGCACAGCACTCATATGCACAGGCCACAGATTCTTCACAAGTAGACCTTTCCCACATACACCCATAACCTTCATACAGACTTTCCCACCCACCCCACAAACTTTCCGTCAGTCATCACACACCAGATTGGGTTTCCTGAAGACGCGGCGAAGGCCCAAAAATAATGTTGCTATATGAGTATACTGGCAAATAAATAATACAGTGTCACAACTAAGGGGCATGATTCCATATTACAATGGCCATCCGTCCAATGATCTCATAATAGGGCTAAATATTCAAGCAGACATTATCAAACAAAGGAACATTTTACAATGCTTTTTGCTACTGATTGCTTGTGATGCAAAACAGGACAATTAGAACTGTTCTTTTAGCTTCCTTGGATATATGTGTTTATGTGCTGGTAGTTGTATAGCGCAAACTTAGCTCAAGAGCAACAGAACAGTGAATGAGGGCATGCCCCCCTGGGAATACAATGATTGGGAGAAGGTCAAATGTGGGCACTGTCAGGTCAGCAGAGGTGCTCTTCGAAGATGTGTGTCTTCATCTATTTTTTTAAATGTAGCAGAGTTGGCACTGATAGGATATCAAAAAGCATTTACAATGCAATAGGTCTCGCATTTTCGCAAGTGTAAGCTATTGCCATTGTAAATGACAAAGCCTTTTATTTATGTTTTAAAAACGAAAACAAAAATAAATGGCATTGTTATTCGCAGTATCTGAGAGAGACGTCTAGCCGCAGATTCCTTAACTTAGAATATCCCCAGGCGTCAGACTGGATCAAGAAAACTTTCTGCAGCAGCACCTCTGCGCTCTGGGATGGCGTCCCAAAGCGGATCCTGGAAAACCAGCGGTTCCTTGACCTGTTTTTTGGGTCTTCTCGATGCCTTCGGCGTCCCAGAACAGTATGCGATGCCTTCGGGCTTTAAGGCATGTGAGACCTGTGCATGTCAGATGTCGGTAACGGACCCGCACGCCATCTGTATGTGGTGCCTCGGGGTGCACCACGACTCCAAAGAGTGCGACGATTGTCAGCAGATGAAACCAAAGTCCTTACGGGAGTGTCGTATGAAATTGCTGGCCACACAGCTGTCCGGTCCTGCACCTTCGCGTCGCTGCTCTCCCTCTCTGCATCGAGCCCACTCCCGAGGTCGTTCCTGCAGACGTCGTTCGGAGGCGGGAAAACACAAATGTAAGTCCAGGAGGTCTTCCTCTCATACCCGTGACGCTGACGCTTGCTCTTCTCGCTCCCTGCCAGGAACAGGCGACCGGCGGTCGTCTCCTCCGTACCCCCCTTTCCGGGTGCCGGAGCGACACAAGCCCAAATGGAGGCTTATTCTGAAGCTCTCCACTCTTACTTTGGGTCACACCCTCTCCCTGGTGCGCCTTAGGGTCCCATAGAGGTAGAAGGCACTCATGTTGGGTCTTCACCAGCGGATTCGTCCTCGGCACCGGCTGTGTGCATCTACTCTGGTTCCGGAGGTCATACAACGCCGACGAGACACGGCCCAGTGGGACATTCCAGTCGGCCGTCTAGCCCACCCCTTCAGTCTCCACATAGCCCTGAGCGGCTCCCTGCTCCGACATCGAAGGCGGCGCTGGGCTCAACACACTGTTCCCCACATGTTGCAGTGGGGTCGACGTCGGACGGTACCCAGCCTGAGTCCCCCTTGGAGGTCGTCGACGTCCAGACAACTCCGGCTCAACGTCGGTCGACACCGGTAGCGACGTCCACTTCTCCTCTATTTCAGGAGGTTAATATTCCACCCGACTCCTCGGACGTCGATGCGGCTCCCAAGCGGCATCAGTCGAAGCCGGTGCCGACGCCTATGCCTCCTCCTACGCCACAAGCTGCGCTCCTCTGGACTCCCCTGATCTGCGGCCGTTTCGGCCCATGGTGAAGGTACCTGGTGTGGCGTGGACTCCGGATCAGACCCCTGCTCCTCCACTTTTACTGTCTAGTGGACTGGTTAGTCTCCAGCCATCCCCTACGGATGGTTTATTGTCACCTCCCCGGATGGCAGCTGAGGCTAGTTCTGCCTACGCATGGGCTATTCACCGGGCAGCAGCTACTCTTTGTTTTTTAGCCCACTCTGGTTTCTCTGCCTTCTGATCCTTTGTTGGATCTTCTCCATATGGAGCCAGTTGAAGTGGAGCCCTTTCTGCCCCTTGGGGCATCCTTGTTTGACATCATGCTGGGCACATGGGCGAGGCCTTCCTCGGGTGACCCTGTTGATCGGGCCATAGCTCGTCGACACCGTCCTGCCCCAAATGATCCGCTCTGTCTGTCCCTTCACCCTAGGGCTCAGGGCCTAGTTGTTCAGGCAGCCTTCGACTTAGTCTTCCTCCGCCCTGCCTCTGTTGCCTCCCACCAGAGAGTGTAGGTGGTTAGACACATGTGATCACCAGCTTTTCACCTCTACCAGTGCTGGTATCCGCGCATGGAATACAGCTTGTGTGTTCGCACGCGCATCCTCTACCCTTTGGGACTTGGTCGAGGCTCTTCTACCTTCAATTCCAGAAGGCCAGCAGGTAGAATTAATCCACCTTCTGCATGGCAGGGGAATGACGCATGTTTCCCTCCACTCTTCTCTTGATGCCACTGACTCGGTGGAACGAGCTCTTGCTCCGTCTGTGGCTTTGCGCCGATATGCTTGGCTGCGCGACAGTCGTTTCCTGGACAATGTTCGAGATTCTCTTAGGGATCTGCCTTTCAATGGCATGGACCTTTTTGATAGCCACGCAGATTCAGCAGTCTCCCGCCTCATGTCAGGACTACTGTGACTCTTGTGGCACACCCTTTTTGCCTTATGACTATTCTTATATTCTGCGTAGGCGATATTGCCTTGTTGGTTTGATTTCATACATATCCTGGTTATCTGCGTGGCACCCGAATAGTGTAGCCGGTGGTTCCACCATCTCAGTATTCTTTACGTGCAGCCGGATGGCTGGTTCTGTCTTTCCTTTGAGTCCTCTGAATGTGTGCTTTGCCCAAGAGGACTCCCCATGCATGGGTTGACACTTACCCTATGTGGGGTATTTATAGGCTATTCAGTGGCTGCCTTAGCCTTGGTACACTCCTATTCAGTTTTTCGCCCCAGTCTTGCTGTGAGCCTCTTTTTTCCTGCTGTTCTGTGATCCTGTTGGCGTCACTCTATGGCACTTTCTGTGCAGTTGACTCTGGTTGTCGGTAGTCCCTCTACGCCTCAGTGTGGGGTCCTTAGTGTATGGCTTCTGCCTCACCTGTTTTCACAGGTGGGGTTTTTGAGGCGCTGTGATGCTTTTGCTCTTTATAGTTGCTTTTCGTTTACCAGTCATTCACTGTAGGGCCCTTGTTTTGTTCAATTCAGGCGCTGTGCTCACCTGATGCCCTGTCCTCATTTTGCTCCAGGGTACAACCACTGTGTGGCACGCTTCTATATGTTGGCGTAACCTGGAAATGCACCCTGTTATACTTGCTGTCATAGGGTGTTTGCATTGTTTCTCCCACTGCTGTGGTGCTGGGTCTCCCCTCCCCTTTAAGGGTTCGGGTGACAGTGTTTCGTGCGTCAGCCCTTACTGGGTTTGTCTTTATCCTCTTCCGTGCTAATGATGGCCCCCGGCCATCATGGGTCACTGTGGGTGTGTGCGCACGATGGCCGGGGGCCGTCCGAACCACGTCCAAGAATGGAATGTCCAGCACTGTGGCGGAATTTTCGCCGCAGTCAAGGTGTTAAAGGTGGTGGCTTCGCCGTGTACCTCTCTACTGTACATTGTCTTGTGCCCTCTGGGCACTTTCCCAACAGGAGTTTATTTTTTTTAACACATTCCCTGCTGCTTTCCGCACAGGTGTTTTCAACACGTCTGCTTGGGTTCTTGCTGTCACCACTCTCAAGGGGAGTGTTCTCTTAGGAGACTCGCTTTTTGGACCCCTGGAACATTCGGTTGGTCCTGCATGTTTCCTGCTGTCGTGTCTAGCTCCATCTCCTCCTCTATCTTACAGGGAACCGCTGCTCCTCCCAGGCGAGGGGCTGTTGTAGCGTACTGGTCTGGACAGTGTCTTTCCACCTCTGCTTCCTCTTGACTGTTGGTACTTTTCGCGTACCATAGTCTTCTTGTGTGACACTTCATTTTTTAGCGTATTTATTTTGCCTCTATATCTGCTCTGTGAGGTTACACAGCAAAATCGTGCTGTCAACGTTTCTTCATTCACTGTCCATGGTCATTGACCCGGTTTACTCGCCTACGAGCTCTTAAATGGGTGTCCAGCTTGCCTGGTGCCCCCTTTCTTGCCAGTTGCCTGCTTGTTATGGCGTATCTCGCATCTGGGCTGCTCATGTAACCCTACAGAAGGGTTCTTGTTATACTTTGTGTGGTTTGCCCGTCCACACGGTATGCTTCTGTTTCGTCCAGTCTTCCACTTGGCTGTCATTTTTAATGTAATCCTGTTTGGGGTGCTTCTGCTGATTGCCGTCAGCCCTTTCACATGCCTGGTAACCGAGTGACTCTTCAAAGGCATGTCTTCTTTTTCTAGTACTGCTGGCACTTTTTGATCATGGATTGGCATCTTGCCAATCCTGTCCCACATATTTGGCTGGTACAGGATTCCAGTGCTTTTTTCCACTGTTGTACATACTGGAAAGGTATGTCTTCACTCAATGTTTTTCACTCTTTCTGAGCTTTATGACCTGGTGTGGCTGAACTGGCTTGCGATCCCCACAGTGGGTCATCACCTTGTTGACGGCTATGTGCCTCGGCAACTTATTGGGGTTTAGTCGAGACCTGCCTCCTCTATGTGTATGGCTTTGGTATCTATTCTAAGTTAAGGCCTCTGCGGCTAGACGTCTCCATCAGGTGAACGCGTTACTTACCTTTGGTATCGATGTATCTGGTAGAGACATAGTCTAGCCGCAAATTCCATAACGCCCACCCGTCCTCCCCGTTCTGCGAGGACATTTCAGGTTGGGCCTTCTGCAGGGTGACGCTTTCACTTCACTCCAATACAGAATGCTTCATTCTGCTTTCATTGCTCTACTCCGCCCATTCTCGTGATTGGACAGTATGCTAATGTGTCATGTATCCTTTCCAACCCAACGCCCTGGGTTGTACAGTGTGGGTTCTATTCGTGTTTTTTCCCACCCCCGCTCTACCCCTGTGCTCCATTGCTTTGAAGTCTATTGGCTCTGCCACATTTTATGGGTCTCATATTGGGGATACAACGTCTCTTTCTGGTGACGTCTTGAGGTCAATTGTCCTAGCTCCTATGTTCCGGGCTTGTTACCCTTCACGGTTCTACATTAAGGTTGCAGACTTTCTGTCGTCCTCCATGATGTTGTTTACATCTTCATTTACCTCCAAGGGTGGTTGGCCTTCACTTTTGCGGGGTTGCTTCTCAGAGTAGTACTCTGCTCTTTCCCTTTACTAGTTTTCAATATACAGTGCCAGGCACTTTCCTTTATGGTGCTGTTTTTTCACCATTCCATGTCTTTTCGTCATTTTCGCACATTGTTCCCATACTCTGACGTCAGCGTGCCGGGAGGGGCATATATGGCTCCGCTGACGTCACTTCCGTGGACCACCGGCGTGCAGAGGTGTTGCTGCGGAAGTTTTCCAGATCCAGTCTGACGCCTGGGGATATTCTAAGTTAAGGAATCTGCGGCTAGACTATTTCTATACCAGATATATTGTTACCGAAGGTAAGTAACTCATTCATCAATGCTCAAAGTAGCGTACATTTTCGAAACCACATAGATAAAAGGTTTGTCATTTACAATGCCAATAGCTCAAAATTTTGCAAATGCGAGTGTCAGAAGCAGTACCTGAATTGTGGTTCCGCAGGAACGATTCAGCGAAGGAGGCGAGATGCTAGCTCCCAACTCCCCTGCACCCCAGAACCCAGTCAAGGCTGGACCCTGAGATACGGGGGAAAGGGGAATGGGACGACAAACAAGAGAGACTGCCCACACACACAGATGTCTTCGGAAATTCTTCTTGTGGTAGAATTCCTGTAAGGCAAGGCAACAATTAAGCAACTATCCTAAGACTGCTTCTACCTTAAACTCCCCAAGACCTTATCCTACCTGAATGTGTGCAGGGGTTAGCCTCTCTCCTATGTAGAAACTAGAACTAGTAGCTGAGTGAATATGAGAACATATCTTGTGTAGAATCCTCTTCACACTTGTGCGCCTTGTAAATAGCTCGAAAGAGTAATGTTTTCACAAGAGGTGGTAAGCACAAATATATATATATATATTTATATTTACTTGAAGCCTTGAGAATGAGTTCTATATTCAATTGCTGGCAACAGATGAAGAATACAGCTTTCAGCTACTGTGGATTGAATGTTCACTCAAGATGAGTAGTACATACTATCATGCATATAATGTCTTTAGCAGATTAGTCCTGTACCCATAACATCAGAAACGAATAATCTCTTTGACATGAGATTCCAACTCTCTCACAGTGATTCCAGTCACTGACGGATAGTAAATAAAGTTCAGCTCTTACCCCGTATCTCTCGCTGACTGGAAAATAAGAGATAAGATGGGGTACCGCTACCTCACGAGGTCGTAGACTTCTTAACCAAGTCACTCAGAAGGCGGGGGAAAATATCGAACTGCTAGGCTGAAACTGCTCTGAAAATCTGGAAACGGACGGAAACCTTCCTCGCAGGATATTCAGAATGCGAGCGAAGGAAATAACGAACTTCAAATAAAGACTCGAAGTTCAAAAGGGATTCTGGATACAGGAATAGGAACGCAGACTGAAGAAAGGCTGCTTCTCAGTCAGTGCGACGGTTAAAGTGCGAAGCCTTCAAATTGCTCGCGCACCACCTAACCGCTGACAGCTGGGGAACAGGAAAAAGACTAGAACGCTAACTTCAGGCAAAACGTGGCAACAGGGAAGTTGGGTGGAGGGATCAATTCAGATGGGGAAATGTCGGCAAAAGGACCTGGCAACCCTCTGTGTCCAACCCCACGGAGAATGCAAAACTGAATAGCCTTTTCTGACTCTAAAGATAGGAATCTGGTGAGTGCGCTGAGGGTAAACTTGCTCAATGCTGACAGCGAGACCTATTGCATTGCAAATGCTTGTTTCAGTTTCCTCTCTCTTTCCCGCTTCATCAACACTGTATTGAAGGAAGGTGGGTGATCCAATATACCCTTGCGGGTTCGGGCAGATAATGATAAGTGACTGATACCAGCAAGGGAATTTATTTCAAACAGAGAAATGACTGACAGACGTCAGATTAGAACCAATGAATGGTAAGTTCTTCCGACTTAACCGCAATGGGGTCTGTACTTAATTGATCTCAAATCACTTTTTTAATGAGATAAACAGTGAACAATCACAAGAGAAAATATAACAACACAGGTAATCTTTTATAAAAAAGATTCTTTTATATATGCAAAGAATATTTAAAATGTGAAGGGTACAAAATAGAAACGGATTCAATCAAAGCTTCAAATGTCAAAGGAGTAAATTAATTGTCCTATTGAACATCCGAATACAAGTCCAATCAAACACAAATTCATAACATGTGACTACTAATTTTAGTAAGTGTCAAATGTGTGGTTAATAACCGGCGATGAGATGGACTTAGCAGTCGACGTTTCGGTCTTGTATTGTTGACTCGTAAGACCTTCTTCAGGACAACATATATTGTGATGGTGACCCCTTGAGAGGACTCATGAAGACTCGAGGTCCCTGAATTAGAATGAACGATTTTGTAGATCGTCACGTTTATTTTTGGCAAAAGATAATCCAAAGGCTACCAGACACCCAGAGGCACGCACGTATGACTGATTTCAAGCCGTCTGGAATATTCTGGGTCCTCTAGTTGTTGGATTTCTTTCCTAGAGACTTGGTTGTTGTTTCGTAGTGTTACCGGCAATCTATTTCTCTGTGCCTGAATCTAGAGAGAGTTCATATATATCCAAAAGTAATGCCACAACGATCAACAGCAGAGTCGGTCACATTTTAAATATTCTTTGCATATATAAAATAATCTTTTTTATAAAAGATTACCCGTGTTGTTATATTTTCTTATGTGATTGTTAACTGTTTATCTCATCAACACTCTGTCATGTCTGATCTTTTCAGGAAGTAGAAGCTCCTGGAGCTGTATCAAATTAGGTGGTACTTCCGGAAGAGATCAGTCAGGATATCACCTTTCCACTTTCACACAATGGTCTGAGAGACATAAGTTCTTGTTACTATTTCTTTTCAATCAGTACTTGAAAATGATGAGTTTGACATAGATGCAGGGCCACTGGATTATGAAACAGGGGAAGATCGACTTATGCATCAGGGTTGACTATTTCATACAACAGTAAAAGGTCAATTTTGCAGCGCAATGCAGTACATTTTGTGTTTGTGTTATTTCACCCTTTTCACATTTTTGTACTTTCAGAGCAGAGATTTCACCTCTTTAATGTCAGTTTACCACCTAAATTCAACGATCAGCAAATGATAGGCAAATTTCCAATGGGCTGTCAATGCCCTGCATCTTGTGTTGTTGTGTTTTTAGTAACTTTGTATCCGTTTGTGCTAGAAACAGGGTTTTTTTGTTAAAATGAGTGGTGCGGCTACAGAATCCCCTAGTTCCCGTTGCCCTGCATATATGTTATTGACTCCTGAATTTGGGAATTGGTTTTGATCCTAGAAGTACTGGATGGCTCATTTCACACCTCCATCTAGAAGCCTCACAAGGAATACTTAAGGTTCTATACATGCCAAGTCCATTATTGCTACACAAAACATCCTTTTTTGAATGAGGTTTTATTTTTGACCTTTCACTTAAAAAATGATGATCGTGGTAGCAGATGGTGTGGTATATAAGTTTGTCTCTACCTGGATGGCTGCTTGGTTAGAACTTTTTTGCCCGCAGTGCATCGCAAGCCCATTACCACCATCGGGTCCTCCTTGCAATACAAGCTTGCTCAGAGTGATATATCATGAATCATATATCACGAATTTCGTTGCGTGCACTGCATCACCAAATGCGATGCAGTGTGCGCAATGAAATTAGTTTTATTTATTAATATGTTTACTTACCTACTAACGTACGTAATCCATACATTACTACCCCCCATCCTGCCCTTCCCCCTCCACACTTCACCGCCTGGCAGGAACACCTACTACCGGCCGCGGCTGCTCATTACATACTAATTTATATTAAGCTGTCATATGACATTGAGCTGAAAACATTCCCGGATCTTGAACTGAAGTGTCCTTTCAGCTGTCCCACTGATAAGTTTGCTTCTCTTAATACAGTTAACCAATCAGCCTCCAAGATGCTGAATTTATTTTTCTGATTTGAGCAGTCCAACACTAAAGTACTCACTGAAGTTCAACAGCCTGCTTCATTGGCCTCTGAGTTTCTGCTTTCTTTTAACAAAGACAGCTTAATTCAAGTTCTTGATGCTTGGGCAAATCCTTTACCTAACCTATTCCTGCAGTTTGCCATTGGGTAGTTAGGTGCAAGGGGACACCACATTCCTCGCAGACTATACTTCACCAGATAACTTGCTAGTTTAGACATTGTCATTTAAGCTGAAACCTGGTGCGTTCCCTTAATTTCTTCAGCTTTGGAATCAAAGTGCTCAACGCTATATGCTGTATGGAAATGGTCTTCTCCCTTGGCCGCCTGTCCATATGCTCTTCTATGGCCACCTGCTTGCATGTGGGCTACTTTCAGGCACTGTGAGAGATTGCTGAACTAATGACAGCAAACTGCCGCTCATTTGGTGAAAGATGGGCAGGTGCTAGACTTTAGCAAGGCTGGATTCAGCCAGCTACGTGACCAGTCCATAGGCATTGTCATTGAATGGCACTCCAGGATGCGTTTCACTGGTTTAATAGATAGTGTTCATGCTAGCCTTAGAGACATGGCATTCTAGGGGGGCACATTTTTTTACAATAAGTTCAGTTATGTGCTAGAGCATAAATTTAGTTACTAAATGTAGTCTGTTTTTACAGCCATGTCACTGTTGTGTACTGTTACTGTAAATCACCATGAGACTCTGATGATGCATGATTACAGTATGCAAATCAATGAAAGGCACCAATGATGTAGAAATGTATTTGCTGGGAAATAACTTGTTTCCTCTTTCACACTCAGCGATTGACCTTGATAGAGCCATATTGAATATGGCAGCAGAAAAGATCTTTGTGCTTACTCTAGAGAATTGTTCATTTAATTCAGACTGTAACCCCCAAGCCATTATATGGCGCCTACTGAGATACCTTAGTCTTAATGCTCATTTATGGTGCACTGTCATAGCGAGGAGAAGTACACCCATCCATGCAGATCCCGGATGAGAAAATTGAAGTGGTACTTTTTCTAAGAAAGCCTAAAGAGTCAAATTCCCTTCCTGATTACAGACCCTCAGATTCTTATGATCGCTGATTGTTCAAACTGTGGGTGGCTGCCAGTCCTGAGACTGAAGTACCCCTGCAGGAAAGGATGGATAACTTCCTAGCTCTGAAGGGTTTCTTCTCCCTGTACAGGACAAGAGGGTGCTGGTTTGTACAAATATACACAACAGCACAGTAGTGTTTGATATCATAAAGTAGTGAATAGGCTCATTCTCACCAACTAATGCCTAATGAAACTGAGCATTCTCCCGGAACATCTTGTTGTCAACCACCTAACTGGCATGAGTTCATAACTTACAGGCACATGTTGGGGCCTGTGTTTCTTGTTATGATAAGAGAGGCACTCACATGTTGTCTCCCCGCAATACATTATGGCAGCCTTCGCACTAGAGAAAGGACTCCAAATTTAATGAGCAATATTGATGTACCCCATAAATAAGCATGGATGTGGTTTAGCCAGGGGGCTTGTGCTACTGGTAGACTGGTTGACCACAAGCTCTAGCTATGATACTCAAAACTGATAAACATATTTTGAAATTGTAAAGGGTACATCTAGTTAACATACTGTGGCCAAATGGGTTCTATTCCCAGAAACCCTGGAGTTGAGAATAAGCTCCGATGTCTTATGCCTCTGTCGAGGTAGCATGGCACATTGAAGTTTTCAAAGATCAAGGTTATCTTAATACATTCTTGATGCCATCCTGGTTGTCTGGGACAACCATTCTTCTTCCGTTGCAGTGAACTGTTTTTTATTGTTGTTTTTTATTTTGGCCCTTTTTTCAGGTTCTGTTGGCTCTAGAATTGAGAGACTGGATGCTGTTCCTCGATTTGTGAGATGTGTATGTTCACATACCAAAACCTCCAGTCGCAAAGGAGGTACCTGCCTTTCTTCCATTGGATTGACCGAGGCCTCTTAAGACAATGCTGTTTTGTGCCCTCCAATTTCCATTGTAGGGAACTCTAAGGGAAGTTATTTCACCTGGTGTGGGACATTCCAGTCTACTACTAGTTTCCTACCATTTCTCTGAATCCTTAGGTTCTGAGGAAACTACATCAGAACCATGTGCAGATGATATTGATCATGCCGATCTGGCCATGGAGGTGATGGTATGTGGATCTACTGCGGTACTGCGGCTATTACCAGCGGTAGCGCTTACCTGTAGCGCTTGTATTCGGCAGCATTACTTTTAACCTCCCGTTTTTTTGGTCTATTTATTTAATTTTGTTTTCTGCACTTACCCCCTGTTTTTAACTCAGCTTGGCCCGCATACCCTCACGGCTGTCAACTCACCCGCATTTAAACTGTGAATTTCACCGCACTTGGCGGGTCCCTCTGCCCCCTTGCACGGGTCGGTCATACTGGGTGAGTGTGTTCCAGCGCGCTAGTCCTCTTTCTACTCGCCTTGCGAGTATATAGGTAGGCAGATTTCACCAGCGCTTCCTATTACCAGCGGTAGCGCTTACCTGTAGCGCTTGTATTCGGCAGCATTACTTTTAACCTCCCGTTTTTTTGGTCTATTTATTTAATTTTGTTTTCTGCACTTACCCCCTGTTTTTAACTCAGCTTGGCCCGCATACCCTCACGGCTGTCAACTCACCCGCATTTAAACTGTGAATTTCACCGCACTTGGCGGGTCCCTCTGCCCCCTTGCACGGGTCGGCCATACTGGGTGAGTGTGTTCCAGCGCGCTAGTCCTCTTTCTACTCGCCTTGCGAGTATATAGGTAGCCATGTTGACGCGCAGCGGTAACGCGCAGCGGAGACGCCGTAATGACGCCGTAATGACGCCGGAGTTACGCCAGAGTTCAGCCCGTCTGTGCCCGTCCGGGCCCAGACGGGCCTTGGGCCGGTCCCCATGCCCGTCTCATCTGAGCATTCTACTATCGGTGTACGGTATGGGAGGGAGGAACTCATGTCTTGGCGTCAGGTCCATCCTATCTTATGCAAATTCGCACGGGAGGGGACTCCCCCGTTTCTACCGTGCAGAGCTTGAACTGCGGGCCGGATTTCTGCTTCCGTTAAGTCTGTGCTCTCCATGGCGTTATTGAACTGTCGGTCCTTACCTAGTCACGCTATTGAAATCTACTCACTCATTCTGGACCACGAACTGGATGTGTTATTTCTTACTGAGACCTGGCTCACCCCCAGCTCAGGCCCTGACATGGTCAGAGCACACCCCCCAGGTTTTCTTATTTCTCATCTGGACAGGCCTGCGGGGAGGGGAGGAGGAATTGCGATCCTCTATAGAGATACGCTAGTTTGTAAGGTTCAGAATGGAGGGGTAAGTGACTGTGAGTTCTCTTTCCGCTTATCATCGACTGCGTCCATGGCAGGACTGCTGATCTATCGCCCGCCTGGAACCCTGGTAAATTTTTCTAACTCTTTTTTAGAAACAACTGCACTTCTCGCTTCCTCAACGGCCAACTTCGTGGCGCTAGGGGATTTTAATGTCCATCTTGATGACCCCGCTAATTCCCTGGGAGCAGATCTGTTAAGCGACCTTAAAGCTTTTGGGATCAACTTGGCCAACTCGGGTGCCACCCATGAGAAAGGCCACTTGTTGGACCCTATATTTTCCAACTCGGACCATCTTAAATCATTTCCAGCGCTGGCTCTGCCCTGGACAGACCACTTTTTGGTACCTGCATCGTGGCAGCTTAACATCCCGGCTGCGCTGGTCCCTAGGGTTCACATTATTGAAAGAGCTTGGTCGAGGCTACCTGTGGATAGTTGGGCGGATCATCTGGAGGCGACCCGGCCTCCCCTCGGGTCTACTCCGCTAGTAGCAGATGTGAATTTATACACCTGGATCACTAACTCGTTGGATGCCCTCCTCCCCCAAAAAAAACAACTTACTAGGGGGAAGAGAGTGGGATCGGCGCCTTGGTACACTTCTGAGCTGAGAACATTGAGGAAGGGCTGCAAGAGGTTAGAGCGGACCTGGAGGAAAGATTGGAGTGAAATGAGCCGGAAAGAATATCGGGCGGCTCTGAGCACCTATAAATCTGCCATTCGGGTAGCAAAATCTGGTTTCTTTGAGGAGAGAATAGGCTCTGCGGCCAACTCCTCGAAAGAGTCATTTAGGGTCATTAAAGATCTATTGAAACCCCCCGAACCTCAGGTCACTCACGAGGACCCACGTGAGAAATGCTCAGAACTGGCTTTTTTCTTTAAAACGAAAATTGATAATATCCTTGCATCCCTTCCCCGGCAATCGGAGGAGGTCGTCTCCGGTGGCATTGTAAGTACTCAGCCAAGGGTGCGAACAGCAGAGTTGGTTTCTTTTGGTCCTGTCACGGTGGAGGAAGTTCTTTCGGTTTTGACGACCATGAAAAGTGGTTCTCCGAAAGACCCCGCACCCATGAAATATCTAAAGCAGGTAGCCCCTACCATCGGCGGCCCTGTGACGGACCTCATAAACTTGTCTTTCACCCAAGGAGTGGTACCCCCCAGCTGGAAAGGGGCGGTCGTCAAGGCTCTTATCAAGAAGCCAAATCTGGACCCTGACGACCTTGCCAACTTTAGGCCCATTTCCCTGCTGCCTGGCTTCAGCAAGGTGGCGGAGAAGTTGGTAAATAGTCGCCTCTCGGGCTTTCTGGAGGCCAACTCCCTCCTGGGCGACTCCCAAACGGGTTTTCGGCCCGGTCAGGGGACTGACACTGCCCTGCTGGCAGTCGTGGAGAATGCGAGGAGCATTCTGGATTCAGGGGGATCGGTGGCAGTGATCCTCCTGGACCTCAGTGCTGCTTTTGACACCGTAGACCATCAGGTGCTTCTCCAACGGCTGTCGGGGGTGGGAGTCTCTGGGTTGGCCCTCAAGTGGTTCGCTTCCTTTTTGGAAGGCCGCACATTTGAGGTGTGGGAAGGCCAGGAGAAATCACCGTCTATTCCTCTCCAGTGTGGTGTGCCTCAGGGCTCTTCGTTGAGCCCTACTTTGTTCAACATTTATATGGCCCCTCTGGAGAGTGTGGTACTGCCTCTGGGTATTAAGATCATCAGCTATGCTGATGATACCCAGTTGGTGGTAGGCCTTTCCCAGTCGGATTACCAACCTGACCGGCTTCACTTGTGTCTGGATAAGATCTACACCTGGATGTGCAGCTCAGCTCTTAAGCTTAACGGCTCCAAAACGGAACTGATGCTGCTGGGGAACTCTGTTCCATCTCTATCTCCTAGCAGCTGGCCCGACTGTCTGGGACCGGTACCTTCCCCCAAGCATGAGATCAAGAGCTTGGGGGTGTGGCTCGAGCAGGATCTTTCTTTTAAAACGCACGCCAAAAAAACAGCAGGCGTGTGTTTTGGCCTGCTCCGATCGGCTCGGAAGATTCTGCCTCTCCTTCCAGTGGCTGCCAGGAGGTTACTCGTCCAGGGGCTTATCATCTCGCGGCTGGATTTCAGTAACGCGTTGTTCCTGGGTGCTCCAGAATCCACCCTGAACAAACTGCAGCAAGTACAGAACGCGGCCGCCAGGCTCCTGACGGGCCTTCCTAGGCATCAGTCCGCTCGCCCTGCGCTGAAGGCGCTGCACTGGCTCCCTGTCAGGGAAAGGGTGAAATTTAAGTCACTCTGCATCGCCCACAAAATTCTGCATGGGGCAGGCCCACCTATCCTGGGAGATATGGTTCAGCCTTATAAGGCCTCCCGCTCGCTCCGTTCCGATCATCTACATCTGTTGCAGGTTCGGAGGGTGAGGAAGGCGAGAACCGGTGGCAGAAGGTTCTCTATAAATGTAGCCGCCTTGTGGAATTCCCTCCCTTTGCACCTGCGAGCGGAAGCGAGTCTTCTACGGTTCCGTAAACTTTTAAAAACGTTTTTATTCTCTGTCTAGTGCCTGCCCTTCTGTGGTAACGTATCTGTCTGGTTGAGCGCGGGGATGCCCAAGGGTAACCAGGCGCTATACAAAATTCATTAATAATAATAATAATAGTCCCTGTGTCTGCATGTTTCACATTTGCTCAAAGTGGTCCACCTCTACCAGCCAGAGGGGCAGATATTAAATCCCTGCATTCATGGCTAGGCATTGAGCAGGGCAATCTGATTTCTTGTGCTCTACCTTCTGAGATGGCCGATGTCATCGTTCTAGTGTCTTTCCCCTCTACCAAATCTGCTTACATGGTGCGTTTGTCTACATTCCCATCTTGGTTCAATACAGAGGAGGTTGATCCTCTTAAGGCATTGTTTTGAATGTGTTGCAAAGTCTTGAAGTGGGCCCACTTAGATGTTAAAAGTTGCCTTACTACCCTTTGGACCTTTTTTTGGTTATCAGACCAATCTTTGCTGTTCAAGTACTCAACTGTCATGAAGTTTTTTGTAATGGTTCAGCGGGCCCTTAACGAGGTATTCTTTTTCCTAATGCAATCTCCGTTAGAGCCAGTGCATAGTTGCCCATTTCACTGTTGTCTATTAAGACAGTGTTCCTGATTGCTATCACTTTGACTTGGAATGTTAGTGAGCTGTAGGCTGTCTATTCATCCCATATTTCTTCCTTAATAAGGTAGTTCTCAAGATAAATGTTTTGTACCTTCTCAAGGTCATCACACCATTTCATGTAGGACAGTCCATCACCCTGCCAACATTTTATCCACCTCCTTGTCACACCAACTAGAAGGAGAGGCTCCATCAATTGGATTCTTGCACAACTTAGTTTTTGCGTGGACAGGACTTGGGAATAACAAATTGAGGATCACCTCTTCATCAGTTATGCCAGTACAAAATATCGCAGTGGCTATTCCGTCAGGGTGTGGAAAAAGCAAACAAACTGATGTTGATGTTCCTAGGTGGCGCTCATATGGCTATTTTTATGTTTAGACCAATGTGGTATCCAGCATCACTGCAGAGTTGAACACTTCCTATCAGTGGAGGAGAGCTGTTTTGACTTTTCTAAATCTAATTTGGCACTTGGAGGAGGTTCAAGAGGTGAGCAATATGCATGCAGATAGAGTATCCATCACAAAGATCATTACCAAAAGTAACTAACTTGCTCTTCTGATTCCTCACCTTTTGAATATCCACAGGCACGAGATTTTATCCAGATGTTTTCAATAATTTTCTTCTAAGTCAGTAGGTGGTGCCATCGGACTCCTTGGCTGTCTAACACCTACTGCAGAAGTGACAGCACAGATTTCCATTTTCTTTCCACACCCTTGGATGCAGATCCATAGCTTCAGTTCCAATTTCATTAGGTTTTTACTGACCCCAGAATTTCCAGATAAATGACAATGTGCTGGAGAAATTAATGTCTCCCTCAGAACCACAGCCCTAAACCTTGCTTCGACTGTAGGAAGCAGATATTGGACACAGATCCACATGGTGTTTGCATGAGGTGTCTAAGTTCCAGTCATGACTCAGAATCATACGACAGATACTCCCTAATGCAAATGAATGTGATCACGGTGAAGGAGGCGTAGCTCTGCTCTAGAACACAAAAACTTTTTTTTTAATTAGTTTTATTTTTTTATTTTTTTTATTATTACCACAAACTCCAAATACACAGCTTCAGGCCTACAACCTCATGGGCCGGGCGCGTTATATATCTATGTCAAGTGAACAGTAAACACTTTTGTACACAGCCCATCAGCCGACAACCCGGGGGTCCGGCGGCTCGTTCGTCGTAGCAACTAACAGATTCGCAGTTATCCCCGCCAACAGCGCAGGGTGCAGTTGTCATGCACCTATTCTTTATTTTATCTACCAGTGCGTCCCCGCCCTCCCCCCGTTGCTCCGCAACCAGTATTCAAGACAAGTATGTTCGTGTCCTAACTAAACTAATACAACTTCCCAACTCAGTCAATGGTCCCATCCCCTCCCCCACCCCTCCTTTATTGCGATCACTGTGTGCAACAATGGCGAGCTCGCCCTTGTGGTGTCTAGGTCTGTTTCATAGACCCACTTATTCTCAGTGTGCTCCTAAGCAGTGTCTACGCGCCGTCTAAGATAATCCCTCAAGAATGTCTGTCCCTAGTGTAGTGCTCCAACTAGACTCGGGGTGAACTGCTTGTCTACGTTGCCGCCTCGCCCATCCATTCCTCGTCTACATCGCTCCCTATCCTTACCACGCTCTGCATTGCACTCTCTGAAGCATTCGCACAGCTCTCCACTCACACCAGCCGAGGCTCAGGCTCCAAGTTATTGTTTGCTTGCTGACCTAGTGCCTCCCCCTCCGGGCCGCCAGACTCCTCACTCTCCCTTCCATTGAGGTAAGTTTGGTACAGGGACCAACAAATTTTAGGGCGGCTTTTTGGGGGCAGCAGTTCACTATAGTTTTCCGCTTGTGTGCTACAGTACAACATGTCCCTCGCCCATCTAGTCCTGGTTGGGAGCGGTCCTCTCATCCAAAAGTGTGCTACTACTCTCCTAGCCATTAGCATCCCCATATCCATGAGTCTGCGAAGTGCGACTGGGAGTCGCTTGGAGTTGCCAATCAGCGCCAAGCCCGGTTCCGGGGTAATGTCTACTTCCAGAATTTTGCTCATTTCCGAAAAGACATTGCACCAGAATGTCTGGATAGAACACAAAAACTTGAGGTAGATCGCAGTCTAATAAACAGCCCTCCTGCTCCAAATCAGGGGCCAATCCCGCTCCAAGTCACCAGGCCTTTCCTGTGCCAGTTTCTAGTTGTGTCCGAAGTCTTCTGGTAATTCCGAGTCTGCGCTATAGGTGCTAGAAGCCCCAGCGGGATTTGTTCTCCATGACACCACTTCTGAGAAGGGGGAAAAGCCACACGTTTTATATTTCAAAGATCTGACTCCACAGGTGTCCTCTGACTCTGAACCCTTTCTGAGGTGCCATGAGCTTCCTGGACTGTCGTTGAACCTCATACAGGTAGAGGTCAAAGAGGTCATGCTGTATTGTTTCAAAGTGATGCTGGCCCCCTCTGAAGCTACCTCATGCACTGTGGAGCAGCAGGGGTCCCCAGTTACACTTCTGCTGGCTGCCCTTTCCCCTGTGCTGACTGACTACGTGGGTCCTCTTCCAAGTTCCTTGCTGGGGCCAGCTAATACATCAACTGTGGTCCCTTAGGCCAGACCAATTAAGACGCTTGAGAACTGACCCTAAATTCAGCAGCAACCTTCCTGGATCCCATTCTGATGCCATTCATTTTCAATGGCAGGTCTTCTTTACAACGGCTTAAAAACTTTTTCAGTTAGAATTTATAGCCTACCACCTCCAGAAGCAACCTCAGGCTCCAAGGGTTAATACAGGAAGCCAGATTTTGCTTAAGAAGCCAAATGGAGCTGGGAGGTAAAACCTGGCTGCCAGGAAAAAACCTTCAAACTGGCTCAAACCTATGCACAAGATGAGGGCTTTGCAAACTGCAAGAAATACAAGAAATAAGATTCCAGACAGGTCCAGCACCTGAGCAATTGCAATGCTTTGAGACCTTGTTCTTATATACTGATAGTAAATGAACCTAGAAGAAATACAGAAAGCAATTAACACAATGATCCTTTAGGAATGTCCCCTTCGCCCAAAAAGAAATCATGAAAAACTTAACCCATGATGCTGAGTGCGACTTTCAGCAGAGGACACAAACTGCAAAGAGGATGGGAGATGGCCGGACACTGAAAATTCAGTGTGCTTCTACCATTGTGTCTTCCCAACTTAGAACTGGAATCCATGCCCATATGGAGGGGGTGAATTAAATTCTTAACATTCATTTCGATCTAGAGCCAATGTCGACGTTTGTCAGGCCCATGTCTCAAGACAAGGAAGGTGCAACCTCCAACCTTTGATGATCCACAGCCTGTTCCTCTGCTCCAGTATTACTGGAGGCTAGAGGCCCTTTCAGCTCCAATTCAGACGTGGTTCAAGGGCATCAAAATATTTCACCGACTTCAGAGAACAATAAGGAATTGAACAAGATGCACCTCCTTCATTATACTGATGCAGGACTATACCTAGATTTACAGAATGTTATTGGTTTAGATACTGCTCCTTAAACAGACTTGACTTCTCCATCCTGATCCCCGAATGAGGAATGGGCTTGTTTTGTATTTGTTGTGCGCAGAGCAGCAAAAGTACTACTGCTCCACATTCTGACTAGACAACCTAAAGCCAACATTTAGCAGACAGTTTGCAGTCTGAGCCTTCTAAGTCAGAACCCTTAGTACCATTTAATGAGGCCCTAACTTACTCCCAGCTCCAGAGAGTTTACTAGTCCAAGTTCTACAAGTAAAATTAACCTTATTCCATTCTTCAGTGCCAGACATGGAGTCAAAATGCATTGATGCATTTGGCAAAAGAGTTATTGGTTGTTCCTGAGACATTCAGAAATGCCATTACCAAAACAATCCAAGAAAAAGAGAAAGTTGCAAAATATATGTTGAGGCATTGCTGCAGGCACCAGTGTTGTAATAAGATGGCTTGTCTAGATGCTTGCAACAGGTTTTTACACGACGTTCAGGCTTATTTTTTTGTATAAACTTTTAATGGTTCCAGACGTTTTGGAGAAACAACTGTCTGCTCTGGAGAGTTTTACTGTGAACCAATAAAGGGTTTGGCTTATCTGCAGTAAGGCCAAGCCTTAGAGTTATGTAACAACAACCAGATGCCAGTACTGCAAACTACTTCTCTCACAACTTTGTACTGAAGAGCAGAGTTAAACTAGTTCTACAGAAGACCCGTTCATTTGAATCAATCCATTTATTTCAAGTTATAAATCAAAACCACATTTTTTTATATAAACATCAGTTTTTTCTTTTTATCAAAAAGTCTCACATTGAATAAACAGGAGAGAGAAAGAAAGGGGGGGAAAGAATACCCTACCTCAAAAAAGTTTATATTTTCTAGGGTAACACATTCTTACACTCATTCGTTCGTTTTTCCACATTCATACTCATATATACAATTTTTAAGCATCATGGATGTGGTGTTTGGGAAAGAAAAAAAGAAAAAGAAAGAAAGGGGAGAAAATCTCAACAAGTCAGTAGCTCGATTCTGCAAGCTGATATTAGACAAATAATATCAATAGAAAACATTTACAATTTAAATTTTACACAATAGGCCATCTAAACCGTAACACACAGTTCGCAAATGGTTTATTCTAAATTAACATCCATTGGCCTAACACAATGATGGTCGACGCGCTTCGAGTTCCCAGTGTAAGGAACTCTCTTCAGGACCTCTGATGGTTCTCAGCTAATTTTCATATATATGATAGCTTCCATAGTGACATTCGTTAACTAGAAAATAATTTTTAAATGCTCTCTGCTGGGTCGCACTGGAGATTTCAGTTGTCCCATGGGTTAGGCTTGGGAAAAGCCTGTAACCAACAAATAAAACATCTTATTTATGATTTATTCCTTTTGCTGTCGTGGCATCAAGGCATATCCGGTTTTGATCTACATACCTCGATAGTCTCTCTTCATCGAGCGTTGTGCCGAATATCTCGTTGGTTTTAGGAGTTAATCTCAAGAGCAGTTCCTTGTCACGTCTCTCTCAGGCTGGCGTTTTCTCCTTTTTTTCCACGCCAGCAGCGCAGATCCGGAAAAAGTAGTACCTTAGTCTTTTTTGACTAAACATTTTGATCCTTTTTGATCCTTTCTTTTTCGAGTCTTCAACTCCGAACGGTGCCGATAGGGATGCCAGGTTTTAAACCCTGTGAGGACTGCGACCGACTAATGTCGGTCACCGACCCTCACCGTCGGTGTCTCCACTGCCTCGGCGTCGACCACGACGACAACACCTGTTCCGACTGCCGGGCCCTGACTTCGAAAGCTAGGCAGGAGCGGTCCCGCAAGCGTCTCGAACTCCGGCAGTCGGCCCCGCGCCAGGAGAGGTCCCGGTCTGGACGGAGGTCGAGGGAGCGGAGCCATCGTAGCTCCGCGAGTCGACATCACTCCTCAGGGTCGAAGTCGTCAGGTAAGCACAAGAAGTCGAAGAGACGTAATCTCTCTTCCGACTCCCCCCGACACTCGCACGACGCGGCCGGGGGTTCAGGTGGCACCGCCCACGCGGCTCCGTCTGAGTCGCAGGCGTCACGTCCAGCCCCATACCCTCCGGTCCCTGGACCGCGCGTGACGCCGGAGGAGATCGAGCGGTTCCTCATGGCCATGAGGTACCTCACTCCCCCGGCGGGCTCCGCGCCGCCTTCGGGCCCAGCGGACCCGCCTGGGGGCCCTAGCGGGTCGGGTGCTTCGGCCCCGACGCCGTCGGGTGCTTCGGCCCCGACGCCGCTGGCGCCTTCGGGCCCGGCGCTGCAGGCCCCCGCTGGATCCGGTTCCGGATCCGGGTCGTCGCCGGTTGACCTCACGACCTCACCGGCGCCGGTCCCTCAGGTGTCACCTCCGGCGCCGTCTTAGGGCGGAGTCGTCCCCGATGCCTCCCTTGATCCGCCGCCGGAACGGCGCCGCTGGGTGCCGCTTTCGACGCCGTTTAGAGAATTCTACTTCAACGAACCGGCCCCATCATATGACCCCACTGAATTCCAGGAGATGGGTGACGAGGAGAATTGGGAGGGGTCTGAGGACCCTCTAACACGGGAGTGTCAGTCCCAGGAGGACTGGACAGGTGGACTTGGGGATGCCAGTGGTCTGGATACCTCGCCAGACACTGGTTTTGTCTCACCTCCTACCTTGGCTATGGAGGAGGGGGCAACCTACAGTGTGGTGCTGATGCGGGCGGCCAAGGCCTTGGGCCTTGAACTCCCCGTCGGGGCCGCGAGGACTAACCTCCTCACTGAGGTCCTTAAACCGCTGTCAAGCTCGGCTGATCCTCTGCTGCCGTTTAATGAGGCCCTGACCGACGTTCTTTTGGGCACTTGGTCCAGGCCCGCTACAGGTTCGCCTGTAGATAGGCATGTGGCCAGACGCCACCGCCCGGCCCCGGGTGACCCTTGTTTCCTGTCCACCCACCCCACCCCCGAGAGCCTGGTGATTCAGGCTTCGAATTCCCAGACCGCATTTCCGTCAGCTGTGCCTGACAGGGAACCCAAGAGGTACGAGCAATATGTCAAGAAGGTATTCTCCTCCCTGAGTCTGGGACTGCGGTCTTCCAACACCGCGTGCCTCTTGGGCCGTTACACCCACTCTCTGTGGGATACGGTCGCGGACGTGCTGCCAGAATGCCCGTTGGAGGTACGGGCTAAACTCGGACAAAGCCCTTGTGGAAGGCCGAGATGCGGCACGTTATTCTATCCGGTGTGGATTGGATACCACTGACTCTCTGGGCAGAGCGATGGCAACGACGGTGGTGATTCGTCGCCACGCCTAGTTGAGGTCCGCCAACTTTTCGGCAGATGTCCAGAATACCCTCATGGACATGCGTTTGATGGCCGTCGCCTCTTTGGCGACAAGGCAAACAATGCGCTTAAGCGCTTTAAGGACTCCAGGGCTACGGCAGGTCCTTGGGCCTCTCGGCCCCGCGGCAGCAAACGGGTGCCTTATTGAAAACAATCTTATTGATAACGGTCGACATGTTTCTCGTGTGTACGTCAATAGACTTGCGATTCTTCAGGACCAAAAGAGATAAACTATCTACACTCAGTTGTTTATATATATGTGTTAGCTTATTGGTTCATCAGAAACATAATGAAAACATTTTAAAGTGTCAATGTACCTGTGGTAGGCTGTATCTGCCTGTTGTAAGGAAACAGAACGTTGCATATATTATAAGTATGTACATAAGTGAACCAATGTCAGGCAATGCCTGTAGAAGCTGGTGGTGACTTTCATTTGAAAAACCATTCAGTGGTGTGTGCAATTATTGTTAAGGCACAATAACAAGTACTAAGAACCGTGATGGTTGAGTGTCTACAGTGAGCTATGGTGGTGATACAATCCCCTGTGGAGTGTACATAAAAACAGCAGATAATTTGTTTAGGACTCACCTAATGGTTTTAATAATCCAGGCATCAGCAGTACCCGGCAGTCTACACATCAGGCTTGCACTCCCATGTAAGTAGAGCTAATCATGGAGGGATAGTTGCAATCAGATAAAAAATAGATAAAAATCATAGCATTCAGCTGTAACAGACTCCTTGTTAGTGTGATCTCTATAATAATGAGAGTAGCATGTCCTTTGCTTTTGCTAAATTCAAATATTGAAATGTTCTCATGTTGGAACCGGTGGTTACCTGCGTGTCTGTTAAGGGAGATATTTTATTTAGCACATTGAGTCCTTATTACTATTACCAACCCCTGTATATGCAGTGTGTTTAGGGCGGTACTTCTAGCCTCTGTGGAGCCACACGGGCTTGTAGGCTATGTGTATACTAAATGATTAAAGTATCTTCGTTCTCTGCGAAGGAAATTATTGTGTCCTCATTGCGGTCCCACTGTAGCTAGTAAAGACTGCTTTGTGCCCCAGTAACGCCCTAGAGCTATGCCTATGCAACAGGACGTCCCAGAGCTAATTAAAGTCTATGAAGGTTCTCATCGTGATGTGAGAGCCTTTCCAAGTCTGGGTGCTCTTGTGCTGCAGTTCGTAAAAACCGGACGGCAGAGCGCCATGTTTTAAAAAGCGGAGGATAGCAGGTTCGAACCGCTTATGCCCGCAACGTGGCATCCAAGTATTTCTCATTCTGATATACATCTGCCGTGTGGATTCCTCACCTTGTGAATATCCCCTTGCGCCAGCAACATTCGGAAATTCTTTTCGTAGCTTCGCGCCGACGTGGACTTGGACGTCATAGAGGCACGGCATCGCTCGCGACTCCGCTGACGTCACTGATGCCTATAATAGGCCCACGCCGGCGTGATGACATCAGTTCCCTTTTTTCCGCGTCGTCGACGCTAACGGTTTTCTGGGATCGTACTGTAGCTTTCTAGTAACTTAGTTACTCTTGTTCTAGTATTACTGTTTCTATTTTCTTCGAGATGTCGTCGAAGAAGACTGGCTTTAAAGCTTGCGGAGAATGTGGCAAGACAATGTCTATTACTGATCCGCATGAGTGCTGCGTCTGGTGTTTGAGCTCCGACCATGACGTCGAGGATTGCCCTTGTTGCAAGAAGATGACCCCAAAGGCTCTACGAGAAAGGGAGACGAAACTCCTCGTGGCAAAATTGAAAAATAAGAAAGTTAAGAAGACTTCGAAGTCTCGATCTCGGCGTTCGAGGTCGAGGTCTCGATCGAGGTCGCGCTCAGAGTCGTCTTCAGCTCATGTTTCAAGATCATCCAGGAAGAAACATAAGAAGAGGAGCCATGAGTCACGTCATCACTCGGGGAAGGAATCTGGTTCGAGACCGAAGTCGCAAGTAAAACTTCTTAGTAAGGAAGTGGAGATTTCGGCGTCGGAGGATCAGGACTCTGTTGGTGAAGTTTCGCATCCGAATTCGCCCAAGTCACCGAAGCAGATGGCTACCCCTTCTCCGGATCCGTCCAATCCTTCTGGTCAGGAGAGGATGAAGGTGAGGGGCAGGGGGCTGGTGAGGCAGAGGTTCCGGTTCCTGCGGGTTCGTCGACCCCGGTTCCAGGACTCGAAGAAGAGGTCGACGTCGTGTCGACTCCACCTCCTCGGGAACAGCCCGGAGGACCCTATCCAGAGTTTCCGGCTCCAGGTCAGGATCCATCCCATTTCCTAAACTCCATGTTTGGTGTTTATTCTAGGGCGAGGTACCCGTCTGGTGCACCTGTTGGTCCCACGGGTCCTATGTCTTTTAACTTGGGTGTTCCCCAAGCTTATGCTCCTGCGCCCTTCATGCCTTTTATGCCGGCTCTACCACCGCATTGGCATTTTCCGACACCACCGGTGTCGTCGCGCCGAAGCGCACGACGCCGACTCAGTCGACGCCGGTTCCATCGACGCCGGTGCCTGCGACTCCGAAGCAGGATCCTGTTCGACCTCGTGTAAAACACCCTCACCCGACTTCGGGTTCGATCCCGGCCCCGTCGGAGTCGATTCCGAATCCTTCGACTTCTATCGTGAAGGAAAGGTCACGGAGAGAAGCTCAGAGACTTCTAGAGGAAGAACAATATCGATATGCAGATATGGAGGAAGGCGAGTTACAAGATTCTGAAGATCCTTTTGAGTACCTGGGTGAAGCCAGTGGGCTTGAACTGTCTCCTGAGTGGGATTTAGCTTCAGTGTCGAATGTACCTTCAAAAGATGTGGTACCTTATCACACTGTTATTAAAAAGGCGGCAAATTTGTTCAACATTACTCTGCCCACTGCTGATTATAAGCCAAATCTTCTGACTGAAGTTCTTCATTCACCCTCCTCTATTATTGAGCCTATGCTGCCCTTTAATGATGCGTTAGCTGAACCCATCTCTGAGGTTTGGAAGAAGCCTTTATCTGCTTCTGCAGTTTCTAGGACAGTGGCGAGAAGGTACAGGGTTGCACCTGGTGACCCTGAATTTTTGTCAACACACCCATTGCCTGAGAGTTTAGTTGTGCAGGCTGCCTGCTCGAAGAGGTCTGCTGGTGCTTTTCCGCAGGTTCCTGGGGATAAAGAGTCCAGAAAGCAGGATCAAGCTGCCAAGAAGGTCTTCTCCTCAGCCAGTATGGCGTTAAAGTCAACCAACAGAACTTGTCTGATGGGGCGGTATGTCCATGCCTTGATGGATTCTGTCAAACAGTTTGTTCCGAAAATCCCTGAGGAGGATAGAAAGGATTTTCAGGAGGTGATATCGGACACTCAGGCTGCTGCGAGACAGGTGATTCAGAGTGGGCTGGATACTGCTGATTCGGTGGCGAGGGTCATGGGCTCTTCTGTTGCCACTAGGAGAGCCGCGTGGCTTAAAACATCGGAGTTCTCAACAGATGTTCAGTCTGTTTTGATGGACTTGCCTTTTGATGGCTCAGGATTGTTTGGCAAGAAGGCTGATGCTGCCTTGGAACGTTTTAAAGACAGTAGGGCCACTGCAAAATTTTGGGCCTTCAGTCCAGGGGTACTACTGGAAGACGCTTCAGAGGGTTTGGCAGATCTTCCTTTCGTTCCTACAGACCATCTCAACAACAGCCAGAGCAACAGCAAAATACGCTGTATAAATCTTACAGGGGCAGGCAAAGAGCCCGTCCTAGAGGCCGTCAGGCTTCCTCCTCCTCCTCTTCTTCCCCTTCCCAACCCCCTGCCAACGCAGCAAAGCAGCCCTAGATCCGCCATTCTGGATCATGTGGTCCCAGTGGGGGGCCGGCTTACCCATTTTCTTCAAGATTGGGAATTGATAACATCAGATCTTTGGGTTCTCAATCTTGTGGAGAATGGGTATGCGCTTCCTTTTCGGGAGTTTCCCCCAAATTATCCTCCTTGCCAGGGTTATTGTTCGGAGGACCACCTGCTTCCCCTGCAGGAAGAAGTCCTGGCACTTTTTCGAAAAGGTGCGATAGAGGTGGTTCCAGAGCAGGAAAGGGGTCGGGGATGCTACTCCCGGTATTTCCTGATCCCCAAAAAGGATGGCAGGCTTCGGCCAATTCTGGATCTCAGGATCTTGAACCTTTACCTAAAACAGGAAAAGTTCAAGATGCTCACTCTTGCACAGGTTCTTCAAGCGCTGCTGGAAGAACACTGGATGGTGTCGCTCAACTTGCAGGATGCGTACTTTCACATCCCAATCCTGAAGTCGCACAGGAAGTATCTCCGTTTTACGGTGGGATCGCAGCACTATCAGTTTGCGGTCCTTCCGTTTGGGCTTACTACTGCGCCTCGAGTCTTCACCAAGGGGATGGCAGTGGTGGCGGCACATCTCAGGAGGTCAGGGATTTCTGTATTCCCTTATTTGGACGACTGGCTGATCAAAGCAGAGTCGTTAGAGAGAGTGCTCCATCATCTGCAGGAGACAACTCAGTTGTTGCACAGGTTGGGTTTTTCGATAAATGTACCCAAGTCTCACCTGGTTGCCTCACAGCGCAACCTGTTCATAGGTGCGGTACTGGACACTACTGTGTGTCGTGCATTCCCTCCTCCTCAAAGGATTCGCGACATACAGGAAATGATTCCTTTGTTCTTCAATGGAGCGATCGTTCCAGTCCTGAAGGTTCTTCGCCTGCTCGGTCTGATGGCTTCTTGCATTCTGTTGGTCAATCATGCACGCTGGCACATGAGGGCGCTCCAGTGGTGCCTCCGCAGGCAGTGGTATCAGCACAACGGAGATCTCAGGGAGTCAGTGAGGATCTCCAGAGAAGCTGCAGCGGATCTGTCTTGGTGGAGCGTGGAAGGCAATTTGTCACAAGGAAAGCCTTTTCAACTTCCTCCATCTGTGGCCACAGTGATAACGGATGCATCCACTCTCGGGTGGGGTGCTCATCTGGGAGACCTGGAGGTCAAGGCTCTTTGGTCTCCAGAGGAAAGGTTGCTTCACATCAACCTCCTAGAGTTGCGGGCGATACGTCTGGCACTCAAGGCCTTCCTCCCTTCCCTTCGCGGTCAGTCGGTTTAAGTCCTGACGGACAACACGACCGCGATGTGGTACATCAACAAGCAGGGAGGAGTGGGGTCGCAGTGTCTCTGCAGAGAGGCTCTGCGCCTCTGGTCCTGGGTTCAGGACCATCAGATTTGTCTGATGGCAAATCATCTGGCCGGAGTTCAGAACGTTCGTGCAGACAGTCTCAGTCGGCAGTTCTCTGCCGATCACGAGTGGAGGCTTCACCCGGAGGTTGTTCACGACATCTTTCGGATGTGGGGGACTCCTCGGGTGGACCTATTCGCCACTCACGAGAATGCTCACTGCCTGTCATTCTGCAGTCTTCAGTATTCGATGCAAGGGGCCTTGGGGGACGCGTTTCAGTTGAGTTGGAACTCGCAACTCCTTTACCCGTTTCCTCCCATACCTTTGATTCCTCGGGTTCTGAGGAAGATTCGCCAAGACCGGGCCCAAGTAATATTGATCACCCCGGATTGGCCAAGAAGGGTGTGGTACTCAGACCTTCTCCGCCTCTCCTCTCACCCTCCGCTCCGTCTCCCTCACAGGGCAGATCTCCTCTCTCAGATGGAGGGGCAGGTTCTACACCCCCACCTCCAGACCTTACACCTTCATGCCTGGAGATTGAACGGGGCAACCTGAGTTCTTTTTCTCTCCCGCCTGACGTGGTGGATGTCATCTTGTCAGCCAGGCGTGACTCCACTAAGTCCACCTATTCTTATAGGTGGTCGAAATTTGTTACTTGGTGCAGGGAGAAATCTATTGACCCTTTGAGAGCCCATTTATCTGATGTTCTCCAGTTTGCTCTTTCTCTGGCGAGGCAGGGGCTTGCTGTTGCCACGGTGAAGGGCTATCTTTCAGCGCTGTCGGCTTTTATCTGTTTGCCTGACCAGCCCTCTCTTTTTAAATCTCCTGTTGTCTTAAGGTTTTTGAAGGGCCTCACAAATAAGTTCCCTCCTACTCCTTTTATTGTGCCTCAGTGGGACTTGAATCTTGTCTTGACCTTTCTGATGGGTGCTCCCTTTGAGCCTCTTCATAAATGTCCTATGAGGCTTTTGACTCTGAAGACAGTTTTCCTCGTTGCGATAACCTCTGCATGGAGGGTAAGTGAGCTTCAAGCTCTTAGTTACAAGCCCCCTTTCTTGACCATTCATGCTGATCGAATGGTTCTTAGGACCAGGGCTGCTTTTCTGCCAAAGGTGGTTACTCCTTTCCATCTTGGTCAATCCATTACTCTTCCTACCTTTTATCCTCCCCCACACCCTTCCAAGGAGGAGGAGAGATTACACCGTCTGGACCCCAAGAGGGCTGTGTCTTTTTACCTGGACAGGACTAAAGACTTTCGGTTGGATGACCAGCTCTTCATTGACTTTGCTGGCTGCAAGAGAGGAATGGCGGTCCATAAGAGGACGTTGTCAAGGTGGATCGTCCTCTGTATTAAGATCTGCTACTCTTTGGCCGGTAAGGAACCTCCAGAGGGTATAAGGGCTCATTCAACTAGAGCTAAGTCTTTGACCTCAGCATTGGCTAGAGGTGTGCCTGTTGAGGATATTTGTAGAGCGGCAACTTTGTCTTCCCTCCACACTTTCGCGAAGCATTACTGCTTGGATTCCGAAGTGAGGAGGGACGGTCACTTTGCGCGCTCTGTCCTTCAGGATTTTCTGGTTTAGAAGGGTGGACACCCTCCTCCGGGAGTGGGGACTGCTGTGGGACTCTATTCACAAGGTGAGGAATCCACACAGCAGATGTATCTATCAGAAGAACAAGTTACTTACCTTCGGTAACGCTTTTTCTGGTAGATACAATATCTGCCTGTGGATTCCTCACTGACCCACCCGCCTCCCCGTTGTCCACTCTTCTATGCCAGTGTTTTTCTATTATGTATTTATTTTATTGTCAAATGTTTTATTGCATTTGCCTCACACTGTGTGTGTTATCTTGATATTTGTACTGCGTATACTGTGTATATGTCTACTGTCATTGGTCCGTCCGTGTGCCTCGAAGGCACGGAAAAAAGGGCGGAACTGATGTCATCACGCCGGCGTGGACCTATTATAGGCGTCGGTGACGTCAGCGGAGTCGCAAGCGATGCCGAGCCTCTATGACGTCCAAGTCCACGTCGGCGCGAAGCTACGAAAAGAATTTCCGTATGTTGCTGGCGCAAGGGGATATTCACAAAGTGAGGAATCCACAGGCAGATATTGTATCTACCAGAAAAAGCGTTACCGAAGGTAAGTAACTTGTTCTTCAATACCCTTCCGACACAAAGGAGCGCCTTGGGGAAAGGACGTAGGCTGTTAGGCGTCAAGGATCAGGAAGCGTAATCTTAGCCCTACTTTTCATACCAGATACATCCCTTATGAGGCACCAGTATTAAGGACTACAATCACACAAGCTTTCTCCGTAGTTACTCACGTATAGAAGTCCTGTGTGGAGCTAGGTGACCTACCCACACTGCCGGGTCCGGGAGGTGCCGGCGTGTCGGGCGGCCATCATTAAATGTAATCTTGAGTGTCATGTGACTGTGGGACTGGCAGGTGGGTCAGGGATCAGAGACACACCAGTTTGTTGGGGTAAAGCAGGCTTTATTGGGATACCCCGTTTAGAGTTTAACATTAGAGTCCTTCTTGTCCTAAACGTCAGTCTCTCTTTTGCGAATTGGCTTGAATCCGTGTTGGCGGTGGTAGGGGTTTCCTCGGGGCTGTCGTGGTGCGTCTCTCCTTTCGGCTGTCGCGACGAGGTTTCTTCTCCTCAGGCTCCGGGTTCCCCAGGGAAGAGAAGACCAACAGAAAGAGGGCCGTTAGGGTTTTGTCCTCTGGGGGCTCGTGCACCTTGGGGCCGTGTTGTGGAAGGGTTCACCCGGTGAGACTTGACACACCGTATAAGCGTGAGATGGTGAGCACAGAAGGTGAGGGATATACGAGGGGTAAAGACACACTAGGATGGGAGGACTAGGGATTGAAGGGGCTATGTACACTCTCGCTACACGCGCTTGCTCCCCACCCAGGCCGCCATACGCTGCCGTACCTGAGTGAGCCACGCTCCTCCCCCGGGAGAGTGGCACGGCGGTTCGCGGTGTCGTTGGCCTCCTGGCTTTCCGTGGGACCCTTCTCCGTTTTCCTCGTTCTCTTCCTCTGGTTTCCGCCTGGTCTCTTCGCTCCGTTCTCCTCGCTTCTCCTCGCATTCGGCTCCGCTCCTCTCCTGCTCCACCGGGGTGACGTCACACGCCCCGTACCATACTTCCTGTGTTTTGTCCAATTCGGCGGCTCTGACGTGGCCCGGAGGGCGGGTCTCCTCCTCAGCAAACTCCCAATTAAAGGGACCACGGTCTATATCTTCCTGGTCGTCCGGTTCTGTGTCCCAAGGTGCCGTCTGTAGAGAAGGAGGCAGCACAGGGTCAGTTCTGGGGGTCCACCACTCCGTGTCACACTCCACCCCCCCTGGTTTCTCCCGATCGGGGAGGACCGGCATACGGGAAAGGAAATCAGCGTTGCCGTTGTCGCTTCCCTTTCTGTGTACCACCGTAAATGAAAAGGGCTGAAGGAACAGGAACCACCGTAGAATTCTGGCGTTCTGCGTCCTGTTCTTTTGCATCCACTGTAAGGGGGCATGGTCTGAATATAGCAGGAAGGCCCCCCCTTCTAGGTAATATCGTAACTTGTCAACGGCCCATCTAATGGCCAGGCATTCCTTTTCTACAGTGGGGTATTTCTGTTCCCGGGGGTGAAGCTTACGACTTATGAACAGAACCGGGTGTTCCTCGGAATCTTCACCTATTTGGGAAAGGACCGCCCCTATGCCTGTATCTGAAGCATCAGTGGCCAATATGAACGGTTTGTCAAAGTTGGGTGGAAGGAGCACAGGACTGGTTGTGATAGCTTCCTTCAGCAATACGAAGGCTCTTCCTGCTTCTGTGGAGGGAGGGAGAGGAAGGACAATTCTGACAGTCTTCTGTAAAAGATTAGTTAAGGGAGTGGCAAGGTCGGCAAAGTTTTTGATGAATCGGCGATAGTAGCCGATCAGACCTAAGAAAGCCCTTAACTCTCTTTTGGTTGAGGGGAATGGTGTCTCTGTTATTGCTTTGATTTTCTCCTCTTGTGGGGCTATAACTCCGTTTCCTAGCATGAACCCTAGATATTTCACTTTCGGGAAGGCTGCACGTGATTTCTTAGCATTCACGTGAAGGTGGGCGTCCCTCAGGGATGATAACACCGTAGTCAGGTGTTCTAGGTGGTCTTTCCATGTGTGACTAAAAATGACGATGTCGTCAAGGTATACAGAACTGTACTTTTGGTGGGGAGCCAAAACCTTGTTCATTAACCTCTGGAACGTGGCAGGAGCCCCATGGAGACCGAAGGGAAGGACATTAAACTCGTACAGGCCCTCCTCGGTGGCAAAAGCGGTTTTGTGACGGTCTTCCTCCCTCAGGGGTACCTGCCAATAGCCTTTGGTTAAGTCCAAGGTGGTTATGTATCTGGCTTCACCTATACGTTCGATTAGCTCATCCACTCGTGGAATGGGGAATGCATCAAATGACGAAACAGCGTTTAAAGCTCTGAAGTCCATACAAAAACGGGTCGAGCCGTCTGGCTTGGGGACCATTACTATGGGAGACGACCAATTGCTTTTGGAGGGTCTGATAACCCCTAGTTCTAGCATGTTGGCAACTTCCTTCCTCACATCGGCCCTTTTTGCAGCGGGGATACGATAGGCTCTCTGCTTTACTATGCTCCCGGCAGTGGTATGGATTTCATGTTCTGCCAAAGGGGTGCATCCCGGCAGGTCCGAAAACAAGGGGGAGAATGGGGATAGGACCGTGTGGAGATCTCGTTTCTCCGTGGTTGTTAGCTCGGGATTGACAGGTAGTTGTGGTAAAGTGGTACCTGAACTGTGTTCTGGTATGACCAGATTAGAAGAAGAACTGGGGACCGTGCCTATCCACTTCTTCAGAAGATTGATATGGAAGGTTTGGCTGCGTGTGGACGTTATCCTCAGCCTATAGGTGGTGTGGCCGTATTTCTCTATTACTTGGTATGGCCCCTTCCATTCGCTCCTCATCTTTTGAGTAGTAGTGGGGAGTAAGACTAGGGCCCAGTCGCCCTTCTCCAGGGTTCTCCACCTTTTTCCTTTGTCGTAACAACGTTTTTGGTGGGTTTGGGCCGTCTTCATGTTCGAATAGGCCAGATCTCTCAGCTTGCCCAACCTGGACCATAGCTGCTGAGTGTAGTCAAGGAGAGATCTCTGTTCGTTGGCTTCTTCCTTCTCCCAGGCCTCTCTGGTGATTTCGAGCAGGCACCTGGGCTGTCGTCCGTACAACATCTCGAAGGGGGATACCCCGAGGCTACTCTGGACCTGTACTCTCACTACATATAAAGCCAAGGGGAGCATTTTGTCCCAGTCCTTGGGTTCGGTTGTTAACAGTTTTTTTAGGGTCGTCTTTGGGGTTCTGTTGTACCGTTCCACTAAACCGTCCGTTTGCGGGTGGTAAGCGGACGTGCGAATGTGTCGGAGATCCAGCGTCTTGCAGATCTCAGTCATCATTCGGGAAACAAATGGCGTCCCTTGATCCGTTAGGATTTCCCGTGGGAACCCCACTCTCGAGAACAACTCCACCAACTTCTCGGCCACATTCCTAGAGGTCGGGGCGCTAAGAGGGAAGGCCTCGGGGAACCTGGTGGCGTAGTCCACGACCACCAAGGCATATGTGTGTCCTCTTGAGGAGCGTGGCAGGGGCCCTATGAGATCAATTCCCACGCGTTCCCAAGGATTGCCAATGATTGGCAGTGGTTGTAAAGGCACCGAAGGCGGTCTGGTGAGATTCCTCCTCTGACAGACCTCACAGCGATGGCAATACGCCTCTGTCTCTTTATATATCCCTGGCCAGTAGAACAATCTCAGTATGTTTTGAGTGGTCTTTTCTGCCCCACTATGTCCCGCTGTTAGATGGGTGTGTGCATAGAACAGGATCTGTTCACGAAATACCTTTGGTACCACCAATTGTTTATAGTCCCCTTCTTTTCCTTCCCGATACAGTAGATCGCTTTCTATGCTAAAACGGGGATATGTAGCTGCGGTGGTTTCCGACTGTGCTATGTGGGCTGCCTCCCACGCGTTTAAGAGAGAAGGGTCGTTCGACTGGGCGAATTTAAATCCCCGGTCTGTTGCCCATGGTTCGACAGTCAAGTAAGCTTTGGCGGGGCGCAGGTCTAGCTCCCTTCTGAATAAAGACAAGAACTGAGGATTATCCACCCCTAGAATCAGTTCCTCGGGGAGGGACCCCACAACCCCCACTCTTACTGTACATGGTTCTCGTCCTATCGGGTGTATGTGGATGCGGGACAGGGGATAAGTCTTAACATCACCATGGACACATCGGATGTGCACTACCCCTTCCTTTCCTATCTGGGAGGGCAATAGCAGGGTTTCCCTGATGACGGATTGCCTACACCCAGAATCCAACAGTGCCCTAACAGGGGAGTCGTTCACCCGGACTCTTACATAAAAGGAAGGACCCATTTCCGCGCTGTAAAGCACAGTTTTAGGGATGTAGCCGACTTCCATGGGCTCCTCAACGGGTCTTTTCATTGGGCATAAGCGGGCTATATGGCCCCACTCTCCACATTCGAAGCACTGAGGCCCTTTCATGGGTGATATGTCCGGTCTGAATGGTCGTGGCTTCATAGGCTCAAATACCGCCCTCTTTTTCTCTGTTTTCAGGGGAGGCATCGGTGTCTTATTTGTTTTCTCTGTGTCCCAGGGAAAAGACCTGGGCGCCGCTCTGGCATAGTTGGCTGCCATCTCCACGGCCTGTGCAGCAGTAAGACCGGAATGCTGCTTCAACCATCTCTGGGTTCCATACGGCAATGCCTCCATGAATTGTTCTAGGACAATGCTGGTCATGACGTCTTCTTTGCTTCGAGTTTCTGGCCTTAGCCATTTCTCTGCCGCCATTTTCAGTCTTAAGTATAGCGTCTTCGGGTTTTCACCCGCCACTCCTTTTTCCTTCCGGAACCGGAGCCTATAAGCTTCAGCATCCATTCCGAGGTGGTCTAGCATCACCCCGTTAAACTCCGTATAGGAGGTGGTGCCTGCTTGGTTAGCGACCTGATAGGCCGTCTGTGCTTC
Source organism: Lissotriton helveticus (assembly GCF_964261635.1). NCBI lineage: Eukaryota > Metazoa > Chordata > Amphibia > Caudata > Salamandridae > Lissotriton > Lissotriton helveticus. The sequence goes on along the minus strand of NC_136067.1, from coordinate 689,324,961 downwards.
CCCCACCAACAAGGGGGCAAGGAAGAAGGGCCACTTCTCTTCCGGCCACCCACAAGCACGGGCTGCCCTTTCAAAGTTGACCAGGAAGGCGTCGGGGTCTTCTCCTGTGACGTACTTTTGCAGGGCCACTCCGGATGGATGTGGTCCAAATGGTCTCCGATCCTGCGACACAGCAGTTCCTGGGGTTTGTACCACCTTCTGTAAGTTATCCATTTGCTGCGTCATCGTGGAGCGAAAGAGGGCTCGGTCGGCGTCTGCCGTGCTTATTTGTTGGCTGACAGCCCACTCCAACTTCTGCTGCCCCTCTATCAGGGTTTGAACGACCTGCTCCATGTCCGCTTTTTCTTGTTCTGAGGGAGTAAATCCCACTTCTGACACCACTGTGGGACTGGCAGGTGGGTCAGGGATCAGAGACACACCAGTTTGTTGGGGTAAAGCAGGCTTTATTGGGATACCCCGTTTAGAGTTTAACATTAGAGTCCTTCTTGTCCTAAACGTCAGTCTCTCTTTTGCGAATTGGCTTGAATCCGTGTTGGCGGTGGTAGGGGTTTCCTCGGGGCTGTCGTGGTGCGTCTCTCCTTTTGGCTGTCGCGACGAGGTGTCTTCTCCTCAGGCTCCGGGTTCCCCAGGGAAGAGAAGACCAACAGAAAGAGGGCCATTAGGGTTTTGTCCTCTGGGGGCTCGTGCACCTTGGGGCCGTGTTGTGGAAGGGTTCACCCGGTGAGACTTGACACACCGTATAAGCGTGAGATGGTGAGCACAGAAGGTGAGGGATATACACGGGGTAAAGACACACTAGGATGGGAGGACTAGGGATTGAAGGGGCTATGTACACTCTCGCTACACGCGCTTGCTCCCCACCCAGGCCGCCATACGCTGCCGTACCTGAGTGAGCCACGCTCCTCCCCCGGGAGAGTGGCACGGCGGTTCGCGGTGTCGTTGGCCTCCTGGCTTTCCGTGGGACCCTTCTCCGTTTTCCTCGTTCTCTTCCTCTGGTTTCCGCCTGGTCTCTTCGCTCCGTTCTCCTCGCTTCTCCTCGCATTCGGCTGTGAGGTGTCTCCGGCGGCCATTACAGAGTGGAGTTTACACCCGTTATGTTCATATAACTTCGGGTTTGGATCTTATGGTCGATCAAATAACAAGTAACAGGCACACAGAAAATGTCAAACTAATGCCAGTGTATTTAATAGCACATAATGTTAAGTCAAACAGTTATTTAGGAAAGCAATTCGCTAGTGTATAGTTGATCTCATGGTTGATCAAATAACAAGATACAGGCACACAGAGGATGTCAAACTTAGGCCAGTTCATTGATGGCACATAGTCTTGAGTCAAAAGGCTGTCGAGTGCAGGTGATTGTTCACCGTGTTAGGGGCCGGTCTCACCTTACCCTGCAGTCATAAATTACACTAAATGTAGGTTGGCACAGGTGGTTGTTCACCGTGTTAGGGGTTGTTATCTCCTTATCCTGCAGTGATAAATGGTTCTGGCATTTCGGCTGTTATGGTTGGGTGGAGCATAGTTACATACTGTATCCAGAGCTGTGTCATTAAGGTGGTTCTGTCATTATGTGGTGTATTGGCGAGCGGCTGGGACAGTGATGATGCTAGTCTGCCCAAGGACTCAATGATGCTCCCCGTGTGTGAGCAGGGTTGTTGGTGATAGTCCCCCTAAGAGGGTTACCAGTATCAAGGTTAGGGTTTGATAGTGCTCCAGGGCATGTCTTCATTAAGGCCAGCGGTATCTGTGGAAAGGCGGTGTATCCACCTTTGTTCTTCAGTGAAAAGATTGTTTTTTGAGGCTCTTCAATTTGCCTCAAGTACTAGCCATTTCATGGAGTCCGGTGAGTGGCTCTGCTCCTGGTAGTGAACACACATTTTAGTGTTGATTTTCCTACAGTGGAAGTTGCAGTGTTTTGAGATCCGTATTTTGATGGGATGTGTTGTCATCCCCACATAGTGGAGGTTGCATGGACAAGTCAGTAGATAAATGCAGTGTGTAGTATTGCAGTTCGTGTGTCCTCTAATTTCCCAGGTAAATGAGTTGATCAGTGTGATTGTTTTATGTGCTGTGGTGAATGCTCATGCACTACACGTCCCACATGAGTAGTGTTCCTTCACTGCAGGTAGTTTCCACAATGTTGTCTGGTGGACCAATGTTTTTTCTTCTTTGGTCTAGTCTGAATCAGGATATCCTAAATATTCTTTGAGCGTTTGAACGCGAACCGGGGTCGTTCAAATTCTAGGGTTCCTGTATTCAGGATGTGCCAGTGTCTTATCAGTACCTTCTTTAGTTTATTGGAGGCCGGTGTGAAGGTCGTCACACATGTCATCAGCTCGTTGTTGCTAGGGCCCTGTGTCTTCTGTTCCAGAAGACTGTCTCTGTGGTTATTCTGAGCTCTTTTTCTGGCAAGAGAGATGCTTCTCTGGGGGCATCCTCTAGCAGAGAGGTTGCTGGCTAAAGTTGCGGACTCAGATTTGTACTCCTCAATTGTGCTGCAGTTCCTCCTTACCCTAAGAAATTGCCCAAAGGGCAGATTTTCTTTCAATGCTTTAGCGTGATGGCTACTGAAGTAGAGGAGGCTATTCCGGTCAGTGCTCTTCCTGTACATGGTAGTAGAGAAAGTGTTGTTCACAATCTTAATAGTAAGGTCCAGGAAGGCTATGAGTGTAGGGGAAGCTGTGATAGTGAACTTAAGGTAAGGATTAAGATTGTTAATCCAAACAAAGAATGCACTGTAGGACTCACTGTTACCCATCCAGAAAATCAGGATGTCATCTATAAAACGTTTCCACGATAAGATGTTAGCGTGGTGTGGATTAGAGTTGTGTTTGCCTTCAAAAGCTGTCATGTAGAGGCAGGCCACACTGGGAGCGAAGGTACTCCCCTTTGAAGTACCTTGTGTTTGATGGTAAAGCTGTCCCTTGTATTCGAAAAAGTTTTTGGTAAGGGCCATTGTGGCGCACTCCATTATGAATGCAGGTGGTGTTGGTGACTCCCAGGGTGTGACATTCAGTGCTTCCTCAATCACCTCAAGTGTGGCCCTCAGTGGGATGTCAGTATAGATGGCCTCCACATCTAGGGTTATGAGGAAATTGATCTGGTCTGTGTCTTGGAACTGGTCCAGTAGACGCAAGATGTCTGTTGTGTCCTGTATGTATGATGGAATGAGTCTGACTAATGGCTGTAGAAAATGGTCGCAAAATTGCGAAAGAGGTTCCAGGACCGAGTCTATACCTGAGACTATTTGGCGGCCTGGTACCAGTGAGACCCCTTTGTGATTTTTGAAAGCACATAAAAGTAAGGGGTATTAGGTTCTTTTTTGGCAAGAAAGGCCGCTTCCTTCTTGCTTAATCACCCTTGGCACTCCGCGGATTCCACTAATCCCATGATAGTTCTGGAGAGGCGTTCTGTAAAGTTTGTGGGGATTGGACTGTAGTAATGTCTATTCTCCAATTTTCTGAGACACTCTTTCTAATAATCTGATGTTGCCATGATGACCATTGCGCCACCTTTGTCTGCTTGTTTCACTGTGATGGTCGGGTCATTGGCTAGGGATTCTAAGGCTAATAACTCCTGTTTCGAGATGTTGCTGGAATGGTGTCCTCCGGTGAGAGCTCTCACATTCTTGAATACTGCCTGTTCGTAGGTCAGTACCTTGTTCGGGACCATCCCACTGTGTAGGGTAAAGGTAGAGCGATTGTGTAGCCCCAAGTCTTCCGTTGGTTCTTGGGATTTACCCTCAAAGAACGCTTTAAGACGGATCTTAGGGAAGAATTGATGTAATTCACATGTTTTTGGGAATTTGTCAATTTTATGTGTAGGGACGAAACCTAGCTCTTTCTGTAGAACTTTTTCTTTAGTATTATTGAGCTGACGTGTGGATAAATTAACCACTAGATTCATTTCTTGTTGGTTCTGCTCCTGGTGTCCATCCCCGGGGCTGGGGATTCCTCCCAATGCACTCTTTTCTCCTGCTGGTTGCCTCTTCTTCGCCCGCGCCCTCTTCCCCAACCTCTGCCTAAAAAAGGCTGGTTTGTGCCTTGGGGTCCAAACTGTGGTGGGTATTGGGGTCCAAATTGTGGTGGGGCCTGTGGAAACATCGGGTATTGTCAAAAAGGCAAAATTTAGTGAGGGGATTGTGGGTATGTATTATACCCCAGTCTCCCACCTCTCCCCCTTTGTTTGTTTGATCTACGTTCATCTCTTTATCTGATTGCAACCATCCCTCCATGATTAGCTCTACTTGCATGGGAGTTCAAGCCTGATGTGTAGACTGCCGTGTACTGCTGATGCCTGGATTCTTAAAACCATTAGGTGAGTCCTAAACAAATTGTCTGCTGTTTTTATGTACACTCCACAGGGGCTTGTATCACCACCATAGCTCAATGTAGATACTCAACCATCACGGTTCTTAGTACTTCTTATTGTGCCTTAACAATAATTGCACACACCAATGAACGGTTTAAGACACCACCAGTTTCTACAGGCACCGCCTGACATTGGTTCACTTATGTACATACTTATAATATATGCAATGTTCTGTTTCCTTACAACAGGCAGATCCAGCCCATCACGGGTACATTGACACTTCAAAATGTTTTCATTATGTTTCTGATGAACCAATAAGCTAACACATGTATATAAACAACTGAGTGTAGATAGTTTATCTCTTTTGGTCCTGAAGAATCGAGAGTCTATTGACGTACACGCTAGAAACATGTCAAACGTTATCAATAAGACTGTTTTCAACAAGTCTTAACAACTGACACATTAATAGGGGACAGTATATCCCATTAAGTACCGGTTACACTGCTTTTAATTGAGGCAGGAGACCCCCAGAATAAAGTTTTTTAGGTACTCCCAGCCCCATTTTAAACTCACTATCGCGTCTATATTTTTCTGGCCCCATACCCGCACTTCACAAAACGGCTGTTGGATAAAAGATCTCCGATAAAGTGCCCCTCTTAGGGGTGAGCCCGTTGGGTATTGCACCGCCGACCCGACGAGGAGCAGCCCAGATGATGAAGCATGACACCTGAAAGGGTGTGTGAGGGCATTAAAATCCAACAAATGGATTCCCCCCGTAGATCCCAGTGAGACACAGTGGTTCCCAGTTCTCGAGTGACTTTCACAACCCCTCCCAGAGGAACAGCACTCCAATCCTTTTTGACGTCTAAGTGAAAAAGAGTGCAATAAACTAGTGCACGCATTGAGCTTAAAATGAGTATGTGACTCCCTACATAGCATAGTATCAAATGGTTTAAGAAACTTATGGACTAACCTGTCTACTTACATATGCATCTTCGGATTCCACCATTTCATGTCTGCTCCCTGTTTAATCGGGAAACTGAAGTCTCCAGGTTAAGCCAAGCCATTGGTACCATGAATGTAAAAATACATTTGTAGCCGTCCAGTTATCTGTTAAACCCTTCCAGTTACCTGTCAAAGCCTTCCACAAGCTATGGCTAATGTCAACTGAATGTGAAATGAATGGACAATGGATTTTGGTTGATGCTATTCTATTTCAAAAGCACATTACTGTCCTTAATATTTATGGCCCTGTTAAATCTGACCCTGAATTCTGGCAAAAAGTTAAACTGAAACTTTCTTCTGTTTCTAATCCTAATATCATTGTTGCTGGTGACTTTAATGACTGGTTAGACCCTTTCACCGATAGAATCTAATTGTAAATTTAAACCTGATAAGTTTCACAAAGCTTTTAAATCCGCCATTTCTTTTCGTCTATTCTTTGATGTATGGAAACTTGTAAATCATTACTTCCCTTTATTTAATCATCAGAAATTGGTTCTGTTTTTATTTCTGTTCATGTTTCTGTTTTGTCTTCTTTTGATATGTCCCTTAACACCACTAACAGGGTCGTTGGCGTTTTAATAATTATTTACTATCAGACCAACCCTTTATTTAGAAAGCAACCTCTTTTATTAATTAATTTTTTCAATTTGATCAATCAATCTAAAAATACTTGTGTTCATAATAATTCGGACGCTTTCAAGGTTTCCTTCAGGGCCTTCACTATTGCCTACTCAGCCAGAAAGAAAAAAAGTATTGTGTGCTGAGTACCTCTCAGATCTCCAACGTATAAAAGTTCTTGAGCATACCTACTTCACCTCCAAATCCTCCCTACAGGAACTGATTAAAGCCAAGTGTGTCTTGAATAAGTGTTACGGTTGACGCATGTTAATGTCCTTCTTAAAATTAAGTCAAAATACCATGGAGGCCAAAATAAGGCTGGTAAAATTTTTGCCAACTATTTAAAAATCAAATTGGAATGGAAAACCATTGGCCCTATTCATAGTGAACATAATAACATAATAACAATATGATGTACTCTGATTCTGATATTAAAATACCTTTCAATCCTGTTATGAGCTACTATATACAGAATATATAACTCCTTCTGAATGTGACATCAACACTTTTTTTCAGGGAATCCCTAACCCTCCTTCCATTCCTGATACTTTCTTCTCTCTTGAAAAATATCTCTCTCTTCAGGAAATTATTGATGCTCCTAGGTCTTAAGTCTTTGAAAAAAGCTAAAGCTCCTGGTCCTGACAGGTTTTCCGTTTAACTTCTTTCTTTCTTTAACTCTATTTTTGCTCCTAAATTACTAGAAATTTTTAATTCTTTTTTGTCCAACTCTAAAGCTAGTGGTTCTTTTTTGGAAGCCCTTATTGTCCTTATCACAAAACCAGCTAAGGATCCTACCCTCTGTTTAAACGATACCCCCATTTTGTTAATCAATTACGATTGTGAAATGATTGATACAAGTTTTCCATTTCGTTTGGAGGATATTATTCCCCTTTTTATTGAACCTGACCAGGCTGGTTTCTTTAAGGGCAGACTTTCATATGACAATGCTAGAATGTTTTCCAACAACATGCCCTTGGGAAAAATATTCCTCTCCCCTCGCAGTACTGTCACTTGATGCTGAAAAAGCTTTTGATCGGATAAATTGGCAATTTATGTTCCCTACTCTTCATTGGTTTGGTATTGGCCAAACAATTATTGCTTTTATCAAACTACTATATGTTGAAGCGGTGCTTGTGTATTTGTCAATGGACATTTCTCTCTCCATTTTAAGTTGCATAGAGGCACTAGACAAGGTTGTCCTCTCTCACCTTTGGCTTTTTCTTCTTTGTTTTAAACCTTTTCTTGAACGTATCAGATATAATCACTGTATAACTGGTTTTAAATTAAATTCTCAAGAGATCAAACTCTCTGCCTATGCGGATGATATTCTAATACATTTGTCTAATCACTCCACTTCTCTGGACCGTTTTTTACAAGCGATTGGTTTGAATTCCAGTATTTCTGGTTACATACAAAAACATTCTAAAACTGAAATCTTACCACTAAACATCTCCTGTTATCTCTATATGTTTGACAATACAAAATTTACATGCTGTCCCAAAAAGATTAAATACCTGGGGGTCTGGTTTTTCCCTACAAAACCCAGTACACTAGCTCATAATTTTACTGCTTTAAAACTTACACTCCAAAGGTTATTATCTTCTTGGTCCCCTCTATTTTTATCCTGGCGGGGTAAATTGAACACCAAAAAAATGATGATTATACCCCATGTTCTTTTTATGCTCTCTGTTACCCTTTAAAATCCCTAAATATTATTCTTCCCAAATCACTTCTATCTGTACAAAATTCCTTTGGAACAACAAACGTGTCCGTATTGGTTTCTCTAAGCTAATGGCCAAAGACTGAAGGTGGTGTACGTTTTCCCGATTTGAAGTTGTATCATACTGCCTTTTTAATTCAACAATGTTATGCTTTGTCTAAAGAATACCATGATTCTCCTATACCAACATGGATTCGTTTTGAATGCCCCTCATTACATTAATTTTCTTTTCATGATGTTGTTTTCACGTCTAGTTGTACATTCATATCTAAAAACCCAATTTTAAAATACTCCCAACATCGATTACATACAGTATTCACCCAAGGATCTGATTTTTGTCAAGCTTTCCTTGCATCCTCTATTTGGTACGATACATGTATCAAATTTCATCATAAATCATTTTATTTCAAACGTTGGAAGGAAAAGGGTATTTTTTATGTGGATCAACTCCATTCTAATATTTCCACAGTTGCAGGAGATATATAGCCTCCCTGATTCCCTCCTACCACAATATAACCAACTATTTCCTGTACTTCAGTCCTTTTTACTAAACAACAACTTTACATCTGAAGTCACGCCATTTACCCCTGTAACACTGTTATACAATATTACTAAACCTTCTACCCCAGACCTTCCTTCATTTATACATCTCTGTCTTTCCCTACCCCCAAGAGGAATAAATCCTCTGTCGAACTCTTTTGGGAGAAAAATCTATCTCAATCATTATCTGTCCATCAATGGGATCAATTGTGGTGTAAAGTTTTTAGTACCTCCACAGCTGCCAATATTACTCAATCTTTCTTTTTTGAATACAACAGAGCTGTTATTACTCCCTCCTTCCTTCATAAAATGTACTCCTCTGTTTCTCCCTTATGCTGGTCCTGTCTTTCCTCTGAATGTACTTTGACTCATCTACTTTACTATGTTCCTAAAAAGAATGAATTTTGGAAAGCCATGTGTTCAAAATGTTTTTATGTCATGTAATATTCCATTCTCTATTCAAAATATTATTTTTTGTCTGCTGATTTTAATTAACCCTTGGTGGTTACCTCCTCTCCGCTTGCGGAGTTTGCACGTAGCAGAGTTTTTTTCCTCGCTCGCGTTCTCCAGCGTCAAGTTGGCGAGTGCAAGTGAGGAAAATCCACCTCCGGGCGAAATTTTCCTCGTTCACGATTGCCAACATCAATTGGCGAGCATAGAAAATAAACCTCCTGGCGAGATTTCTCAATGCGGGGGCAGATTTCTCATTGCTAGTGGTCGTGTATGCTCGCGTTGAGAAACAGCCTGTTCGCTTTGAGAAAGCTGCTGCTCGAGTAAAAGTCTACTCGAGCGTCAGAAAAGGTAACCTTGTGCTGTGCATGGTGCTGTTTGCAATGATTGCACAGTGCGGACAAGCATCCGGCACTGTGCAATCACCACGAACTGCATTTTTCTACCATACTCCGGCGCTTACGTAGCTTCGCTTAGAGCGACTGAGTTTTTTTGCACTTCACGTAGCTCCACGTAGTGCAACTCCGCGAACTCCGCCCAGGGTTAATTTTAATCATCTTTCTTCAAAGCCTGTTTTATTTGACCTTTTTATTGCTTTTGCTTTTGAAGTTATACTAACTTGTCAGAACGATAACTCTAAATTATGTATATTGGTTTGGTGGAATCTTATTTGTGATGAACATAGAATATCTACTGTTTCATCTTCTTTGCTGTCTCAAAAAATTTAATCTGATTTACTTTGGTTACCTTTTACTACTTTTCTATCTTCACACTCATCACCTTACTTAATACTCATGGTTTTCTATATCTCTTCCTTTTTGTAAAAAAAACTTATAAAACATAAATAAATATTTCTGATGGATACATCTGCCAGTGGATTCCTCACCTTGTGAATATGCCCTTGCGCCAGCAACATTCGGAAATTCTTTTTGTAGCTTCGCGCCGACGTGGACGACGTCACAGAGGCACGACACCGCGCGCAACTCCGCTGACGTCACCGACTCCATAATAGGCCACGCCGGCGTGATGACATCAGTTCCCTTTTTTCCACGTCGTCGACGCTAACGGTTTCTAGGGATCCTCTGTAGCTGTTGGTAACTTTGTTACTGTTTGTTTCATTTCGGTGTCCTTTTGCTTCTTTGTGTCGAAATGTCCACGAAGAAGACTGGATTCAAGCCCTGCGGAGAGTGCGGCAAGATGATGTCTATGACGGATCCGCACGAGTGCTGCGTCTGGTGTTTGAGTTCGGACCATGACGTCGAGGAATGTTCATCCTGTAAGAAAATGAGCCCTAAGGCTCTCCATGAGAGGGAGGCGAAACTCCTTGTTGCAAAGTTGATGAGCAGGAAGGACAAGAAGAGGTCGAGGTCACGGACTCGTCGTTCTTGGTCGAGGTCTCGCTCGAAGTCGCGCTCGAGGTTGTCTTAGGTGCATGCTTCGAAGTCAAAGAAGAAGAAGCACAAGAAGAGATCTCATGAGTCTCGTCATCATTTTGGGAAGGACTCGAGCTCGAGACCGAAGTCGCAGGTGAAGTTACTTCGCAAAGAAGTGGAGGCTCCGACTCCAGAAGTTCAAGTCTCCGAAGGTGAGGCTTCGCCTGTAAATTCGCCTGTTCATTAACCGAAGCCGATGTCGAATCCTTCTCCGGCACCGACTCATTCTTCTGACCAGGAGGGTGAGGGAGATATAGAAGATGGAGGAGGAGAGGAGGCTCCGTTGCCTGCGGGTTCGTCGACCCCGGTGCACCAGCCTGAGGTCGAAGTCGAGAAGACTCCGCTCCCTCGAGAGCAACCTGTGGGCTCTTATCCATCTTTTCCTGCTCCAGGTCAGGACCCTACTCAGTTCCTGAATGCTATGTATGGAGTGTATTCAAGAGCTATGTACCCCTCTGGTGCACCGGTTGGTCCCACGGGTCCATTAGCATACAATCTGGGTATCCCCCAGTCTTATGCTCTTGCGTCTTTTATGCCATTTATGCCGACTCCGACACCGCCTTGGCTTTACTCTGCGCCGCCAAAGCATTCAACGCCAAGACCTTCGACGCCGACACCCTCGACGCCGAATCCGATCCGACCTAGTGTTCAGCGGTCTGGTCCTTCGGCTTCGGGCTCGACGCTGGCCCCGGCTCCGACGGAGTCGATTCCGGATCCGTCGACTTCATTCATGAAGGAGAGGTCGAGGCGTGATACTTAGGAAAAAGGGGACCCCTATATGTAACCGTTACACCTGCTATACATAGGGAACAAACTGAGTTAGGGAAGGTCTACAGCCAAGTGACATGAACCAAATATATTATAATTAATACAGTTTAGATATAAAATTGAAAATGGAAAGTCCAACTGTATGAAAATTATCTCCAAACACTGAAAACTTCTATTTTGATTTTATTAGTATGTGTTATACATATCAATCAATTTTTTTGAGAAATTACATATTTTATATTCATTTTTTGTGTATTTCTTTTGAGATACACAAAAAAGAATATAAAATATGTAATTTCTCAAAAAAATTGATTGATATGTATAACACATACTAATAAAATCAAAATAGAAGTTTTCAGTGTTTGGAGATAATTTTCATACAGTTGGACTTTCCATTTTCAATTTTATATCTAAACTGTATTAATTATAATATATTTGGTTCATGTCACTTGGCTATAGACCTTCCCTAACTGAGGTCGAGGCGTGAGGCACAGAGACGTCTGGAAGAGCAGAGGTATCGTGAAGCAGAAATGAAAGAGGGTGAGCTACAGGATTCAGAGGATCTTTTCGATGATCTGAGAGAGGCTAGTGGTCTTGAACTGTCCCCTGATTGGGATTTGGCCTCTATTTCTGACGCCCCTTCTAAGGATGTGACACCTTATCACGTGGTCATAAGGAAGGCTGCAGACTTGTTGAATTTCACACTTCCAACTGCAGAGTATAAAGCTAATTTACTGACTGAAGTCCTTCATTCGCCTACCTCTTTGGTCGAGCCTAGGCTCCCTTTTAATGATGCTTTGGCGGAGCCTATAATTGAGGTTTGGAAAAGACCGCTTACAGCCCCTGCTGTTGCAAGAAGGTACAGGGTGGCGCCCGGTGACCCGGACTTTTTATCCACACACCCCTTGCCAAAAAGCTTGGTTGTGCAGGCGGCCTGCTCGAAAAAATCTGCGGGCGCTTTTCCACAGGTTCCTGGGGATAAGGAATCGAAGAAGCAGGACCAGGCTGCTAAAAAAATATTTTCCTCTGCAAGCATGGCGCTTAAATCGACTAATGCAACTTGTCTAATGGGACGCTATATCCATGCGTTGATGGATTCAGTAAAACAGCTGGTTGCAAAGCTTCCTGAGTAGGATAGGAACGATTTTCAAGAAGTGATTGTTGACACTCAGGCTGCCGCTAGACAGGTCATTCAGAGTGGTCTGGACCCTGCTGACTCAGTAGCAAGAGTGATGGGTTCTTCTGTGGCCACAAGAAGAGCGGCATGGCTTAACTCATCTGAGTTCTCGGCTGATGTCCAAGCTGCCTTGATGGATTTGCCCTTTGATGGGTCAGGATTGTTTGGAAAGAAGGCTGATGCTGCCTTAGAAAGATTCAAGGACAGCAGAGTGACAGCGAGATCTTTGGGCCTGCAGTGCAGAGGTACTACAGGGAAGAGGTTCAGAGGTTTTGGCAGGTCTTCCTTTCGGACCTACAGGCAGCCTCAGCAGCAGCAAAATACGCTGTACAAGTCATACAGAGGCAGGCAAAGAGCTCTTCAGGCCTCCTCCTCCTCCTCCTCCTCTACCTCTTCCCAACCCCCTGCCACCACAGCAAAGCAGCCCTAGATCCGCCATTCCAGATCATGTGGGCCCAGTGGGGGGGCCGGCTTACCCATTTTCTACGAGATTGGGAATTGATTACATCGGATCTTTGGGTTCTCAATCTCGTGGGGAATGGGTATGCTCTTCCCTTTCGGGAATTTCTCCGCAATTACCCTCCTTGCCAAGGTTTTTGTGCGTAGGACCATCTGTTGCTCTTGCTGGAAGAAGTCCTGGCTCTGTTAAGAAAGGGTGCGATAGAGGTAGTTCCAGAGCAGAAGAGGGGTCAGGGGTGCTACTCCCGGTATTTCCTGATACCCAAAAAGGATGGCAGACTTCTTCCAATCCTGGATCTCAGGATCTTGAACCTTTACCTGAGGCAGGAGAAGTTCAAGATGCTCACCCTTGCGCAGGTTCTTCAAGCGCTGCTGGAAGAAGACTGGATGGTGTCGATCGACTTGCAGGATGCGTATTTCCACATCCCTATTCTGAAGTCGCACAGGAAGTATCTCCGTTTTACAGTGGGATCGCAGCACTACCAGTTTGCGGTCCTTCCGTTTGGTCTTACTACTGCGCCTCGAGTCTTCACCAAGGTGATGGCAGTGGTGGCTGCACATCTCAGAAGGTCAGGGGTTCCGGTATTCTCTTATCTGGACGATTGGCTGATCAAAGCAGAATCTCCGGAGAAAGTGCTCCATCATCTGCAAGTCACAACGCAGTTGTTGTACAGGTTGGGTTTTTCAATAAATGTACCCAAATCCCACCTGGTGCCCTCCCAGCGCAACCTGTTCATAGGTGCAGTACTGGATTCTTCTGTATGTCGGGCATTCCCTCCACCTAAAAGGATTCGAACATACAGGAAATTATTCCTTTATTTTACAATGGAGCGGTCGTTCCAGTCCTGAAGGTCCTTCGTCTGCTCGGTCTGATGGCTTCTTGCATTCTGTTAGTCAACCATGCACACTGGCATATGAGGGCACTCCAGTGGTGCCTCCGCAGGCAGTGGTATCAACACAACGGAGATCTCACGGAGTCCATCAGGATCTCCAGAGAAGCTGCAGCGGATCTGTCTTGGTGGAGTGTGGAGGGCAATCTGTCTCAAGGAAAGCCTTTCCAACTTCCTCCAGCGGTGGCCACAGTGATAACGGATGCGTCCACTCTAGTGTGGGGTGCTCATCTGGGGGATCTGGAGATCAAGGGTCTTTGGTCTCCAGAGGAAAGGTTGCTTCACATCAACCTTCTGGAATTGCTGGCGATTCGTCTGGCGCTCAAAGCCTTCCGCCCTTCCCTTCGCGGGCGGTCGGTTCAGGTCCTGACGGACAATTCCAGCGCGATGTGCTTTGTAAACAAGCAGGGGGGAGTAGAGTCGCAGTGTCTCTGCAGAGAGGCTCTGCGTCTCTGGTCCTGGGTTCTGGATCATCAGATTTGTCTGATGGCAAATCATCTGGCCGGAGTTCTGAACGTGCGTGCAGACAGTCTCAGTCGGCAGTTCTCAGCCGACCACGAGTGGAGGCTTCATCCAGAGGTAGTTTGTCACGTCTTTCGGACGTGGGGGACTCCTCAGGTGGACCGGTTCGCCACTCGCGAGAATGCTCACTGCCCGTCATTCTGCAGCCTCCAGTTTCCGATGCAGGGAGCCTTGGGGGACGCGTTTCAGTTGAGTTGGGACTCGCAACTCCTTTACGCGTTTACTCCCATACCCTTGATTCCTCGGGTTCTGAAGAAGATTCGCCAAGACCGGGCCCAAGTCATATTGATCGCCCTGGATTGGCCAAGAAGGGTGTGGTACACATATCTTCTCCACCTCTCCTCGTGCCCGCCGCTCCGTCTCCCTTTCAGGGCAGATCTCCTCTCTAAGATGGAGGGCCAGGTTCTACACCCCCACCTCCAGACCTTACACCTTCATGCCTGGAGATTGAACGGGGCAACCTGAATTCCTTTTCTCTCCCACATGATGTGGTGGATGTCATTCTTTCGGCCAGGCGTGACTCCGCTAAGTCAATCTATTCTTACAGATGGTCTAAATTTGTGACTTGGTGTGGGGAGAAGTCCATTGATGCTTTGAGGGCTCGTTTGTCACATATACTCCTATTACTCTTTCTTTAGCGCAGCAAGGTTTTGCTGTGGCTACAGTGAAAGGTTATATTTCGGCTTTGTCGGCTTTTCTTTGCCTGCCGGATCAGCCGTCCTTATTTAAATCTCCTATTGTTTTAAGATTTCTGAAGGGCCTTACACATAAATTTCCTCCTGCCCCTTTTATCGTGCCTCAATGGGACTTGAATCTGGTGCTTACTTTTCTGATGGGTTCCCCTTTCGAACATCTACATAATTGTCCCTTGAGGTTGTTGTCTTTTAAGACGGTTTTCCTAGTTGCAATTACCTCGGCAAGGAGGGTAAGTGAGGTTCAAGCTCTTAGTTCAAAGCCCCCATTCTTGACCATCCATGCTGAACAAATGGTTCTTAGGACCAGGGCTGTTTTTCTGCCTAAGGTGGTAACTCCCTTCCATCTAGGACAGTCCATTACCCTTCCTACCTTCTATCCTCCCCCTCACCCTTCTGAGGAGGAGGAGCGGCTTCACCGTCTGGACCCTATGAGGGCGGTGAGCTTTTATCTTGATAGGACTAAGGACTATTGTGTTGATGACCAGCTGTTTGTTGGATTTGCTGGTTGCCAGAAAGGAAGAGCTGTGCACAGGCGCTCACTTTCGAGATGGATAATTCTATGCATCAAGATCTGCTACGCCCTGGCTGGTAAGGAACCTCCAGAGGGTATAAGAGCCCATTCTACTAGAGCAATGTCTTCAACATCTGCTATGTCTAGGGGTGTACCTGTTGAGGATATTTGTAAAGCGGCAACTTGGGCCTCCCTCCACACTTTCGCGAAGCATTACTGCTTGGATACCGAAGTGAGGAGGGAAGGCCACTTTGCGCGTTCTGTCCTCCAGGATTTTCTGGTATAGGAGAGTGGACACCCTCCTCCGGAAGTGGGGACTGCTGTGGGAATCTATTCACAAGGTGAGGAATCCACTGGCAGATGTATCCATCAGAAGAACAAGTTACTTACCTTCGGTAACGCTTTTTCTGGTGGATACAGTATCTGCCTCTGGATTCCTCACTGACCCACCCACCTCCCCGTTGTCCACTCTTCTATACCTGAGTAACTGTGATGTTAATATGTTTTTATTGTTGAAGGAAAAGTTTTATTTCAATTGCTTTTCTGCATTGGTTTCACACTATGTGTGTTATTTTGACATTTGTGTACTGTGTATTCTGTGTATATATCTACTGATGTTGGTCCGTCGGTGTGCCTCGAAGGCACGGAAAAAAGGGCGGAACTGATGTCATCACGCCGGCGTGGGCCTATTATGGAGTCGGTGACGTCACCGGAGTCGCGCGCGGTGTCGTGCCTCTGTGACGTCGTCCACGTCGGCGCAAAGCTACAAAAAGAATTTCCGAATGTTGCTGACGCAAGGGGATATTCACAAGGTGAGGAATCCACAGGCAGATACTGTATCCACCAGAAAAAGCGTTACCGAAGGTAAGTAACTTGTTCTACTGGATCATTTCGTTTTTCTCATTACTAGATTAATATTTCATATCTATATGTTTTTAAGGGATTCTTCGTCCAAACGAGTTTATTAACTCTGTACTCTGTTTAACTTGTTATATTTTGTTTAACTATTGAAATGTTTACTATCTTTACTTTTCAATAAAAAGTATTTAACATATCTTTGAGGAACTTTAATCATAAATTGTATTCAGTTGCAAATCTATGCCCAGGCTAACTCCTCAGAATATCTCTAAATATTCCCAACCATCTGCGGACGAGTCCTGTGCAGGAAGACTAGACAAACCGTTTATTCAGCCTACCAACTCCTGGGCAGACCTATTCACTGTTGCACCCCAGTTTAATTTGAGTCTGGTATAGGGGGGTCAGCAACAGAACATTGCAGTTGGCCTTCATTTTCAAACCAAGGCCACAGATTTTGTCGTCACATTTGATGCCCCCAAAAACTGTCATCGAGGAGCCTGTGAATTTAACTAAATCTTGGAGCTCAGTAAGATTTATCAGGGGCTTTGAGGTGTTACGTTTCAAAATTAGCCTGTTTTCAGTGCTGATCCGGTGCCTTGTTTTACGTCAACCAGGATAAGGATCCCATTTTCTTTTGAATGAAGCACTCCTGATGTGGACCTGGATTATAGGCAACCGCATCTGTCTGATTGCAGAACACCTGCTGTGTGTCAGGAACGATTGTGCTGACACAATCTGCAGACAGAATATCACAAGTGTGTACTCCATCGAGGTAGTTTAGTCAAGATGTTAGCTGATGGGGCAAACCAAGTCTGGATCTCTTTGCGACAGAAAATGCCAGGTCTGGGCCACCCGGAAGTGGCATCTGGGATTCTAAAGCTTCCCATCCACCCACAGGCCTGACAGCATGGAGAGTTAAAAAAAAAAAACAACTATAGATTCCCTTTGTGTATGCTGGACCGGTGGTCATTCGAAGCCCTTTACCATTCACACTTCAATCCGATTATCAGCTTTGGTCCCGTTTTTACAGGTTTTTGTAAATTGGTGATCGATTGAGTGATGACGAAAACAAATATTTATGATTGTACCAGCTAGTGATTCACTAAAATGACTGAATGTATCGGTCGTTTTGTGCATCCCAAAGTACAGACTTGGGAAAACCTATTTCGCTCTGAAGTCATCGAAAGAAAAAACTCAATAACACCTTCTAATAATTAAATAAACAGTTACTTTATTGAGTAGTACAACCTGCATTCATCCAAGTACTAGTGTATATTTTTGTGTAAATAAATGTGGAAACCGCTAGATGCAAATTTATTTTTTCCACAAAAATGTGGATGAGGGCAGTTAAAAGAAAATGGAGATGAATACAGCTAGAACAGTAAACAAAAATAATCATACCAGAAGTCTTGATTTTCAATTTGCAAGTGAACACTTTCAGTATTCTTTGGGGTTATTTTACTTTTTTTCCTCTGTCCCTTGTGACAGCGCTGAGTGCGGAAGTGCAGATGCTGAATTCGGTGAGAGGTCAAGCCCATCTTCATTGTACGTTACTAGAGCCTTCTTAAGCACAAATGTAAATGATCCACATTAAACTCTTGCACAGTAGCTGGCCATACCTGACTGCGAAAGATGTGAAGAGCTCTGGTTAAATGTTGCCTCTGATCAACTCTTGCTCAGGAGGTGATGTGAGATGTTCAGGTATTAAATGTATTTGAACTCGTGTCTGTTTACTGCGGGGCAGTTCCTTCTACAGAAGGACACTTACGAGGCCCTGAGGCGTAACGGAGAGCCCTATGGCTCAGGATCCCCACCCTGCAGGATGTCCCCACTAAGCCCAACGTCAATGGATATTGATGCCAATAGGGAGCACAGCAAAGAAGCTCCTGGGTCCGGGATCAGTGTGTTGTGATTATCCCGACTATACCCTGTCATCCACCCACCCTTTCCTTTCCCGTGCAAGGGAAATGACCTGAGAGTAACTGGTTCTGGCGCATCTGTCCATTGCAAAAAAGAACAATTGATGGACGGAAGCAGAACAATGTCATACATTCACCCCAGTTCAGAGATCTGGGCCTAAAGCCATAGTGTTTTTGCTCACCATGCCAGTCCAGTTTGGACCCAGCCATATGCAAATCAGTCTTGACCCTGCGCCCAATGGGAACAGTCCAGCCCAAACTGCCAGGCCAGGTTCTCCCTGGACTGGAAACAAGCATCCTAGGACCGGTTTCGGACTTTCAGCCCTCATCAGCCAGGAGAGCTTGACTCCAGTGGCATAGAGCGCACAGAACCCACGTCTGGGCATACCCGTCCCACTCGGGGTGACAAATGCAAAAAGAACAATTGATGGACGGAATGCAGAACAATGTCATACATTCACCCCAGTACAGAGATATGGGCCATCGTTTTTATGCTCACCATGCCATTCCAGTTTGAACCCAGCCATATGCGAATCAGTCTTGAGCCTGCACCCAATTTGAACAGTCCAGCCCGAACTGCCAATAGGGAGCACAGCAAAGAAGCTCCTGTGTCCGGGATCACTGTGTTGTAATTATCCCAACTATACCCTGTCATCCACCCACCCTGGGTTTTCTTTCCTGTGCAACAGAAATGACCTGAAAGTAACAGGTTCTGGCGCATCTGTTCATTGCAGCGGCTCGGATCTGGATACAGTGCTCTACTGCTGCGGACTCCCTCTCAATCGCGGCCACACCGTCCAGCTCACTACACGTGAGGTGGGACATCGGATAAGCTGCGGTGCTGCGGATACCACAAGAAATTCGGGGGACCGATGGACGCATGCACCGATGCACTTGTGGTCAGCAACTAGTTTGGCTTGCCTCCCCTAGAGCGACAGAGCTTCTCGACTTGTTGGAGCATGACGGCTCATCAAGAGGGAGACGCGCATTTAGGCGCTTCAAAGTCTCGCCTGCACTTCCTTTCCCCAGTTACTGCCATTGTCTGAGCCCGCTGCCATCACGGATCCCGCAATTGTCATAAGCTGGTCTCATGCTCCAGCACTCTTCTTGTGAAACCACAAAGATTTTTCAAAAAGAAAACATTCAACCGAGCCTTCTCCAGAATCTCCTCAAGGATCTGGAACGCATTGCCCCCAGAAACCAGACTTAATCCCGCTACTGCCTCTTTCAAGAAAGAAGTAAAGTCTCTACTCATGAGTAACCTTACATGATCAACGACGTGACCCGCAAAACTGCTATCACTGTTTTTGATGTTTTTGTATTTTCTGTCTTTATGCTTACACTTTTGCAACTATCTGTATCAGGAGGTTATAATGATATGCATCGTACTTTGCCCTATGCTTCCCCCGTAAAGCGCGCTGATACCAGAAAGGGTCATGTTCGCGCTATACAAAACCTTCAAAATAAATCAATATCTGTGAGGTATGCGACTGGGAGACTTACGGGGTCCTCATCACATTCTGCAATAAGGTTTCATCAGTTTGTGTTACCCCACTGACAAGGCCGTTTAGAATGTGATGCTAAAAAAGAGTGGGCATGCCAACAGATCAATTTATATTTGAATCACAACATTTGCCATACTCAGTGTTGAGCAGGGTTCAGTGCAGAAGCGAACTGCCAATGCCAAGAGAGACTGCTACACTTTCTATATTTTACAGCACTCTGTGAGACCTTTATTGGACTGGTTTCATTGTCAAGCGATCTTAAAATTATGACAAATACAATTACTAATGTTGTGATGTATTTGCTTAATTGTTTGGTTAAGATTAGTGTCCAGTTGTACTCCTATGGCGAAGTTTCGAGCTAACAAGTACATTTGTACCCCTTTCAGAACTTGAAGTTAATTTTTTACATTTTCTATGCTTTACTGTATTATTGTAAGGCAGACTGGTTAACAAAAGGAGCCCATGCAGACATTATCATTCATAAATGTTCACGTTCAGAAGTGTTTTTTACATTTCTAATAATGAATTAAGTGCGTGCTTTTTTAATGGGGAGTATTGAAAACTTTTCCCTAGATCCTCATAAAACATCTTCAAGAGCAAGTTAATGAGCTTCAGCGAGATCGCGAATCCCTGGCAAGGCTTCAAATTCGAGAGGACATTCTCCAAAAAGAGGTGATTTTAAAAACACATTTTAATTTTAGATTTTCACAATCCTCATTCTTAAATGCCTCTTTTTACATAACTGTATATTTTATTGCGTGCATTCATAGTCTTTTACACTTGTTTATTGATATCCCAGAGTGACTATTCAAATGATTGAAGGCTAGGATCATATTATGAAAGTGATGATAGGTGGATTTAAAAAATGTGTGACTAGCAAGAGGGTTTTTCTAACCCTGCTATGTGTGGATAACTGCCATGGCTCATCGCATGTGTTGCTGTTTACACACAGAATGTGTATCCTTATTAATAATACATGCCCTTAATGTTACTCAGACTTGTAGTACACAATTTTTCATTTTAGGTAATTCATTTAATTCTAATCTGGCTCTTACAGCAGCAGAACTGTTTATAACCGAGTCTTACAAATAAAATGCTATGCTCAGCACAGTATTATACGAGGTGTGGTTGATACCGGAGAATCATAACTTGGTGGGAGAGTTGTAAGATATAACATACTTGCATTACATGTATTTTAGATTGCACAATTACATTTCACAAATTTATAATTTCAAGCAGTGGTTGATACATTTGTTTGACCATGGTCATCCAGATTATTTTGACCAATACCAATGGCCGAATTAGGACCCAGATTTCTAGGTTCCACCATTAACCACTAAAGTCCGTCTCTTTTACCTGTGTACATAACAGAGCAAAGAGCACAGATTTTGTGATTTTATTGAGACTTTTTCTTCTGTTTCACATCTTGTAGAATATCTTTCGGTAGAGTTCTGTGTCACACTCACAAATCTAACAATGGTATGTCCCAGCCTGACTAGGCCATAAGTGCTGACATTAATCGAAGGGATAAGAGACAGCTGGTATTTTTGGTAAACTATGTGCCTTTAAATAAGTGTTTCTCAGTTTGTGAAGTGCTGTGCTTTTCGTTGAGATTGGCTAGTGATGTGTCGAACATCTGTGCTCAAAACTTGTTTCTTTGAAAGGTACAACATTATTTATCTTCTGGATTGCGGCTTGTGGCTCAGTTTCAAGAAGATTTCAGAATGCAGGAAGGCAGATGAACTCCTACTGGTACATCAAGAAAGTCAAAAATAACAGGGAAGGATAACTTTCCCTTGTTTTTCTTTTTTTTCTGTCCTGGTCAATGTGCATATGTAAAATCAGATGGTGAAGGATCCCCTGTTGTTTGATGGGCCGAAGCCATGATTTCTGGTACCTCTTAACCCTCTATCAGTAACAAATGCTCCATTAAAAAGCACTGCCATGGGCTTGGTTAGATGGGTAAAACATTCAACAAGAGTTTACCAACACATTTGAGTTGCATGTGATCCCATTGCTGTGTTTCCTTTTACTGTATAAATGCAGTACATAACATTTGATAGAGCCTTCTAGCCTCAAATTCCTCACCTTTTGAATATTTCCCAGGTGTCACGCTAGATTCTGAATTTTTCAGCTTTACCTCTGTTAGCCTGTAGGTAGCGCGGCTCCGCACTGATGCCACTCCACTCAGGACATGACGTGTGGCCTATATACTCTACACAACTACGTGCTGATGTCAGATCTTTTCTTCCCTCGCCACCACACACGAATCTGGAGGTCCCTCTCATCTCTCAAGAGAACTTTACCTCATCTATTTGGTCAAAAAATTCACTGTGTGCAAGGGAATGTCACAACAGACCGGAAGGCAAAATTCTACATCACCAGGCATAAGAAGACCACGTAACAAGACAGGTCCAGGTCGCAGCCAAAGTTCAAGGTTTGATCCCATTTTCGCTCCAGAATGCAACAAAGCCATTGCAGAGGCCAGTGTTCATCTAGGTCTAAATCACCCGGTAAGTCTAGCAAAAATCATGTAAATGTAAATGTACAGGAATTTATATAGCGCAAATCACCAAGCGGTTTCTAAGCGCTTGCTTAGGGAACCCGTCCTGGTATTCCCCTGTGAGATAACCCCGGCAGGGTATCCGCAAGGTGAAAACCAGGCATCCCATCGCGAGGGGCCGTTGTGGAGATTAAGCAAGATATTGCCCAGAGTCGCAGAGTGTGAACCCATGAATCGAGTAGGCACCGGAGCGAGAATTGTCGAGTCCATGGACATTTTTTAGGACTCAAGACCCCGCCGAGCCGGGAATTGAACCCTGGTCCCGGGCTGACCTCTGCTTCCAGGTCTGCCTCCTCTAACCAGTGAGCCACACTTCTCATAAACAATTGAAGCTGGACACATCTCACCCACTGACGAAGCCATTGAGGAATCTGACACCATACAATGGTGATGCGTAGGGCTGCTAAAGTCTTTGACCTCCAACTCTCCACCTTGGAGGTTAAAACTAATGTGTTGACGGAACCCTCCAGACGGATTAAACATCATCTGAGCCTCTTCTGTCATTTAATGAGCCACTAACGGATACCTTGTTGGGTACCTGGACCAAACTCTCGCCCCCCTAGTCAACAGGCAAATATTGAGTGTTTGTCCTGGCGACCCTGTGTTTCTGTCTCAGTACCCTTTCCCTGAATGTTTGTGCAGGTGTGCACAAGCGGGTACATCCCCAGCACTTTCCCGACTACTCCTGATAGGGAATCCAAGCAAGTACAGACATTTGGGAAGTGAGTTTTTTTCTTCCACTAGCGTCGCTCTCCATTCAGTAAATGCCAGCTGTCTCCAGGGACTCTACTCCCACGTCCTTTCGGATTCAATGGCTCAAGTCCTCTATGGTGCCCTTGAAGATCTATGAACTGTCTTTGCCCTTACTGTGGGAAATGGTTGTGCAGGTGCTGCCACAGGTTCCCGAAGAGGCCCAGGCCATTCTCTCCCAAGCAGCTACAGAGTGGAGAGAAGCAGCGAAGTTCACTATACCGCTGTATCTTGGACATGACCGAGTCACTGGGCAGAGCAGTTTCTTCTACAGTGGCTCTCAGATGCCACACCTGGCTGAGAACGCCTAGCTTTTCGGGGAATGTCCAAGATTCTCTCCTGGGCATGCCATCTCTTCGTAGACACGGCAGACTCAGTGTTGAAGTGCTATAAGGACGTGCGGGCTACGGCCATGTCCTTGGGCCTCTTGGCTGCCCCCCATCATCTCCAGTCCACCATGGAAGGAGCTTTCAACCATGACAACCCTATCCCAGCCACCATGCTGTGCAAGCTTCCCAGCCTGTGTGTGGCCGAGGGCACGGTTTCTACCAACCTGGTAGGTCGGGTAGCCAGCAGTCTGATCCTGAACCCCCGGCAGCTGCAACCTCCAAACCTTCGAAACCTTCCTAATCTTGACCGTTTACATCTGGTGGCAGGGTTTGCTATCACCTCCACCACTGGCAGTCCATAACATCGGGCAAGTGGGTTCTGCATATCGTCCGGTGAGGCTACTCCCTCTCCTTGGGAACCACTTCTCCTGCCATGCCTCCATCTTATGACCAGCTGATGGAGGATTATTTGTCACTGCTCCGTGGGTAAAGCATGCCTTTTTTTAGCCAGGGTGGCCATAGAGATGGTTTCGGTGCCAGATGTAGGATGTGGTTGTTATCCCCGTTACTTTCTGGTCCCAAAGAAGGACAAGGGTCTTCGTCCTATCCTAGATCTCCGAATCCTCAACTCTTCCTCAAAAAGGAGAAGTTACATTTTCTCACACTGACTGTTGTCTGCTCTGGACCAAGGAGACTGGATGGTAGCGTTGGGCTTGCAGAACGCCTATTTCACATCCTCATCCTGCCTAGGTGCTACTTGTGGTTTACAGTAGGCCACTAGCAGGGGTGCCAGTCTTCATCTATCTCGACACTGGCTGCTGAAGGCGAGCTCACCCCAGGCTGTCGTCTCCCACCTCCACACTATGACAAACCTCCTGCATTCACTGGGGTTCACTATTCACACGCTCAAGTCACACCTGGCTCCCTCTCAGACGCTACCTTTCGGAGCTGCTCTTGACACAGTATGGTTCTGGGCTTATCCTCTCGAGCAGCGAGTCCAGGACATTGAGTCCACCAAGTGAACGGCCCTCCGCGTGTGCAAGGGGAGCCACGCCTTCTAGCTACATTGAGTCCACCAAGTGAACGGCCCTCCGCGTGTGCAAGGGGAGCCACGCCTTCTAGCCCCCCTGATTCTATCAAGGCCTGTCTGCTTAATTGCAGATCTCTCCCTCGCCACGCGGGAGATATTTGGCTCTCCTTTTCCACTCATTCCTGGGACCTAATGTTCTTGAGAGAGACGTGGGTCAAAGATTCCTCTAACCCTGACCTTAATCTTGCAATTCCCCCAGACTACCACTTTGTTGGGATTAGTCATACGGGTACTAAGGTGGGAGGGAGGGATCGCCGTAATCCTACGCTCTCACTGGAAGATCACATCTAGAAAACGTACTAATATCGGCTCTATGGAAGCCATGTACTTTAGCATCTCGGATGCAACTAACTTAATCTTAGCAGGTGTTCTGGTATAACTCTCCTGGCGCTTCCCCTTCCTTTCTTTCTGAACTCCTCGCTACGATCACTGACCCTTTCCCTGAAGCCTCCTCATTTTACTATCCTTTGAGACTTTAACCTGCATGTGGACGATGCCGCATGCTCGAAGGCTAGACCTCTCCTGGATACTATGGAGGGCCTGAATTTCTCTCAACGGTACAGGGCCCTAAACACCGAGCGGGCCACACTCTTGATCTCTTATTTTCGAACCGTTCTGGCCTTATCACCTTTCCTCCCCTACCCCATACCTGGTCGGACCATTACCTGATTCCATTTAGGTTGGCCATTTCCCTGCCACTTCAACTAAAGCAAGGGACCTTGATAGAAAGTGGTATAAGGTTACTTGCGATGCTCTTGAACCCATTCTTGCCAACTCAACCTGGCAGACTTCTGGTGATCTGAACACCGACGTCTCTAATTTAAATACTCGTCTCTTCTCTGCTATTGACGTCATCGCCCCGGTGCGACCCTTGTCCTCCTCCAGATCAAAACCCTCAGCGCCTTGGTTCTCCCTGGCTCTACGTGCTGAAACGAGCAATTGTAAAAAGTTTGAGCGCAGCTGGCGACTAACCTATGATCCGGTCGCTAAAGCTACCTACAGAACCGCGATAAAAAAAAAATCACAAACTGAGGGAATGCTTTATCAGCAAAATTAGCGCTGCTGAAAACTTTTCAAAAACTTTGTTTAAAATTGTGAAGGAATGGGGTGTGGCTTGGCGGGCGAAGATGGCGGTCGCAGCCTCGTAGAGCTCCCGTCGGCCCGGACTTCATCCTTCCATTTATCATGGCCCCCGAGCCCGCTGTTGCTACCCAGTGCCTGGCGCTGATTTGGTGGAGTCCCCTGCCTGCTCCGGTGCCTCGACCTGGTGCTGTACTCGATCCTGGGACCGCGGAGAGGCGACGGAGACGTGCGGCCCTGTGACCGGCTGGAGACCGGGGTCCTTGAGTTTCGGGACGCCCGGGGCGGTCGCGGGCTGGCGTGAGGTGGCGGCGTCCACGGCGCCGCTCTTGGCCCTAACTTGCTGCTGTGATCGCCCACAGGCCGCTGAGGCGCCGCTTATCCTTGCTCTTTGTGCGGACACTCTCTTCTCCCTTTTGGTGGTTCGCCGTGAGGCCTAGTGACCGGCCGGAGACCGGGGACCTCGATTCTCGAGACGCCCGACATCAGTTGTGGGCTCGCGGGTGGTGGAGGTGCTGACGACGCTGCGCTTGGCCCGGCTCTATGGCTGCAGTTACTCACAGGCCATAGCGACACGAACCTCCCCTGCGTCCTGAACAGCTGCTGGTGGTGCCGAGGGGTGATTGAGGCCTGTTCCGCCTTGGTGAAGCCGGGGCCTCGATTTTCGCGACCCCGGGCCTGTGTTGGCCTGCCCGCCTCCTTCTTGGGGCCTCTGACGTCGGTGATCCACCCCGGGGCCTGGAGCCTCCTGCACGAGTGGCGGTGCCTGGGGATTATTAAAACTAGCTGGGAGTGGTGCCCGCCCTGCCTCGTGTGCGGTCCCGGCGAGTCCACGATTGGCCATGACCAGAGGTGGCGGACAGCCTAAACAAGGCCCCATCGATAAGTTCACGGGGCCTAGTGGTGGCTCTGGGGCGGCTGGCGGCAGCGGTGGCCCTGGGCCGGACAATGCAGCGATCCTGGCGGCCATCACCCAATCCCGGGACATGCTCGATGCCAAGATTGGGGCGGTAGGAGCAGATGTTACGCTGCTGCACCAAGACCTTCGCAATGCAGTGGAGAGGATCGCTGGGGCCGAAACCCGCATCACGGTGACTGAGACGGACATAGGCGCCCTGCAGAAGAGGCTGGCGGAGGTGGAGGGTGTCCAGAAGACGCTGGCGGCCCGAGTGGAGGACGCCGAAGGGCGCGCAAGGCGGAACAACCTCCGCTTCGTCGGCTTTCCGGAGCGGTGCGAGAAGGACGACATGGCGCGGTTCTTGACCCAGTGGTTGGAGGGCTGGCTCCCCGAAGGGACACTGTCCACGTGCTTTGTTATCGAGAGGGCACACAGGGCCCTGACTCAGCGGCCGCCGGAGGGTGAGCGCCCTAGACCAGTCATCGCCCGGCTGCTCAATTATCATGACCGCGATGTCATCCTGCGGGAGGCGAGGAACAAAGGCTCGCTCACCTTTGAAAATCATAACATCATGATCTTTCCTGACTACACGAGGATGGTGCAGCAGCAGAGACAATCCTTCGTGGCTGCTAAGGCCAAGCTGCGGGGCCTGAAGCTCCAGTACTCTCTCCTGTATCCGGCCCGCCTACGAGTGGTGCACCAGTCCCGGACGCATTTCTTCGACTCCCCCGAGGAGGTGTTTCGCTGGACTGATGAGACGGTACGACTTCGTCCACATGCCGAGCCGGGGCTGAACCCGGGCGGGTCCCGGGGATCGTCGCCGGAGCAGGTGCCTCGCCCAAACCCGAAGGGCCGTCACCGACGGTCCCGCTCTAGGAAGAGGTCGGCCTCTGCCAGTACATTGCAGACGGATGGTGCGGGGGACTCGGAACACTCCGAGGCTGGCAACTGAACATTGCTGGGTCTGGACCTTACTTACCGAATGCTGCGTTGCCCTACATTGGCTGGTGAGACTGTTCTAAAGTGACTTCCCTATGCCAGTCTATTCCCAATTGAGAACTCCTGTTATCTTTTTGGGTACATGGTGGGACTCGGGGGGTGCCTTCTATGGGCCTCAGACCCCCGCGGTTGAGTGTGTGGGGAGGGGGGTGGTGAGTGTGTATTGGTTGGGATGTTGGGATCCATTGGTATGGCGGGCCCTGGGTTCTCGGTTCTGGACCCGGGTCTCTCCATGCCGCGACAGATACTTCAATGTTCTCTGAGGTATTGGGGTGGGGGGAGTGGGGCGGAGGGGGAAGTTCTTTTCTTGCTGATGCTTTGGGGGGTTTGGGTCTGGGGGGGGTTGCTGAGTGTTTGGGCTGGGTGGGTGGGACCGCACGTGTGTATAGCTTTTGCCTTTGTTGCTTTGTGGAATGCGCCAGGGTGGGACGGAGGGCTGGATACTGGACGCTGTGTTGATGATGGCTAATAATACGACTGTGTCTCCTCAAAAGACCCTGCGCGTTGTGACATGGAATGTAAGGGGTATGCTGGATAAAATCAAACGTGGGGCTGTGCTGCGTTGGGGGAAAAGGGAGTTGGTGGATGTCCTACTGCTCCAGGAGACTCATATGCTGGGTTCCAAGGCCCTGAGCCTCCAGAGGTTCGGCTTTCAGCAAGTGTACCATGCAGGCTTTACGAGAGGCTCCCGGGGGGTGGCTATTCTGGTGCACCGCAGGGTGGCTTATGTACATGAGAAGCAATGGATTGATCCCCAGGGCCGTTACGTTTTCGTTAAGGGTATGTTAGGTACGGAGCCAGTGGTGTTTGGTAGTGTATATGCCCCCCCCCCTCTGCAGTGGGCCTTGTCTGAGCGGCTGTTTGCGCTGTGGGATGAGATTCCGGAGGTGCTGACTATGGTGGGAGGCGATTGGAACGAGGTTATGGATGTGGGCTTGGATCGCCGAAGGCGAGTGCCTGTTACACCGGATCCCCCCCCTGCTGTTGCTTCCACCAAACTCTGTGCGACTGTGAGTAGCCTGGGCTGGGTCGATGTGTGGCGACACCTTCATCCCGCTGTGCGTGAATTTACGTATGTGTCGGCAGTGCATGGGTCCTTTTCGAGACTTGACTATCTGTTTGTGCCGGGTGCCTGTCTGAGTCGAGTCAGTGATGCTGCGATACTCCCTCGGGGCCTGTCCGATCATTCCCCTGTCCTAGCTACCCTGACCCTCCCTTCCAAGAGGCAGCCGTTTCGTTGGCGGATGTCGTCCTGGCAGCTGCAGCGGCCCGACTATGTGCATCATCTGCGTGAGGCGATTGATCATTTCTGGCGCGAGAATCTCGTGGGGGGCGCGGACGCTGTGGTGGTGTGGGAGGCGCTGAAACCCACCATTCGGGGCATTGACATAGCTTGGTGCGTGGCTACTCGGCGACAACATCGGGAGGCTATTGTGGCTGCCGCGGCCCGCGTGGAGGAGCTGGAGCAGCGTGGCCGGCTTGGGGGTGACGAAGGCATTGTGAGGCAGCTCCTGCAGGCCCAACAGTTGTACGCCTCCGTCCTTTATGAGGAAGCCCGGCAGGCGTGGCTCGCCACGCGCAGCAGAGTGTATCAGTGGGGCGACAAGTCCTGTACCATGCTGCATAGGTTGTGCCAGGCGACCTTCCAGCCCCTGGCGTTGCCGGGTCTTGCGGCGGGAGACGGGTCGATCATGACCGATCCGGATTTGCTGGCGGCTAGCTTTGCCAGTTATTACGAGGCACAATACGCCCCTCGTGATCCTTTGGAGACGGACGTGATATCTGCATATCTTGACGATCTCATGCCGCGGGCCGTCTCGGATGCGACCAGGACCGCCCTGGACGTCCCGCTCACGGCTGAGGAACTGGGGGAAGCCCTTGGTCAGTTGAATGCTGGTAAGGCGCCCGGCCCGAGTGGCTACCCAAGCGAATTCTATAAAAAATTTCACGTCCAGCTGGGACCCCACTATCGCCGCGCCCTGGAGGCGGCAAGGGATCGGGGTGAACTGCCGCCGGACTGGCGTCATGCCGAGATTGTGGTCTTCTTGAAGCCGGGCAGGGCGCCGGATAGACACGATTCGTACAGGCCGATCTCTCTACTTAACGTCGAGGCCAAAATTCTGGCTAAGGCCCTGGCTAACCGCCTCTTGCCCCACATTACTGACCTGGTCCACCCCGACCAGGCCGGATTCATGCCTCGCAGGGCCACCCGGCATAATATCCGACGGGCACAGGCCGCGGTGGATGCCATGGGTGCTAGGGATGAGCAGGCGGCACTCTTTCTGGCGGATATGGACCGAGCCTTTGACTCGGTGAGTTGGGCGTATTTGTTCGCACTGTTGGCTCGCCTCAACCTGGGGCCGGTCTTCTTGTCGTACGTTCGCCTCCTATACACCAACGTGACGGCCTCGGTCCGCGTGGCCGGAGCTACCTCTGGGCGCTTCCATATAGGTCGCGGTACCCGGCAGGGTTGCCCCCTGTCCCCGTACCTGTTCGCCCTCGCCATGGAACCTCTGGCGTCGAGAGTGCGAGTAGATACCCGGTTGCGTGGCTTTGTTTGGAATGAAGACCTGGCGGATAGGATTGCGCTGTATGCTGATGACGTCCTCCTCTTCTTGACTGATCTGCGGCAGTCGGGTCCCCGGGTTCTGGAGCTCATGCGGGCGTTCGGTGAGGTCTCGGGTCTCCATCTTAACGTGAATAAATCAACCCTGTGGGTGCTGGGTGGCGGAGTGGTTGCTGACCCTTGGGCGGCTGAGTTGCGAGTGGCGACGGATGGCCTGAAATATCTGGGCGTTTTTCTCTCAGAGTCGCGGGCCGTGGCCTGGGCGCGTGGCGTATTGCCGGTGTGGGAGAGGGTACAGGCTGATGTTAAGACCTGGTCTAGAATGCCGCTCACTATTTTCGGAAGATCGGCCATCTTTAAGATGGTAGCGCTGCCGCGGCTCCTATACCAACTCCAGAATTTCCCTCATCCCATTGGCCTGGAGTGGTTCCGCCAGGTTAATTCAGCATTGGGCCGCTTCCTGTGGGATGGTGGTGCGGCCAGAGTGGCTCTGAAGACGTGCTTTTTATCCACTTACTGTGGTGGCTTGGCCACCTCGGACCTCCTCTCCTATTACCAAGCTTCACAATTACTTATCCTCAATGAATGGTGGTATTGTGATAGGAGTGATCCGGCTTATGCCCTAGAACGATTGCTCATGGGCGATCGCACGCTCCACACCATCCTTTATTCGGCCCGCCTACGCCGTGGGTTGCCATCAGTCACAAGAGTGGTCTTTGCGGTATGGAGGCAGTCATTGCGCCGAATGGGATGGTGGGGCAGACTGACGGCTGAGACGCCGCTCTGGCATAATGGTCTGCTCCCGGAACTGGCGACCCTGACCGGATTTGAGGGTTGGGAGAACATTGGGATCACGCAGCTGGGCCAGGTCATGTCCGGCACCACTCTTAAGTCCTTCGAGGAGCTCCGTACGGAGTTCCAAATGCCTCAGTCCCAGTTCTTCCGCTACCTCCAGCTACGGCATGCCCTCGCCCCGAGCATCGCTGGCCTCGACTCTTTGCCGGAGTTCAGCCCTGTCGAGGCTAAAGTATTTATGGGGGACCTGGGGGACAAGAAGGTCTCTAGGATCTACCAGACACTTGTGATTCATTGCTCCTCCACCCTACACTCCCTTCGGGAGGCGTGGGAAGTAGACGTAGGCCCCCTTGATGAGGACGACTGGAGGGAGGCGCTGGAATCCCCGCGCGGAACCGCTATAGCTGTCCGGCTGCGGCTGATTCAATTTAAATACTTGCACCGCGCTTACTATACGCGTGAACGGTTGTGGAAGGCTGGCTTGATTGCTTCACCGGAGTGCCTGCGCTGTGGGGCGGTGCCTGGCTCCTTGTTGCATACGGTATGGTCGTGTGGCCGGCTGACTGGGTTCTGGAGGGGTGTGTGGAGTTGCCTGGCTGAGGTCCTGGGCTGGGACCTTCCTCGTACCCATCGGCTGGGTCTGCTACATATTATGGAAGGGATTGGGGGCAACGTTTATAAACGTCATTTGTTGCTCTTGGGGTTGGTTGTGGCCAAGCGGGACCTGGCCCGGGCATGGAAGTCGGTGAGGGCTCCCCCCCTGTCTGCTTGGAGGGCTGGGCTGGATTATTTTATGGCTCTGGAGAGGCCGATCTTTGAAGCAAGGGGCTGCCCACGCAAGCACTACAAAATTTGGAGGCGTTGGGCAGACTATCGTGGCCTGTCCTTGGACCCCCCGGCGGAGCAGGAGGAGGACATTTGATCGCAGTGACATTTCTGGCCCGAAGCGGCGAGGCCCTGGAGGCATTACAACTACTTTCTTTTTCAGTTGCGGCTATACACGTGTGGTAGGGGGGGTTGGGGGGGTATCTGGAGTGGGGGGGGCAGAGTTGTGGGTTAGGGTGGGTTGCTGGGGAGTTTCTATACTGAGCATATTCTGAGCCTGTTTTATAATTTTGCTGCTTATGGAACTGCTATATTGATATTGTTGTGGTGATCTTCGGGTGTGGAGACGCCACATTCTTGGTGCTCATTTGCTCAATAAAATTGGTTGTGAAAAAAAAAAATTGTGAAGGAATTTGCTAAACCCTCGGCCCTTGCCTGTTCGATTTGCCCCAGTCAAAACCTTTGTGACGGTCTCTCTAACTTCTTTCATGATAAAATTGTTGATTTCTCTGCTGCTTGCAATCAGGCCCTTGCAATCCCTCCTCTGGATCTTAAGGTTCTTCAGGAGGAGGCGTTTGTGTCTTTTAAAGCTATTTCTATGGAAACTGCCATAATGAAAATGTGGCTGTGTAAATCGGGGTCCCCGCTGGACCCGGTTCCTGCCCAGGTGCTTATCACTCTCGCCCCTTCTTCTCCGCCCCTCTAATTCCAATCTGGAACTCGTCTTTACTCTCAGGTTATGTCCCTACATCATGGACGCAGGCCATGCTGAATCCCATTTTGAAAAAAGCTGACGCCGACCCTTCAGTGTTCAGCATTTATCATCCAATTTCGCACCACCCCAAACCAGCCAAGGTAATTGAGGAAGTTGTGCAAAAACAACTGGCCAGCTATCTGGAGTCCAGACAATTTTTCCACGACTCACAATCTGGATTTAGATTCGGTTACAGTACGGAGACCGCACTGCTGGAGGTAACTGAGACCATTTGTGGATGCAGGCGAGGAGGCCATGTTGGTGCTCCTCGACCTGTCCGCGGCTTTCGATACTGTCTCACACGCCATTCTGTTAGATAGACTTTATAGTCTTGGGATACGGGATATCCCCTTGGCCTGGATAAGATCTTTTCTGAGTGGTAAAACTCAGCAGGTCTTCCTCCGGCCTTTTGTTTCGTAGGAAAAACTCAGCTGCGGCGTACCTCAGGGCTCTGCACTGAGCTGTCTCTTCTTCAATGTCTATCTTTCACCTCTGGCCGAGGTAGTTGAATCTTGGGGGGTCAGAGTGATCTCCTATGCTGATGACACTCAGCTTGTGTTTTCATTCAGAGATCACTCTGACGGCGGCTTTGCCAACTTTAGACGCTGCCTGACTAACATTTCATCTTGGATGACCCTTAACACCTTCAAGCTTAATACGGATAAAACCGAGGTGCTGTTCTTCAATCAAAGTGCGCCACTTCCTTCTCTACTGTGGTGGCCATCTGAGCTTAACCCTCCCCCGGTACCGGTAAAATCAGCTCGAAATTTGGGTTTCCAATTTGACAATGTAATGTCGTGCAAGATTCAAATTAATACGGTCACATCTGCATGTTTTGGTAAACTCTGTATGATTAGTAAAATTCTCCCTTTCCTGCCTCTGGAATCACGTAGAACCATCATCCATGCCCTTATCACTTCTCACCTGGATTACTCCAATAGCCTTTATGCGGAAGCCCCAACCTATCTGATTAAACAGCTGCAGATTGTGCAGAATGCCGCAGCAAGGCTGATATGCAATATCCCCTATCGCCACTCAATAACCCCTCATCTGATGAAACTTCACTGTTTGCCTGTTACCTATAGCATCCAGCTTAAATCCCTGGTCCTGGCTTTCAGGGCTCTAAATGGCTTGGGTCCGGCTTATCTCAGATGTAGGCTAAAGCCTGTTCAGTCTACCCGAGCTCTCAGATCCAATCACCTTCGTCTTCTTCACCCTCCCCGTTTCCCCCGTTCCAGAACGGGGGGCAGAGCTTTTGCTGATGTGACTGCCAATCTGTGGAACAGCCAACCACTGTGTCTGCGGCTGACCGAATTTGAATCTCTGTTCCGGCGCAGCTTAAAACCTGGCTGTTCTCCAACCTCTAGCCGTGATAGACATCCCTGCTGCTCCTATTCTGTAGCGCCGGGACACCCCCGTTGGGGGGTAGCCGCACGCTATATAAGCATCAAAATAAATAAATACATATTCAGGCTATGACACTGATGTTTCAGCCTCTTTCCTGTGTTTCGTGAGACTGACTCTGAAACTGTTGGCCATCATGGCCTCCTACATCCTGCTGGTGGATCATGCCAGATGGCATATGCAGGCTCTGCAGTGGGATCTGAAGTTCCAGTGGGTGCAATCTCAGGAAAATCTCTACAACATGGTCTAGATTTAGGAGAGAACTGCAAAGGACCTGAAGTGGTGGCTAACAAACCGCAATTGGGTCCGATGCAGATGCCTCTCCCTTCCTCAACCAGATGTCACAGTAGTGACAGATGTTTCACTCCTGGGATGGGGCGGCCACCTGGGAATGATGGAGATCAGAAGACTCTGGTCTCTGGCTGAATCCTGGTGCCACATCAACATGCTGGAGCTCTGGGCGATCCGACTGGCATTGAAAGCCTTTCTACCCTCCATCAAGGAAAGGCTAGATTGAGTGTTCATGGACAACACCACCACCATGTGGTAATGCAACAGACAGGGCAGGGTGGGGTCGTGGAACCTCTGTAAAGAGGCCCTGTGTCTCTGGACATGGCTGGAACACCAGGGCAGATCTGTTTGGGTTAATTACCTGGCAGGGGTCCTGAATGCCAGTGCGGATGAACCTCAGCCATCGATGCCTAGTGGATCATGAATGGTGTCTTCACCCATTGGGGGAGCAAGGTCTCTTTCAACAATGGGGAGAGCCTTGGGTAGATCTGGTAGCCTCTGCTGAAAACACACAATGTCTGCAGTTTTGCGTGCTGGACTTTCCAAGGCGGCTTTGGCTCTTAGATGTTTTTAGTCCCGATTGGAGCTCAGGCCTCCTGTATACCTTTCTGCCCATACCATGCCTGGCTAGAGTCCTCAAAAAGAACCGAAAACGACCAGGCTCAAGTCATCCTTGTGTCACCGGACTGGGCACAGAGAGTCTGGTATTCCGAGCTTCTGAACAGAAGTGTTGATCCTCCAATCAGACTCCCCTTCGGGAGGATCTACTGTTGCAGCAGCAGGGGAGGGTCCTCCACCCGAAACTCTTAACTCTCCACCTTCTTGCATCAGATTGAGTGGTGACAGTTGATAGCTTTCAACCTTCCTCCTAAAGTCTGCAGTGGTATTCTGGCAGCCAGGCGCCCCTCCGCCAAGATGGTATGCTTCTGCCGTATTGTACAGACGTGTCAATTAACCCCCTTTCTCCCTCCCTTTTTTTTTATTTTGCTTTTTATTCTTATCCTTGCCCAGCAGGGCTCTGCTTGGACACTCTGAAGGATTATCTTTCTGCTCTGTCTACCTTGTTGCAGCTGCCCTACCTACCCTCTCTATTTAGGTGCCCTATTGTAAATAGTTTATTGAAGGGCCTTGCACATATGCTTACCCTTCTGCTTTTATAATGCCTTAATGGGACCTTAATTTGGTCCTCATAGGTAGAAAGCTGGCTCTGTATATATCATACCGAAATGAGGTATAGTGTGCACAGAGTCAAGGGAGTCCCCAGAGGTATAGCAGAGGCTAAATTTGGTAATTACTAACAGCTCTGTGTGGAAGTGTGGGTGAGCAGTTAGTCTTATCCAGATGGTGTGTTAAGCATTTATTGTTTTCACTCAATCAAGGACTGATACACACACTCAAAGACAGAATCCAGACCAATTAGGTAAGTATAAAAAAGGTATACTTATTTTTTATTTTTGAACCAAGCAGAGCTTGGCACAGTTTCAAAATACAAGAGTGTTCAAGGTAATGCAGTTGTGTTTTAAATTACATTTGTTACAGGTTGGTCAATGCTTTGAAAACAGTTTAAATTACACAGTGATTGCTTTTTGTTACTTTTGGATTACTTTGATTACTTGGAGTACTGGGGGTGGTATGCCAAGAGACCACAGCTTAGGATCTCTACATACAAAGTTAGTATGGCTTTTTATACTTTGCAGTTGAGTTCACTTTTCTCCATACATTAACAGTTCCAGAACATTTTTAGACCCAATATCTTAGGTCATGGGTTTCTATGGGAGAAAAATGGTTATCGGTTTTAAACGAAAGTACTCTATTTACGAGTGTGAGTTTTGGGGATTAGGACCAAGGTTTCCCAAGGGCTACATGGGCACTCAAGTTGTACCACCAGCGGCACTGGGGCGCCCGAGTGCAGGGACCCAATGTTAGCCAATGGGGCTAAGAGGGCCTTTACTGCTGACGAGCAGGCCACTCGGCTGTGGGAGCAAAGCTCCATGGTTTAAGGTCACCACTGCAGGGGCCAAGACCAGCGCAGGAGCTGCATAGCCTGCGGAATGTCGGGGTCCTTTGTTTTTACAAAGATGCTGCAGGCGCGGGCTCTGGCAGGGAGGCTTTCTGAAGGTGACCACCAGAAGGAGAGGTAAGTTGGGATCTTGGGGGATGCATGGACACCATTGGTAGGGCCACCTAAGGCAGTGGGCGTCGGGTTGTCTTACCCGCTCCAGTGGCTGCCGGGGGTACCTTTCAGGTTTAGACTGCAGGCATCGGCTTGAGGGAGGTCGGGGATCACCAGATCCCAGTTCAGGATTGCTGGGGAGACCTCCTTGGGGTGTTGGGCCACTCGAACTCGGGCCATGGGCGTCGGGTGCAAGTGGTGCAGAATCGCAGAGTTACCGAAATCCGTATTCTGGAGGTGAGTCTTTGGTTGAGCAAATCTGGTGCTCACGGGAGACATTGTCTGTACGATGGTCGCAACGCAGGTCCTCTGGGCTCTGAGGGTTGTTGGCTGCTGGACTCGCTGGGGTTCTTGCTGTAAGCAGGTTGTAGACATGACGGGCCGGTAGGGCTGGTGCCAAGGCAGTTGGTGTCTTCTTCTCCTTCCTGGGTCAGCATGGCTCTTTGGGCCTTTTTCTTTCATCCTCGAATCTGAGGAGGCAATGTTCAGGGTCGCCCCTAAATACTAAATTTAGGGGTGTTAAAAGGGGTGTGCAGGTCGGACCAATGGGTCCCTTCCTTGGGGTGGGTACACCCCCTATTGTGCCACCCTTTAGTGGGAGGAGACATGAGCCTCTTCCTAATTGGCTGTGTCCCCTCATCTTCAAGTTGGAGGTGAATGAGATGTGTGCTTCTCCTCGCCTCCCCCACCTGAGGGGTGCGAGTGTGGTCCAGAATCGGTGGGAACCAGGTGCTGGGGCAGAAAAGGCAGGGACAGCGT
Organism: Lissotriton helveticus; assembly: GCF_964261635.1. Taxonomy (NCBI): domain Eukaryota; kingdom Metazoa; phylum Chordata; class Amphibia; order Caudata; family Salamandridae; genus Lissotriton; species Lissotriton helveticus. The sequence continues at coordinate 689,288,304 of NC_136067.1, read as the reverse complement.
CCAAAGGCAGCAGTCCTTTGAAGCTTCCTCTTTCGTGGTCCCAGCCCTTCCAAGGGGAGGAGGCATGACACCTCTGCCCAGGATGGGCTTTGTTTCTGGACCCAGAGAGCGGAGGCTCTCTACCCAGGGGTCAAGAAACCTATGTGGTGGTGGCAAATGGTGTGCAGCCGGTCAGGAGCCACACCAGGGTGTAGTGTAGTTCCTATCATCCCAATAGGCTCTGCGCATTGGAATAATACCTACAGCAGTAAAGGCCTAGGCCAGACGTTAACTAGGTCTACTACTGTCGATACTAGACTTAAAGTTTTGGGTTTGCCAGCTTAGCTCAGAGTTCACTAGAAACTTTCTCGAATGTTCAAGGAGGACTTAACTTCCCTGATTAGACAAGAAGGGATTTAGTTTCTGACAACCATAGAACATGACAACTTTGCTCTCCCCTAATCAAGAGTAAATCTCGAGAGTCGTGTGAACAAAAGGCAATTTATTTTACTCAGTCAGTACGTGCATTCTTAGTCTCATCAGAATGTAGAGAAAAGGAAGAGACGGGCGTGTTCAATAAAAAGGTGTTATTTATTGATCAGTCTCTTTTCTCATACAAGAGAAATGGATCGATATTATTGCAATACTTATAGCTAAGTAAAGTGCATACATTAAAAGCAATAGTATAAAATAATACTGTAAAAACATTGATATGGTTTCTAAGCCATAAGATGTTTTTAAAATGAATAAAATATATTATATACACATATACATTTGACTAAACGTACTCAACTGGTGTTTCTAGATATGCCTACCCCGTGTACCTGACCTAAGTCTAATACGTGGGCGGGAATAGAAAGTTACAGTTTAAGTTAAGTTTGTTTTTGCCAAGTGAATAACTAAAGAATTCTCTGTGAGGGGTTATTCAGTTCTGTACCTGGAAGTTAGGATGAATGAGGAATGGTATCTCTCTCTCTGGTCTCGATATTCCAGGCTGCCTGCGAGGGCTACCCAGAAACGCCGGTGCTGGATTCTCGGCAGGAGAAAGCAGCGCGTCTCTCAGCGCGTCAGGAAGGCGGGGCTGCTGCCAGTGGGGTCTGCTCTGCTCTTGGCTTCGGCAAGTATGGCTGCTCCGTCTCGTCACCACGCGTGTGTTTGCATAGGGCAAGATCGGTAATATTTATACCTTTAAGGTGCCGAGATTGACGTAAGGATGGACATAGATACGTCAATAAGGATGTCATACGACTTGCTCGTTAGCACATTCTTTAAATGAAGTTCTCGGTGAAATCAAAACAATGGCCGCAGGGTTTTGCCCAGGTTGTCATAGGTTTGATTTGTTATGAGAACTCCGTATGCCTTATCAGGGGCTGGAGGAATATCGCTTGTCTAATTAGATCGCAAGCGTTATGACCTAATCAGATAACACGTTCCTGTGCCGTAGTGTGACTGCGTCAGATAACGGTATCTGCATCATGGGGGTTTTCTGCCTCATGGGCTGACTGCTAGTTAACTTGTTGGTTTGTTTAACTAGAATAGGGTCAGGAATAGGGGGATCGATTCAGAACCTATAGGAATACATGACACCCACTCCACGCTAACTATGGACATATTTACTAATCTAGGCATAGTATAACATAGTACAACATACTATAGAGTAGTGTGTATACCTTACCACCCCAAAATACATAAATGCATTTTGAAATTCTTCAAATATACGGAAAATTTGCAGACATATATATTGTATGCACTCAAGCTATGGAATAATGCTAAAGTAATCACGCATTTGTATACATTATTGCTTATTAGGTATATGAGAATTACACATGAAATGGTTTCTTAAATACAGAAAAAAGTTTCGAGACCATTCCATCACAGAATAAAATATTTGTGAACATACCAGCGGGCAGCTAAAGTCTATAAAGTATCTAAAAATAGAAATCTTAGTTCTTTAGGAATAGTTTCTTACTTTAAGCAGAAGATAAGTGTCCCGAAAAACCGAAAAAATGAATTGGGGCTTCTGAAAGAGTTGCTGTCCGTGAACTGGAGTGAAAAATAGTTCATGTGACTTTATTATTTAAAGTTGAAGGCCGAATTCAGGGAACGCCGTGTGCGAGCTTGCTCAAAAGTCTCTATTTCTTTTCGGGTGAGAACATCATATCATTTAGGCTTTCGAAAAAACTGTCAACAGCTTCCTGGGAAAGGTCCACTAACTCGGAAATAGGTGTAATCATGCATTCTTGTGCATGATTGTCTCCATTGACATTCTGATTCGCATTGCTGACAGAAGGTCGTACCTGATCGATGCTGCTTTCATCTTGAACTTCACTACCCATCAATCGTAGTGGTGAAGCTTCCACGAATGCCGTCATCAGGATTGGTAGCCTTTGAGGGCAGCACAAAGCATGAACCTTGATCGGGCTCAACAATGTTTCTGCATCCATCGGCGCATCCGATTGTAGCGTCAGACAGGTGTCTAACACGCATTCTTCTCCGCATAGCAGACACCTTAATACAGGTAAAACACATCTTTGCCACATTGGTCGAAATGATAGAAACCAAGTCATGTTCAGGTCTCTAAGCCGGGAGAGTCCCAGGATTTTTGATATCCGGTCCCGGTATCCAATGGCTAGGATTGTTTCTTCCCTTGTCGCAAGAGTTTTGTCTGTGACATGGGTTGCCATAACGAAAAATAAGGACTAAGAATAGGATTCCTGCAATTAGTCCCAAGATCAGGGGAAGTCCGCCAAAAATCGAATGGACGAAATCTGGAAAAATACCCAGTATGGCTTTGAATGGTGTTAATGCCATCGAAAATACTGTCTTAAATACCTTTGAGACCCCATTGGTATCAGAAATATTTAAGATTTCATTCAGGATTTCCGCGAAATGTACGGGGGAATTAGTTGATAATAATGTATGTATCTCTGCAGTCGTCCTTGCGACTTGTAGATCATACGTTTCTTTTGATGACGAGAGCCTGGTAGGCGTCTGAAGAAGCACTGTTTTCATTCTGCTTAAAGTATCTATTCGAATAGAAGTAATTTTCAAATCGGGCCATGCCCTTGCCTCCCTGTCTGGTAAGGAGCTGGGGAACAATGAGCGTCCACAGCACTTGACCTTCGCAGTCGTAGTTACTAGATAAGGAGTCCCGGGCATAAGACTACAACATTTGCGGTCTACAATAAGAATGTAACTCCCATTATAGAGTCTTTAAAAGAATGGTTCTATTTCTGTTGCAGGTGCGCCTTGCTGGTGACATGAAAGGTTGTATGAATTCCCTTCACAGGCTCCATGCAAACTAATTCCGTTACACAGAAGTGTGCCACTTAGTGACATCGCACAATTGTTGCCACTAAGAAACACTTTCTGTCCTTTATTACTGACACATGCATGTGAATAGGGCAGGTTCCATGTTGTTTTAAGGTACCCCTTTCCCAATTTCTCGTACATGCCAGCCTGTATATATTTTTGGCAGTATTGAAACCTGAAGGTTGAGATTGGAATATTTATTATCCCATGTATTATCCATTCACTGACAGGTCGTTCTGACATTGTCACTGGTAATCTTTCGAGTTTTTCAATGCTCAAGATTGTATAATCAGCACCCTTTTGTGCCATACTGATTTGTCTATCAGTAAGGTTAAAGATTTGGAATAATGACGTTTTGTTGATTAGACGCCAAGGCACATAGCCTGAACGCAGATTTTGTAACGTCCAGCCAAGCTGTACAATAGAACGCAATTGTGACTGACCGTGTTGTAATAACAGTAAGTCTTGCGATAATATATCGATTGCTGAAGACACAATGCTGTCCAAAGAAAAAATTCTGGAGGACAGAGTCATTAACCCATTGCCCACTACAGAAAGTGATTTTTCCAAATTAATACGGTCAATTTCCCGTATTCTCTCTGCTGTTTCAATTTGAGTAACCTTCCAGGCCTCATTGTATGCTGCATATACAGAGGCTGCTATGAAACGCTTTTGACGCTGTTTGCGTGGTCCCATAGTGAAATCACGCAAGTCAGCACCATCAGTAAGTAAAGTTAGGTGTTGCTTAATTTCTGCCAGTGTGGAAGTTTGTAGCCATTGAAGGCATAATTTGCCCACACTGTAGGTGGTTATTATCCCTGGGTGATGTCTTTGAGGATATCTAGGGTCTGGCCTGGTCATTTTGAACCCCTGCGTTTTGTTCAGGAATCTGTCTTGACAGTTATTAGTATCTGTGGGCCAGATCAACCACTGTTTCCAATCAGGATGTGTTCTGTTTTGGTTTAATATATGGTTTACGTCTATCTCTTCATCTGTATCAGAGTTATTGCTAAACATTGTTGGCTTTGGAATAGACGGTTTATTTAAATCTTTGATTTTGGCTAAGCCAAGACAGGTGGTCTGTTGAACAGTGTCATTTAAAAATATCATTTGTTCTGGGATCATGCAGGCTCTAAACAAAGCTTCTATACCCTGTACTTGCCATTCTTTTGTACCCCAAACACTTTTCAATTCAACATTTTTGTCCCATTAATCAAATCCAAAGGTATTCATTTTTTCAAAGAATGAGTCTGAATATAACAATTTTGTGTTGGTTATCATGGTCTTGGTCCCTGTCTTATTTGACAATTTAAAATAAAATGCTTCAGCATTACTTGTGTTAAAACCTGAAAAATATGAATATTTGTCGTAAACGGTTCTTGAGCTCCCTTTTGGAGGTGTTGCACAATGTTCCCATTGATTATAATTTAAAACATTTCTAGGTTGTGCAGATCTATGTAAAAAATGGTTACCATAGTGGTTATAACAGTACATACTATCATAATTGGTAGAACCCTGCAAATAATCATGTTTGGTAAATTTAGCAGACATTACTAAATCAGACATCATATTATTAATGCTTTCGAAGTCCCAATCATCAGCAAATGAGTTTGGTTTTACAAAGTCACTCAAGGAGATCTTAATTTGGTGTGGATATTTCAGGATCTCGACCGGACCATAAATTTCATAGTCAGTGTTGTCCCAGGCAACCCCACCAGGTATCGGATTGGCTGTGAAGTTGGCTGAAGAAAGTTCTCTTTTCTCGACGTGTGAAGATGTGTGTGGTTTGAGGATCAAGTTGATTTTCTGACTTGCTGTGTCCATTTTAGCATATTTTCCCTCAATGAAGCGTCCCAAAGTGAGTACCATGATGAGCCAAAGTATGAGGATAAATGCACCAAAACCCACCCAAAATTCAATCCATGGAGAAATCAGATATGTTTCTTTCAGTTGTTTCAAAAGTTCTTTAGCTTTATCTTTAAAGGTTTTTGATGATGGCTGTGTCTTTGATTCAGTGAAGCCTTCAGAGGAATCATCGAAGTTTATGAAGTAGCCGGAAGCAGTTCTGTCAATTGTTCCAGTTGGTTCATTGGTTGCATTTTCACTTGGTACTTCATTATAGATTGGTGTGTCTCTGCTAAATGTTTTTATTTGGGTTTTCAGAGGTCTGAGTTCTATTGCATTGCTGCATAGTCCTTGTTGTTCTTCTGTAGGCGTTTCGAATGTGATGAGCCTCTTCGTAAGAACCTCTGTACTGGTAGCAAACCTTGGTGTTCTGCTACTTATTGGGAGTCCACTTGGCCTACTGTTTGTTATCGGCCACATGTTGTGGTTTTACCAGGTCGATGGATACAACTCGGTTCTCCTTTTTACCAGCAAGTGGCGGTAGTACAACTGATCTTGTCCCGTTGACAGACAAGACAGGAACTGCTTTTCTGTAAGAAGGCCCAAATTCCTTCTTTACCGCGATCTTCTCCCTGACTAGATCCCCGACTTTAGGAATCCAGACAGGTCTTGCTGGGACAGGTGGTGGTTCTTCAGTGGTTGTTGGCTGTTGTTTCAACTTTATGTTGCTCAGGTCTTTTCTTGTTTTGTTTAAGTCCTGCAAAATAGCCAAACGGTCTTTGATATCAAAGCTTTTTTCTTTCACCACTGAAGTCTGACTATCAATGTCAGAGATCATCATCCTAGTTCCAAATAATAATTCGTACGCACTGAATCCCTTCAGAGAATTTCTTGGCAAGTTATTGAGACTACGTTGGACACTTATTAGATGTTTGACCCACCCAGCTCCCGTACCTAATATCCTTTCCGTTATAGATTGCTTTATGCCTTGGTTTTTTCTTTACACCATCCCGTACCCTCAGGAAGGAAGTGAGAAGATTCCCGCTGGACTATGCTCATTTGGTCATGTTTCCCCTCAGGCTGGAGTGCTAGAGTGAAGACAATGGTCAAACGTAGCATGCTCTTAGCGTATATGCCATTTAGACTCGCAAATCTTTGTATAACAGTCCGGACGTCAGCCGAGTGCTGGTGATCTACATTATAAGTGGAAACTAGCCTGTATATGTTAATCGCAACCCTTCCTTTTTACTCTTGATTTTTTCCGGAGTAAAACGATGAGGTATTAAACTGTTTCTCTCCCCACTGCGATCTCTGTTGCAGTTTGGGCAGTTTTTTACAAACATGGTGTGACGCAGACTCATGCCTGGCCACCAGTACCGTGATTGTAATTCTTTCAGAGAATCTTTTAGTTTGAGGTGTCTGAGACCCTCGCCCATATGTGCGTCTGCGATTAACAAGTTTCTCCTGTCCATGTTTGGAATCACTCTATCCCCCACTCCAGGGATTCGAGCAAAAGGGACGGAGTTTGCATCGATTATGTATGTATAATTGAGTGGATAGTTGATCGGTAACGCTGAGCAGTCGCCTTTTGATGACGTTTTCACTGCCAGCACTGTTTCACCGTCAATGTATTTTAATGTACGCTTTTTTCGATCTACGGGAGCCGATTTAGTGGCTGCCGCTGTGGCTGTCTCAGCCAATGAATTCCCTGCAACGTGAACGCCATCACGCTGATGACTCAGTGAGTGTGTCACGTGAGTCTTTGGTAGTTCTTTTTGTAAAAGAGCTATTTGTTCCCAGAGCAGTTTCTGCTTTATTGGTGCATCTGTGTCATCTTTGTAACCGTTTTGAATCCATGTCTGCAAATCCTTGTTATATGATTTGACGCAGTAATATGAATCTGACACTATAAGTGTCGGGAATTCGCGATCCGCATTATCTAGCGGCCTTTTCAATGCTATTATTTCAGTTTGTTTTTCTGAATTAGTTTCTACTGAGTGTGATTTTGTTAATAGAGGTTTTAGTTTACCTCCGCGCCACACTTCTTTTGTAATCTCACATGTGGGGTTGTATGCCTGTTCTCCCCAAACGGGGGGTTGAGCATGTCCGTCTGTATAGATTACACAGGCGTAATGTCGTAAAGGCAGAATGTCGATTGGCAGAGGGTATGTTTTTTCATATTCTAAATTTTTTTATTCTTCTAGTTCTGGATCAAAGTAGTAGTACACTTTGTCTGTTGTGATTGAATTCACCCATTGTATCCATTCCGGATTCAATGCTGTTGTTGGTAAATTACACGGTGTTGTTAGTGCCTCAAAGGCTGATTTTGCTGTTCTGACTGTGATATGTCTACCGTCCGCTTGATCTTTTTCTCTAGCTATTGCGGTTTGAACTGCATGAACAATTTTTCCTTTGTTGCTGAATTTCTGTTCAGCTTCTGTGTACAAGTGTGATTTGAATGCAATTGGTACCTTTTCTCCCTCATTAGAGGTTAGGTATGTGAATCCGCATCTCCCTGGGATGACTCGAATCACAAGATTGCGTGTGTTATCACGTGTTTCTAATTTTGTTTTAATTAGCATGTCTGTTTGTAAGGATCTCAGAATTTCTGAGTGTATTTGAGTCCAATTGGTTCTTTTAAAATCTGGTTTTATCAGATCATAAAGGGGTTTCACCCTTTCTGCGTAATTTGCAATGTATGTTCTTCCGAAATTTAGGAAGCCTAGAATTAACTGTAGGTTTTTTAGTGTTCTAGGTGCTTGGAGTACGGCACATTTTTCTAGAAAATTGTCAGCCAGGCTTTTGCCTTCACTTGATAACTCATATCCTAAGAATAGGACTGTCAGATGGGCAATTCTGGATTTTTTAAAGTTGAATTTGTAACCCTCTGCTGCGAACCCAAGTATTATGGTGTTCACTCTCTTCAAGTGAGTCTCCAAGTCATCATCTGTTAAGTAAATGTCATCGACATAAGATAATGCTTCATCATCATATAGTTGTAGTAATTCTGTTACTCTCGCTGAGAATACCCCCGGGCTGTTCTTGTACCCCTGGGCTAACCGACAGAATTGTTTTTGAGTGCCATTTATTGAGAATGCAGTTAAATATCTGCTCTCTGGTGCTATGTTTTGACAAAAGAATCCATTAGAGATGTCCAAGGTTGTTTTGTATTTTTTGCGCACTATGTTATTCATTAGTGCAGCACTGTGTGAGTTTTGCACTGCAAAAGTTTTGCAACATGTGTTAAGGTGTCGGTAATCCAAAACTAGACGATATGAATTGTCTGGTTTGGAGACCGGAAACAAAGGGTTGTTCATTTGTGAGGTGCAAGTTTCAATCACCCCCTGGTATTCTAGCTGATCTAGTATTTCATTTACCTGTTTTTTAGCTTCTTGCTTATTTGGGTACTGCCTTTGTGCAGTTGGTTGTGATTTTAACTGGATTTTGTGAGGAGGAGAGTCCTCATCCCATCCTACATGATTTTTATATAAGGCAGGAGCTAAAGCCACTGCCCATTTTCTGGCAAGTGTGTATTTTTTATGAATCGGGATATGATTCGAGAAGGCAGGCATACTTATTTCTTCGCCATGAGGGCACTCCCTAACAAACTCTGGTGGCCAGTCTTTTTCAGCTAGAAGGATGTCATAGCCCTCGGATAGGTTATCCCAAAATAGTCCCCTTATTTTCCTAGTCTTATCTCCCTCTATACGTAATGTTATCTCGTATATCTTGTGAGGTTTGCTAACTCTGGTGTCCGCAGTTTCCACTTGAAGATATTAATTCGTGTCCACTGTCTCCAGATGATTCATAAGGACTTTGCGAGCTATGCTCACTTCTGCTGCACTGTCTAGCATTGTCTGAGCCCACTCTCCGTTTTTCAGTTGTGTCCTCAGTATTCTCGGCATTGTTAACTACCTTGATACTGGCTACCTTCTTTTTTGGAAATTGTAATTTCTTTTTTAGCTGAGCAGGTTCCTTGTCTTTGGACTTGGTGTGCTCTTCTCTTTGTTCTGATCGTCCTCTTCTTTCCGATTTCTGCGAGGAAGTCTGAAAAGATTGAGAGGGACGTGTATCAATGTCTTGATATCTATCAGGCTTTTTTATATTATCCCTATTTCTAAGGTTATATCTTTTCCCAGAGGGGTCACTCTGGGGTGACCTGTGTCTTTGGTTCGGAGATTTCTCTCTTCGCCTAGGAGACCTTCCTCTGGACTGGAATTTCTTTTCTTTAGGATTGGATTGTTTGTTTCCATCCCAGTTCTTTTTTGGTGAATTATTATTAAAAAATATTTTTTCTGGACTTTCAGTCAGTTGTGGTTTTACTGGTATTCCACCTAAACTATCTCTACCTAGTTCCTCATAGGATTTTTCTATGATTCTGGCAATTTCAGCTGGTTGGTCTGCTATATCTGTCTCTTTTAACCTCTGGCGGATCGCCACGTTTGCTGCTTCTCCCTTTATGTTGGCTAATAATATAGCCGAGACCTGCTTGAAGTCTTTTAGTAATTTCATACCAAGAGTTAAAGCGGGTTCAGGACCATATTCATCTTGAATTTGTTTTAGCACATCTGGTATTACCGAAATGGATGGAACACCGTGCGTTTTTGTGTAGATGGAAGCAAAGACTGTACCCCAAGTGTCACAGTCCTCTATGTGTGGTGCGATTCCCATTGGGAGACAGATAGTCAGAATCCTGTGCTTTTCTAGCGGGGTGGTGTCAGGAAACACCGCCTCTATTTGGGTAATTTTCTGTGCCAACCAGAATGGTATTTGTTCCCGTTTAGCCGGTACTTTACCTAGGCAGGATTGGATGTTCTGTGGTGTAATTTTATTTGTGTTCCCCTGGTGAGGGGTCAGCTGTGGAAGTTTAATCGCTGGCTGAATTGTTGATGTCCGCATCACATACTGAACTAATTGTCTATGAATTTTTATTAATTGTTTTAGCTGTGTTAACAGCTCTGCTACAGACATCCCATCGATGTCTGGATGTGGTGTGTATCCGGCTAGGACCGGCCACGTTGCTCCTGGTCTACCTAAAGGACCGAGCCTGGTGATGTGATTGTTATGTTTTAGGGCGCCATCAAATAAGAGCAAATGCTCTTGAAATTTGAGTGGTACTTCCACCTCCTTGAAAGGAGTGTACTCATTAGGAGGTTCCTCTATTTTGTAATAGTGGAAGTACTTTGTTACAGCATTTGCTGCTGGAAAATGTATCCATGAATAGTATACCTCTGTCTGCCGATATTCGTGTGCCTCAATTACGAATATGACTGTGCCACCTCTAGGTGTCAGTCCATTTTCTATAAGTTTCAGGGTTATAGATCTCCTTTTGATGACCGGGATGAGTATTATATCCCCGTCCGCATCTAGTGCTGCAGCATCAGCCACTGCGAGTTCAGCTGCTAATCTAACTGCCTCTCTTTCTTCTTCATTGTCTGACATTTTACTGTCCTGAAGGTTATTTCTTTTGTTTGCAGATCAGGTTTCTTATGGAAACAAAGATTAGATGCACAATATTTTGGAACAGTGTATCCTTCAACGTTGACTATACCAAGAACCATACATAGGAGTTCCCTCCTGCGAGGTCTGGCGGATATAACCTTTCACCCACTCCAGACGTCTTTGGAGTATTTGGGAAAAGGGGTCTGAATGAGAAAGCACGACTGAGTTACTCTAAATGTCTTACGTTAGTTTTATCGCCCTTTCCAAACGCGTTGGGCGCCATGTAGTGTAGTTCCTATCATCCCAATAGGCTCTGCGCATTGGAATAATACCTACAGCAGTAAAGGCCTAGGCCAGACGTTAACTAGGTCTACTACTGTCGATACTAGACTTAAAGTTTTGGGTTTGCCAGCTTAGCTCAGAGTTCACTAGAAACTTTCTCGAATGTTCAAGGAGGACTTAACTTCCCTGATTAGACAAGAAGGGATTTAGTTTCTGACAACCATAGAACATGACAACTTTGCTCTCCCCTAATCAAGAGTAAATCTCGAGAGTCGTGTGAACAAAAAGCAATTTATTTTACTCAGTCAGTACGTGCATTCTTAGTCTCATCAGAATGTAGAGAAAAGGAAGAGACGGGCGTGTTCAATAAAAAAGTGTTATTTATTGATCAGTCTCTTTTCTCATACAAGAGAAATGGATCGATATTATTGCAATACTTATAGCTAAGTAAAGTGCATACATTAAAAGCAATAGTATAAAATAATACTGTAAAAACATTGATATGGTTTCTAAGCCATAAGATGTTTTTAAAATGAATAAAATATATTATATACACATATACATTTGACTAAACGTACTCAACTGGTGTTTCTAGATATGCCTACCCCGTGTACCTGACCTAAGTCTAATACGTGGGCGGGAATAGAAAGTTACAGTTTAAGTTAAGTTTGTTTTTGCCAAGTGAATAACTAAAGAATTCTCTGTGAGGGGTTATTCAGTTCTGTACCTGGAAGTTAGGATGAATGAGGAATGGTATCTCTCTCTCTGGTCTCGATATTCCAGGCTGCCTGCGAGGGCTACCCAGAAACGCCGGTGCTGGATTCTCGGCAGGAGAAAGCAGCGCGTCAGGAAGGCGGGGCTGCTGCCAGCGGGGTCTGCTCTGCTCTTGGCTTCGGCAAGTATGGCTGCTCCGTCTCGTCACCACGCGTGTGTTTGCATAGGGCAAGATCGGTAATATTTATACCTTTAAGGTGCCGAGATTGACGTAAGGATGGACATAGATACGTCAATAAGGATGTCATACGACTTGCTTGTTAGCACATTCTTTAACTGAAGTTCTCGGTGAAATCAAAACAATGGCCGCAGGGTTTTGCCCAGGTTGTCATAGGATTGATTTGTTATGAGAACTCCGTATGCCTTATCAGGGGCTGGAGGAATATCGCTTGTCTAATTAGATCGCAAGCGTTATGACCTAATCAGATAACACGTTCCTGTGCCGTAGTGTGACTGCGTCAGATAACGGTATCTGCATCATGGGGGTTTTCTGCCTCATGGGCTGACTGCTAGTTAACTTGTTGGTTTGTTTAACTAGAATAGGGTCAGGAATAGGGGGATCGATTCAGAACCTATAGGAATACATGACAAGGGCTGGTCAATTTTCAGGGGGCATCTCGAAGAGAACCATGCAAAAAGGGGCACTTTCCTACATCACATTCTTGATGTGTGCTGCTTTTTAGCCTCTTCGCAATTGTCCCCTCCTACTGGTGAGAAAGCTGCTGGCTTTGTCTTCCAAGCCTCCATTCCTATTAGTTTATCCGGACAAACTGGTGCTTCGCATTTTGACCGGGTGGAATGGTCATATCTGTTTAAGATCATGGAGCATCTAGGCCTCCCTTTACTGACAAAGTTTGTTGGTTATACAGCTCTCCCACAGTGTCAGTCTCTTGCATCAGCTTCTCTCCTTTTTTCGAGATTGGTCATGAGACGAAGCAGGGCTGTGCTGGAGATGTTATGCATCTGATATTGTACACATCTTATGGGACAGTACTGTTCTCTCCCACTATTTGGGACAAAACTGGGATCTACTTTTGGGTAAACTGGTAGTGACATGGGCTCTTACGAGCCCTTTGGCTCTATTACATGACACTGCAGGCTTAACTTCGTTACACAGCCCGTTGGCTTTCCACAAAGCTGGCAGTGATGAAGGTTTAGATACTGTGCCACTGGAAAGACGAAAAATCACCTTCTTACACCACATTGCACATTGACATGCACAAAATAGCCACTTAAGAAAAGATAAGCCACAAACTTAATGATCAGATGCATAAATATAATGAGACATTGGCAGGTTTCTCAGACACTGTTTCTCTAGGTGTAACATTCAGAACAAAAGGGACAACTGCCTCTGGGATTCCCCCACAAGTGTTCTGGGCATCCCTGTGGTCAAGGATCTTGGGGGCTTGCTCTAGAGGGCCCTCTCACGCATTCCTTGATGGAATGTTGGAGCATGTGGGCCATGGCTTGTCCATTACCGTCAGAGGTGAACAGAGGTTGTAGGCAGGATTTTTCAGGCTGTGGGCCACAAACCGCCTTTCCAGCAGGGTATCATCCTCACATTGGCCCATCTGGGGTTGTCATTGACCTTCGTAAAAGTTGTGTTTTTGGAGGTCACTGCAATCAGTCTTATTGGGTGGAGGCGGGGGAAGAGGGGTTTCCATGTGTGCTACTTTCCATTACAGGTCTTGTATAGACTGTCTACCCTATACCTCACTGATTAAATTGTTGTGATTATTCCATCTTTTTCCTTTTCCATCGTCCTTTTTTCTTGGATTTTAGCCTGAAATTACTGTTGTACGAACCCCTGCAGCCCTTGTAGGGCAATTTGTATTTTGTAAAAAGATAATTAAGATTTGCAATAAAAAAAAAAAATTTTGCTGTAAGAAATTAGGTCACTTGCTGAGGGGGGTGAAACGCTACTCAAGCAGCCACCGCAATCCTTGTACGGGTGAAGCCACAAGCAACCCCCAAATTAACCCGTGCCCAACCCTCTAGTAGCTTGGCACAGAGCAGTCAAACTTAACTTAAAGACAATGTGTAAAGGGTTTATGCAGCACTTCCAATGGTAATAAAGTGAAAACACGACAAAAGAAAAATCCCACACAAATTTAGAAAAATATAGTCAATTTTAATAAATAAATCAAGGCCAAAATGACAAACATCAAATTAGTAGAACCAGAGATAAGCAATATTAAAGATTTAAGTGAAAATAGCAGCAAAAAGGATGTGGTTATCTGACCATGCTGGGCCAGGACAGTCACAAGTTCAGGCCGACCGCGACAGAGCGTGGGCCGACTACAGGGATCTGCTTAGACCCACTGAACAGGAGTACCTTAAATCCTGGTCGCAAAAAGATGCAGCACCCCATGTCGAGGATCCGTCGTGCAGCAAAGGTGAGGAGATGGGCTGCATTGCAGCGGTTTAGGGGAGCTGCAAATTGCAAAGCGATGTCCGTGTGTGGAGATGCATCGTGCAGTTGAGTTTCCTATGGGCTATATTGGGTGAGATAATGTCCTTTTGTGGAGCTGCATAGACTTCTTTGACCTGCGATGGGTGATGCAAAGTCCTTGCATCTGGAACGTCTGCGCAGCAGGAGCGATTTGTTGGTTCTTATGGCAATCCGTTGAACAGCAGGGGTGATGTACTGGTTCTGCGGCAGGTGTGCAACAGAGGAGATGCGTCGGTTCGGGAAACACCCATTACAATGTGGTTGTTACAACGCGTTACTATTACATTGCAGTCATTACAATGCAAATGCTTTTACATCACATGACCATTACATCGCACATTTTTACACCGCATATGCCTATACAACAAATTTCATTGTAAAGGCATGAATGATGAAGACATATGTGTTTCAAATGTAAGTATGGGGTTTAAGGTTTAGGGTGGGGTGTGGGTTTTGGGGTGTCAGGGGTAATGTTAGGTTTCAAGGTGGGTTTGGATTTTGGGGTAATGGGTAATTTTGGGGTTCAGGGTGGGTATGGGTTTTGGGGTGCCAGGGGTAATTTTAGGGTTTAGGGTGTGTTTATGTGTTGGAGTGCTAGCTATAATATTAGTGTTCAGGGTGGGTTTGGGTGTTGGAGTGTCAGGGGTAATTTTAGGATTCAGGGTGTTCAGATTTTGGGGCGCCAGGGTAAATTTTGGGGCTCAGGGTGGTTTTGGGGAGTCAGGGGTAATTTTAGGGTTCAGGTTGATTTTGGGTTTTGGGGTGACAGGGGTAATTTTGGGGTTCACGTAGGTATGGATTTTGGGGTGCCAGGGGTAATATTAGTGTTCTGGGAGGGTTTGGGGTGCAAGGGGTAATTTTAGGTTCAGGTTGGGGTTGGGTTTTGGGGTGTCCGGTAATTTTAGGTTTCAGGGTGGGTTTGGGTTGCAGAGGGTCATTTAAGGGTTTAGGGGTTATGGGTGCTGGGGTTGTAAAGGTAATTTTAGAAAATGAGGGGTATGGGTATTGGAGTAGTAAGGGTAATTTAAAGTTTATGGGGTAAAAAATATATACATAAGTAATATTTTGTAGTTTTGTTTATGATGTAAATTACTGTTTATTTAACTGTGTACCGTTCATGGTCTGTCTTCTACGCCTATTGTATGAAGTGTCATGTGGCTATAGAATGGTTTCCTTTCAAAATTAAACACTGTTGCAAAGCGTTTTCCATGTGATCAAGGTCACATGAGGTGACCAAAACGCGTCGTGACTTGCAACGAGCAATAAATAATTTATAGCACCAACAGTTCAGTTTTGGAGTCCGTGCCCGTCTGTAGCCTCAAGTGGTGGAATGCAGTGGGAAATATATATATATATATATATATATATATATATATATATATATATATATATATATATATATTTGAAAGCTCCAAGTTTGCCCCCTAGGCATAGAAGCACTCCACTCCAGGTATCAGTGAGCCATTTATTGGTAAAGAACAGCAACAGCATACCAATTCGTAATTCCAGCTTTATGTCGTCGTTTTGCCTGACGCGTTTCAGTGCCCTTCGCACTTTCCTCAGAGGCTCGACAGTCTTGGCAGGCACAGCTGAACCACCGCCCTTAAGTACACAGTTCACGCCCTCCGATGGGCTGCTTCAATAAGCAACGTGGGCTTATGGGTCATGTAGTTCATGATTAAACTTCCAAATGGGTGCCTTAATTACTAGCTGGCGAAAAAAGTTCAAAGCCCTCAAATGAGCCTCGGCATGCCGTTCTGTTCATTAATCCATACCCGATGTCCCACATAGCGGCTCCGTAGGATGTGAAGCTCGTGGCCCCAGCTTTAGCGAGGTGGTGCCTCTATCGCGGCTGGGCTGCCGCGTACATTTTAAAGCTCCAAGTTTGCCCCCTAGGCATAGAAGCACTCCACTCCAGGTATCAGTGAGCCATTTATTGGTAAAGAACAGCAACAGCATACCAATTCGTAATTCCAGCTTTATGTCGTCGTTTTGCCTGACGCGTTTCAGTGCCCTTCGCACTTTCCTCAGAGGCTCGACAGTCTTGGCAGGCACAGCTGAACCACCGCCCTTAAGTATACAGTTCACGCCCTCCGATGGGCTGCTTCAATAAGCAACGTGGGCTTGTGGGTCATGTAGTTCATGATTATACTCCCAAATGGGTGCCTTAATTACTAGCTGGCGAAAAATTGGAGTCACCCTGGTGTCCTGGGTTCAGAGATGAAGGGCCAGTCCTTCTCACTCATGCAAGAGGGAGGCAGGTCAGCCCAGCAAGGCAGCAGTCCTGCAAAGCAGCAGCCCAGCAGAGCGGTATTTCTTTCAGCAGGACAGCAGTTCTTCTTCCTGGCAGGGTCCACAGGTCGAGGAGCGTACTGAAGAGTTGAAGTCTGCTGTCCAATTTTTATACCTGGTGCCTACTTTGAAGTGGAGGAAGCTTCTGCAGATTTCCACCCCCTGGGGTGTCGGGCATGCCCTTCATCTATATCCTGGCCCCGACTTTTCTGGGCACATAAGAGACCAATGCCAGGTCCTTTTTGATGTACAAGTGTGGAAGGTGATAGCTCCTACCCCTCATTAACTCAGAGTGGCCCATCATGCTACCACCTATCTTCCCTTTTTCTCACTGTCTGCTAGCGATATGTAAAAACCAAGTGCAAGTGCCACCTACACCTAGTCATGTGACTCAAGACCTGGCTGCAGGCACCAAATGGTTAGGATAAGAAAATGCCAACTTTCCATAAGTGGGATTTTTAGAATTGTGATAACAATTCTGACTTTACCATTAAAGAGGGCTTTTAATTACAACTCTTTAGATTCCAAACTCGACATGTCTACCTGTTCCCAATTAAATAGTAATAAGGTATCTCCAATGTTATCCTATGGGAAAGATAGGCCTTGCACTAGTGAAAAACGAATTTAGGAGTGTTCCACTACCAGGACATGTAAAACATGTTGTATGAAAGTGTCACTTTTTTGCATGATTACCCCCCACCACTTGTTGCCAGATATCTGATGCACGTTGACTTAATGTACACTGGGTCTTTGCTAATCAAGTAATGTAAAAGGAACCAGTGGTACCAAGGGCCTTGTGAACAGAGAGGGTCTCTAAAGGCAGTGGCATTTATTGTGCCACCCTCCAAGATCCCTCACCTAACACATATACACTGCCATTGCACACTCTGTGTTGTGGTGCAGACAAAACCTAAGAGTTGACATGGCCCGCATCCCTCTGTGATATGGCACACATCTCTGTGGAACAAAATCAAGCGAACACTCACTTCCAAGACTGCGTGCACGACCAATGTATCGTTCTAAAAACTGAGTCAAACTCAACGTGATCAACAATATAAATCAGCAATATAAATGAACAATAATTCAAAAATGAACCTTCAAACAAAGGTTAATTCTGTTCATTAATTTTTCTTATTGTATGATGTAAAAAAATTAATAGAAAAATAAAATGCATCAGCTTGCTTGTTTCTTCGTTAGCCTTGAATACATTATTCAAAATTCTGGCATTACAATGCTAATAATTCACAAACAGTTGTGGGTAGTCCAATGCATTTTGGGACCCGAAGTCCCTTCCTCAGGGGCCACTGCAATACAAATAATATATACAGATGAATGCTAAATATATATATTCAATTTGTCAAAACATTCATTAATTGGCTTGTTATATCACTACCAAAAATCGTGAGACC
Source organism: Lissotriton helveticus (assembly GCF_964261635.1). NCBI lineage: Eukaryota > Metazoa > Chordata > Amphibia > Caudata > Salamandridae > Lissotriton > Lissotriton helveticus. Next base: position 689,270,517 of record NC_136067.1, on the reverse strand, counting down.
CCGTTATTTAAATGCAAAAAGATTGCGGTAACAGGACCATATTGAGATTCTGAAAATGGTGAAAAGAAAGAAGAGTTGCCATCACCGGTAGAAATGCTGTTCTAGTGTGATAAATCCTGCTCTATGCATGCTAGGACAGCACCATGCCATAATAAACACCCGACATAGACAGAAAGAAAAAGGAAGAAAGAAGAAATAAGTGCAAATCACCTGCTCAAGGCTCAGCTGCAGATGTACAAATTTCGTATATGACCTCGAGTGTTTGTGAAAACGCATAAACTGAAAAAAAGGAACATGCATAAAGCGCTAGAACAGAGACCTGTAAATTAATGCCCGCAATGCTGCCAGACAAACTCACGCCAAAATGCGAAAAATTAGTTTACCTGATGAACTGAAATACAGGGCAAAAGACCTGAAAAGTTAAAACTTAAAAACTAGAGTAAGCATGGGCGTAAAATCCGTTCAGCTCGTGGAATTTGCAAATTTTTGACAAATTCGCGTTCCGCGTATTGTGCAAATTTGTCCAAAAATTTGCAATTCGCAAGCTTGCAGATTTTGTTGCTTGGTCGCGAGACTTTTTGTCCATGAGCACGCAAAAACGGACGCAAACACTCAATTGCACAACGCGAGCATGCAACTAGCCCATGTACGACCGCATGGGTAACCTCGCGGTAGCCGCGCTGACAAAATCCCGCGAACACGCAAAAAGCCCCGCGAACACGCAAAATGCCCCGAGATCGAGCAAAAAAAAAAAATTTGCGGATTTCGCAGACCGCAAATTCGCATTCGCGTACCGCGAATTCGCAAATTTCGCCCATACTTAAACTAGAGTGAAAATGACTGATGACTGAAGTGTGAGTAAACCAGCATGGAGAATGAATCACCCTGTATCCCAAAAAGTGGTTATTTTGTGTTACTGGAAATCCAGCATACCGTATGGAAAAGTGCGATAAAAATAATGCGATGAGAATAAATTAAAAATTACTGCATGGTAACAAACAGGCATCTCGTTAAGATGAGGATATATATCGCAACTCACCTATTGCTCCGAAATAAGTCCTTGTCAATAAAGTTTCCGAAAAGTTTAGAAGGTGGCGTTCATGATGGCTCCGCCATATTTAAGGAAATGGGAAAACCCCCAAAGCTATAATGATCACGTGACAACGTGTAATACAGCTAATACTAACTGCGGGTAAATATGACCACCATCTTAATGCGGTGATGAAAACAGCCAAAGAGATATTCAGATCCGAGTAGACTCTGGACTGGTCTAACATAAACAGCGAGTGAAAAACACTAATGCAGTTACATAATCACGCAACATAAAGCGGTGCGATTAAGTATGAAAATGAAGGAATATTGACGGAGCTAACCAAGTTTGGTCTGAAATGAAGCTAAATATGCGAAGAAGGTGACGTGACGCAAGTACCACGAGTACATACTAAATGAATTGGATGGAAGAAAATCTAACATCAAAAACCTTAAGAACAAGAATCTCAGGCTATGTTGAGTGCAATATTTCTGGGAAAAGATCGAAAATAAACAGAAACGGAATCCATAAGCCTGAAGACACTGCAAAGTAACGCACAATAAGCAGGGCTCGACAAATCCACTCGCCCGCTCGCATTTGCGAGGGAGAATGGATGAGGACGAGCTATTTTTAGGTCCTACTCGCCCTTTCTGGCGAGTAGGAAGTCAAACTAACTTTTGTCCTCTGTCTTTGAAAACAGAGCAAAAGCGACAAGATAGCACGATTTAAAGGCATTTTTATTGCTCACAAAGGGAATGAGCAATAAAGATGCCTTTAAATCTTATTATCTTGTCACTTTTGCTCCGTTTTCAGAGACAGAGGTCAAGTGGGTCGCAGTCAGGTCGAGGGGATTTTCCATGGTACTAGACCTGCAGGACTAGTACCATTTTTCGGAATTGTCGAGCCCTGATAAGTGAAAGAAAAAATAGAAAGTGAATGTGAACAAGACAACTGGCCACACCAACTTTACTGACATAGGCAGAAACACGGATATAACAGGTGAAGTAAGAACCGTGCATGCATCATAAACACACAGTATGACGGAACCCATCTGGTTTCTCTTTACATGGAATGGTCTGTACAAAAAAAGATTGGTGCTTATGACCATGAATCAAACATGTATCCTACATCAAAACGAATAATGTATCTATACTGTGGGAGCTTTGCTAACTGTGACACTTGGAGTGAAGTAATGTAGCAAAAAATGTTCGTGCTGTGTGGCAAAATATTGTAAAATGATAATGATGATATGTGGTGAAAGCAACTCTTGTAAGGTGATGATTTACAGAAAACAGCTCAAATCCAATTTGTTGTTCAGACCATGCGGCATCATTGTATTCACCGTCCTAATCCAAAACACTTCACTTTGAGAACGTTTTTTGCTTCAATTGATTACTTGTTTCAATGTGAGTTTTTCTATGATTATGAACCGAACTTGGGTGATGTTGTGACCTTGCTCCATTCAATGGACTACGAGGTTGGAGATTGTGTTTTTATTTCTACTCATATTTTTGCGTTCTCCAATACGTATTTTTGTTTTTCTCAGTTTTTCCAACATAAAGGTGGCCGCATGGTCATGTAATGCAATAAATAATATTGGCTGTGTTACAATCTGAAGAATGATTCAGAAGAATGTTTGCTCCTGTTCTTGGGTGTGTAATGAAATTCTGTTGCATAACATTATTGCAATGTATGCAATTTCTACATCTTTTCATTCCTGTGTGTTTCGTGTTGGTGGGCAAACTTTTTTGGGCGGAAAGTTCTTTGAGGTTTTGACTTCTTGTGTAGGTGAATAATGGTGTTTGATTAAATGATGTGCCAAAATCAGGTTCCTGTGCTAATAGTCCCCATCTTTTGAAAATGATTTTTTTTAATGCTTTTGGATTTGGTAGCTAAGCAAATTTCAAATGAATTATTTAACTTAAAAATGAAACTATCTCAAAACAAATGCACAACAGGAATAAACAATGTAAACCAGGTGTATAAATTCAAGTTTATGTAAAAAACTGTGTTGTTCTAAAGGGTACAAAATACAATTTACATATAGACAAGAGTGACTAAGATAGAGGTTTGACATTAATACTTTTGTATCTCATGAACACTTTGTCATAACCCTTTTCCAACGTTAAAGAGCAGGCAAATCATCATTGATTGTACAATGAACAATCCCTGAGATGATAGTTACAGTGAAAATGGGTTAAATTGTCGACGTTTCGGTCTTTGCTGTGATAACATCTGTAAGACAATCCTCAGGACGAATTGTTCTTATGTGGACTGAAGACCCTGGAAAACTGTGATTATAATTATCTGCTCAAATGCATGAAAACGATTCAATGAAGAAGCGAAGAATTAATTGTAATCCGAAAGTCAGGTTTGGTGTGATGGCGCCCTTTTTGTGGCAAGCGCACTCTGATAGGCATTTAATTTACAGGCCCGGGCACAGGAAGTACCACTTTACTAGGGACTTACCAGTACATTAAATAGGTCAATTGGGTGTAAGACAAATCGTCCATGTTTTTAAAGAGAGAGCACAATGACTTTAACACTGGTTGGTAGTGGTAAAGCGCGCAGAAATCTTAAGCCACAAAACTAAAGTCAGCAATACAGAGGGTTAAAGGCAAAATGTTAGAGGAGAACCATGTCAAGGTTGCCCGAGCTTATAATAACCTATTAGTGAAGTCCAATTTTCGATAACTCAAGCAGAAAAGTAACTTTGTAAAAATGCACTTTAGGCTGCCCGAGTCAAAACCTGAATAAAACTACAATTTTTGACTTGGATTTGCCATGAAGGTCTTCTTTCATTCCTCCCAAGAACGGTCCTAGACAGTTAGCCTTCAGTCAAAGTAGGAGGGAAAGCCTATTTTGATCCTATAAATTAAGGAAGTGGCCAAGAAGTTAAAGACAGACCTATCTGATGGCAGCGGGGCCCTGACATCCTAAAACAGTGGTTTCCGGGTAATTTTACAGTAAGGCAAAGATGAAATGCTGAAATAAGAGGTGGGAGACTGTGAAAAAATGGTAGGATTTGGCTCAGAATTTCTTCAGGCATTGTCTCGGGTAGAGGATAAATTTGGCACCTCCACCACCACCTCCTCAGAGCCTTTCTGGACATGAGAAAGCTCCCTTGGTAGAAAATACCCTATTTGAAGAAGAATCCTTACTTTGAGTTTTGACTTCTGCTGGAAGAAGATGACTTCCTCAAGAACCCCTGAATCCTGCTGTCATTCTTGGACAGGACTTGCTTTCCAAGGGTCAAGTGGTAGTCCTCCTATATACCTGCTTTGGGGACATACACAAATGTAGAAGAACGTTTAACTGTAAGATGACCAAGCTGACTAAAGGAGACCTGGCTGGTGAGAGACTTGGTGCCCAGAGCCTGCCCAAATGAGGTAGAACCGACCAGAAGAAGCTTTCAAGAAGTTTGAAATCCGGTATTTGTAAAGCACAAACTAATCACCCATAAGGGTCTCAAGGCACTGGCGGCCATCTGTGAGATTAAATGAGCTATTGCCCAGAGTCACATGATGCTGAGCTGATCTGCCTCTGGTGCTGGGGATCGAACTGTGAGCCCCACGCTCCAGAGTCCGCCACCGTAACTGCTGAAAACTAATGGCTTTATTTGGTGTTTGGTGGGCCAGATACTCTGTCAAAGCATGACAGATATCTTATGCACCTTATTACAAGCTGTATAAGCTATACTACACTTATAATATAGTGATCAGGACATGCACCACATTTGCAACAGAGTAGCCCATTCACCACATTTGCAACAGAGTAGCCCATTCACCAAACTCTAAATAAAGCTATCAATCTGAAGGGAAAATCTTGACTAGGACAACCTGCTTGGTGCATCTAGCCTCCACTTCATTTTAGTCTGCCTGAAATTATAGCCATGTTTGGTTCCTGTCTACCATGAACAGTGGCTTATCCAAAATGCTTGACTTTTTCTAGGATCCCTTTGCCTTAAAACTTTGAAAGTCCATAGCTCTGGTTCTATTTAGCTGATATTGATGTATTTTTGCTCATTACATTTTGTTGTTGTGTTTGCTCATTACATTTTTCCCTATTATCTAAATTAGTCAGTGAGTTATATTGTGTCATGTTTGTTTTGAAATTGTTTAACCCACACTTCTCTGGGAATTGCCTGCTGATTGTGCCATAGCGATCAGTGGCTGAGCAGAGATTCTCTCAGAACTGTGTTTAGACTTAATTAGAGTGGGTTATTGTGTTGGCACTAGTGCCCCCTCTCCCAAATTAATAAACCTAACAACCTGCAAAATTCTCTTTTTTGCAGTCACAAAAAGGAGTCTGACAATTACTAAACGTCTTTTCAATTCCTAAATGCCTACCTCCTTCCTCAAAATATGGTCAAAAGCAGATTTCTAGGCACTTTCAGCAAGCACTGCAAAAGCCAATATATTGTCTTTTTTTTAAATAGTGCTTCATATTACCCTTCTGCCATTTTTATTCACTGTATGCATCTTAGTTACTGTTACCAGTGTTACCAGTTTAATGGTACTCTGTTCTCCAACCTCTAAAGAATGGAATGCTCAGTGTGCCTCTTTCAAACGTCTGAAATGCAGCTAAACAAAAATGGCAGGCATTTATCTCAATATGCAACCATGCACGAATGACATGTACATCTAGAATAAAGTTTTGAGTAAATATGACTAGTCTTGTTTTGCAACAACCCGGGGTAAGACACAATAATGTTCTAGATAAAAATAATAATACAAATATCAGTCCTTCAAAATCAGTTTCTTTCCAAATATAAATAATACGTTTATGGTCCTGGAATGTCGCAGAAGTAAGACATTTTTCGTAAAACATCTTCACTTACACTTACAGCTAGGCAGGATAGCATCTTTACTTGAAACCTAAGCAACTGCTTTATTTAATGTAAATGGCTATGAACATTTTTCACCGAACGCAATGTGTTCACACGAGTGGCTTACGCTGTTGTGGGGTGTTAACTTCAACTGATTACATTACGTTTTTAATTGATTGATAAAAATGGCACACTAACCATCAGGTGCTACACGTTAATTGCTAGGAATAACATGTTTTATCCTCTATTCTTTTCCTAAGTTTTTATTTAGCACCTTTTAAGGGGCTGAGAGAAAAACATTTGTAAAGCTATTAGATATAATACACATGTATCTAGAAGATTTTATGGTGGTTACTTGGGACTTTAACCTAAACATGTTGTTCTCAAAATCAAGTGATGACTGTTGCAAAGATCAGTATAGAGTGTGGAGTATCCCCATGCCCATTTATAAAAATCAGAGAGCTGATATCCTGGGGACAGATTTAGCTCTTCGACAAACTAAGCTAAATCTTTAAATACTGAATGGAAGCAAGTCATCAAACACCTCAAGGAATTATATACAGCTGTCATTCGCATGAAAGGCAGGCGTATTCTATACTCTGGTTTCAGTTGTAATGCTCTATTGGCACAAGGATTTTTAGATGGTATGTATAACGCATGGTAAAGAAATATAATATTCAGGGTCATAAAATGAAAAGGTATTTGTACTTGTGTTTGTAAAGCATGATGTTACCTGACCAATGACTTCAGGCTGCAGAATTTGCAGTTTAGTGAATAACCAAGTTTTCAGATGTTTCTAGAAAGACAAAAGGCACATTTCTGCCTGGATTTGAAAGGGATTCCAGAGTTTGGCAGACTTGATCAAGAATGCAAGTGCCCCACCTATGGTCAAGCTGAAGCGGGAGACAACTAGCAGTCTAGCCCCGCAAGACCTGAGAGATTTAGATGTGATGTAAAACTGAAATCTGTTTTTCATGTAAAATGGTCCAAGTCTATTGATGGCTTTGAAAAGCAAAAGCTGTCACAGAGATTAAAATGTAATACATTTGGAAATGTGCAACTAGTGCTATGTGGTTTTATCACGGATGACCGTGCTGGCTGCTGTATTTTGGAGATGCTGAAGACGTTTAATAATGTTGTCAGTAGCCCCCAGGATTGCAGAATTACAGTAGTCTCAGTGACAAATAACTGACACCTGCACAACCAGGAGAAGAGTGCGAGAGATATGAAAGAATTTTACACAGAATCTGGAGCATCCAGAAGCAGTTGGAGGAAAGCTTGGTAACCGGAGCCGTCAAAGAGATGTTGTGGTTTAGATGTAACTGGCAAGCGAGTGACCTCAAGATGATAAGGCCAAAAATCAATGGAGGAAAAAACTAAAACCTTCTATCCGGGAACAATTAAGATCTCAGTATTGTCTGTATTCAGTTTTTATAAAACGACAGGACATCCAGTCAATCTGAGACATATACTCCCTGATCTTGGCATAGCACTTATTTGTGTTCTTGTCGAAAGTGAAAATAATTTGTGTGCCATCATCCTAACTAACAAAGAGAGCCCAAGATGATATGGCCAAAAATCGATGGATCAAAAAACAGAAACCTTTTGACTGTGGGAAAATTAACATCTCAGTCTTGTCTATATTAAGTTTTATATAAAAAAAGACAGGACATCCAGTCAGTTATCTGAAAGGTGCACTCCCTGATCGTGGAAGAACGTTTATATCTGTTCTTGTCCACAGTGAATAAAATTTGTGAGTCATCATCGTAATTCAGCGGTTGCTAATACTAAATAGATTATCTTTGGACATATTGTTTGCTAAGGAAGGGGACCGTGTTGTGTTATTAAGGTCCAGCAGTGTTGTATATTTGTGCCTGATAGTAGTATGGACATTGATAAATATAATTACAATATAGTTAATGTTGCATGTGAAATTAAAACCTTGGGAGAGCCTGGTGTGGGGGAAATAGTTGGTTCATGGTTTAGTAAGATTTGAAAGGGAAATGGAATCATTGGTGGATGGTTTGGTGATTTCGGTGGCGGCTTACTAAAGAAAATGCTAAAACAATTAATATTAACCTTGAATATAATTTGTCTAATTCTAATAATATTTTTAGAGGTTATTTGTTTTAAAGGAGGTTTAAAATATGATTGTTAAAAGAAGAAAATTAATGGCCATAAAAAGAAAGAGAGAAGAAATTGACATTGATGACTTCAAAGCCAGAGTTTATGATAAAATGAAGGTCTTGGAGAAGACGAAATCAAAAAAGTTGGGAATGGTTGATGAAGTTTTGTAGTATAGCGTAGAAACTAATGCTTTATTTACATGTGTTTTGGGTAGCATAACCAGACTTCAGTTAACATCACTGTGGCTTAGTCATCCTGCACTGACATTCATTTAAAGTGACAGAATAATGTACTTTCAATTGACATGAATGAGTTTTCTATGTGCATGATTCTCTTGTGTGCTTCTATTATAGAAAATAAGCAAGATGGAATTCATTTCATTGTGTTGTTTACTTGTCCAGCTGAAATGTATTCATTTGTATTCCTTGAAAATTAAGCTATGTGCAGAATGTTTTTGTATTTGCAACAAAATTCAAGGGTCTTTACCAGCATCAGTCATTCATCAGTTGTACTTTCTATTGTTTTTATTTGTTGCGCAAATATCATGTTATTTCTTTCATTTCCTAATATAATTATGCTTGAAAGTTAGGTCATCCTTAACATCGAGTGTGCGACTTTCTCTGCCTGAAATCTATAAAATGTGCTCTGTTTGGGATGTGTGCCAGACTTTTCTTGCTTTCTCAATTGTGACTCTGTTAGCCTATCTATCAATTTATACTAAGACTTTTCTTGTCTTTTTAATTGTTCAGACGTTGCGTTAGTCTCTCTATTGATTTGATACTTCAACTATTTGAGCAGATTTTTTATTCTTGCTCTTGCTGAACTGTAATTTGGTTTTGGCTATTTGCTTGCTTTAGAGTTTACCTTATGGTGATCCTCTCACATTTGCATGAGTTGATGCAGTATTGATGCTGATATGCATTTTACTACATAACACATTTTGCCTTCTGTAATGATTCTTACATTTGAATAAACCTTTATGGTTATGACTTTGAATTTTGTCTTGTGAATCTTTATTTGCACAGGGTAATTGTCTTATGAGACTCAAAAGGCGTATGCCTTGTTTCGCAACCCTTTTGATTTAATAATTCAAAGCATTGACAGGGACCAAATATGTAAAATAAAAATATTTGCTTATCTGTAATAGGAGTTTCATACTGCTCTCGTTTTTAACTATCACTGTAATATAATGTCACTTTCATCAGAAAAAATTAATTTGTGGGGTTTTTATTTTGGAAATTTTCACACAAACATGGCAGTTTGGATGTGTTTTAAAAATGAATGTATTGTGCAAGGAAATGTTTTGTGAAGTTTAATTCCTCATTTCATCTCAAATTTTAGGTTGCAAAACTTTTGGAAGAACTGAGGGAAGCTAAAGAGAGCCACAGCCCACAAATGAAACACTTCCTTGCTTTGGAAAATAAAATAAGGAATATGGAAAACAGGCATGCACAGAGAGAGATGGAACTTCAGCAGGTAATGCAATAGATGCTCTCATCTCAATACTGCATCGTTTAGTGAATGTTGACACCGGGCTGATCCAATCAGAATGCTTCGAATGTTGGCACTGTTATTGTTTGCCTACATTCTGTGTTCTCGGTATGAACATAATTCACACAGAGAAGCAGACATGTTTATTTGCGTGAGATTATGGGGACAAAGTCTAATAGCATTAAATCTGACAGGCTTGAACAGTCACTTGTAATGTTCTAGCAGCATTACAGCCCATCTGCCTTGGGCTATAATGATTGGTAAAGACTCTCTGCCTCGTTATAAGCCCTTGTGTGAGGCTCAAACCTGTTGCTCGAGAAGAAGGCCTTTAGCAGCCATTTTAGCCCCCTGCGGCAGGCTACAATGCTATATTAGTGCATTCTTAAGAAAGTCCTGCTGCTTATCTGCTTTCATGGAATAATGAGCATTAGCTCACAGTATTAGTACACATTCCACGAAACATACCGTTTTAAATTTTAAGGAAAACAAAGCTGTATTTTGAAGTTTCTAAAACATAAGTTCTGCACCTCTTCATGTGCTTGAGCATATAAATGTTAACACCAGTTTGGCAATTTTAAAAACTACTGAACAATACAGCAATCTGTGTTGCCTAATGTTAGAAGATGTCACCCCGGTACCATAAAGCCAAAATCTTGCAGATGGCTGGATCACAGTGAAGTGGAACACTAATAGCTGCAAACTTTACCCTTGGTGGGGATGTGGTTCCCTGAGTGTCTTCCCATTAACCCCATGCGCGCTGTGGGTTTTCCCACTGTGCGCTAACGTTTGCGAAAAGCCGCGTTACATGACGAGCTCAGCTCGTCATCAGCGTACGACAGGCGTAACTCAAGACGAGCTGAGCTTGTCATGAGCGTGGAAGGGGTTAAGCTACATTCTTGTGTAGCCCATTCACATTAGGAGGCAGAAAGAAGCACAACCTTGAGATTGTGAAAAAGTGGTCATTATCATGAGTTAGCGGACATTAGCCCTCCTTCTCTCTCAGGGATCTCCATTGATAATCATAAGCACTGAATAGTTCCACACATATGCGAGGACCCCAAAGCAGTTCTTTGAAAGACACATCTACTTTACCTTACATCAGAAAGGCTAGGAGACATATGTGACACAAATTATAAATTGTGCATCCTTATTGCCAATCATAATGCATTCATTTAAAAACCACTTAAAAGTCACTTAAGTGAAAAGAAAAGTGTTTTTTTTAAGTCCTTCTCAAACGCTTTTTACTTTTTTAAAAGTAAGAGATAGCATAATATATAGCAATGTAGCTGGATCTGCTGCAGCATTGGAAACAATGAGAATAGGGCACTGCACCTTTAAGGACCTCTTGACCTCCAGTGTCCCAATATGCCCTGCAGGTGGCAGCTTTCTGGATCCTAGAGCTGAGGTCTGCCTTGATAAGTTTTTTTCCCTTTAAAAATGTCCATCACAGGCTTTTCAAAGCTGAGTCACTCGATGTCCTTTAAGGCGAAGAGTATTTTTAGATATTTTCCTGACAGGAAATATATATTATTTTTGGCAAAATGCCATCTCTTTTTGCAAATACCCAGAGGGTTGTAGAAAAATAGCAAAAATAGACTCGCACAGAATCTGTATCTCATGTTTGCCAGACTCTCATGACCCAAAATGTGTCACCACTGCAAGACCCTCTCCAGATGCACTTTGAGGGAGAGAGAGAAGATTCACTTCCATGGCCAAGTGGAGCAGCGCAGAAGACAAGATTCCCTAGCTAGAGAGACTTCAGAAAGGCGAGGAGAGACTGTTTCCTCTACCAGTGCTCTTATGTCACGCTTTGGGGTCTCTGCCAGAGGGACATCTAAAAAGAGAAGAGCTAGTGAAAAACTACATTCCCATTCGACATTGAGGTCATCGAAGCTGAGAAGAGGTACAGCGCCTACTTGTTCAACATCAAGGACAGGTTCAGTGTGAGAACACTTACAATGTTGAGGAGGAGTGTACCGTCTTTATCAAGAGGTACATCGACGTTGAGACAGCAGACAACATCGAGAACTTTGACGTCAAGACATCATTTAACCTAACTGACCAAGACACAAGAGTGGTTATCGCAGATGGAAGCGTGCAGACTTCCTTGAGAGTCTGATTCAGAGTACTCCTAAGCCGATTGGCCATCCAAACCGACCTCTCCAGTGACCATTCCGGATACGCCAACACCGCCTCAGGCTTAAACGGAATCAACTCCTCCTCCTCTTTCCTCTCCTCTGCATCCTCAAACTCCTCCTCAATCAGAGTTTACAGCAATATTTCCACTGCCAATATCGCCAGTCATCCCTTCCCAACCACCACAGTCTCTTGTTACCAGTGTCACCTACACTAAAGCAACCTAGATCTCGCTCCCATCACACCAGACCTCAATGCTATAAGTCTAGGTCAAGATCGAGATCCCACCGTCATCATCGTCTAAGGTCTAATAGACACTCCCACTCAAGAAGGAATAGATACTCTACATTAGATCAAGATTCTCAAAATCTTGCCATACAACAACATTTCAGGATTGAACTACGTTAGCAGTTTTTCCTCACTGAAAATACCTCCTATAGATGATGGTAACACCCTCCGGTAGGTACTTATCAGGGTTGCTAACAAATTGAACATTGATTTACTAATCACTTCTACCTCCATGTTGGTAATTATTTAGAAGGTTTCATCAATGATCCACAACTATACCACTACTACCTTTGGTTCCGGGCCTCTTACAACCAGTGATGAAACTTTTTCTGACTCCAGGTGCTGTAAAGGCTGCTCCATCATGCTTTCAACTGAAATGCATACCACTGGATCAAGAGCCATCTTTTCTTCGCACAGATCCAATACCATACTCTGTCATTGTTTCAGCTGTTTTGAAACTTCATGCCGCCATTTCTTATCTTCTACACTATCTCCTGAATGGGAAAGCAAGAAATTGGATTCAGTGGGCATAAGGGTCTGCAGAACATCTGCCGTTTCTAATAAAGCTGCTAGTGCAACTGCTCTCCTATGGCGCTATGAAAGTTATCTTTGGGACTCCATTTAACAGTTCATAAACAATCTGCCTAGAGGCAGGTGTCAGTATTTCCAAGAGATACTTAATAATGGAATGAGAGTGTCAAACCAAGTTATCAGCGCGGCAGCCAGTTCCACCACTCTAGCAGTGCACGGTTATTTTCTTGGCCTAGTGCTTCAGAGTTCATCTTGGTCGAGACTCACAGAACTAAAACCGGAAGCCCAACATCGGATTTTTTTTTTTTTTATTATTTGTTTATTGAGGTAAGAGGATTGATGCACTTCATGTTGCTTACAAACAGAACACAACAAGGTATACACATACAGTGCATATGCCTACATCCATAAATGGCCGGCTATCCGCACTCAAAAATCAAAATCATTGGCTTTAGTGTTACACAGCCCAGCAGCCGACATCCAACGGACCGGCGGCGTAATATTCGATAGCCTCCACATATATCTCAGTGCTGTATTCGTTCACTTATAAATCAGTAATCTTACATTTTCAAAGTTTATTTTGTCTCTGTCTTGTATCGTAACTTTAACAAACCCAACAATATAATCCCCAACTTTTAGTTCATCTTCTGATATAATCCGTCTGTGTCACAGCATCCTCCCTCCTCAGTGCCATTATTGCGAAACTTGTTCACTCTGAGTTGTCAGTGTCGTATCTGTAGGTCCCTCTATCTCCGTCTCCGATCCAGCATCATCATGTGCCAGTAAATACTCCCGCAAGTACCCCCAATAATCTTTGGGCCTAGAACCACCTGGCAGCTCTTCTTCATACGTTGCGAGTGTGTCTCTACAATACACCATATCTCTCACCCAATGCTTTACCTCGGGGGCCCTTTTGCCATTCCAATGCATAGATACCCTTCTCTTAGCCAGTAAAAGCGCTATAGCACAAAATTTGCGTTTCAATGCTCTAAGTTGCGGGATAATGCCTAGCAAACAGATCTTCGCATCACACAGCATAGTTGTCCCCAGCATCTCGTTCAGGACCTGCATGACGCATTTCCAATATCCCGCCACTTTGCAGCAGTGCCACGCTAGGTGCATGAAATCCGCATCATCTTGCTTGCATCTATAACATTGTGAATCATCTCGCAAACCATATTTATGTAATTTCTGAGGCGTGTGGTATACCTGGTGTAAATATTTGTAGTGTATTATTTTCAAGTTCCCGTTAGGGGTCAACATACCAGTCAGCGCACATGAGGAATCCCATTCCATGTCAGTGAGAGGTTCTGTTAGTCCAGCGCTCCATCTGTCCTTAGCCTTGTGTGTATTCGCCCCCACCGCCTCCTGTACACTGGCATACAGTTTGGATACTAGGTGAGACGCCGCCGGTGTAGTTAGGAGTAGTTGTAGGGGGGCGAGTGCGGGAGGTTCCTCAGGATGTGTCGGGTAGTGTTCCCTAAGTGCCCTTTGTAGTCTATAGTAGTTGAAACTGAACAATGGAGTCGGGTTTGTTATGTAGTGGAGCTTGTCCAGTGTTAGGAAGACCCCGCCATCGTATAGGTCCCCAAGAGTGTCTAGTCCCGCCCGCCTGAACAGATCCATGCCGACCTTCTCCTGTGTTACCGAAAGAGCCGGATGATGTGCCAGGGGAAGTGCCGGTGCATACAGTGGTAAGCTGTGCGTTGCCTTGCCTATCAGCCGCCATGCCTCAGCCGTGGTATTAACTGGATTTATGTCTCGTTCATGTAGTTTAGTGCGTTTATGTGTCAATATGTTGGCTAGTGGGATAGGGTCAGTGTCGCCCGCCTCTACGGCTACATGTGTCAGGAAGGGCACCTCATGGAACCAGTAATGCGCGTACTGCGCTTGCGCGCATAAGTAATATAAATAGAAGTCTGGTACTCTGAAGCCCCCCTTTGAATATGGCAGCGTCATGGTGCGTAATTCCATCCTCGCTTGTTTCCCCGCCCACAACAAATTAAGGACCAGTGTGTTAATGTTACGGAATACGGCTGCGGGCGGTTTGATTGGGATATTATTGAACAAGTATAGGAGCTTCGGTAGAAGCACCATTTTTACAATGGCCGCCCTGTCTGCCAATGAGAGGGGAAGTCTGTTCCATTTCTTAACTTTGTCCTCTAGTGACGAGATGGTCCGCCCGTAGTTCGTCCTTACCACCAGTTCCGGGTCTCTGTGGAACCAAACACCTAAATATTTCGTAGGTTCCTCCTGCCATTTTAAAGGATAGTCTAGTTTGGTCGGGCAGGTGCTGTCCGTTAAGGACAGGACTAGGGATTTATCCCAGTTAATCTGCAACCCGGATTGTAGGCCAAACCTAATGTACTCTCTCAGGAGTGGATTAAGGTGTTGTTCAGGATTTTTAACATACAGCACCATGTCGTCTGCGTACAGCGAGATATGTATGGGTCTGGAGGGCATTTGTATCGCTGAATAGTGGTGATGCTGCCGGATCTTACAAGCTAGCGGCTCCAGCACTAATGCGAATAGCATCGGCGAGAGCGGGCATCCCTGTCTAGTACCTCTGCATATTGAAATGGATTCTGATATGTATTTGTTCACTCTAATGCGTGCTGTCAAGCTTGAATACAACATCGTTATCCAACCCAGAAAAATCTGTGGAAATCCCATACGCACCAATACTGCTTGGATAAAGGGCCAGCCTATTGTGTCAAATGCTTTAGCTGCGTCCAGCAACACAGCCACCGCCTTCGTTTCCGGTGTTAAATAATGGGCCAATGCGAACAATGTACGAGTGTTGTGTGTAGTCGCTCTGTCTGGGATAAAACCAGATTGGTCCGGTCTGATCAGCAAGGGCATAAGGGGTTTCAACCTGTCTGCCAGCAAACTAGCTATTATCTTAGTGTCCACATTCAATAAGGAAAGAGGGCGATATGAGTCGCATTTATCTACCTCCTTACCCGGTTTCAACAACGCCACGAGGAGTGCCTCTCTCATGGTCGCCGGCAGCGTCTGAGCTTCGTGCGCTGCCCCGTATAGTCGCACCAAGTATGGTGCAAGCGTATCAGCGTATTTTTTATAGAATTCCGTGGTAAAGCCGTCCGGCCCAGGAGCTTTGTTATTCGGTAATCTCCGAATGGTATCAGCCACTTCTTCTACTGTCACCGGGCGTTCTAGATATTTCCTATGTCCGTCCGCTAGCCATGCCAGTTCTATATCTTCCATGTAGTGCAGTAAATCCCTTTGTGACGGTGATGGACGTGCTTTGTAAAGTGCCTCGTAAGTATTCATGAATTCAGTTAGTATCCCCTTGGTGTCCGTGATCACCTCCCCTGTGTCCGTTTTAATGGAAGTTACGGTTTGTGGGGCCCTACCCGCGCATATTTTTGCGGCCAATTCCCTACCAGGTCTACCTCCTTCCCCATACCTCCTCGCTGTCGCACGCTTTGACACATATTTCAGTTCGTCCGTCGCGAACCCATCGTATTCAGTCAGTAGCGCTTTAATTTCCCCCAAAATAGCAGTGTCGCCCGTCTGGGTGTACGTTTGTTCCAAGGTTTGTATAGCCTGTTCTCGTGTGTGCAGCTGTCGTCTGATATCTTTGAGGATGCCTGAGGTGGTACTGATACAGATCCCTCGTATCGTGGCCTTAAAGGCCTCCCATAGTAGACCAGGGTCTTCAGTAGTTGGGGCATTGAGATCGAAGTAATCTACTATAGCCTTGTGTATAGTTTCGACATATATGTGATCTTGCAGCGCAGCCGCATTGAAACGCCAAGTAAAGGGTGGTGGGTCATAGCATGGTATAGCGATGTCTAAGAGTACTGGACCATGATCCGAAAGTGTTCGCGGTAGGTGAGTTATGTCCCTAACCCATGAAAGTATCTCTTTCGTGCCCAGCCAGTAGTCTAGCCTAGACCAACTATTGTTCGCTGCATTTATATGTGTCGCTATAGTTGTTACTGGGTTGCGTGTTCTCCATAAATCTACCATGTTCAGGTCGTCCATGGTGTCTTGCAGCATCAACCGCGCCTTGCCGTGCTGTTCCAGCGTATGTGATGCCCTATCCAGAGTATCCTGTAGGGTGACATTGAAATCCCCACCCCAAATTACTTGAGTTGTCTGCTTGTCGACGATAGTGTGCCACACCTGTCTGAAAAATTCCGGGTCATCCACGTTAGGCCCATATGTGTTTACTAATAGTATCTTCTGCCGCCTTACCACTCCAGCTATTATCACGGTCCTCCCTCCTGAGTCCCTTTGTATGTCCGTGATCTCAAAACCCGTGCCCTTTCTGATCAATATGCTCACCCCTCTTGAGTATGACGAGAAGTTCGAGTTGGTGACAGACTCAGCCCATTTAGCGCCTAGTGTGGAAGTACTGTCTCGCGCTAAGTGCGTTTCCTGTAAAAATACAATGCTAACATGTATCCTGTCAAAGTAAGCAAAGAGCCGCCTGATCTTTTTTGGGTCACCCAGCCCCCTTACATTCCACGTTAGAAATTTAAGCGTGTTAGTACCTGTCATGGGTGTGAACCTGGATATCAATGATGTATACCTTACACATATAGCTCTGTCTTTTCAGTGCATACTGACATAAACATTTTACAGTGACCTGCATCGATGTTGGTATGTTCTATACATAGACATCTCTCAAATCATAATACACAACTAAGGAGTTCGCCATGCTTCTCAGACACAGAGATTGCAGTATGAAGTATTCAGAAATCCCCATCCTCCCCCCACCCACTTTAGCCCCCGAACTTTGCCAAAGCCATCCCTGAACAACCTTTAACTGTAAAGTCAAATTCTCAGTGGGGAACACCCACTTGGGGGTAACACCAGGTTCACACATCACCATCCACATAGTGGACGAGGACGGTCGCAGTCCACGCTGTAATGCAATACATGTGCTCTAGTATCCCCCAACCCCCCGCCCCCTCCAGCACATGTAGGGCCGCCAAGGCGGCATGCTGTCAGTTCGCCAGAATCCCCACCATTAGTTACATCTTCGTAGCCACTAGACTCAACCATGGTATTGCATGGATAGCGTGCCCCCTGTCAGTGGAATCATGTAAATCATACTTTGCGCCCGGGTGGTAGTCACTAGGTTGTGACCATGCAGTCCTCATAACTGATTAGCAAATAACCAGAGACCCTTATGTCCTCCATACCATTTATACTCACAGTCTTGTTGACTCTGCTGCGGCACATCACCATCAGGGTCCATACTTACAGTGAGTTCGTAAGTGCCACACCAGGTCGCCATCTGCTACAGACACAACTGTCTAGGTGTGTGTGAATAGCTGCCCACTGATGCAGCGTCCATCGCCTGCGTCACACAGATGTGCCCCGAAATTCAGTATCGTGCGCCCATTGTTCGGGTCATTCATTCTACATCGCTCGTGTCCGCACTTCGATCTTGCTGCTTGCGCCGTTTCAGTTGTTGCCGAACGTATTCCTGTGCCGCCTGTACTGTTGGTAGTATGACCGGTTTCCCGCCAGTGAAGATTTTGAGTTTCGCCGGGTATAACATTGCATATTCTTGTCCGAGTTCTCTCAGCTTCTTTTTAACTGGAGCGAATTCTTTCCGCGCCAGTTGCACCGCCATGGTATGGTCTGGATAGAACTCTAGCGTGTTACCTTGATGTGTGACCTTACCCATTTCTCTGGCCAACCTAAGGATTGTGTCGCGGTCCCGGTAGTTGAGCAATCGGGCTATGACCATGCGTGGGGCGGCACCAGGTTTTGGTACTGGCGCAAGTGAACGGTGTGCCCGTTCGACCAGGAACACGGAAGACAGTTTCTCAGCACCAAATATCTCTTTGACCAACGATTCTATGTAAGTCTCCATCTTCCCTGTGTTTGTGGATTCCGGCAAACCCGAAATCCGGACGTTGTTGCGCCTGGACCTGGCTTCCTGGTCCTCTACCTTGGCGCGCAAGTTTTCCACTGTCTTTTCCAGGCCTCCGCAGGACCTGGACATGGCCTGTTGATCATCTTCCACTTGCGAGATTCGTTGTTCGGCTTCCGTTATACGTCCGTCGTGCTGTTCAATTTTCGCCGTCATGTTGTCCACTCTTTGCACCACGTTGTCTAGTTTCCCATTCATTTCCTGCAGGCTTTTCTGAATCGCCCTTAGCACTGATTCCATGCCCGTGGTGCCCGAATGTTCCTGGCCTCCTTCCGCCTCTGGGTCTGACGTGGCCATTTTATCTTGCTTTCGCGCTTCAAATTGGAGCTTAGTTTGCTGCCTGTCTGGTTTCCCCATGTCAATCAGCAGCTTTGGCGTAGTTTGTGTCGATGACAATCTGGGGCTGCTAGTCGTTGTCCCACCGGTTGTGGAGTTGACACGTTGTGTTTTCGCCGCAGCCCCCCACCTAGCTTTACGTGTAGACATTCGCCAGTCACGTGTTTTGGAAATATGGCCGGAATATGGCCGGTCGTCTTCGTGCAGGGCCTTCTTCTTAGGGCTCCAGTCGGCGCTCTTATAGTGGCTGCAATGCGTTGGGGGGCCCCCCCTCAGAGCAGGTGTGCAGAGTCAACGTGCGTGGCAGAGTTATACAGTCCGTTTTTCATGTGTGCATGTGCCATGCATACCCCTCACCACCTTGGTAATGCTCAGTCCGCCTCATGATACTCGTGGGGGCCAGATATAGCGCTTGCGAAAGATAGGTGCATATATCTCTTGCTGGCAGCTGAGGCGTGCTCGGTACTCACTGCGTGTCTTCGTGTGGGGGCCTCGCTGGCCGAGCTCTCCACAGGCGTCTATCTGCGACGAGGATTCAAATGTGTCTTCTCTCCCTCATTTGCGAGTGGCACCGCTGGACTTCGAGGGGCTCCGATCGGCCTGATCGGCCGTTCCCGCCGCCAGTGTTGTGCGTTTCACGGGCGCCGCCATCTTGCCCACAGTGGAACGCACGCCGATTTCTAGCTGTGCCAAGTACTGGGGACCTTCGGGGGCCCCGCCGAGCCCCAGGTGTTGTCGGACAGCCTTATATCAAGCTGCGCCAAGTGTCAGCATCAGTCCAGGTACGCTAGGTGCTGGCAATCGCTCCGGGTCCCTGATCCTCCGGGGCGGCCATTTTGAGCAGCGTCCGCGATGGCTCCGATCTTTTAGCTGTCTCGTCTGTTTCTAGCCGCTCAGGACGAGTCTCCTTGTCAGGAGAGGTCGGCCTCACATTCCGACGCACAAATCTCTGCTCAGCGCTTGTGCCGGTGGGGTTTTAGGGGGTCAGAAGTCGGTAAGAGCGCGACCGTCCGGCGGAGCTGACTTTCTAGCCAGCCATACCGCAGTGCGCCCTCTAGCGCCCCCCAAACATCGGATTTTTAACCTGCCCTTTTCAGTTAACACTTTATTTGGCTCTCATGTGGCGATGAGATGTCGCTAATAAAATCCAATCTTGGGAATTTCAAAGCTGTCAGATAAAAGAAAAGGAGGGAATAGATGAGACATTCATAAATTCCCTTATGACTGCTGCTACAGCCACCAGAGGTTTCAGAGCCCTCATTGGAAACCAGGACAACAACAATAATCTCAGCGACATAGACAACGGCGACAGCGCCGTCAGTCAAGAGGCAGTGTTGGAGACCAATCATCTGCCCAAGCCACTAAAACAACTAGTATTTTAGCAAGGGTCACTTACATGAAGAATGTTAAAAATCAAATGTACATAGAAATACAATGAAGTTTACGTATGATGTACAAAATGAAATAATCATATATATTTTTTAAAGCAAAAATAAATACATTGCAGTGGGAAGACAAACAAAACAAAGATCACATAAAGCTTCCAAACTCAGGTATATCAATGTGACAAGAATGAGAATGCAATGGTTGGGTCACAAACTGCAAGCACCAATGCTTACAAAACAACTGGTGACAATTAATGAGTCTTCCCGTCTCCCCATCCTTCGTTGCCTACACCAGTAGGGACAAGTACAACAACTTATCTTTAAGAGCAGCAAAAGATAACCACTGACAAATGGGGTCAGAATATTGTAGAGCATGGTTACTCTCTCAGAGTCACATGTCGTTCACCGACTATTCCACAGAAGAAACTATCCCTTTATCTTCGGGAAAAACTGCATCCATAAGTCTTCATCCTTTTGAAGAAACAAGCTGTGGAAAATGTCCCCTTCCACCTGAGATGAACAGGATTGTATTCCCATTACTTTCTGGTGTAAAATAAAGGTCTGCAATAATGAGTATAGGCCCATTTTAAACCTTAAAAAAACGAGGAAGCAGATTTTCAAAAGGAACATTCAGAATGTTGGCTGTTCAACAGATCTACGCCAAACTTCATCAAGGAGACTGGCTATGTTCAGTAGATCTACAAGATGCCAATTTTCGCACCCCGATAGCCAGGAAACAGAAATTCATGTGGTTCATTGTAGGAAGAGACCATTACCAATACAAGGTCCTTCCTTTCAGGCTCAAATCTGCACCGCAGACTTTTTCCAAATGCATGGCGGTTGTAGCAGCTTACCACAGAAAAATCAAAATCTTAGTTTATTCATATCTTGGTGATTAACTCATCAAGGCATCTTCCTATCAGCAAGCAAGCCAACATTATCAACTGAGCGTAATGATTACCAATCGATTGGGTCTTCATGTAAATCATGACAAATTTATCTTAATCCTGTTCAACCACTGCACTACTTGGGTGCAGTTCTTGACAAAGTACACACACAAGTGTTTTCTTCGGTGGAGAGAGACGATTATCTATCCTTCAGCAATGTTGCTATCCGAAGAAATCAACCCATCCAAAAGCGAGAGGGGTCTCTACCCTCTTGGGTTCAATGACATCATGCTTCTTTTGGGTTCCAAATGCCTACCTCTACATGCGGCCTCTCCAACAATGTCTGCAAGACCAATGGGAAGATAGGTGGAGAGAGTGATACCAACCACTCATGCAGAACAATCACTCAAATGGGGTGCCTCTCAGAATCTGCATGGCATTTGGCATGTAAAGTTTTTTGTGAATATCCATCTAGGGAAGGAGAAAGGGGAGTTTTGGTATTGCATTTCCTATTCTGATGGATACTTCTAAACATTGATCCTTCACCTTGTGAAAACCCCCAGCGCCAGACTGGATCAGGATATTTTGTAGGTGACATCATGCAGTTTTGTATCGGGTCCATCCCACCCCGAATGTGCCATCAGGACCCGACATTAGTCCCACCTCACCGTGCTGACATCATTTCCTTTATTTCCGTGCCTTCTGACGCAGATCTGGAACTTGCTCTCTCAAGTCCTGTCGGACTCAACACTACTTTTCTTTCAAAAACGTTTTCAGTGTGCTAGGGACGTCTCCTCTCAAAACAACAGTTTTCCAACCAAGCATGATTGCCACAAAGAGATGTCAGTGACAGACCCTTGCAAAGTCTGTCCCTTTGCGTTGTTTGAGAAATGTGTCAAGGTGCACCCGAAGGCCATCCAAGACCGTGAGGCCAAGTTGTACATTGTGAAATATCTCGGTCAAAGTCAGGGGCGCAGATGCACTCTCACTTCTGAGGCCCTTTTTGTAAATGCTCCTCATCGAAATCGAAATTTTCAAGTGAATGCCAAAAATCGAAGCGGCACAACAAATCTAAACACAGCTCCCCTATGTCCTACTCCAAGACCGCCAACCACACCTCCCACCTCAGAACTTATTTCAACCCTCCTTTCAATTTGGTCCTTCTTCCCTGGCCCCACTGCATGCGGCAGTAAATAATGGAATTTAAGGAGGCTATGGAGTTAATATTCGGCACCTGACTGGAACACGCTGGTGCACCTTAAGGCCCCAAGGATCTGAGATGAACTCTAGTCGGTCTGCCATCGGCGGATCTGTTCCAGATTCCGACCATGCCACTTGACCTCCAGCTTTGGGCTCAACGTTGATGCCCTCTTTCGTGCCACAGCCCGCACCACAGCTCCAAGTGCTGACGCCTCCAGCGACGCCGGTTTGGGAGCCAGTAGTTTGGTCAGATTCTGAAGCGAACCTCGAGTGACTTCTGTTGATGTCACACTTACCTCGCGTATACCCACACTCTGACCCCGAGTCACTTCTGCAGCAATCTCATGATTATGCTCATGATGATGAAGACTACGCCAGGACACCATATCACGATGAAAACCTATTTTTAGCCCTGCATGATGCCAGTTGTTTAGACACATCACCTAGCACTGGCCTTGTCTAACCCAACCTAATGTGACTATAGAAGCCTCTACCTCCTTTGCCACTGTCATTAAGAAAGCAGCAGAAGTTTTCGACCTCATCCTGTCCACCACTAAGGTCAAAACAAACATCTTAATAGTGGTCCTTGTCCCAGGACAAACAATGCAAGAGCCCCTTTTTCCTGTTAGTGAGGCCCTCACAGACATACTGTTGGGCACCTGGGAAAAGCCAGGATCCTCTTCTGCAGGCATATTGCAAGGGAGCATTGGCCTATCCAGGAAGATCCTGCCTTCCTCCTCCAGCATCCTTCACCAGAAAACCTGGTGGTACAGGCCTCTACCAGCCAACTGAAACCAAATACATTCCTGAATACACCCCCAGCTAGTGAGTTGAAACTCATGTAAACTTTTGGATAAAGAATGTTTGTTTCGCCCAGCCTTGCTCTAAGTCACAGGCGCTACCTGCGGTTTGGGGCAGGTCATGAGCACTGTCAATTCCCCTTTAGCTTTACCAGTTCATCTCGGGTGTTCAGAAAGAGGATGGTTGCTGCCCATCCACAGAGGAGTGGAATACCAGTCTTCCCATACATCGATGATTGGCTGCTTGAAGGAGGGCTCATCCAAACAGTCCTAAAACACCTCTAGATGGCGCACTGTTGACACCTTTAGACATTTCCATCAATGTACTGAAGTCACACCTGACTCCTTCACAATGGTTCTCTTTGTTGGAGCCATCCTGGACACTTGCTATTCCAAGCCTTTCCTCCCTCACCTGGTCCAGGACATTAGGGCTATGATGACGATGTTTCAACTCTTCACCTGCTCTCAGTGAGAGCGACTCTGAGACTTCCAAGCCTCTGGGCCTCCTACATCCTGCTGGTGGACCATATCAAGCAGTGCTTGCAAGCACCACAGTGGGATCTGATGTCTCAGTGAGCTCAGCACTGACCTTTTATATTCCTTCCAGGTGTCAGAGGAGGCTGCTAAAGTTCTGCAGTGGTGGCTGCTCGACAGTAATTGGTCTGCTGGTAGACCCATCCCCCTGTCCCACCCAGGCCTAATTACCATGACTGATGCATTGTTACTGGGTTGGGAAGGTCGTTTGGCAGAGGTGGCATTCCGAGGACTCTGGTGTCTGCCAGCAGCTCATCTCCACAGCAACATGCTGGAGTTACGAACACTAAAAGCATTACTCCCTATTATCAAGGGAGAACAAGTACAGGTTCTTACAAACAACACTACCTCAATGTGGTACTGCAACAAAGTAGGCAAAGTAGGGCAGTGGGTGGTGTGGCAGGAGGCCTTGTGTCTCTGTAAGTGGCTGAATGGCCAGGGTGTCTCCCTGGTTGCACTGCACCTGGCAGGATCTTTATACATCATGGCCGGATTAACTCAGCTGAAGTTGCTTAGTGGATTATGAGAGCAGCTGCACACCAAGGTGCAATCGAGCTTCTTCAAACAATGGAGAGAGCGTTGGGTCAATATTTTCACCACCACAGATAAGGTACGGCGCCCAACCTTTTGCGCATTGCAGTTCTTAGGGCAGGTCTTGTTCGGAAATGCCTTTCATTTCGATTGGAGTTCAAGACACCTGTATGCCTTCCCGCCTCTACCTATCCTGCCCAGAGTTCTCAAGAAGATCAGGATGGACCGGGCCAAAATCATCCTAGTGGCCCAGAGGTGGGCAAGGAGAGTGGGGGCCAAAATAATTGCCTACGCGGACGATACCCAGCTTTTGTTCACATTGGAAAAAATGAGAGTTCCACTTCCTCCGTAAAAAACTGCCTTTCCAAGGTCTTTCAGTGTCTGGCCTCCACGCACCTAAAATGTAATGAGGAAAAATCAGAAATCCTCTTGTATGGTAAATTTCTTCCTCATTTCAGAGAATCACTCTGGCCATCCGATTCTACGATGCTAGCCTCAACCAGGCAACCCGCCAAGAATCTGGGGTCTGGTTCAAGCAGAATTTCATGTTTGCGAACCAGATCAAGAAGTTAGCTGATAGCTGCTTTGGGATACTCAAGTGCCTTCGGAAGTTCCTCCCATTGCTCCCTTGGGCCGCTAAGGAAAGGTCACGCGAGCCCTGATTTTAATCCGGTTGGACTACGCTAATGCCTTGTATGCTGGCATCCCGGGATATCTGATCAACAAACTCCAGGTTGTTCAGAATGCTGCGGCCAGGCTTCTCCTCAATGTTCCTGCGAGAAGCAGCGTGCGACAACATCTGCACACCTTGCACTGGTTGTCCATAGGAGAAAGGATTACATGTAAGTCCTTAGTTACTGCACACCGTGCTGTTCATGCCTCTGGTCCTAGCTATCTACGGAAGTGCTTATCTTTCTATACGCCTGCAAGACATCTGCACTCTTCCACTCAACTTCTGGCATATGTTATGCGTTTTCGGCTGCAAAGGTTGGGTGGCAGCTGTTCGCTCTCCGATGTATTCAGGATCCCATTTTGTTGAAAAAAGACCTGAAAACATTTCTCTTCCTTTAATCTGGCA
This sequence comes from Lissotriton helveticus, assembly GCF_964261635.1. Classification (NCBI taxonomy): domain Eukaryota; kingdom Metazoa; phylum Chordata; class Amphibia; order Caudata; family Salamandridae; genus Lissotriton; species Lissotriton helveticus. The sequence goes on along the minus strand of NC_136067.1, from coordinate 689,245,418 downwards.
GTTACTCTCTCCTAGGCTCGCGCCGGGACACTCCTCGGTGTGGATGCGCGCGTTATAAATAGAAATAACATAACATAAATATTAGCCGTGAGCATCTGCCCTCCTCTCTTCCTGCCCTTTCAAAAGGACCTAGTGTCACATCAGGAGGGCATTGTACTGCCCAATCTTCCTCCTGAAGTAGTTGGTATTATCTTGGCAGCCAGGGGTCTCTTCACCAAAACTGTTTACACAGGAAGCTGGGAGAAGTTTGTTGTATGGTGTTCCTTCCAGTTATACTACTTAACATTTACAGGAACAGTTCGCTGACTTACTATTATTTTGTGTTTCGTTGACTTAGAAAGGCTCAGCACCTCCTTGCTATAGCAACAGGTAAGGGTTATTTATCAGCACTTTTGGCCTATTTACGCCTACCTGATCAGCCATCATTGTTCAAATCATATGTCACTTGTGAGGTGTTTCTTGAAAGCGCTGATTCAGAAACCTCTCCAGATGGATTGTTTTATGCATTAGGATCTATTATGGGCTGGCTATGAAACAACCTCCAGAAGGCCTTCGCTCTCACACCACCAAAGCAAAGGCTGCTGCCACTACACTGGTGTGCAGTGGGCCAATCTTGGATATCTGCCAGGCAGCAACTTGGACGTCATTTTACACGTTCACACTATTGTTGATAGCCGTTTCCGGGGGTAAGAGCATTTTGCCAGGTCAGTCATTCAGGATTCCCTAGCCTGAGCCATTCCACAGACTCACAGCTTGGGAAAGTACTGCTTGGGTATTTATTAACAAGATGAGGAATTTGCAATTAGCTGACGAGGCTTTGAAGAGTTAAATGCATTGTGTATCTTGCTAGTTAGTTTGCCGACAGGCCGCATGCCGTGCACGGAGTGCTAACATTGGAAACGTAAACCTGTTCTGATAGATACATCTGCCGTGTGGATTCCTCACCTTGCGAATATCCCCTTGCGTCAGCAACATTCGGAAATTCTTTTCGTAGCTTCATGCCGACTTGGACGTCATAGAGGCACGGCATCGCTCGCGACTCCGCTGACGTCACCGACGCCTATAATAGGCCCACGCCGGCGTGATGACATCAGTTCCCTTTTTTCCGCGTTGTCGACGCTAACGGTTTTCTAGGGATCGTTCGTAGCTTTACAGTAACTTTGTTACTTTGTATTGTTGGTGTTCCTTTATCTCCTCTTTCGACATGTCTTCGAAGAAGACAGGTTTTAAAGCCGGTGGAGAATGCGGCAAGACCATGTCCATTACGGATCCGCATGAATGTTGTTTATGGCGTCTTAGCTCCGACCACGATGTCGAAGACTGCCGATCCTGTCAGAAGATGACTCCTAAGGCCCTCCGGGAGAGAGAAGCTAAACTTATTGTTGCAAAACTTAAAGGAAATAAAGAGAAGAAGAAATCGAGGTCGCGGACTCGACGCTCGAGGTCAAGATCTCGCTCGAGGTCAAGATCTCACTCGAGGTCGCGTTCAGGTTCGTCCTCGGCCCATGCTTCGAGATCTTCAAAAAAGAAGCATAAGAAGAGATCTCATGAATCCCGACATCGTTCGAAGAAAGATTCGGGTTCTAAGCCGAAGTCGCAGGTGAAGCTGGTTGAAAAAGAAGTGGTGTCTTCGGCTTCGGAAGAACAGGATGCCGGAGGTGAGGCGTCGCATGCGAATTCGCCTGGTTCGCCGAAGCAGACAGCGAATCCATCTCCGGTTCCATCCCATTCTCCGGATCGGGAGGATGAAGGTGAGGAGGAGATGATTGGAGAGGCAGAGGCTCCGTTGCCCGAAGGTCTGTTGACTCAGGTGCACCAGCCTGAAGAGGAGGTCGACGTCCTATCGACTCCACACCCTCAAGAACCACCTGGGGGTTCGTACTCAGCCTTCCCGGCTCCAGGTCAGGATCCGACGCATTTTCTAAATGCGATGTATGGTATTTACTCCAGGGCTATGTACCCCTCTGGGGTTCCTGTTGGTCCCTCGGGTCCGATGGCATTTGGTCTGGGTGTCCCCCAAACCTATCCTCCTGCGCCCTTTATGCCGGCTCCGGCGTCGCATTTCCATTTTCCGACACCGGCGAGGCCTTCGACTAAGAAGCTATCAACGCCGAAGTCGACGATGCCGAATCCTTTCACACCGATTCCATCATCTATGATGCCGAACCCCGAACGACGTCGTGGGATTCTTCCTCGTCGGGCTCGGCGCCGGCTCCGACTTCGACGGAGTCGACAGTGGATCCGACGGCTTCGAAAGTGAAGCACAGGTCGAGGCGTGAAGCCCAGAGGCTGATGGAAGAAGAGAACTATCGTGAGGAGTATTTGGAGGAGGGTGAGCTACAGGATCCTGAGGACCCTTATGAGGATCTTTCGGTGGCCAGTGTTCTTGAACTGTCCCCTGAGTGAGATTTGCTTTCAGTAACAGACGAACCCTCTAAAGATATGGCTCCTTACCACGTTGTGATTAGAAAGGCTGCAAATTTGTTGAACATTGCTTTACCTACTGCTGAGTTCAAGTCAAATCTTCTCACAGAGGTTCTTCACTCTCCATCATCGGTGACTGAACCATTGCTGCCCTTTAATGATGCCCTTAAAGATCCTATTTTAGAGGTTTGGAAGAAACCCTGGTCAGCTCCTGCTGTGTCTAGGGCTGTTGCCAGAAGGTACAGGACTGCTCCAGATGACCCAGAATTTTTATCCACTCACCCTCTGCCTGAGAGTTTGGTGGTGCAGGCTGCCTGTTCCAAACGATCAACAGGAGCTTTTCCTCAGGTTCCAACTGAAAAGGAGTCGAGAAAGCAGGATCAGGCTGCTAAAAAGATTTTCTCCTCTGCTAGTATGGCGCTGAAGTCCACAAATGCGACCTGCCTGATGGGGTGTTATATTCACGCCTGTATGGACACTGTAAAACAGTTGGTACCCAAGTTACCTGAGGAGGATAGAAAAGACTTCCAGGAGGTTATCTCTGACACTCAGGCTGCAGCAAGACAGGTGATTCAGAGTGGGTTGGACACGGTGGACTCTGTGGCAAGGGTCATGACTCTTCTGTAGCTACGAGGAGAGCTGCGTGGCTGAAGTCGAGTGAGTTTTCTTCAGATGTCCAATCTACGTTGTTGGATCTCCCGTTCGACGGATCTGGTTTATTTGGCAAAAAGGCAGGCGCTGCTTTAGAACGCTTTAAAGACAGCAGGGCGAGGGGCGTGGCTTGCAGCCATGAGGAATGGCCGCGTTTTAGACCGGCTCCTCGGCCCTCGCCTGTAAATCCGCCCTAAAACCAATCCGGATGCTGCATTTTCGACCCCTGTGACCACCTAAGGGGTCGACGAGAGAACCGACCTGACTGCGACCGCATTTCCAGGCTCCTCCGCCGTGCCTTCCTTGAGATCGCTCCCGCCTCGGAGCATACACTGACGCGGAGGAAGATGACGACCCGACTCGCGATTCATCAAGGGGCCTAGAACTTTCCGCACTGCCCGGCCCACCGAAGTAAGTCGCGAGTCCTCAGTGCCGTCGGAGCTCCCGGGGGCTCCCGGGCGCAATTGGGCCAACTTCCACCTGCCCTACGCCGAGTGGTGACGGCTCGGAGCTGGGGACCTGGCTCGCCCCCACCGCCGGTCACAGTGAACACGCGAGTCCCCGGCTTCTTGGCCTACTGCCGGGACTCGCTCCAGAAGCCTTGCTGCGGACCTTTCTTCTCCCGCCCCCGGCTGGCTGCCCTCGGCGAGAAGTACCCGCTGCCCTCCCTTCTGAATAAGAGCCCCCCCCCCCTCCGGTGCCTCCCATATTGCCATACAGACCTGTGTGGCTATCGCATTGCAGGACATACAGCTGGGCCCTTCCTGGTGACCACGGGCTGACGACGCATTGGGATCCGCTCCACTCTCCTAGCCCAGAGCCAATGAGACCGACCGTCAGACCCTGATCAGACTCTCTCGGACTACCTATGGTGCACTGAGTGGTCACTGGTGCGCAACTGCGGCCCCCTTGGACTACGTGGTGGTTGCGTGCTTGCCCCATCTCTGGATTTTGGACCTGAACCGCAGCATTCTGAGCACACTTTGCACAGTTGTGGACGGGGAGACGTGGATTGTTGCCTGCAGAGACTCCTCGTGGCTCCTAAGTGCCGGCGACGACGACGCTGATCGTGCCTCCTTTTGCAAGACACGCGCACCAAGTCATATGTGCCGTCCCAAAGGCTACGGACACTATCTGTACTGCTGCACCCCACTGCTCCCCTGGCTGGTTCTGACTGGCGAGACTTGGACACGCACTCGTGGGCCACGCACCCGCCCTGAAACCCCATGATGGCAGGTAATAGGAGTAACCGACCCACCACCCAGAAACAAATCACTAAATTCACCTGGGCGTCCAAGGGAGAAAGCAAGGGCTGTCCTTCTGAGGGGGACCAATCAGGTGCACCTCCCTCCCCCACGACGAAATCCCTAACACTTGAAGACGTGATGGAGGCCATCGCGGGCGTACGGACATCCTTAGAAACGCGCATTGACTCCGTCAACATTGAAGTCACCCTCCTGCGCGCAGACCTCCGCAAAATGGATTCTAAGGTCAAGGATGTGGAGGTGAAAACCACCGCCCTCATTGACGACGTATCGACGCTCCAACAACAGATGGACCAGATGAAAAAGCAGCAGCTCATCATGGGAGAACTCCTGGATGACTACGAAGGTAGATCAAGACGCAACAACATTCGCATCCTAGGAGTTCCGGAACGAATGGAAAGACAGGCGGCAGACCTCTTCGTGGAGGACCTTGTCCAAAAACATCTTAAACCTAAACGACTCTCCACATACTTCTCCATTGAGCGGGCTCACCGTGTCCCTGGAGGCCGCCCAAAGTCGGGGGCTCCCCCGCGCCCCATTATAGCCAGAGTCTTCAACTTTCGCGACAGGGACTCCATCCTCCAGACGGCCCGCACGGGGGACCTCTGCGCTTGGAGGATGCGCATATTACCTTCTTCCCGGACTTCACAGTAAAGGTACAGGCCCGACGACGCAGCTTCCTTGAGGTAAAAAAAGCCATGCGTGATAAAGACATTAAATACTCCATGCTCTTCCCTGCAAAACTCCGCGTGGAAGCAGAAGGCAAAACTTGGTTTTTTGAGTCTCCGGAGATGGCCTGGGAGTGGCTGGAAGGCTGGCGCCAAGTTGGGAAACCGAAAAACGACCGTGCTGGCGCCAGAACAAGTGACCATCGCAACCGCCCCCCGGACAGCAGAGAGGACCCACCGGAGGATGAACCTGCTGATCAGTGAGGATGTCCGCACAGAATAAGATTGACAACGACCTCCGTGGCAATCACTGCCTCGGACTGCCACACTTGGGGCAGTAACATGATAGATAAAGCACTAGGGCTCCCGATCCTAGATTCCGCAAATGGTCCTGTTGTTTCCACGGGACGAGACGCTCATCTAAACCGTATGTTATGTTCCTTTATGATATGTCACAATGTACAGGTCGGTTACGAAATGTTGTAGATAATTTGTTATGCTATGATGCTTATGGCGGGGGCCCCCATGGCTCACCAAAACCCCCCTTCATGTTTGGGAGGGCGACAGGCACTCTGCCTAGTTGGGGAGTGGATAGTTTTAAATCCGCAGGCAGGGGAGCTGGGAGGGTTGGGATGGGGTTGGGGGGAGGAGAGCGGTTGTTCTTGTTTTCGTTTGTTGTAACTTTCGCCCTTAGCAGAGTCCTTTCTTACAACAGTCCAGGTTCTGGGCCAGATTTAGCGGTGGCATGGCACACTTTCCCTCCGTACTTAGCGATTTAGCGGCCCCTGAAGATGCAGACGCCTCTTGCCCCTCTTGCTCAGGTCCACCTGAAACGAACTATCCGACCTCTCTTATCATGTATGTACCTCCACCATGATGTCCACCGTTAATCCACAGACCCTGTCCAGGTCCCTTACCATCATGTCGTGGAATGTACATGGACTTGGTCACAAAATAAAACGAGGCATAGTCCTTCAGTTCCTACGTCGCCACTCTCCCGACTTAGTGTTATTGCAGGAGACACATCTGGTGGGCAACACCTGCCATGCACTTCAAAGAGGGGGATATAGACTGTTGGTACATGCGGGTTTCACATCTGGGTCCCGTGGCATTGGGATCCTAGCTCGAAAAACCCTACCACTCACAGATATAAAGACTTGGGCTGACCCTCTAGGCAGATTTGCGTCAGTTGAGGCCCCCTGGGAGGGACGTCCCTTGAATTTAATTTCCGTATATCTCCCAACGACTCTATGTAGGGACTCCCTCTGGGACTTAGGGATTCGCCTGACGACCTTTCCGACAGGTACACTTCTCATAGGGGGCGACTTCAATATGACTATGGATGACCACCTCGACAGACATCCTACACGCCGCTCACACAAATACTGCACTGACCTCTCCGATTTCGCTCATGCCATGGGTTTAGAAGATATATGGAGAGCTCACCACCCCGCTACCCCCTACTTCACACACTACTCTAATGCGCACAACAGTATGTCCCGCATCGACTACTTCTTTTGCTCAACAGCAGATATCGGATTCTTTATACACCCCAAGGGTCTTCCTCGTGGCATCTCCGACCACTCTCCCATCACCGTAGAACTGACATACTATCGTAAAACCACCCGCGGCCCCATAATCATTAATCCCTGGATTTTGCAAATTCCAGATATCAAGAAGGACTTGATTGAACATACTGACTTCTACTTCACTGAGAACGTAGGGTCGGTTCAATCGGCAATAATTGTATGGGAGGCTTATCTGGCGGTCATTAAGGGCAGGTCATTATCGCTTAAATTAGGCTACCTCCGGCAACATAATGAGCAGATCCTACAAGCCGAATCTGACCTCCTCCAACAAGAGTTGGAACACAATGCATCCCCCTCGACGGAGTCGGCCCGCCAACTCCGTGCCAAACAACTTAACTATCGGGCTCTAGCGCAGGAAAAGACACAGGCTCGACTACTCAATACCCGTCATCGAATTTATGAACATGGCGACCGAGCCGGGAACATGCTGGCCTGGCTGGAACGTCGCGACCAGGGGGCGAGATGGGTTTCTTCTATCACGCGGCCGGATGGATCGGTGACATCCGACCCGCAAGAGGTTGCGGAGACCTTCGCAGACCACTTGGCACACATCTATACTGCCGGGGCGATTTATACCTTGGAAGAATCTAGACAACTCCTTGCTGAGATGCAACTACCGACACTCTCAGAGACAGACCGAGACGTGCTCGATGCTGACATTACAGCAGACGAGCTCACGTCGGCGATCTTCTCCATCAAGTCGGGTAAAGCCATGGGTCCCAATGGGGTCCCGATCGAATTCTTAAAGGCTATGTCCCCAGGTATCGTCCCCCACTTACAAAAGATGTTCGAGGAAGGGCGAGATGTTGGCTCCCTCCCACTTGATCAGCGGCTGGCATCTGTGGTCGTCATTCTCAAACCAAATAAACCTCCCAACGAATGTAGCTCCTATAGACCGATCTCCCTGATCAGTACAGAAGCCAAGGTTCTAGCGAAATTACTGGCCAACCGTCTCCTTGATATACTTCCTCATTAATACACACCGACCAATCAGGATTTCTTGCCGGGCGAAACACGGCCCTAAACCTGCATCGAGTCAACAATGTCTTGAGTAGACAACCACATATCCAGGATGTCGCTGCTATCGTCTCCCTCGACGCCACCATGGCGTTTGACTCAATAGAATGGTCTTACCTTTTTGAAGTCCTTCTTCGATTTGGCTTTGGGCCAAAATTTGTCCAATGGGTGCGTCTTTTATACACGGACCTCCTGGGCGAGGTCCGAGTCAATAATCATATGTCCAGAAGATTCACACTCCACAGAGGGACCCGTCAGGGCTGCCCCCTGTCACCGCTTTTATTCGCCTTGACCCTAGAACCACTGGCCCAGTGGGTCCGCACAGATGCCTCCATCATAGGCCTCCGCTGGAACAACAAAGTGACCGATAAGATTTCCCTATATGCAGATGATATCCTGGTATACGTGGCTTCCCCAAAATCTTCTCTCAATAGTCTTTTCCACGTCTTAACCAACTTTGGGAAGATACTCAATCAATTGGGCTAAATCGGCTCTATACATGCTACGCGGCCCCCCCCCCTCGCTACCCCGTGGATTCCCTATACCGGTGGCACAAGAGGGCTTCAGGTATTTAGGCATTTTCGTCACCCCGAATCCCACCCTTTTCCACGACCGGAATCTGCTAGCCCCATCACGCAGACTACACAGCGATGTGGCACACTGGCGATCCCTACCACTGTCCCTCGCAGGCAGGGCGGCCCTGTTCAAAATGTTGGCACTCCCACGCTTCCTATATGCCCTCCAAAATTGCCCCTTTCCGATTCCTGACTCCTACTTCGGGTCGGTGGAGAGCGATCTCCGCCTTCTCCTGTGGGATGGATGGGCTGCCCGTATTGCCCTACAAAAGCTGACAATGGGCTGGTATGACGGTGGCATTGCACTCCCCAACTTGCGCCTCTATTACTGGGCATCACAACTGGTTGCTACTAACCACTGGATACACGGCTCACCCGTTGACCCAGCCTTCCACCTTGACAGATACCAGACTGGTCGGGAGGGATATTTCGGGGCCCTATACCGTAAGCCCAAAAAGGATAGATACATTGGCCCTATGGCGCACACAGTCGCAATATGGCATCGGGCCACGGCTCGCCTAGGTTGGTCGAACAAACTTACTAAAGCAACCCCATTGTGGGCATCACAACAGCTTGGTTCCCTCTGCTTCCAGTTGGGTTTCGACAAATGGGACGCAATAGGCATCTCAACAATAGGTGACCTGGTACATAAGGGTAAACTCCTCACCTTTGCAGACTTACAAACCAGGTACGCACTTGCACAAACTGAGGCCTTCCGTTACCTCCAAATCAAACACGCCCTCCTCTCTGCCATTCCCGATCTCTCCTCCTTGCCCGAGTCCTCCCCTCTGGAAGACAGATTACTCTCAGAACCCCTCCCGACAAAAGCCGTTTCCTACACATACCGCAAGCTCTGCAATAATCTCCCCAATATATTCCAACCCCTACGAGATAAATGGCAGGCAGACCTAGGTGATCTGGAGGAAGACGAGTGGCAGGCGGCCTTGATGTCCCCCCGGGAAGTGGCGATTAACCACCGACTCAGATTGATTCAACTGAAAGTCCTACATAGGACCTACATGCCCGCAACTCTGTTAGCCACGATCGGGAGAAGAGAGGACGATGGATGCCTCAGAGGTTGCGGACAAACTGGCACCTTTTACCATATCTTATGGGACTGTCAAGTAATACAGCGCTTTTGGGAGGGGGTTGTCCGAAGAATGAGAGACTCGTTGGGAAAACCCATCTTAGTCACCGAAGGAAGCTGTCCTCAATATCTGGGGTGCCACGGACCTGAGTGACCTGGAGCTACAATGGGCTGCCTTGGGTTTTCTAATCGCTAAACGTTCAATTGCAATGAAGTGGGGTGCTGCCGATCGACCTCTAGTGGTGGGTTGGATGGCTGAACTGGACAGATGCATGTTGGCTGAATAAACTATTTACAAGCTCAGTGGCTGCCCCGCGAAGTGGGACAAGAAATGGGGCCATTGGAACATTTACCGGGGCGAACTCTGTGAATCCCCCACGGCGGAGCTGGCCATGAGCCGGACTAGACTATTGGGCTGAATTGTGCATCTCTTTCATGGTTAATGTACTACGACTTTGCTTGAACATGCTAATTGTACACTGATTTTGACTCTGCACTGTTTTCAATAAAAATTTATGTTAAAAAAAAGATATATGGAATATTGATGAAAAGATAATAAAGCAAAGTTCATCTCCTCAAAAAAAAAAAGGGCGACAGCCAAGTCATTGGGTCTTCAGACCAGGGGCACTTTTGGAAGGCGTACTAGAGGATTTAGCAGATCTTCCTTTCGATCCTACAAATCTACGCAGCAGCAGCCAAACACGCTGTACAGGTCTTATAGGGGCAAACAAAGAGGCCGTTCTCGAGGCCGTCAAATCTCCTCCTCTTCCCCTTCCCAGCCCCCTGCCAACGCAGCAAAGCAGCCCTAGATCCGCCATTCCGGATCATGTGGCACCAGTGAGGGGTCGGCTTACCCATTTCCTACGAGATTGGGAATTGATAACATCGGATCTTTGGGTTCTCAATCTCGTGGGGAATAGGTATGCTCTTCCCTTTCGGGAGTTTCCCCCAAATTACCCTCCTTGCCAGGGTTTTTGTTCGGAGGACCACCTGCTTCTCCTGCAGGAAGAAGTCCTGGCACTGTTCAGAAAGGGTGCGATAGAGGTGGTTCCGGAGCAGGAGAGGGGTCAGGGATGCTACTCCCGGTATTTTCTAATCCCCAAGAAGGATGGCAGACTTCGGCCAATCCTGGATCTCAGGATTTTGAACCTTTACCTGAAACAGGAAAAGTTCAAGATGCTCACTCTTGTACAGGTTCTTCAAGCGCTGCTGGAAGAGGATTGGATGGTGTCGATCGACTTGCAGGATGCGTATTTTCATATTCCCATCTTGAAGTCGCACAGAAAGTATCTCCGTTTTACAGTTGCGTCGCAACACTACCAGTTTGCGGTCCTTCCGTTTGGTCTTACTACTGCGCCTCGAGTCTTCACCAAGGTGATGGCAGTGGTGGCAGCACATCTCAGGAGGTCGGGGATTCCTGTATTCCCGTATCTGGACGACTGGCTGATAAAAGCGGAGTCGCCAGAGAAGGTGCTCCATCATCTGCGAGAGACAACTCATTTGTTGCACAGGTTGGGTTTTTCGATAAATGTACCCAAGTCTCACCTGGTGCCCTCTCAGCACAACCTGTTCATAGGTGCGGTACTGGACACTACTGTATGTCGTGCATTCCCTCCTCCTCAAAGGATTCGCGACATACAGGAAAGGATTTCTTTATTCTTCAATGGAGCGGTTGTTCCAGTCCTGAAGGTCTTACGTTTGCTCGGTCTGATGGCTTCTTGCATTCTGTTGGTCAACCATGCACGCTGGCGCATGAGGGCACTCCAGTGGTGCCTCCGCAGGCAGTGGTATCAGCACAACGGAGATCTCAGGGGGTCAGTGAGGATCTCCAGAGAAACTGCAGCGGATCTGTCTTGGTGGAGCGTGGAAGGCAATCTGTCGCAAGGAAAGCCTTTTCAACTTCCTCCATCGGTGGCCACGGTAATAACGGATGCATCCACTCTAGGGTGGGGTGCTCATCTGGGGGACCTGGAGGTCAAGGGTCTTTGGTCTCCAGAGGAAAGGTTGCTTCATATCAACCTTAGAGTTGCGGGCGACACGTCTGGCGCTCAAGGCCTTCCTCCCTTCCCTTCGCGGTCAGTCGGTTCAGGTCCTGACGGGCAAAACGACCGCGATGTGGTACATCAACAAGCAGGGAGGAGTGGGGTCGCAGTGTCTCTGCAGAGAGGCTCTGCATCTCTGGTCCTGGGTTCAGGACCATCAGATTTGTCTGATGGCAAATCATCTGGCCGGAGTTCAGAACGTTCGTGCAGACAGTCTCAGTCGGCAGTTCTCTGCCGACCACGAGTGGAGGCTTCATCCAGAGGTAGTTCGTCACGTCTTTCGGACGTGGGGAACTCCTCAGGTGGACCTTTTTGCCACTCAAGAGAATGCTCACTGCCCGGTATTCTGCAGTCTCCAGTATCCGATGCAAGGAGCCTTGGGGGACGCGTTTCAGTTGAGTTGGAGCTCGCAACTCCTTTACGCGTTTCCTCCCATACCTTTGATTCCTGGGGTTCTGAGGAAAATTCGCCAAGACCGGGCTCAAGTTATATTGATAGCCCCGGATTGGCCAAGAAGGGTGTGGTACTCAGACCTTCTCCACCTCTCCTCTCACCCGCCGCTCCGTCTCCCTCACAGGGCAGGTCTCCTCTCCCAGATGCAGGGACAGGTTCTACACCCCCACCTCCAGACCTTACACCTTCATGCCTGGAGATTGAACGGGGCAACCTGTGTTCTTTTTCTCTCCCGCCTGACTTGGTGGACGTCATCTTGTCAGCCAGGCGTGACTCCACTAAGTCCATCTATTCTTATAGGTGGTCAAAATTAGTCACTTGGTGTGGGGAGAAATCTATAGACCCTTTGAGAGCCCATTTGTCTGATGTTCTCCAGTTTGCCCTTTCTCTGCCGCAACAGGGGCTTGCTGTTGCCACAGTAAAGGGCTATCTTTCAGCGCTGTCGGCATTTCTCTGCTTGCCTGACCAGCCATATCTTTTTAAATCTCCTGTAGTTTTAAGGTTTTTGAAGGGCCTCACAAATAAGTTCCCTCCTACTCCTTTTATTGTGCCTCAGTGGGACTTAAATCTTGTTTTGACCTTTCTGATGGGTGCTCCCTTTGAGCCTCTTCACAAATGTCCTATGAGGCGTTTGACTTTTAAGACAGTTTTCCTCGTTGCGATAACCTCGGCAAGGAGGATAAATGAGCTTCAAGCTCTTAGTTCCAAGCCCCCTTTCTTGACCATTCATGCTGATCGAATGGTTCTTAGGACCAGGGCTGCTTTTCTGCCTAAGGTGGTGACTCCTTTCCACCTTGGTCAATCTGTTACCCTTCCTACCTTTTATCCTCCCCCACACCCTTCCAAGGAGGAGGAGAGATTACACCGTCTGGACCCCAAGAGGGCGGTGTCTTTTTACCTGGACAGATCTAAAGACTGTCGGTTGGATGACCAGCTCTTCATTGGCTTTGCTGGCTGCAAGAGAGGAAGAGCAGTCCATAAAAGAACTTTATCAAGATGGATCGTCCTCTGTATAAAGATTTGCTACTCTTTGGCCGGTAAGGAACTTCCAGAGGGTATAAGGGCTCATTCTACTAGAGCTAAGTCGTCAACCTCTGCATTGGCTAGAGGTGTTCCTGTAGAGGATATTTGTAGGGCGGCAACTTGGTCTTTCCTCCACACTTTCGCGAAGCATTACTGCTTGGATTCCGAGGTGAGGAGGGACGGTCACTTTGCACGCTCTGTTCTCCAGGATTTCCTGGTCTAGAAGAGTGGACACCCTCCTCCGGGAGTGGGGACTGCTGTGGGACTCTATTCACAAGGTGAGGAATCCACACGGCAGATGTATCTATCAGAAGAACAAGTTACTTACCTTCGGTAATGCTTTTTCTGGTAGATACAATATCTGCCTGTGGATTCCTCACTGACCCACCCGCCTCCCCGTTGTCCACTCTTCTATGCCAGTGTTTCTATTATGTATTTATTTTATTGTCAACTGTTTTATTGTATTTGCCTCACACTGTGTGTGTTACCTTGATATTTGTACTGCGTATACTGTGTATATGTCTACTGTCATTGGTCCATCCGTGTGCCTCGAAGGCACGGAAAAAAGGACGGAACTGATGTCATCCCGCCGGCGTGGGCCTATTATAGGCGTCTGTGACATCAGAGAAGTCGCGAGCGATGCCGTGCCTCGATGACGTCCGAGTCCACGTCGGCGCAAAGCTACGAAAAGAATTTCCGAATGTTGCTGACGCAAGGGGATATTCACAAGGTGAGGAATCCACAGGCAGATATTGTATCTACCAGAAAAAGCGTTACCGAAGGTAAGTAACTTGTTCATTAGGTGAATGATCCTAAGAGGGTCTCTAGACCCAGACTATTGGCTCCGCTCGCAGCAACTGAAACTTTTAAATGGGGCGATCATTTCTTAGTATCAGAAAAAGGTGTCACTGGGAAAATAAGGGGACAGAAAGAACATTTTCTTACGCAGTTTGCGTGCAGTAAGTTCAGAGGTACAGTGTTGAGAGCTGCCGGGGGCTCTCTCCATTGTTGATTGGGGCGGCGGTACAGGCTGGATTTTATCTTTGGTGTTGTAATTGGCAGGCTCCCTGCTCATTTGTTGTATCAAATTCTACATGTTAAAACTCACAAACTACTTTATACAATGGTAACTAATGCATATTGAGTCATGCAAGATTTGAATGAATTCCTTGTGTTCAGCCCCAGTAAGCACCAGCTATAAGCAAAGGGAGATTCCATTCTATTGTAGTAAGCAGAAAAATGTATGTTTGAGATATTTAAGATGTTTCTGCGTAAGCTTTGCTGTGCCCCTGTGCCTTCTGAATGTTGTGTCTGTGTTAGTGGCGTTTGAAAGCACGGTGTACAAATGCTTTTAAAAAGAATGCTCTTAGCAAAACCATTTGGTGCTTGTATTGTTCTCAACGGGTGAGCTTTGGAAGGCTAAGTGTTAGTGGCTAACAAATGGCTCTCAAGTGATATTCTTTACGTTTTATGCCAGTGGTTCTTGTTTTGCTATTACTAGCTTGTAAAGTGCACCACTTGAAAAACATTACTGAAACTGGAAGAAGAGTTTACTGTGTTTTATTTAAAGGACACGAGAGTCCTTGGTAAGCATTGGGGTGTATTCCGAGTAAGAAACCTGATTATTATGAAGGATAATGTTGCTTCATTTGTTACTCCACTCTTCCCCATTGTTACTATGACTTCTTTCATTATTAGCTCTTCATTTTGTTACTATTTTGTTATTTTTTTATTGTTTTAACACCTTAGGAGCTTCGTAAATAAACCTCCCCAGTGCTGCGCTGTCCATTATCCAGTGCTGAACTGGACGTCCAGCGGTCGCACGCAGCACTGGGGAGGTAGTGCCCGTGACGACCGTTGGCCGACGGCAGCACTTAAAGGGTTAACTTGATTCGTTTGAAAATATTGACCCATTCATTTCTTCTTTTTCTAACACACAATTTATTTCATTTGCTAAAATCACATTGCAGTATCACAGTCGAGTCAGTATGCAAAAACAATGTAAATCGTATTTGTCCGCAAAACTTAATATAGATATATAACTATATGTCAGTCCACTGTTCAGGAAACCATTGTCATAAAATAATGCATTTCAAACTCCACCTCTTTCCCCCAAAAACAATTGAACCATTTCACCCATCTGAGAGTACTGGTATGTTCAGAATCATTTATGGAAGCCCATGGATGCATGCTGAGTGATAGAAGAGTACCATGGTATAACTGGTGCTAAACAAGGGGAGCTGGTGAGTGTATCCGGTAGTGATTTATAAAAGGAGTAGTATGATTGCCTAAGTGAATAGTGGGAGAGGGACGGAGGAGGGGACTTGGTATGAGCTAGATATCCATAGGGGGTATAGTTAGAATAATCATATCCCCTACTCCTTTTCAGAAGCCTCGACTTGTAACTTGAACCATTCCAAGAGGGCGTCCCATTTAAGTGAAGTGGGTGTCCTTCACAACCCCCTATATTCTTATCGCTCCACTCTCTGCCTGTCACCAGTGCATGACCTCCTCTCGCCATAGAATCAGCTGTGGAGCTTATGGGGATTTTCAGCATCCAGTTATTAGTCGCTTTGCCAGTGGAAGGACCAAGTCAATAAAGCATAATGCCATTTTGGAACTCTTTGGTCTAAGATACAGTCCTAATAAACAGCGTGCTGGGATATTCCATTGTGTGATGCCAGTCAGATCTGTTAATGTTGTTGAAATCTCTGCCCAGTATGTGATTAATGATTGGCATGACCATAGCATGTGCATGAGATTGGCATGTACCATGAGACAGCGAAGGCTTACTGAAGAGGCCGACAGGAACATACGGCTAACTCTATGTAGGGTTAGGAATGCTCTATGTAGAATATAAAAGCAAATTCATTTAAATCTTGAGTTGGTTAAGACTTTTGCGGGATACGCTAACGTTGTGGACCAATCTTTGTCCTAAAGGTCAAGGGAAATATCCACTTCCCATTTTACCTTTAGTAAAGAAAGTGGAGCCAGAAAATAGGTTTGGAGCCCACTGCAGAGCCAAGGTACTAGGTGACTGCCATGCCCCATAGTGTAAAATGCCTGAAGTGGTTCATGAGTCTTTGGTTCCTTCTCATCATTTGCCCAGTATCTTTGTATATACCGAAGGATAACCTGGTGGGTAAGAAAGAAGTCCTGCATCAGATCCATGTGTATATGCAAAATCAGAGTATGTTAATAGTACACTATCTTGGAATAAGAAGCCCACCCTCGATACCCCCTCCTGGTCCCAAGGGCTCAGTCTGTGTGCTGTTTACCTGAGGAGGTCGGAAGACCACTCAATGTTATATGTGATGCATATGGAACCATGACATTTATGTATTTTCCTTGCCATCTTCTAATATATCAAGGTAATGCACAGGAGAGAGCACATCGGAGGTGCGGTTGTGCTCGAGCATAGCAGTCAGAGATGACACAGCCTATTCTTTTCCGCCATATGACCAAGTCTATTCTTTTCAGCAGTGTATCGGATTTTCATCAGATTATGGCCAGCTAACCAGTAGGACAGCCAATGTTAATGTTAATGTTAATGTTAATGTTAATTGGAATTTATTGAGCGCTCGTACGCCCGAAGGCTTCATGGCGCTATAGAAAAGGAACCAGGCAAGGCAGTCAGTAAGAGGAGCTGTGCTGTCAGTAGTGAGCTTGGGTGAAAAGCCAAGTTTTCAGGGATTGTCTAAAGCTGAGGATGTTATCGTTCAGCTTTATGTGGAGGGGGAAAGAGTTCCAAAGACCAGCAGCAAGGTGGTCAAAACAGCTGCCTCCAAGGCGTTTCCTTTTAAATGGAGGTACGATCAAAAGTGATTTATAAGTAGATCGGAGATGACGGGAGGGGCAGTATTTTTTTAATAAATCTCTGATGAATAAAGGGCCAGAGTCATTCAGAGACCTGAACAATATGCACCCGGCCTTGAAGGCCACACGCTGCTCAACTGGCAACCAGTGTAGCTGTTTAACCCCTTCCACGCTCATGACGAGCTGGGCTCGTCATGAGGTAGCCTCCTCGCACGCTCATGACGAGCCCAGCTCGTCATGAAACAATGGAAAGGAGTAAATCCCAGCACAGGAGGGGAAAACGCATAGCATCGATGTGGTTAAGGCCAGATCTAATAGATTGCCTCCTAGGTATATTCAGAAGAAGCCTGGCGGCTTGGTTCTGAACAAGCTGGAGACGTTTGAGCTCTCCTATTTGGAGGCCAAGATAGAGGCTGTTAGAGAAGTCCAGCCTGGACAGCACCAAGGAGATGACAATCTGTGTGAGGGCTGCTAAGGTAAAGAAGCGAGCAATTTTTTTTATTTTCTTCAATTGGAAGATACTGGAGGATACCACCGCTCCAACCAGACAGTATACTTTAAAATCAGGGATTCCCAGACCACCCACATCAGTCGGTAGTTGTACCTTCGCTTGGGAGCTACACTAGCATGGTGTTCAACAGTCTAAACACCCACACCGCTACTACAGTTGGCTGGATTATGAAGTGATACAGCAGGTGCGGTAGCATGACTGTTTGCCCCCGCCAGGCACCCGGCCGCTGACAGAGGTAGTGTGGTCCAAAAGTCGATTTGGGAGCACAGTGACTTGACTGTATGGATGAGGTTGCCCTTGAACAGATCCTGCGATTCCCTGTAGATTTGAATCTCTAAATACCAGAATATATGTTAGGCCACATGCATAACGGTGTTCCCTAATGGCAGTGTAAAGTCTGTGTAGGTATTATCGAAGGAGAATGCACATGATTTGTGTGCGTTTATCTGTAACGTCGACAACGCCCCCAATTTGGCTAGTAGCTAGTCCATCCCTGTGAGGCCTTCCTGGAGATTTTTGAGGTATAAAATCATGTTGTCTGCATATAAAGACACTGAATGTATCATGCGGCCTATGGATATCCCACACGCAATGGCTTCCTGTCTGGTTCATTGTTCTTAAAAATCGGGAACTGTTTGCAGTGTCCTTCCACTTTTTGCCCCATTTGAGACCCTAGATTCTGGATTTCAGACTGTGAGAGTGCCCTGGGCTCCGCTGGGCAGCCCAGGGCCAGTGCAATGTGAAACACCCACTGTTATGTTGAAAACACACAGATGCATTAGGGTACACCTATAATTGGCATGACCTACCCTATAAGTCCCTGGTTGATAATAGGCAGGGGGATTACAACTACCTTTAAGTCCCATGCATATAATAGGGCATGGCAGTTTAGAGGTCAGCATCCTTTGTTGCACTTGCATGTGTGGACTACTGAGAGTCCAAGGTCATTTTTAAAAGCAGCCCTGTGTTGCAGCACTGCTTTTAAATGGAAACTGTGCCCAAACTCGACTTTGGTTGTAGGGGCACTTAAAAATTGCTAAACGACGATATGTTGGCATTTTAACCCCTCCTGTGCTAAGCCTTTTTTTGGCGATTTGGGGTAGTGCGCGCTTAGGCCCCTGTAGCTTTTTGACCACATAAGGTATCCACGCCAAATTTGCGTCCTTTTCTTCCAACATCATGTGGATTCTAAAGGTACCCAGGGTATGTGGATTCCCTTGGAGGGGTCCCAGAAATTAACCAAAATATAGTGACATTTTTGTTTTTTTCAGACAAATGGGAAAAACGGACTGCAAATAAAAGCCTCTGGGTTTTTCCCTGCAAATGGTATCAAAAAAGGGGTTGTGGGGCTGAAATCTCAATTTTCTCAGCTTTTAGGGAATGACAGTCTTTTGTCAGAGAACCAACATTTTTCACACAGTTTTGGCATTTTTCTGGGACATTGCCTATTTTTGCTATTTTTAGAGCTTTTCACCACCTTCCAGTTAATGGTAGAAATGAGTATGAAAGCAATAAGGGATCCTGGAAAGCTATACATTTTCGTAAAGTAGACAAAATTCTGAATATAAAAAGGGGTCATTTGTCTAAATCCATGAAGGTTTCTTTATATAAACTTACAGTTAAATATTGGAATAATTGAAAACTTGTTGAAAAAAACAGCCTTTTGTCTCAACGTTTTCACCTATAACTTCTTGTAATTTTCACAGCTCTTGGAAAGCAATGTACCATTACATTCGTTAGACCTTCCTGGTTGTGGGGACATATAGGACTTGTAGTTTCTCCAAGAACCCGACGAACCCAGATCCAAAAACTGAGCAGCAACTTGCAATTATTTTATTTTTATTTACTGGGTATAGAGCACTTATTCTTGGAAAATGTATATGTGGAAAAATCGGTATGAAAGACACCTATGTATTTCTGAATTGGGTACAAATTATAGAGTCTAGAAACAGTATATAATTGCACATTTTCAAAATTGGGAATACTCGTACTAGCATGAGAATTATTGGTCATTTTTGAAAAAGATTTTTTTTTCACAATGTCTTTCATTGGGAAGGGAGCAATGCATGAAAACTCAATTGGTAATAACAGTTGATTTACTAATCTGAATTACCCTAAGTCTCCCGATAAAAACGGTACCTCACTTGTGTGGATCGGCCTTGTGCCTGCGACAGGAAACGGCGCAAAATGCAACGTGGTCACACCTCAATTTCGCAGTTAAAAATTGACCCTTTATGGCAAAGTGCCTACCTGTAGTTTTTGCACCCTAGCTCTGCCGACACCTAGGGAAACCTAGCAAACCTATACATTTTTGAAAACTAGACACCGAGGGGAATTTAGGATGGGGTGACTCGACTGCTTACCACCAGGTTTTGTTACCCAGAATCCCTTGCAAAGCTAAGAATTTGACCAAAAAAAACACATTTTCCTCACATTTCTGTAGTGGAAAGTCCTGGAATCTGCGTGGATCAACAAATTTCCACCCACCCAGCGTTCCCCCAGGTCTCCTGAAAAAAATGGTACCTCACTTGCGTGGGTAGGCATAGTGGCTGCGACATGAAACAGCGCAAAACGCAGCGTGGTCGCACCTCAATTTCCCAGTGAAATCTTGCCCTTTTTGGACAAAGAGACTACCTTTTGTTTTTGAGCCCTAGCTCTGCCAGCACCTAGGGAAACCTAGCAAACCTATACATTTTTGAAAACTAGACGCCCAGGGGAATTCAGGATGGGTTACTCGACTGCCTACCACCAGGTTTTGTTACCCAGAATCCCTTGCAAAGCTAAGAATTTGACAAAAAAACACATGTTCCTCACATTTCTGTGGTGGAAAGTTCTGGAATCTGCGTGGATCAACAAATTTCCACCCACCCAGCATTCCCCCAGGTCTCCCGAAAAAAATGGTACCTCTCTTGCGTGGGTAGGCATAGTTGCTGCTACATGAAACAGCGCCAAACGCAACGTGGTCGCACCTCAATTTCCCAGTGAAATCTTGCCCTTTTTGGACAAAGAGACTACCTTTTGTTTTTGAGCCCTAGCTCTGCCAGCACCTAGGGAAACCTAGCAAACCTATAAATTTTTTAACACTAGTCACCCAGGGGAATTCAGGATGGGTTGACTTGACTGCCTACCACCAGGTTTTGTTACCCAGAATCCCTTGCAAAGCTAAAAATTTGACAAAAAAAACACATTTTCCTCACAATTCTAGTGGTGGAAAGTTCTGGAATCTGCGTGGATCAACAAATTTCCACCCACCCAGCGTTCCCCCAGGTCTCCCGAAAAAAATGGTACCTCACTGGCGTGGGTAGGCATAGTGGCTGCAACAGGAAAAGGTTCAAATCGTACGGTGGTGAATTTACAATACTCTATAGCAAAACTACCTTTATTTTTTGGGGGGTCAGCTGAGTTTGTGGCCCGGGGCTCAGTGGCCATCTTTTGAAATTACCAAACCCAAACAGTTCTGAAAACTAGACACCCGGTGGAGTCCAGGGAGGTATGACATGCGTGGGTCCCCCAATGTTTTCCTAAACAGAAATCCCTTCAAACCTAAAATTTAGGTTAAAAAAAACACTTTTTCATACATTTTTGGGTAGGATCTTACTGCCGGCACAAATGTCCTACCACCCAGCGTTCCCCTTGATCTCCTGAGTAAAATGATACCTCACTTGTGTGGGTGGGCCAAAGCCCTGTGACTAAGGTTGGGGTGCTTAATTTGTCAAACCTATATACTAGATTTTATTTAATTCATTTTTAGCCTGTTCTGCTTTGGGGCACCCACACAAGTGAGGTATCATTTTACTCTGGAGAACAAGGGGAGCGCTGGGTGGTAGGACATTTTTGCCGGCACGGAGATCCCACGCAAAAAAGTTTGGAAAAGTTTTTTTACCTAATTTTAAGGTTTGCAAGGAATTCTGGGTAGGAATACATTGGGGGACCCACGCATGCCATACCTCCCTGGACTCCCCCGGGTGTCTAGTTTTCAGAACTGTTTGGGTTTGGTAGTTTCCAAAGATGGCCGCCGAGCTCCGGGTCAAAAACTCAGGCCCCCCACCCCAAAATTAAGGTAGTTTTGGTATAGGGTAAGATTTGGACCTTTTCCTGTTGCAGCCACTATACCTAACCACGCAAGTGAGGTACCATTTTTATCGGGAGACCTGGGGGAACGCTGGGTGGGAGGTAATTTGTGTGAACCCAGTGATGCCACGCTTTCCCGCACAAAAAAGTGTGAAAAAACTGTTTTTTTTCAGCTAAAATTGAGGTTTGCAAGGGATTCTGGGTAAAGGAACGTTGGAGGATCCACGCAAGCCATACCTCCTTGGAAGCCCCCGGGTGTTTACTTTTCAGAAATTTGTGGGTTTGGTAGGTTTCCCTAGATGGCCGTCTAGCACTGGGTTTTTGGCCCCGTGCTATAGTTTACAGGAGATTGTGGATAAAAATCAACAATAGAATTCACCAGAAAGACATGACCATATACTTCCATGGTTTAACAATAATATCTAAATTCAGTAAGGTATTTATAGCTATAATGTACACCTTAACAGAGTTACTCAAAAGTCAAACATTCAAGCACGGCTATCTATTCCTCAAAGACACACATATACAGGTTGGATTTGGCACGAGGGCGAGTGATGGTTCAGTACATAAAATTTTATTAACAAGATATTTCAAAAAATGAAATGCTCTGTCAATAAATAAATGCATAAAAACCGAACCAGTGACTCGCAACTCGTGAGCTGTAAAGCCACGACAAGGCACCAACCGTTTAAAGGCCATTCACGCACCTTTCATACCTAATGCAAACCAGACCATTGACACCATCCGGAAGGAACAGCAACACATTACAACAATCACAATAAGGGACAAGGTACGCCCTACTTCAGAAAGAGATAAAAGACAAATATTACTGCACAGCCATCTATTCCGCAAGCACACACACATACTGGTTGGATTTGGCACGAGGGTGAGTGATGATTCAGTACATACAATTGTATTCGCAAGTAATTTCACAAAAATTAAATACACTGCGTATAATTGAAAGTATGATAAACTGAACCACTGACTCACAGCTCGTGAGCTGTAAAGCCACGTCAAGGCACCAACCTCTTTACAGGCCATTCATACACCTTCCGTACGTGTGACACATACAAAACATTCACACCGCCAGCCGCGGACCCATCACATTTCAACACTCACACCAGCAGACAGCGCCATTCAAGGGCCCATCACTTTCACACGCCCACATTTCTGACATTGCAACAACACAAAATGATGGACTGCGTGGAGTGTCACTCAACTAGCAGTGTGTGTAGTGAACAACAGAAAGTAACTACTCACACACCGCCAGCCGA
This sequence comes from Lissotriton helveticus, assembly GCF_964261635.1. Lineage (NCBI taxonomy): Eukaryota > Metazoa > Chordata > Amphibia > Caudata > Salamandridae > Lissotriton > Lissotriton helveticus. The sequence continues at coordinate 689,222,952 of NC_136067.1, read as the reverse complement.
GCTCCAGTCCACCCACACCACCATCCAAGCACCAGACCATGCACACCGCCAGCCAAACACCACTCAGCGCACACCGACAGCCAAGTACCACTCCACACACACCACCAGCCAAGCACCACTCCACGCACACTGCAAGCCAAGCGCCACTCCATGCACACCGCAAGCCAAGCGCCACTCCGTGCACAGACAGTCAAGTACCACTCCACGCACACCACCAGCCAAGCGCCACTCCACACACACCACCAGCCAAGCGCCACTCCACACACACCACCAGCCAAGCGTCACTCAACACACACCACCAGCCAAGCGCAACTCCACACACACCGCCAGCCAAGCACCACTCCGTACACAGACAGCCAAGTATCACTCCACGCGCACCACCAGCCAAGCACCACTACACGCACACCACCAGCCAAGCACCAGTCCACAGACACCGCCAGACAAGCACCAGTCCACAGACACCGGCAGCCAAGCGCCAAACCATGCACACCGTCAGACAATGGACACTACACGCAAACCAACATCATACTTTAGTTTTTTTTTAAATAAAAGAAAACCAAAAACAAATTGATACAAATCTACTAACTCAACAACTAAATCTAAAAAGACTACACAAATGCAAACTTTGAAACTGAACAATAAGACCAACCAGTTCACTTTACCACTCATTGATACTCCCAAAAATTCTTTTGCGTGTGGTACAATCTAAAACAAGCAGGTACACACAGCCCAGGGTTTGAAGGGCAGTCGGGGCAGGACATACGAACCTCCTTCCGCAAACCTCTTCGTCAACAGACTCTACAACTCCGACTGGGAAAGTCTTTTGAGATTGTAGGAGGAATTGTACAGGAAAGTGGCGATCTTTCAATCTGCCAACATCCTCCACCACTCCAACTCTAGGAACACTTGCCTGTTCCACTAAAACAAGGCTGCCTATTACAGACTCCTGAAACTTTACAAAAGTCATCTTTGACTGGGGACAAGATTTCTGGAACACAACAAAAGCATTAAAGGTTGCCAAGTGGAAAAGATGGATAGCCAACTTCTTGTACCAAATGTAAGCCTTGCGAAGAGCAGCATACGGTTCCAACCTCTGATCTACTATGTCAACACCACCCATGTACTTATTGTAGTGCATTATGCACACAGGTTTGCGCACTTCTGCAACCTGACCCCAAACAGGCACCGGTTCAGTGCTTCCATCATGTATTGTAGTCAACATGTAGACATCTCTCCTGTCTGAAAACTTCACAGCTAGAAGCTCCTCACAACGCAATGCACTGCACTGTCCCCGAGCAAGCTTTCGACAAACAAGTTCTTTTGGGAAACCTTTACGGTTTGAGTGGATTGTGCCACAAGCAACAGTGTCCACTTTGGCCAATTCCCTGAACAACCGCACACCAGTGTAGAAGTTATCGACATACAAATGATGGCCTTTGTTAAAAAATTCACGACCAAGTTCCCACACAATTTTCTCAGTCACTCCAAAAGTCGACGGACAACCAGGGGGGTTAATCCTGGATTCCTTACCAGTGTACACCCTGAAATTAGAGACATATCCAGTCTCACTGTCACACAGCATATACAGTTTGATTCCATAGCGTGCCCTCTTACTAGGAATGTATTGCCGAAATACCAAGCGGCCCTTGAACAACAGCAAAGACTCATCCACTGCAATTTCTTTCCCAGGATAAAAGATCTCAGAAAATCGATCAACAAAATGATCAATGACAGGCCGAATCTTGAAAAGACGGTCACAATCAGGGTGATCTCGTGGCAAAGCAAGACTATTGTCAACTAAATGCATCATCCGAAGCAGAAGCAAATACCTATCACGACTCATGACTGCCGGAAATATAGCTGTTGCCATCAAGGGACTAGTAGACCAATATGAAGCCATTGATGGTTTCCTAAGCAAGCCCATCAAAAAAGTTAAACCCAAAAACTTTTTCATCTCCTCCAAATTTGTGGGAGTCCACCGGGTAGCTCTAGCGTGGGGCTTAAGGCTGGCACTGTTCACCCTCAAAATAATTTCAGCATACAAATTAGTCTGCTCTACAATCTCTGTCAAAAACACATCATCCATAAACAACTTGAAAAAATCAATAGGCAAAAAGTTTTCAGTGTTCACCCTACACCCTGGATCACCAGTAAATTCAGGCAATGCCGGCTGCACCATGCCTGGTGCAACCCAGAGGTCAGAACTTTCATCGTCAAGTCTTGCAGCCGCAGGCTGCCGCCCAGCTGCCTCTTGTCTCACTACACCAACTGGAAGTCTAGCAGCCCCAGGCTGCAGCCCAGATGTCTCTTGCCGCACTATTGGCACAGCAATATCCTCCGCAACCACAGGCACAGCAATGTCCTCCCCAACCACAAGCACAGCAATGTCCTCCTCAACCACAGGCACATCATCCACACCAAAAGTAGCTTCATCAGCACTCAAAGTGTCTTCATCATCAGATGAAGCCATGTGTAGAGAAAACTCACTACCTGAATCTTCACCTCCCACCTCTGGCTCAGAATCAGAGTCAGTCTCTGGACCATGGTCAGAGGAAGAATCAAAAAGCATTCCAACAACTTGCTGAGCAGTAATCCGGCGGCTAGCCATTATCCTTACAAATAAAGGAGTCTGCACAAACAACTCAACAACCTCAACACTGTGCAAAGTAAGATAAAAAATGTAAGCCTTTATCACAAATATCTATATTTAGAAAAAATATACAATTCACTTACAAGAGACAACTACACTCACCAGCACCTACTCTGCAAAGACACAGCAAATAGGCAACGATATCCCACTAGAAAGAAGAAAAAAAAACTTACATCTACAGAAGGACACATCAAAAACAAATGCAAAACATGTTTGACAATCACAAAAAACAGAAACCAAACACAAACAATTACATTACAATTTAACAAAAAACAGGTCTCTTACCAAACACATGCAACTACAGAAACAGCAGAACAGAACCACCAGTAACGGAACCGCACACTGCAACAATTTAAAGAGAAAAAAAACCAAGGGGGGCAGAATATAAATCATTATAAATGTGGGCCCCCTGGAAGCAACCCTACGGAGGGCAGAGAGGGCAAATAAAGACTCGGCAGAACATACTTTTGAAAACAATTGGGCCCAAGGAAGCAACCCTTGGCCAAGGGGTCGCTCACTATAAAAAAAAAAAACCCTGGAGTCTAGTGGGCTTTTCTATCACCCCCTGGGTCAAGAAACGGTAAGAACAGTCTACAATATTTATAATGCCCCCTGGAAGCGACCCTTGCCCAAGGGGTCGCTTCCTTTATAAATATAATAAAATCCCTGGTGTCTAGTGGGCTTTTCTGCCCCCCCACCCCCGGGACCAGACACGGCCCAAAAAACGGCTGATCTGCCCCCAGGGGGAGGCAGACAAGTCTAAAAAAATTAAGGGCCACTAGGAAGTGACCCTTCCCCAAGGGGTCGCTTCCTTTATAGTTATAAACAAATCCCTGGTGTCTAGTGGGTTTTTCTGCCCCCCCGGGTGCAGATCGGCCAAAGGCCGATCAGGCCGATCTGCACCAGGGGGGGCAGAAAAGTCTGATAAATAATGTATCCCCCTAAGGAAGCGACCCTTGCCCAAGGGGGGGGGGGGGGCAGAAAAGTCTGTAAAATATTTGGGGCCAAAAAGGAAGCGACCCTTGCCCAAGGGGTAGCTTCCTGCACAGTTTTATTTCACCCCAAAACAATCCCTGGTGTCTAGTGGGGCATTCCTGGTGCACGATCGCGACACTGTGCGCGATCATGCACCTGGAATGCCGTGCATTGGGACATCAGGGGAGAGGAAACACAGTTTCCTCCCCCCCCGATGCCTCAAGGCACCGAAAAACGCTCCCCCCCCACCGGAGCACCGAACACCCACCTCTGTGCTGGACGCGCTGGAATGAAATGGATTCCAGCGCTTCCTGATGACGTCGGCGCGCGCTAGGGGGCCAGGGGGTGGCAGCGGAAAGTCTTCCGCTGCCACCCCAGGTAAAAGCGCCAAGATCGATGCCCCAGGGGGGGAGCGCCAGCGCTCCCCCCCAGGGCTGTACTGATGACGGAGCGGTTCCGTCATCAGCACAGCCCAACCGATGCTGATGACGGAACCGCTCCGTCATCAGCATCGAAGGGGTTAAGTTCCACCAGGGTCTCCCCTAAAAAACCCAGGGGTAGGGGGGTCATGTAATTATAAGTAGGACCCTTATAAACAATGTTCAATGTGCCCTGGGGATAGGGACATTGCATATTTCACTTTCCCTATTGTAGTAAAGTGCCTCCCAAAATCGACTTTAGTACTAGGAGTCCTATGGCGTGAGGATGTACATTATTTTTGCATATTCAGGACCCCGAAGGTCTCTCCTTGGTGCCCCAGGGGTGGGGTGTCCTGTAACTAGAAGCAGGGCCCTTATTAAATATGTTTTATAAGCCCTGATTATGGCGAAATTCCCCATTGTAGATGCCTAGCCCCACTGGATAACATGGCAGTAGTTTATGAATGAATGCATATTGATAGGAATTAAATAAAATACCATTCAAGAACTTAGGAGAATGCTATTGATAAATCCAACAATACACCATTTGTTAAATTTATCCTAAAGTATACAGAAAAGAAGTTATAAGACATTCGTGTCTGTAAGCGAAAATTCAGCCTTCCTGTAGTCTTCCCTGATTGGTCAACGGTAACAGGATTAGCTAGGCTGCTTTGAAGAAGTGATAAGTGGCTCATCCAAGAAGATGTTATCTGTTGGGCAGAGCTCTGCTACACAGGAATACCGAGGCAGGGGGAGGGGTTGTAAAGCATGAAGCTTCATAGGAGGAATAAGGCAGGAAGGGAATGCCAGACACAGGAATACCGAGGCAGGGGGAGGGGTTGTAAAGCATGAAGCTTCATAGGAGGAATAAGGCAGGAAGGGAACGCCAGGTCCATGTCCCCCCCCATCCCCTCTGACCCAACCTGATGGGAGACTTAAGGAAGGAATCTGCAGATGTTAGGGGGAGTAGAGGTATAGAAATGAACCATACTGGAGGTTGGTTTAACTAGTTCTTACTCCTCTGCTGAGATTTCAGCCATACTGAATTTTGGAGGAATAGTGCTTGCTGGGAGATGATTATGCCACACTTTAAAGAAAGTGGTCCTGCTCCGGGATGTTGCCCTGCACCTCACTGGACTGGAGTGCTCTCCCACTTGACCCCAGAGAACATTGAATAAATATGTGAGAAGTGCATCCAGCGGACTTGTACGTCCTGGTGCATTGTGGGAATTGTGGTCCCAACCTTTCAAGGACCATCTTGGAACTTCCAGAGGCTTTAATTGTGTTTTGGAAACTTTTGCACGCTCTAGAGCAATTTTGGTAAAATGCTTAGTAAGGGAACCGACTGTAACAAGGGGGCCAAGCCGGCCACCTTCAACCACGAGCCAGACTGACCTATTGGTTCGTCCCACTAAAAGCTTCTGAGGTCCGACTTCCAGCATTTGGCCGGGAGTTCCCTGAAAAGCACGCCGGTGAACCCTCACTGAATCCGGTCTGGCAAAGAGCATCGAGGGACCCCGTCAGAAAAAGCTCTAGAAATGTTTCTAAGTCAGGAGGTAAAATTTTGACTCCGACCTACCACAAGGGGTATCCGAGCAGGGCTTCATTGCGGTCGGCCTGAAACTTTGACTTTGTCCCGGTCCAGCTTGGCCAGATGTTCCACAGTGGAGTTGGGCATGTAAGCTCTAGAAAGTGATAATTCTTTAAAATTCTCATCTCCGGTTCCCTACATTGGATTTTTGTCATTTTGGAGTAAAAAATATTTCCTATTTTTAGTAAGTGATGTTGGATTTTTATTGTGTGTTGTCTTAATTATTTACTAAATTGGTGTTATTAAATGCTTTACCTACATGTCCCCTAAATTAAGCCTGCTTGCTCGCAGCCAAGCTACCCAGGGTTGAGCATGGGAATAATTTATTGAGACCTAGACTGTGTTAATGGCCATATTGTCAGTGGTAGATGCATATTTACTACTACTAATAACCCAATAGAGTCAGTGGCAAGCACGAACAGGAGCGGCAAAAGGGGCATCCCTGTTGTGTCCCACGCAAGATTTGGTAAGAATCAGAAATATAAGGCCCCGTACAAGCCCTGGCTGTAGGTACTGTGTACAATAATATCTGAAAGAGACACGTTAGTGATAGATTCCTTACCTTAGAATATCCCCAGACGTCAGACTGGATCCAGAAAGTTTTTGCTTAGCAGTACCCCTGCGCGTCGGTAGGTGGTGGGCTCCGCGCCCGTCACTGGCGTCGTGAACGGCGAGATGATGTCTCGGAGACTACTTGGGCACCACCCATGCGCGCTGACGTCAGTTCTTTCTTTTTCCGCGCCGAAAGCGCAGATCCAGATTGAGCACGTACCTCAGTCATTTTTGGACTACTTTTTGAGACTTTTTGTCTCCCCCTCTTCTCTCCTGGTGCATGTAGGGATGCCCGGCTTTAAGTCTTGTGGGTCGTGCCGCCGTAACATGTCGGTGGCGAACTCCCACAATGTGTGCCTCTACTGCATGGAGACAGATCATGACTCCCGAGACTGTTGAGCCATGGCCCCGAAGGCCTTGCGGGAGGAAGTTGCAGGAGGTCTGGCACTCTTCTCACTGCCGCTCTGGGTCTAGGGGCCGTTCGTGGGACCTGAGCTGTCGCTCCTCGGACTCCAAGTCTTCGCTTTCAGATTCCGGTAAGCGACGCCATAAAAAGAAGTCGAAGAAGCGTGTTTGCTCTCCGACGTCCTCCAGTCGCTTCCCAGAGGTGGACGAGGGGTGCAGTTCTTCTGGAGCAGGGGAGTCCCGCGGCCTACCCGCTATACCCGGGTCCGTCGGCAACTCCCGAACAGATGCAAGAGTTTCTTGCTGCCATGGACCGCCTTTTTAGGCCCCGGGCTCCCGCCGGCGCACCTTCGGGCCCGCGCTCCCTTGTCCAGATCCTGTGGGCCCCGGCGCCACAGGATCCTGCAACGCCGGCTCCGGAGCCAAGAGGTGCAGTGCCGCTGGCTCCAGCCCCGGCGCTGCCCTTGCCTCAGGCCCCAGCGCCGCCCTTGGCTCCGCCACAGGTGCCGCACTGGGTGCCGTTTATCCCACCCCTGTCCCGGTTCTCGGACCATTTCGTTCCGACCTGGGATCCGCATTAGGATATGGCTCTGGCTCGGCCCTCAACGACGCCATTTACGGCGCCGTTCCCGGCGCTGCTTGCCCCCTCGCTGGCTCCGGCCCTGCCGCCACAGCCGTCTCCTTCTACTCTGGAGCTGGACGAGGACTGGGATGGCTCCGATTACCCCTTGCCCGGCAATGTGACTCCAAGCAGGATTGGGTGGACGACCTTCAAGATGCGGTGAGCTTGATATGTCTTCTGACCCGGGGTTTGCCTCTCCTCCGCCGACTATGGAGGAGGGTGCTTCCTATACCATGGTGCTGGGTCAGGCTGTGGAGGCTCTCCAGCTCTACCTCCCTACGTAGCCCATAAGACATTTTCGGAGCCACTGCTCCCTTTCAATGAGGCTCTCACCGAAGTCCATGGTTGCGACCGGCCCCGGGGGCCCCGATGGATAAAAACGTCACCAGGCGTAATCGCCCGGTGCCTGGTGACCCCGCCTTCTTGACCACTCACCCCACGCCTGAGAGCCTGGTTATTCAGGCCTCGACGTCTCAGAGTGCCTTTCCCACGGCTCAGCCGGATAAGGACTCTAAAAGGCTAGACCAATTCGGCAAGAGGTTGTTCTCCTCAACCTGCTTGGGGTAGCGGTCTGTTAACACCACCTGCTTATTGGGCCGTTACTCCCACGCAGTGTGGGATTCGGTAGCTGAGGTCTTGCCTCAGTGTTCTGAGGAGGTCCAGGCTGTCCTTTCCCAAGCGATTGCGGAAGGCAAGGATGCGGCGAAGTTTGCCATCAGATGTGGTTTGGGCACCGCTGATTTGTGGGGCAGGGCAATTTCCACGACTGTGGCGTTGCGGTGTAACGCCTGGTTGCGTTCCACTGGGCTCTCACCTGATGTCCAGAGCTCGCTCATGGACATGCCCTTTGATGGCTCCCGCCTCTTTGGCGATAAGCCCGACAATGCCCTTGAGCGTTTTAAAGACTCTCGGGCCACAGCCTTGTCTTTGGGTTTTTCCAGGAAGAACCCTGCCACACCGGGGTTTCGTTCCTTTTGTGGTCAGAGCAGGGGCACCAAGGCACGCTCTTCCAGCAAGCCTGTGCAGAACCAGCCTCCGCGCGGCCGCAGCCTTGGATTCCGCAGGGGCGGGTCTGGTAACCAGTGTGTGCGTCAGTCCACTTCCACCTCCACTGCTTCCGCCTCTAAGCCTTCCTATTCTGAGCTTCCGGGAGCACCCCACGCCGGTGGGTGGCAGGATCCGCCACCACCTCCAGCACTGGCACAAAATCACATCGGACAAGTGGGTGCTGCAGATAACCGGCCACGGTTATGCACTCCCCTTTCAGTCCTTCCCTCCTGCCATGCCGCCTCAGCACCACCGCGTGTCGGGGGATCATTTGACGATTCTCCGCCAGGAAGTCTCGGCCCTCCTGGCCAAGGGGGCCATCAAGTGCGATCCTGGGCCAGAAAGAGGACGTGGTTGTTATTCCCACTACTTTCTGGTCCCCAAGAAGGAAAAGAGGGGCCTGCGCCCCATCTTGGACCTTCGGGATGAGAAGTTCAAGATGCTGACTCTGGCTCAGGTCCTGGCTGCCCTGGAGACTGGACGGTGGCGTTGGACTTGCAGGACGCATATTTTCACATTTCCCGTCCTGCTGGCCCACCGGCGCTACCTGTGGTTCCCGGTAGGCCGGGAGCATTTTCAGCTTGCCATGCTCCCCTTCTGCCTTACCAGTGCCCCTCGGGTGTTCACGAAAGTGATGGCGGTGGTCGCAGCTCATCTGCGCAGGTCAGGGGTGTTTGTCTTCCCCTATCTCGACGACTGGTTGTTGAAGGCCGGCTCGCCCCAGGCAGTCGTCACCCACCTTCAGACTACGGCCGACCTCCTGCACTTGCTGGGGTTTTCCGTCAATGTGCCAAAGTCGCACCTGAGTCCCTCTCAAAGGCTCCCCTTCATTGGACCAGTTCCGGATTCGACGCGGTTTCGGGTCTATCCTCTCGAGCAGCGAGTCCGGGATATTCAGGCTATGATTCCGATCTTTCAGCTTCTATCCCGGGTTTCAGTCAGGATGACCCTCCTGCTCCTGGACCTGATGGCCTCCTGGATCCTGCTGGTGCTACATGCCAGAGGGCTTATGCGGGCTCTGCAGTGGGACCTGAAGTTCCAGTGGGCACAGCACCAGGACAACCTGTCTGATCATCTCCAGATCTCGGAGGAAACTGCGCGAATCGCGATTGGGTCAATGGCAGATCCCTCTCCCTTCCCCAACTGGAGCACACAGTGGTGACGGATGCATCCCTCCTGGGATGGGGAGGCAGAGATCAGAGGCCTCTGTTCTCCGGCGGACTCCCGGCTCCAAATCAACCTTCTGGAGCTGCGGGCAATCCGACGTACACTGAAGGCATTCCTTACCTCTGTCCTCGGAAGTATAGTGCAGGTGTTCACGGACAACACCACCGCCATGTGGTACTGCAACAAACAGGGCGGGGTGGGGTCATGGACCCTATGTCAGGAGGCTCTGCGCCTCAGAACATCAAGGTATTACCTTGGTGGTTCAACACCTGGCAGGTTCTCTGAACTCCAGGGTGGATGAACTCGGCTGTCGGTGCATGATGGATCATGAATGGCGTCTGAACTCGGACTAGGCGCAAGGTCTCTTTCTGCAATGGGGAGAGCCTTGGTTAGATCTATTCGCCATCGAAGAGAATGCGCAATGTCATCTGTTCTGCGCGTTGGGATTTTTAAGGCGTCACTCGCTAGGAGATACTTTTCGTCTCGAATAGAGCTGCGGTCTACTGTATGCTTTTCTGCCTATACCACTTCTGCCCAGAGTGCTGAAGAAGATCAGGCGCGAACGGGCCCAAGTTATTCTTGTGGCTCCGGACTGGGCTCGAAGAGTATGGCATCTCAAGCTACTCCGTATGAGCATCGATCCCCCGATCCGTCTGCCTCTTCGGGTAGATGCTCTGTCGCAGCAGCAGGGGCCGGTCCTCCACCCGAACCTGTCCAGCCTCCACCTCCATGCATGGAGATTGAGCAGCGACAGTTGACAGCTTTCGACCTTCCTCCCAAAGTCTGTAATGTCATTCTGACAGCCAGGCGTCACTCCACTAAAACGGTATACGCCTGCCGATGGAACAAATTTGTGGCGTGGTGCACAGCGAAGGCTGTGGATCCCCTTTCGGCCCCTCTTTCTGAGGTTCTTCTGTTTCTCCTCTCTTTGGCCCAGCAGGGCTCTACTCTGGGCGGCACTATCAAAGGCTATCTTTCTGCCATTTCTGCCTTTCTGAAGCTTCCTCATCAGCCTTCTCTTTTTAAGTCCCCGGTTGTTAACCGCTTTTTCAAAGGCATTACACAAACTTATCCTCCCGTGCCTTTCATAATGCCTCAATGGGACTTAAATCTTGTCTTGACTTTTCTGATGTGCGCTCCCTATGAGCCTCTTCATAACTGTCCTTTACGTCTTCTTACTCTAAAAACGGCTTTCCTGGTAGCGATCACCTTTGCCTGAAGAGTGAGTGAGCTCCAGGCTCTTTCTTCTAAACCTCCTTCCCTTTCGGTTTCTTTCTATCTGCAGCGTACACAGCAGTTCCGGGTGGATAATCAGCTCTTTGTTGGCTACGTGGGTGCCAAGAAAGGTCGGGCTGTGCACAAACAGACCATTTCCCGGTGGGTCGTTCTGTGCATCAAAGCATGTTACTCCTTGGCCAAGAAGGAGCCTCCTGTGGGGTTGCATGCCCATTCGACCAGGGCAACTGCAGCCACTACTGCCTTGAAACGCAGCGTTCGCCTGCAGGACATTTGTCAGGCAGCTACGTGGGCCTCACTGCACACATTTACCAGACACTACTGCTATGACAGTCAGGTCCGGAGGGACGGCTTCTTTGGTCGTTCTGTGCTCCGTGACTTTCTGGTGTAATCCTGTTCGCAGACCCACCACCGGGGTTGGTATTATTATCTATTATCTATTCTAAGGTAAGGAATCTATCACTAACGTGTCTCTTTCAGATGCACAAGTTACTATTTGATTAATGATATATCTGTAAGAGACATTAGTTAGTGATAGATTTCTTACCGCCCCACCCATCCTTCCCGTTCTGCGAACTGATTACTAGGGTTAAGGTCATCCCCTTTGAGGGCCCTAGTTTTATGCACCAATGGTCAGTATCTGTCATGGCTCAGCGTTTCGGCGCGGAAAGTCGTGTACAGAACTGATGTCAGCGCACATGGGTGGCGCCTAAGTAGTCTCTGTGACGTCATCTCGGCGCTCATGACGCCAGTGACAATCGCAGAGCTGCACGACGCCACCTACCGACGCACAGGGGTACTGCTAAGCAAAAAGTCTGATGCCTGGGGGTATTCTAAGGTAAGGAATCTATCACTAACTAATGTCTCTTACAGATATATTGTTGCACAAGTAGTAACATGTGCTTCACCCATCTAGTATATGCTGGTGGAATGCCGAATTTGGTAAATGCTGCTATCATATAGTCGCAGTCTAATGTGTCAAAAGCCTGGCAGATATCCAGGGACACACAGCCAGCAGACCAGCATTGCCCTCAGGCAGCATCCATGATTTGGAATAAATGATGGGTATTGAGGGCAGTGCAGCATCAGGGAATAAAGCCATACTGATCTGTATGCAATAACCCAGGAAGTAGTGGGAGGAGCCTGCATGCATGAATCTTACTTAAGATGTTATACTCTGTATTTAACAGAGACAGTTTTGTATTTGAAGTAAGGTCTGTGGGTGTCTTGCCAGGTTTCAACTGTGAGTTCACTAATGGTTCCCTAGTAGTAGGTGGGAGGGAACCAATTTCTAGCGAGGAATTATATATATTTTTCCAATTGTAGTACCAATCTCGCCCTGCACTGAGAGTCAAATTCAACTGGGATGCCGTCGGACCCCGGTGATTTATTACAGGCAAGCTCTTTGATCGCTCCTCGTATCCGGCCTGCTGAAATAGGGGCCTTCAGGGGCTCCCAATCAGTGACTGGCACTCTTAGCAGCATTGCTTGTCATAAAAAGCAGGCAACTTTCTCCGGATCCGGGGGCGCCGGAGCAGCGTATACTTGAATGTAAAAGCCTCGGAAGGCCATGTTAATATCTATCTGCATCATGACAATCCCTTGGACCAGTGTATGTTTTAAAATGATGGGTGTAGGTGAGGGTTCTGCTCGGATTAGATGGGCCCAGAAGTGCGCATGATTTATCAGCCTCTGTATGTATTCTCTCAGTGTATGCCTTATAGTCTATGACTAACACAGTTGGAGGACATGCTGGGATCACTGGAGAGGACAGCCTTTACAGACACTGCAGCAGCTGATAGGCTACAAGAGTTACGCATGTATAATTCTGCCTTCTTGTAGCCTATCAGCTGCTGCAGTGTCTGTAAAGGCTGTCCTCTCCAGTGATCCCAGCATGTCCTCCAACTGTGTTAGTTCCAGCACAATCTCTCTAAGGGCTCCCACCACCGCTCTGATTGCTGTATCCCTAATCTGAAAGAGACACGTTAGTGATAGATTCCTTACCTTAGAATATCCCCAGACGTCAGACTGGATCCGGAAATTTTTGCGTAGCAGTACCCTTGCGCGTCGGTAGGCGTCGTCTGCAGCTCCGCGTCCGTCGTCGGCGTCGTGATGACGTCGTCGGAGTACTTATACGCCGCCTACGCGTGCTGACGTCCGTTCTTCTTTTTTCCGAGCCAGCAGCGCAGATCCGGAAGAAGTGGTACCTTAGTCACTTTTTGACTAAAACTTTTTTGATCTTTTGATCATCCTTTTTCGAACGGTGCCGGTAGGGATGCCAGGTTTTAAGCCCTGTGAGGAATGCGACCGGCTGATGTCGGTCACCGACCCTCACTGTCGGTGTCTCCACTGTCTCGGCGTCGACCACGACGACAACACCTGGTCCGACTGCCGAGCCCTGACTTTGAAGGCTAGACGGGAGCAGTCCCGTAAGCGGCTCGAACTCCGGCAGTCGGCCCCGCGCCAAGAGAGGTCCCGATCCGGACGGAGGTTGAGGGACTGGTCGCGGGAGAGGAGCCATCGGAGCTCCGGGAGTCGACATCACTTCTCAGGGTCGAAGTCGTCAGGTAAGCACAAGAAGTCAAAGAGACGTCATCGCTCTTCCGACTTCCCCCGACGCTCATGCGACGCGGCCGGGGGTTCAGGTGGCACCGCACACGAGGCTCCGTCGGAGTCGCAGGCGCCGCGTCCGGCCTCATACCCTCCAGTCCCTGGGCCTAACGCGGCGCCGGAGGAGAACGAGCCGTTCCTCATGGCCATGAGGTCCCTCTCTCCTCCGACGGGCTCTGCGGCGCCTTCGGGCCCAGCGGACCCGTCTGGGGTCCTAGCGGGTCGGGGGCTTCGGCCCCGACGCCGCAGGGCCCCGCTGGATCCGGTACCGGATCCGGGTCGTCGCCGGTGGACTTAACGACCTCGCCGGCGCCGGCCCCTCAGTTGTCACCCCCGGCGCCGTCCTCGGGCGGCGCCGTCCCCGATGCCTCCCTCGTTCCGGCGCTGGAGCGGCGCCGCTGGGCGCCGCTCTCAACGCCGTTCGGAGAGTTCACTTTCCATGAACCGGCCCCATCCTTTGCTAACCCTGAGTACCAGGAGATGGGTGATGAGGAGGATTGGGAGGGGTCTGAGGACCCTCTGGCACGTGAATGCCAGTCTCAGGAGGACTGGGCAGGTGAACTTGGGGAGGCCAGTGGTATAGACACTTCGCCTGACACTGGCTTTGTCTCACCTCCTACCGTGGCTACGGAGGAGGGGGCAACCTATAGTGTGGTGTTGATGAGGGCGGCCAAGGCCTTGGGCCTTGAGCTCCCCGTCGCGGCCGTGAGGACTAACCTCCTCACTGAGGTCCTTAAGCCGCAGTCATGCTCAGCCGAGCCTCTGCTGCCGTTTAATGAGGCCTTAACCGACGTTCTTTTGGGCACTTGGTCCAAGCACGCTACGGGTTCGCCCGTAGATAGGAACGTGGCCAGACGCCACCGCCCGGCCCCGGGCGACCCATGTTTCCTGTCCACCCACCCCACCCCCGAGGCCTCCAATTCCCAGACCGCATTCCCGTCGGCTCCGCCGGACAGGGAATCCAAGAGGTATGAGCAGTACGGTAAAAAGATCTTCTCCTCCCTTAGTCTGGGACTGCGGTCTTCCAACACCGCATGCCTCTTGGGCCGCTACACCCACTCTCTGTGGGATACGGTTGCGGAAGTGCTGCTAGAGTGTCCGTTGGAGGTACGGGACAAACTCGGGCAAGCCCTTGTGGGGGGCCGGGATGCAGCCACATATTCTATCCGGTGTGGGCTGGATACCACCGACTCACTAGGTAGAGCGATGGCAACGACGGTGGCGGTCAGACGCCACGCCTGGTTGAGGTCTGCCAACTTTTCGTCCGATGTCCAAAACACACTGATGGACATGCCGTTTGATGGCCGTCGCCTTTTTGGCGACAAGGCGACAAGGCAGACCATGCGCTTGAGCGCTTTAAGGACTCCAGGGCTACAGCCAAGTCCTTGGGCCTCTCGGCCCCGCACCAGCAATCGGCTGCCTTTCACTCCTTTCGTGGCTACGGAAGGGGTGTACCCACTCGTGCTGCCAGCCACGCTCCGCAGGGTAATACCCAACGCGGTGGCGGCCGTGGAAACCACCGTGGAAACCGCCGTGGCGGCGGTCGGGGACAACGGCGAGGTCTGTCCACACCTTCCCCCGCAGCATCCGCCTCAAAACCCTCCTAGTCTGTGCTTTCAGGCCCATGTGACGCCAGTGGGGGGCAGGGTTCGTCATCACCTCCTCCACTGGCGCACTGTCACATCGGACAGGTGGGTGCTGCAGATCGTCCGAAGGGGCTACTCCCTCCCCTTCGAGGCGACTCCTCCAGCCATGCCACCGCAGAACCACCGTGTATCGGGGATTCATTTGCGACTTTTGCAGGAGGAAGTTACGGCCCTCTTGGCCAAGGGGTTCATCGAGCGCGTTCCTGGGCCAGAAGTAGGGTGTGGTTGCTACTCCCACTACTTTCTGGTACCCAAGAAGGGCAAAGGGGGCCTACGCCCTATCTTGGACCTCCGGAATGTGAACGGCTTCCTCCGGAAGGAGAAGTTCAAAATGCTGCCACGGGCTCAGGTCTTAGCTGCCCTGGACCTAGGAGACTGGATGGTAGCGTTGGACTTGCAGGACGCTTATTTCCACATCCCCGTCCTGCCGGCCCACCGGCGCTACCTGCGGTACACGGTTGGCCACGAGCACTTTCAGTATACCGTTCTCCCCTTCGGCCTTACCAGTGCCCCACGGGTGTTCACAAAGGTGATGGCGGTGGTCACAACTCATCTGCGCAGGTTAGGGGTTTCAGTCTTCCCCTACCTCGACGACTGGTTGTTGAAGGCGGGCTCGCCCCAGACAGTCGTCAGCCACCTCCAGACTACGGCAGATCTCCTGCACCAGCTGGGGTTCTCCGTCAATGTGCCAAAGTCACACCTGTGCCCCTCTCAGAAGCTCCTCTTCATCGGAGCGGTTCTCGACTCGGTGCAGTTTCGGGTTTATCCACCCGAACAGCGGGTTCGGGATATTCAGGCTCTGATTCCCATCTTTCAGCCGTTATCCCGGGTCTCGGTCAGGTTGACGCTGCGGCTTCTGGGGCTGATTGCATCCTACTGGTGCATCACGACAGGTGGCGGATGCGGGCTCTGCAGTGGGACCTGAAGTTTCAGTGGGCCCAGCATCAGGGCAACCTGTCCGACCACTTCCTGATCTCGGAGGGCACTGCGAGACAGCTGCAGTGGTGGCTCATGGACCGCGATTGGGTCAGCGGCAGATCCCTCTCCCTTCCCCAACCGGAGCACGTAGTTGTGACGGACGCGTCCCTCCAGGGCTGGGGAGGCCACATGGGAGAGGCGGAGATCAGAGGCCTCTGGTCTCCGGGGGAGGCCCGGCTCCACATCAACTTGTTGGAGTTACGGGCGATTCGTCTAGCACTGAAGGCATTTCTCACCTCTGTCCGGGGGAGTGTAGTGCAGGTGTTCACAGACAACACCATCCCCATGTGGTACTGCAACAAACAGGGCGGGTGGGGTCGTGGACCCTTTGCCAGGAGGCTCTACGCCTCTGGCAGTGGCTGGAACGCCAGGGCGTGACCCTGGTAGCTCAACACCTGGCAGGTTCTCTGAACGCCAGGGCGGACGAGCTCAGCCGTCGGTGCATGATGGATCACGAATGGCGTCTGAACTCGGACGTGGCGCAAGGCCTCTTTCAGCGATGGGGAGAGCCTTGGTTAGATCTATTCGCCACCGAAGAGAACGCGCAATGTCATCAGTTCTGCGCGTTGGAATTTCCAAGGTGGCACTCGCTCGGAGACGCTTTTCGTCGCGAGTGGAGTTGAGGTCTGTTGTACGCCTTTCCGCCTATACCACTTCTGCCCAGAGTGCTGAAGAAGATCAAGCGCGACCGGGCCCAAGTCATCCTTGTGGCTCCGGACTGGGCACGAAGGTACTGGTATCCAGAGCTACTCAGTATGTCAGTCGATCCCCCGGTTCGTCTGCCTCTTCAGGAGGACCTTCTGTCGCAGCAGCAGGGAACGGTCCTCCACCCGAACCTGTCCAGTCTCCACCTCCATGCTTGGAGATTGAGCGGCGACAGTTGAGGCCATTTGACTTGCCTCCTGAAGTCTGTAATGTCATTCTGGCAGCCAGGCGTCCCTCCACAAAGTCGGTATACGCCTGCAGGTGGAACAGATTTGTGGCATGGTGCACAGCAAAGGCTGTGGATCCTCTTGTTGCCCCTCTCTCTGAGGTTCTTCTCTTCCTTCTTTCTCTTGCCCAGCAGGGCTCTGCTCTGGGCACTATCAAGGGTTACCTTTCTGCCCTTTCAGCCTTTTTGAGGCTGCCTGATCAACCTTCTTTGTTCAAGTCCCCTATTGTAAATAGATTTCTAAAGGGCATCACACACAAGTTCCCTCCTGTTCCGTTTGTGATGCCTCAGTGGGACTTGAACCTTGTTCTTACATTTCTGATGTGCCCTCCCTTCGAGCCACTTCACAACTGTCCTCTCCGCCTTCTTACTCTGAAGACTGCTTTCCTGGTTGCCATCACCTCTGCCAGGAGAGTGAGTGAGCTCCAGGCCCTTTATTGTACTCCACCTTTCCTTTCTGTCGATCCGGACAAAGTGGTGTTGCGTACTAAGCCATCTTTCCTGCCCAAGGTTGTCACAGCCTTCCACATCGGGCAGTCTATCACCTTGCCAACCTTCTTTCCGCCACCGCATCCCTCTAAGGAGGAAGAGCGGCTCCACCGTCTGGACCCAAAACGTGCACTCTCATTCTATTTGGATCGCACACGCCAGTTCCGGGTGGATGACCAACTCTTTGTTGGTTACGTGGGCGCTAAGAAGGGGAAAGCGGTGCACAAGCGGACCATCTCCCGGTGGAACATCTTGTGTATCCAGGCATGTTACTCCTTGGCTAAGAAGGAGCCCCCTGTTGGATTGCGGGCTCATTCCACCCAAGCCACGGCAACTACAACTGCCCTGGGCCGAGGAGTGCCCTTACAAGACATCTGTCAGGCAGCTACGTGGGCATCGCTGCACACGTTTGCAAGACACTACTGCCTGGACAGCCAAGTCCGGAGGGATGGCTTCTTTGGCCGTTCTGTCCTCCAGGACTTTCTGGTGTGATTATTGGTTCGCAGACCCACCACCAGGGTTGGTATTGCTGGGGTATCTATTCTAAGGTAAGGAATCTATCACTAACGTGTCTCTTTCAGATGCACAAGTTACTACTTGTGTAATGATATATCTGTAAGAGACATTAGTTAGTGATAGATTCCTTACCGACCCACCCATCCTCCCTATTCTGCGAACCGATATCTAGGGTTAGGGTTTTTCCTCTTTCAGGGCCCTAGTTTCAATGGCACCAGTGTTGGTTTTTAACATGGCTCAGCGCTTCTGGCGCGGAAAAGCTGTGTCTAAGAACTGACGTCAGCACGCGGAGGCGGCGTCTAAGTACTCCGACGACGTCATCACGGCGCCGACGACGGACGCGGAGCCGCAGACGACGCCTACCGACGCGCAAGGGTACTGCTCCGCAAAAATTTCCGGATCCAGTCTGACGCCTGGGGATATTCTAAGGTAAGGAATCTATCACTAACTAATGTCTCTTACAGATATATCGTTACACAAGTAGTAACTTGTGCATCAGTACCTTAAAGGCCTCCCACTCCACAAGAGTGTCCCTGAATACAACATCCTCAAGTAGGGTGGGCTGTAGGCACCAAGTGAGGATCAGGGTAGGGGCTCAACCCCACGACATCGTCATTTCCTGTAGATTGTGGTTGGAACCTGTCTTTCCCAAATAAGTGGTCTGCGGTATGTCTGATTAGAGACGTGAGGAGCAAAGAAACCTGTCGAGGCTGGAGTGTAATTGGTGGGGTTAAGAATAGAATGAATATATTCTCATACCCAAGTTGCAGCTACAGCATACATCCGAGAGATCTCACTCATCTAGCCACTGTCTCAATGCTTTTGCTTGTTGAATGGGGGCCATTCCAGGCAAACGGGGGTGAGAGTGATCCAGCGCTGTGCCTAATACTGCATTCAAATCTTCTCCCAGCACCCATGGGATAGATACTTCCAAACACGATAGGAGCTCCATCCAATTCGCCTCCCACTAACATATAAACATCCTGGATGTAAATTCTAGTATATAAAACTGTGAACGAGATCCCAGCTCTGAGCCGTATTGCAGCCCTCTTGTAAAATTAGAATAGGATGTATGAAATAATTGCACCTCCACGTTTCACGTAGTTTCAGAGCCTCCTGAGCAGTGAGATGAATTTCCTTCAAAAACGTGACATGTGCACACGCCTATGTAATTGTGCCAATACCCTGTGTCTCTTATGCATGGCATGGTCCTTAGACCTAGCACATTCCAAGTAATAATGTTTTAAGCATTTGGTCCAGTAAGCATCTTGACAGTTGAAACAGTTCCCCTTTTGTGGGAGCACCTGCACCCGCAACCTAGCCCACAATATATCCATCAAATACAATAGGTGACTAGGTTCAACATTAAAACGTTGTCCCCCAATGCTCAGTCCAGCGGTACACTGTCGTTCAACCATATAATAAACAAACAGTTACCAAAGAAAACTGTGTGCTTATGCATAAGAGGCTATCATTATGTACCTAATGGGATGTTGTATGGATATAAAATGAAGTCAGTGCCACCATTGTGGCCCATGCGGACCTGGAGCCTTAGCATCTCCTGTAATCCAGCATAAACATTAAGAACAAAAATGGCCAGATCGGAATGTAATCCATATACTTTCAGAATTGTCTCAGAATGTCTACATACTGGTGAACCCCTAATAGAAAAACACCTTATCAGAAGCATTACCCACAAATGAAACTTCACAGTGGCGTATTGGCAGTACTCATGCCTCTCAACCCATTAAATTGTGCAATTTGTTGAGTGATTGAAGGGAACATTGTCACACTACCAGCTAAATCAGAGTCTGAGGCACGTTTCTGTGATGAACTGGAATGACTTGGAGAGTAATAGTGTGATTGCTGAATGAATAGCTTCCTGCTGTCCCTCCAGAACCTGCCACATGGAGGGGGCATTTCTGGGTCCTTCCTGGTCCAACACCCCCATGGCGCCGCCTCCGTGGAGCGAGCAGAAAGCTTTGGTGGATTGTGTCACCTAAGGCCTGCCCCGCTGAGAATCTGAAAAGTGCTGCTCAAGCTAGCCCCAGGCTTTTTCTGTCATATTAAAGAATACGGTCTGTTGTGCATGCATCACTTTGAGCCTGGCCGGGAAAAGCGGGACATACTAGAAGCCTGCTGGGCGCAATTGTCCCTTGACCTCTTGGTAGGAAGCGCTTTGGCGCTGGACAGTGATTGTATAGTCCGGAAACAGTGCAACTCTGGTGTTTTCTATGAGAATAGGTGATTTTTCGTTTAGAGCACGCACTACTGCATCACGGTCCTTGAAGTTCCGAATCTTGAGTCCTGGCAAAGTCCACAGTATAGGTTGCCCGGAGGGGACCCTGTGCGCTCACTCCACCACGAAAATAATGGACAACACGTCTGGTGCCACCACATTTCAAAGCGAGTCTTCTATGAATTGAGTGGCATTGGGGCTCTCCATGCCCCCCTGGACTCCCACGATGCGGACATTATTAGTTCTTCCTTCAGCATCATCAGCACGGTCCTGGAGCTGCTCCACCTGCTGGCGCAAGTGGGTGAGCTGTGATGAGTGATCTGCATGGCCTGGGGATATGGCAATTAGAGCCTGTTAATAATTTTTTATTTTATCAGCCAATTTGCGATGATTATCTTTGAAGAGGCTGCTGTCAGTCATGATGGGTCCCCGGAGCTCTTCATTCACCACTAGTGAGTCCCTAATTTCTTGAAGGATGATATCCAACTTGTCCATGTGGGTGGTGCTGCCCTAGGGAGAACATAGTTTTCTGGTATCTGGGAATTCTCCAAGGGAGTTGAAAGTGAGTGTGAGTCAGGCTTCTCTGGTTTGTTTCTGTGGTGTCCCAGGGTGCATGACAACAGGCTCTAGGTATGACAGTTGGGTGCTATATACATTACTCTCCGCCCCGGTCGCTCCAGTAGGCCAGGAAGAGTCCATTGAGATCTACATGTCTCACAGAGGCAGGGATCTCGGCAGGTAAGTAGCCTCTATTATCCTGATATGCAGTGCAGCAGAGGGGATCTCCCAGAGCAGGAGCAAGAGTCCACACCTCATGCACAACTATGTATCAGCTAATTCTCAGATAGCCAGGCAATTATTACAGCTGATCTTTCCAGTCTCCTACAAAGGCAGCACAGGTACTGTTGAGGCACGAACACCGTATAGATCGTCGGGGGTAAACATCAGGGCCCGGGCGGGATGGACAGCTTGAGTCATCGGAAGCCGCACCATGGGTGCCCACGGTACTGTGTGACGCTGCACAGTCTCTCCATAGTGCTCAGCAGCACCAATGTATTTAGGTAAGGCTCTCTTGCCAGGGCCAGTTGACCACAATGGGATAATTAGTGTCCCCCTTGGATCTCAAGGCGCCATCCGCAGACAACATGCAGGCTATGCGAGTGGGGGTCAAGCCTAGCCCCATCCATAGATAGTTGAGGATCCTGGTCATCAGCGCGTGGCTGAACAGGTCCACTGCAGGCCAGCCAAATGTGTTTGTCAGGAAGAAGGCAGTGTGTAATTACTGAGAGGGCCCATGTGACTCCAACGGTGGTTCGGAACCGGATCGAGCCCCCCTCTATGTTCCCACATGGGCAAACAATCACTCCAGTCAGACAGGTTCGTTGGTGCCTCAGCAGCATCTCCAGTGGGCCCCCAATCTTCAGCAACCCCTAGCGGTTCGCACCTGGACACATCGCAAAGGAATCCACCCGTCGGCCCCAGCCCCACCGCTCTGTAGGGTCCCCGGAGGGATGGGGAAAACACAGGCCACCGCTGCTGACCGCTGGGTCCCCGTTTGTAGCGCCGCTCATCGTTTTGGGATTGGGCTCAAAGGCAGCCCGGCCACCTGTGGAAAAGTAAATTTTGCCATGTTCTGTGTCCCTACGCCTCATCCATCATATGTTGTGTGCATGACCAATATGCATATGTTATTCCCCATGTCCGATTAATGACGCAATTACAGTTGTGTCCACCTCTAGTATGTTAGTTTCCAGTCCTCGTGAATACTACGAATATCAGGCCTATGTAACGTTACGTTGCCACGTTTCTCAGTGTGCACGTTATTCCATTATAAAGTCCCCGTTTCCAGGCCTCAACAGGGCCTGGACATCAGATTCAGCTCCTGTCTCCTAAAAGCCTCGCTGAGGAGCGATACAGCCCCCACCTGTATCCTCGACCCTTCACTTACTTCCTGTGTTTGCGCTATGTATATAAGTTCATGTATTGTTATTAAAAGTTAGCGCGCTCATCCCAGACCAAGCCCCAGCAGCTGCTGGGCCTCTTTTCCCCTGCTGGGTCATCCTATGCAGGTTGTCCTGATCCTGTCCTTATGCTGTAATAAACCTGCAGAAACTCCTACTACCTCGAATCTTGACTCTTATTTTATTGAGCTATCTGTTATGCTATATGCCTAGTCAAAAATAGGGTATTATTTATTTATTTACCACATAATGGCGCCCGAACAGGGACTTGCCCTTTCCCCACGCGTCGGTGAAGCCACGCCGACCCCCTGACCCTCTGCAGTCGTGACGGAACCATACCGTGCACTGGCAGATATTTCTGCTCCAAGTATCCCTCAGGCCCACGGAGGAGACGGAGGAGGCGGTCCAGCATCCGAACGAGACGGTGGAGGAACGCGGCGAGTCCCGACCAGAGCCCAAGCCGAGAGTCCAAGGTCCGAGGTATCCGGAGGCCCACCCGTAACTGAAGTCCGAAGTTCGTCGTCGTAGCAGTCCAGTCCCGTCCAAGGCCTTCCGTTCCGTGCTGCCCGGTGAGTACCATTGCTGGGGTAGTATCTAGACAGGACCAATCTAAATTGACTCCTGGTCCGTGGGTTGGTGGTGCCCAGACTCACAAACGAAGTGTTCACCTAGGTGGATACGGGTCTTGATGCGTCCCTTTATGGGACCGGTATGTTCCGTACTGTTATAGCAGTGCATCCAGTAACTCTAGTCTGTTCCGTTCTCGAGAAAATTCTTGTATTTCTGTTCTCAGTATTTCAGGTAATATTCTGTTCGAACTGTTATTTATAATGTTCTTTATGTATTTTAATGTTGTGGTATGAGTGTGATGTGATTTCGTGTTTTTATTGTGTATTGTATTGTGTCTAGATTACAGTTCAGTCATGCCTATATTTTCCAAGTTACGTCAGTTAAAAACTAGAAAGGGTCTGCTGGAAGCAGCAGTTCCTGTTCCGCCTAGGGACAGTCCAGGTCACTTTATGTATCAGAAACATGGCATAAGCGCCATATTGTATCTAGATTTATGGGTAGAGTATACCAAACAGTTAGAAGAAAAGTATAGATGGCCCGTATCGGGTATATGGGATGCCGAATGTATCATGCGAGTAGAAGAAGCATTATGGAAAAAGAAAGCCAGACAGTCACAGAAAGATGCCATCGAGTTATGGTGTAAAGAAGCGCATAAAAGAACGGAAAAGGAAGTCAGAAAGTCAGAGTTAAGTAGAGAATCCCAAGAACGAGCCCAAGAAAGAGAATTAATCGAGATAGGTGAACAAGTCAAAGCCGAACAGTCAGACAGGCAGAGGCATGCCCTTATTAGGGGTATGTATCCTCTTCTTGCCGAGGGCTTGCCAAAAGCGACCCCAGAGGCATCCAGTAATTTCCCGCCACCATTAGTTCCGACCAAGCTACGTCACAAACAGACCGCAGCTGATATTTTTATTTCGTCCTATTTGGACGACACAGTCCCCGAATATGCAAATCCTGTTCGCGCTCCGCCAGTCCCTGAAAATCAGGCACTTCCCGCTTCTCCAGACACCGGAGTACCTGTTACGGTACCCCCGGTCCAGCCCGTCATACAAGTCCAGCCTGCATTTCCATTTCCCACTCTGCCAGGACGTAGAGCCTCAGTAGACGACTCCAGTTTAGGGGCTGCAGGAGGAGGTCCTCCTCAAACCCCGCCGCCACACAAGCGTTTAACGTTAGCCGAATTACATGCACAAGCATCACAGCGTACGCCTAGGTATCAGTCTGTTGCAGAAATAAGAAAATCCCTTGCCGAATGTTGCTATGATCCAGTCCCAGGCGAGGATAATATGGTTTTATATTCATTTCGCGTAAGAAAGGTGGCCGAGTATCTAGTCACCTTACCGAATATGAAAGAAGATCTAGACAGAATATATCGTTTCATCCGTACAGGGGATGATCCAGAAAGTATTAGCGAGACTATGTCTCAAAGGAAAGCCGGGATCCAGCTCATGATATTAAAGTTCCTGATCAATTGTCTAATAAGAGAACAAGACTACCCGTCTAAAGATTCCGCCGAAATGAGAATCCTGACAAGGTGGAGTGATAATATAGCCGAGGGTAAGCACAAGACCGTCGGTGCTATGGAGAGCATGTACAAGAAAATCCGTAAAGAGATAATAAAGATACACGAACAGCGTAAAGCAGCACAAGTAAGCGAGAAAGAAAGTATCTCTGATCCTGAAGAGGAAGACGAGAATCCCGCCAGAATAGCGTATGTAGGAAAATCTAGATTTCCAGATCACCATTTACGCCTAGAACACAAGTCTATTTTCCATCATCCAGCTCCAGAACAAGGTTCTCTAGAACAAGTATTTCAAGCTACCGATCACATTCTGAAATCACGAATCGGTTATAGTGAATTAAGTACCATGCATGAACAAGAACTAGCCCGATCAGCAGTCCGATGGATTACTGATTCTACCACTTTTCCAGACGAAATAGTGGCACAAATGTTTCTGAAACTGCCCCCAGCCGAGCAGCGACTGGTGGGAATGTATATGATTCAGCACCTCATTACTCTGTATGAGGGTCAACACTCTGATCCAGGCCCGTTACATGATGTCCTGAACGAGTTACTCCAGTACAAATGGAGAGGTCTAGGTACCGATTTAATTAGTGTCATTCTAGAACAGCGTCACAAATATAGAACGTTCTTGAACCCGCATTTTGTTCATGTCTCACCCCCAGAAAGTAAACCGTTTTACATAGACAGACAGAATCCGTTACGAGAAGTCCACCCAGTCAGAGGGACGGGTGGCGAAATGCAACGAGTGTTTGTATACACTCCAATATCAAAGATGGAACTTCTTGAAATGAAGAAATTAATTCCCTGTCATGACAAAGATCCAGCGGGGTTCCATAGAGAATTAAAAGACATGCTCCGTATGGGAGAATACACTTACCCAGATATCATTAAAATGTTAAAGGTCCTGTTACCCGCAGGGGTGTATGAAAAGTTAAAGGAAAAAGAATGGGAGGTGGGAGAGAAAAAGATCGATTGGACAGCTCTAGAAGCTGAAGACAAGGCACGAGTACCAGGTACCGGTCTTGGAGATAAATGTAGAGAATTACCAGAATTATTGATTCAAGTTTTACCCCGATTATTGACAACGAGAAAAGAAGACTGGGATGCAATCTCAGCCTGTAAACAGAAACAAGACGAAGATATTAGTGATTTTTATTCTAGATTTGAAAAATGTTTTAGTATTAACAGTGGTCTCAAGACAAGTAGTGAGTCATACCCTCACCTTTTCGTTACTAAATTAGTCGAGAATTCAAGTCCACAAATTAAAAATCGAGTTTTGAAAGTCGAAAGCACCTGGCAAGCAAATACTCCGTCCCAGATGCTCCAGATGCTTCAGTACCACCAGAATAGAATTAGGGAAGAGCAAGAACACGAGAGAAAACGTATGAAAGATACGAAAATGAAAGTACTAGTTGCACAATCTGTTCCTCAAGACAGTCAGAAGAGGGGTCCGAATCAAGCCAGTCATCCTGCAGCTCCCGTTAAAGGGAACTGCAATTATTGTAAACAGCCAGGTCATTTTATAAACGAGTGTGCAGTTCTGAAACACAACATAGCTACTGGTAAGACTAAAGAAAGACCACGTCCGCCGAGACAAGAACAAGTTTCACAGACTCCTCAGTCACAGAATGCACAGCAGACAGTTACAGTACCGCAGCCTATTGCTGCAACACAGCACGTTACATCGCAGATGTACCAGTATGCACAGTCCGAGTATCCAGAGTATCAGCCATATTCATGAAACAGCCTAGAGAGGGAGGTAGGCTTGCCTCTCATCGAGATACCTGTAGATCAAGAAGGTCCCTATGTTCACAGTCAAGTATTAGGGAAAGACAGAAAGTTTTTGATCGATACAGGGGCAAGTAGGACCACAATTAGTCACGCCGAAGTTCCAGGGGCTCCGCTCTCAGGCTCAAGAAATGTTTCCCTTGGATTTTCAGGAAAGCCAATAGTTAACGAGATATCAAAGCCAGTTACTCTAGAAGTAGGTCCATTGTCCCGCACTACTGATCTGTTACTTACTAAGTCATGTCCAGAAAATCTATTAGGCATTAAGACACTGAAAGAGTTAGGTGCCGTCATATGCTGTTCCCCAGAGGGAATACGATTGTTCCTACGTGACTTTAAGGGTCACTATGTATTACGAGATTTTGATTCCAGATTGTCTAATGTTCCGCAGCATTTATGGGCGCAAGGTCCAACTGATGTAGGTTATATGCAAATCACACCCTATCGTGTGACTCTCAAGCCAGGTGTAGTGTTACCACGAATCAGACAGTACAGATTGCCACCTGAGGCTGTAGCAGCCTTATCCAAAATTATTGACGAGCTCATGGCTCAAGGAGTAGTTGTAGAAACTGACTCCAATGTATGTAATTCTCCGATCATTCCAGTCATGAAACGTACTGATCCAAATGCACCCCCAGTATATCGATTAGTGATTGATTTACGAGAACTTAATAAATGTATTATTCCTCAGTACCCAGTTGTCCCAGATATCTCTTCCCTGTTAACTGCTATTGATTCCGAAGCCACGTTCTTCACTGTCATAGACCTCAAGAATGCATTTTTTAGTGTTCCTATTCATCCAGACAGCCAGTTTCTTTTCGGATTTTGTTTAAATGGAAGGAGCTATATGTTCACACGCGCTCCTCAAGGTTTCACAGAAAGTCCTAGTATTTACAGTCAAGCACTTAAGAGACAACTAGACAACATTCACATGCCAACTGACACTGCCCTGCTCCAGTATGTCGATGATCTACTGATCACAGCCCGTTCTGAACGTGCTTGCGAGCGAGCATCCCTGACAGTTCTGTATTTCCTAGCCGAGATGGGGCACAAGGTGTCACCTTCGAAGCTTCAATTCTGTGTCCAGCAAGTGGTATACTTAGGACACTTGCTGTCCAAGAGGGGTAGGCAGTTGACACCCGACCGTATCCAGTTAATAGCGAGTCTTCCCCAGCCCAGAACCCAGAAGGAGGTACGTGCCTTTATCGGCCTTACTTCTTATTGTAGGCAATGGATTCCCCAGTATGCATTTCTAGCCAAGCCACTGATACAGTTAACGACACAGGAGGCAGCCGTATCGACTGTCCTCCCTTGGACATCTGAACATACACTTAGTTTCAACGAGTTAAAGAAAGCCCTATGCCAAGCTCCAGTTCTAGCTACACCGAACTACAGTAAGCCTTTTACACTTTTCGTTACTGAACGTGAAGGTACAGCATTATCTGTTCTTACACAAGATCAAGCAGGACAATACAAGCCCTGTGCTTATTTTTCTAGCACATTAGATCCAGTCGCCCAGGCGTTGCCTGTGTGCCTCAAGTCAGTTGCAGCCACAGCACTAGCTATCAGACAAAGTGATTCCATAGTTTTAGGACATTCCCTGACAGTACAAGTTCCACATTCCGTGGAAGTTCTTTTGAACCGAACACAAACTCAGCACTTGACAATTGCACGTTTAACAGGTTATGAATTGACACTGTTCCAGCCACACATAGAAATTAGACGCTGCAACGTTTTAAATCCTGCTACACTGTTACCATCAGTTAGTTCAAATTCTGACCCACATGACTGTGTGGAAGTAGTTAACATTACGACAAAGCCAAGACAAGACCTGACAGACATTCCGTTACCAGATCCTGACCTGACACTTTATGTGGATGGTTCATGTATGAGAACTAGTACAGGAGAACTAGTCGCCGCGTATGCCGTGACTACTGACACCGAAGTTATTGAAACACACCGTATTGATACCCTGTCCGCTCAAGCAGCAGAGCTAGTTGCTCTGACACAAGCCTGTATACACGCCAAGAACCTGAAAGTTAATGTTTACACAGATTCACGTTACGCATTCGGAGTTGTACACGACTTCGGAGTGCTCTGGCAGGAGAGAGGTTTCATGACTTCTCATGGAACCAAGATTCAGCATGGTCTCCTTATTCAAGCTCTGTTAGATGCCATACATTTACCGACATCCGTTGCTATCATGAAATGTAAAGCACATACGAAAGTTACTGACATTATTTCCCAGGGTAATGATCTAGCCGATCGCACAGCCAAGCTTACAGCACAGACTCCAGACATTCCAGTTAATCAGACACATACTCCAGATCCGACTACATGCATGACAGTTAAGGACCCTACACAAGATGTCATAGATATCCAGTTACATGCTATTCCCGATGAAATCAAGAAATGGTCCGAACAAGGAGGGGTCCAGACAGATCAGGGATGGTTAACGAAGGGTAGAGCCACATGGTTTCTCCCTGACTCTATGGTTCAAGTCATTATCAATACCGCACATAGTCCAGCACATTTAGGAGAAAAAGCTATGT
Source organism: Lissotriton helveticus (assembly GCF_964261635.1). NCBI lineage: Eukaryota > Metazoa > Chordata > Amphibia > Caudata > Salamandridae > Lissotriton > Lissotriton helveticus. Next base: position 689,194,483 of record NC_136067.1, on the reverse strand, counting down.
TAGACAGTATCCAGAACATTTGGTTCAATAAGCATTTACGAGCTGCAGCCAAGCAGAAAGTCCGTACCTGTATGATATGTTGTCAGTTTAATCCAGGTAAAAGTGTCCCGGTGGAACAAGGTGGTTTCCAGCCCCCTGACCACCCTTTTGAGGTCCTCCAGATGGATTATATTCAAATGGAGCGATGTCGAGGTTTCAAGTATGTCCTTGTAGTTGTATGCGCTTTGTCCAGATGGACAGAAGCATATCCAGTCCCAGATTACACAGCAGCGACCACTGCCAAGCAGTTGGTTCATGAATTTTTCCCTAGGTATGGACTCCCTAGAGTCGTATATTCTGACAACGGTCAGCCATTCTCCTCAGAGTTAATGAAGCACGTTTCCCTGTTGTTAGGGTACCAGTGGAAGTTCCATTGTGTACGCCATCCTGAAGCAGCCGGTCTAGTCGAGAGACATAATCAGACCCTGAAAATCCGTATTGCAAAAGTCTGTAAAGAAAAAGGTGTGGACTGGCTAGTAGCTCTGCCAGTCGCTTTGTTTTATATGCGCATGGTTGCACATTCCAGATCAGGTCTGTCCCCGTATGAGGTCGTATTCGGCCGCCCCCCTAACATGTGGGGTACTCCTAGACCCCGAAGTATTACCGATGTTTCATGTAATATGATGACAGATTACCTAGCTTCCTTGATGTCTGCCCTCAACTCATGTCGTTCACAGGTTGCTGCCGCCTTTCCAGACAACACCGAGGTGGCACCGCATGAAATCGTTCCAGGTTCCCTTGTGATGGTCCGAAATTTTGACAGATCAAGTCCGCTGGAGCCTCGTTGGAAAGAGCCACGTCAGGTCCTCTTGACCACCCGTACTGCCGTCAAGCTGGAAGGCAGGAAGGGGTGGGTCCACCTTTCTCATGTAAAACTTTTCAATGGATTGAAACCCGTTTCTAAAAACATTTCCAAGGATTCCCAGGATTTTAAAGACTGCCAAGACATTGTTTTAAAGGACTGTCCCGCAAAAGACATTGTTACAACCCCTTCCCTGTTAGAGAAAACTCCGCAACAGGAGTATAAGTTAAAGCTCAGGTCTAGTAAAATAAGTCAGTCAGTTTGATTGTATAAGTCCTCCCCTAGGTGAAACGGTTAGATTGTTTCTGACATGTATAAAATAGACCCCCATAGTGAGAGAGTCAGTCAAAGTTCAATCAGATGTATCGTTTTTCTAAGTTTCATATTATTCATCAGCATTATGATTTCCTGCACCAGCTATGCGTTCTATTTGTATTTTCCAGTTCCTCATGTAAATAAGTCTGCTAATGCTACAATAGAGCACACGTTTAGTGATCTGCCTCCTCACGAATATTCTTACCGCCTCGCTATGCGTAACAACACATTTATCCGTATGTTACATTACTCACACCAGACCAGCAATGCCACTAATTGTTGGGTGTGTGGTCGACTCCCCCCTTTCCAGACATCAAAGGGAGTTCTGCCACTGTTTCCTTATCCATTCACACATAATGGTTCGTGTGGAGCATGGTCCACGTTAACGTCATCCGCAACAGATATGTCTTTTCTTAACAGTACATGTTTCCCAGACAAGCAAGGTCTCCCCCACAGAACAGGTTTAGATCTAGAAAATGAAGTGTATAATTTAGGTAATTATTCGTCGAATTTCATGGTCCTGAATGTTCAGTCTGATACTACTCCAGACTCACCTGCTATTTCAGTACTACCAGTCAAAGGCGAATTATGTGTCCGTAGTTATGGTTCTGTACACGTAGGACATAGTGAATGTACTACTGTTATCAAGTATAGTGACAGTGGGAAATCTATTTTTAAAGCTTCACGTCATTCTTATTTTGTTTGTGGTCAAACCGCATATGTTCGTCTGCCCCTCGATTGGGAGGGAACCTGTTATATTGCCTTCCTACTGCCACCTGTTTTCCTAGCCCCACCTGACTACCATAGGAATTCCTTCCTAGTACATATTAGACACAAGAGAAATCTCCCGATTGTCGATTATACTGAAACCGCCGCAGAACAATTCATTGATATAGATAAAGGTGTTTTCCCTTATTTAGGTACAGTTGTAAATAGTAAGCTAATCCGTAGGTTAACAAGAACCCTTGAAGCTGTAGTAGATGAGACTGCCTCCGCTCTAGGTAACTTAACTGAAGAGCAATCCTTTATGAGAATTGTCGTTTTACAGAATCGTCTCGTCCTTGACGTCATACTGGCCGATAGGGGCGGGGCCTGTAGACTCATCGGATCTAGTTGCTGCATTTTCATTCCAAATAACGCGCCGTCTGTTTATTCAGCTATAACCAGACTTCATAAAATTGCCCATCTGTTACATCAAGATCCAGGCACCTGGACATGGTCCGGTTGGTTCTGGAATATAATTTCCGCATGGGGATGGAAAGTCCTGTCCTTTCTAAGTATAGCAGTAGCGATCATATTTAGCTGCTGCCTCTGTATACAATGTGGCCCTGCGATTTGCAGCATGTGTGCTACCTCTTGTATTCCTAGTCCTAAGCCCCGTTCTAAATCCCGTTCCAAGATAATTCGAGACGAGCAAATGGTACTGTATGAAATGATAGACGGTATCATGAATATTGATGTTTCCTGATGGAAACGTAGTGACAAGGAGGGAATGTGGAAAAGTAAATTTTGCCATGTTCTGTGTCCCTACGCCTCATCCATCATATGTTATGTGTGCATGACCAATATGCATATGTTATTCCCCATGTCCGATTAATGACGCAATTACAGTTGTGTCCACCTCTAGTATGTTAGTTTCCAGTCCTCGTGAATACTACGAATATCAGGCCTATGTAACGTTACGTTGCCACGTTTCTCAGTGTGCACGTTATTCCATTATAAAGTCCCCGTTTCCAGGCCTCAACAGGGCCTGGACATCAGATTCAGCTCCTGTCTCCTAAAAGCCTCGCTGAGGAGCGATACAGCCCCCACCTGTATCCTCGACCCTTCACTTACTTCCTGCCTCGCAGTGCCCGGTGCAGCCTGGCTCTGCCTCTGAGTCTGCCAAAAGTATGTTATAGTTCCAGCTATCAGTTCAGTCCTCCTTCTCTGCATTCCTAAGCTACTGAACTGCATCAATAGTTTCCGTCATTGTCTAGCCTTCTCGTCTCCATGTTAGAGAAATACTGTATTTAATGGTCATTTAGTATTCTTCATCACGCACTACATGTAGAATAATGCATGGTCCAGTCTTAGAATCAAGTTAGCTTTTCCCCTCATGACTTCTAGTTTATATCAACATGTTCCCTAAACATCAGATACCAGATAGGGTTTAGGTACATGTCGCTCCGACCCTCCAGACTTTAGTCTCTGCTCCTAGCACAGAGTTCATAGCCCCCAGCTTCTCCTAGTGATACGTCATTGCCAGTTTGCGCGCACCATTAGGTTAGAGGTCCCGGCTCCTTAGGTAGCCCCCTCCTATGTTTCCGCCCCATTCATGACATATTCTGTTACGTTTGCACCACATGTCTATGTACACGCCCAGTTACACATACTTTTACTGTTATCTTTCGCGACTGCTACGCGTCACGCCTTCTGCTCCACCCACTGCTACGCCTACTGCAATGTAATGCTATGTGTTTGCGCTATGTATATAAGTTCATGTATTGTTATTAAAAGTTAGCGCGCTCATCCCAGACCAAGCCCCAGCAGCTGCTGGGCCTCTTTTCCCCTGCTGGGTCATCCTATGCAGGTTGTCCTGATCCTGTCCTTATGCTGTAATAAACCTGCAGAAACTCCTACTACCTCGAATCTTGACTCTTATTTTATTGAGCTATCTGTTATGCTATATGCCTAGTCAAAAATAGGGTATTATTTATTTATTTACCACACACCTCACAGTCAATGGGGGCAGCATCGGGGGGCCACAGTGATCAGTACTGCCAGTCTCTCCCAGCACTGCTTCTCTGTAACTGCGCCAGAATCACGCCAGGCCCACTGGTGCCATCCAGTGCCGCAGTACTCCCTCCCAGTGGGGCCCACACTCAGGGCCGGGCCGCACTCCCCCTCGCCTGCGTGTCTCAGCCAGCGATCCCGGAGCAGTCAGCATCCCTGTTTCAATCCCATGTGGGGGGCACAGGCCTCCACTGCCGCCGATGCTGTCATCTCGTAAAACCCCATACACACTCAACTTGGAGGTGCGGACCTTTTGCTCATCTGGCCGCCATTGCTGCTGGAATGGTGTAATGGGCAATACGCCGTCTCTCCTCGTGGCCACAAAAACCCAATTTGGGACCGCCTGGTCCCCGAGCTGCCAGTGCTGACGATTCTGGGGTTTGATGCTTGAATTTTGCGGGGAATCGAGCCAGATCACGAGGCCCGGGAGCTTCCAAACTACACTGCCTCCATCTTGCTGTGGTTGTTACGACCGACCCATTCATCTTATTGTTTTTGTTTTGTGGGAACGCAGCCACAGCTCACATGAAGACTGCAGTCTCTATACCTTAAACTTTAACAATCCAGTAACATACATTTTAATACATGACTAATTGTATGAAGCACACGCCATTCAAGTCAATCAACAATTATTTAGTCACACCTCCTGCCTAAAGTAAACCAGCGTGGGAGGTCAATAACTCTGGTTCTTCTGAGTGTATCTAAATCCATGATATATAATGACCAATGTGCAGCAAAGAAGTAGCTATTCTCAGACGCTGACCCGCGAATGCACTGGGACTACCTCATTATTTCAAGCCCTGCTCATCCATGGCAGTATATTCAGCTCCCAACATTATTTATTTGTAAGCTCAGCGTCTTCTTTGCTGCACCATTGGATGGAATACCGTCCCATGACGCACACCATTTAATGTTGTGGCCATTACTCACATTGAATTAAGAGACTCGGAAGAACCGGACTTATTGACCTCCCAACTTTATTTTTTTGGAAGTACAGTCACTTCCATTTACTGCATCACTAAAGGAAATACCGTCCCCTGTTGCACACCACTTATTTTATATATTGGATTTAGTCACACTCAGAAGAACTGGACTTATTGACCTCTCATGCTAGTTTATTCTAGGCAGGAGGACTGACTACTGAATCCTTTCAACAGACCAGCCATAACGAAGTTGTAGGGATACCTCCAGGAGATGACGAAACACGTGTTGACGTAAATGAAGTCGCCTGCAGAAAATAAAATGCAACAATAGAAGACAAGAAAAATATCTCTTATGATTATTACTAAGTTTGTTTGTTCTACAGAATTGTTGATTGGCTTGAATGGTGTGTGCTTCATACAGTTAGACAATGTCTCTCAATCTCAGGATTGTACCAGGGGAGTAGGGTGTATCTTCCCATTATTGAATGCATCGCGGGCGAAAACCCTGTTCCTAAATACACATATGTGATTACTATATAAGCGCTCGATACCTCACAAACACCCAGTTCTGTAACCAGTCAATTTAGTACATGGTCCTACATGGACTCTTCAGGAAGGACCGTTTGGGATGATATTTATGTCTATTCAACGAAAGAAAGAGAACTGAAGCTTGTACCCTTCTTGAGGGGCGACTGTCTGCTTTCAAGTAAGAGGCATTCTGATAGGTACATCTGCCGTGTGGATTCCTCACCTTGTGAATATCCCCTTGCGTCAGCAACATTCGGAAATTATTTTTTGTAGCTTCGCGCCGACGTGGACTCGGATGTCATAGAGGCACGGCATCGCTCGCGACTCCGCTGACGTCACCGACGCCTATAATAGGCCCACGCCGGCGTGATGACATCAGTTCCCTTTTTTTCCGCGTCATCAACGCTAACGGTTTCGGGATACTCAGTCGCTTTTGGTAACTCTGTTACTGTTTTTCTTCGTTTCTTTACTCTCTTGCCTCTTTGTCTCCTTATAATGTCGACAAAGAAGACTGGTTTTAAACCCTGCAGGGAGTGCGGGAAGATGATGTCCGTTACGGACCCACACCAGGACTGTATTTGGTGTTTGAGCTCCGACCACGACGTGGATGAATGCTCATCGTGTTAAAAAAATGAATCCAAAGGCCCTGCGAGAAAGGGAGGCCAAGCTTCTTGTGGCAAGACTGAAAGCCGATAAAGGAAAGAAGTCTTCAAAATCCCGCTCGAGGAAGTCGAGGTCGAGGTCAAGATCAAGATCTCGAGAGGCGTCGGCTTCGAAGTCTTCATCGGATCATGCTTCGAGATCACATAAGAAGCATAAGAAAAGGAGACATGAATCTCAACGTCATTCGGGTGAGAAGTCGGGCTCGAGGTCGAGATCACCCAAGAAGGTTAAGTCAAAGGTGATCCCTCCATAGGAGGTTTCGGATCGAGAAGGTGAGGCCTCACCTTCGGAGTCGCAAGTTCAATCTACGACTCCGGTTTCCGATCCGTTTCCGAAGCCGTCTCCGGCTCAAGAAGAGGTCGGTGAAGTTCCTAATGAGGAAGAGGAATCGGCTCCTGTTGATGAACCAGATTCGAATCTGCCTCGAGATCGACCTGAGGGTGATCATCCACCTTTTCCAGCACCAGGTCAGGATCCTTCGGCGTTCTTGAACGCTATGTATGGTGTATTCTCAAGGTCATGGTACCCCTCTGGTGCACCTTCGGGTCCCATGGGTCCAATGGCATTTAATTTGGGTGTGCCTCACTTCTTATGCCCCGGCACCTTTCATGACGTATATGCCGGCCCCGACTCCGCTGTGGCAGTACCCGGCTCCACCGAGGTTGACGCCGATGTCGACGCCGGCTCGACTGAAGTCGACGACTCCAGCACCGGCGTCGCCTGCTCCAAGCAAATCTCTGGAGCATCCTTCTAAACCTTCGGATTCGATACCGACGTCGGCTCCGGCGCCGTCGGAGTCGACAGTGGATCCGGCTGCAATCCGTGTTAACAGAGATCTAGGAGAGAAGCTCAACGTCTCCTAGAAGAACGAAGCTATTATGAGTCTCATTCAAATTTGGAGGAAGGTGAACTGGATGAGAATTATTTCGAGGAGCTAGCTGATGCTAGTGGTCTTGATTTTTCCCCAGAGTGGGTGTTACCATCGGGTCCAGATGCACCCTCTAAGGATGTTCAACCATATCACGTGGTAATGAAAAAGGCAGCAGGACTTTTGGGCTTGACATTACCTACTGTTGAATTTAAATCAAATCTGCTTACAGAGGTTCTCCATTCACCGAGTTCAGCTGTGGAACCATTACTCCCATTTAATGAGGCGTTAACTGAACCCATTATGGAGGTGTGGAAAAAGCCTCTTTCTGCTCCTGCTGTCTCAAAAGGTGTGGCTATAAGATATAGAGTGGCTCCTGAGGACCCTGCATTTTTATCATCTCACCCATCTCCTGAAAGTTTGGTGATTCAAGCTGCATACTCAAAAAAGTCAGTTGGTGCTTTTCCCCAAGTGCCTGGTGACAAGGAAGCTAAAAAACAGGATCAAGTGGCCAAGAAAACTTTCTCCTCCGCAAGTATGGCGTTAAAATCAACGAATGCCACTTGTCCTATGGGAAGGTATGTGCACGCACTTATGGACTCAATGCGTTTATTGATTCCAAAAGTTCCAGAAGACTGCAGAGGTGACTTTGAGGAAGTTTTATCTGATACTCAAGCGGCAGCTCGTCAAGTTATCCAGAGCGGTCTAGATACTGCAGATTCTGTTGCTAGGATCATGTGCACTGCGGTTGCCACAAGACGTTCAGCTTGGCTAAAATCCTCTGATTTTTCTGCTGATGTGCAGTCTGCATTGTTAGATCTGCCTTTTGATGGTGAAGGACTCTTTGGCAAGAAGGCAGATGCAGCCTTAGAGAGATTTAAGGATAGCAGGGCAACTGCTAGATCTCTTGGTCTTCAAGTGAGAGGTTCATCGGCCAGAAAATTCAGAGGTTTTGGACGCTCTTCTTTTCGTACCTATAGACAAGGTCAACAGCAGCAACAACAGCAGCAGCAGCAAAATACCTTGTATAGGTCATACAGGGGAAAGCAAAGGGCACGTCCTCGAGGGCGTCAAGCCCCTTCCTCCTCCACCTCCTCCAACCCCCCAGCCACAGAAAAGCAGCCCTAGATCCGCCATTCAGGATCATGTGGGTCCGGTGGGGGGTCGGCTTACCCACTTTCTACGGGATTGGGAATCGGTTACATCAGATCTTTGGGTTCTCAATCTCGTAGAAAATGGGTATGCCCTTCCCTTTCGGGAATTCCCTCCCAATTACCCTCCTTGCCAGGGATTTTGCTCAGAGGAATATCTGTTGCTCCTACCGGAGGAAGTTCAAACTCTGTTAAGAAAGGGTGCGATAGAGGTGGTTCCAGAGCAGGAAAGGGTTCAGGGATGCTACTCCCGGTATTTCCTGATTCCCAAAAAGGATGGCAGGCTTCGTCCAATCCTGGATCTCAGGATCTTGAATTGGTATCTGAAACAAGAGAAATTCAAGATGCTCACCCTTGCTCAGGTTCTTCAGGCACTGCTGGAAGAAGACTGGATGGTGTCGCTCGACTTGCAGGATGCGTACTTTCACATCCCCATCCTGAAGTCGCACAGGAAGTATCTCCGTTTTACGGTGGGATCGCAGCACTATCAGTTTGCGGTCCTTCCGTTTGGGCTTACTACTGCGCCTCGAGTCTTCACCAAGGTGATGGCAGTGGTGGCGGCGCATCTCAGAAGATCAGGGATTCCTGTATTCCCTTATTTGGACGACTGGCTGATCAAAGTAGAGTCGTCAGAGAGAGTGCTCCATCATCTGCGAGAGACAACCCAGTGGTTGTACAGGTTGGGTTTTTCGATAAATGTACCCAAGTCTCACCTGGTGCCCTCCCAGCGCAACCTGTTCATAGGTGCTGTACTGGACACTACTGTATGTCGTGCATTCCCTCCTCCTCAAAGGATTCGCGACATACAGGAAATGATTCCTTTATTTTACTATGGAGCGGTCGTTCCAGTCCTGAAGGTCCTTCGCCTGCTCGGTCTGATGGCTTCTTGCATTCTGTTGGTCAACCATGCACGCTGGCACATGAGGGCGCTCCAGTGGTGCCTCCGCAGGCAGTGGTATCAGCACAACGGAGATCTCAGGGAGTCAGTGAGGATCTCCAGAGAAGCTGCGGCGGATCTGTCTTGGTGGGGCGTGGAAGGCAACCTGTCTCAGGGGAAGCCTTTTCAGTTGCCTCCTCCGGTGGCCACAGTGATTACGGATGCATCCACTCTAGGGTGGGGTGCTCATCTGGGGGATCTGGAGATCAAGGGTCTTTGGTCTCCAGAGGAAAGGTTGCTTCACATCAACCTTCTAGAATTGCGGGCGATACGTTCGGCGCTCAAGGCCTTCCTCCCTTCCCTTCGCGGTCGTTCGGTCGACAACACCACCGCGATGTGGTACATCAACAAACAGGAAGGAGTGGGGTCTCAGTGTCTCTGCAGAGAGGCTCTGCGTCTCTGGTCCTGGGTTCAGGACCATCAGATTTGTCTGATGGCAAATCATCTGGCCGGAGTTCTGAACGTTCGTGCAGACAGTCTCAGTCGGCAGTTCTCTGCCGACCACGAGTGGAGGCTTCACCCGAAGGTGGTTCACGACATCTTTCAGATGTGGGGGACTCCTTGTGTGGACCTGTTCGCCACTCGCGAGAATGCTCACTGCCTGTCATTCTGCAGTCTCCAGTATCCGATGCAAGGAGCCTTGGGGGACGCGTTTCAGTTGAGTTGGGGAAATCAACTCCTTTACGCGTTTCCTCCCATACCTTTGATTCCTCGGGTTCTGAGGAAGATTCGCCAGGACCGGGCCCAAGTCATATTGGTCGCCCCGGACTGGCCAAGAAGGGTGTGGTATACAGATCTTCTCTACCTCTCCTCTCACCCGCCGCTCCGTCTCCCTCTCAGGGCAGACCTCCTCTCTCAGATGGAGGGGCAGGTTCTACACCCCCACCTCCAGACATTACACCTTCATGCCTGGAGATTGAACGGGGTAACCTGAATTCCTTTTCCCTCCCGCCTGACGTTGTGGATGTCATCTTGTCAGCCAGGCGTGACTCCACTAAGTCCATCTATTCTTATAGATGGTCAAAATGTGTCAAGTGGTGTGGGGATAAATCTATTGACCCTTTGAGAGCCCATTTATCTGATGTTCTACAGTTTGCCCTTTCTCTGGCGCAACAGGGGCTTGCTGTTGCCACAGTTAAGGGCTATCTTTCAGCGCTGTCGGCGTTTCTTTGTTTGCCTGTTCAGCCATCTCTTTTCAAATCTCCTGTAGTTTAAAGGTTTTTAAAGGGTCTCACAAATAAGTTCCCTCCTGTTCCTTTTATTGTGCCTCAGTGGGACTTAAATCTTGTATTGACCTTTTTGATGGGTGCTCCCTTCGAGCCTCTTCACAAATGTCCTATGAGGCTTCTGACTTTTAAGACAGTCTTCCTCGTTGCAATAACCTCAGCAAGGAGGGTAAGTGAGCTTCAGGCTCTTAGTTACAAGCCCCCTTTCTTGACCATTTATGCTGATCGAATGGTTCTTAGGACCAGGGCTGCTTTTCTGCCTAAGGTGGTAACTCCCTTCCATCTAGGACAGTCCATTACCCTTCCTACCTTCTATCCTCCCCCTCACCCTTCTAAGGAGGAAGAGAGACTGCACCGTCTGGACCCCAAAAGGGCGGTGTCCTTTTACTTGGACAGATCTAAAGACTTTCGTTTGGATGACCAACTCTTCATTGGTTTTGCTGGCTGCAAGAAAGGAAGAGCGGTCCATAAAAGAACTTTATCAAGATGGATCCTCCTCTGTATAAAGATCTGCTACTCTTTGGCCGGTAAGGAACCACCAGAGGGTATAAGGGCTCATTCTACTAGAGCTAAGTCTTCAACCTCAGCATTGGCTAGAGTTGTTCCTGTAGAGGATATTTGTAGAGCGGCAACTTGGTCTTCCCTCCACACTTTCGCGAAGCATTACTGCTTGGATTCCAAAATGAGGAGGGATGGTCACTTTGCACGCTCTGTCCTCCAGGATTTCCTGGTTTAGAAGTGTGGACACCCTCCTCCGGGAGTGGGGACTGCTGTGGGACTCTATTCACAAGGTGAGGAATCCACACAGCAGATGTATCTATCAGAAGAACAAGTTACTTACCTTCGGTAATGCTTTTTCTGGTAGATACAATATCTGCCTGTGGATTCCTCACTGACCCGCCCGCCTCCCCGTTGTCCACTCTTCTATACCAGAGTTTCTGTAATGTATTTATTTTATTGTCAAGGGGTTGTTTATTTCAAATGTTTTATTGCATTTGTTTCACACTGTGTGTGTTTTACCTTGATATTTGTTCTGCGTATACTTTGTATATGTCTACTGTCATTGGTCCGTCCGTGTGCCTCGAAGGCACGGAAAAAAGGGCGGAACTGATGTCATCACGCCGGCGTGGGCCTATTATAGGCGTCGGTGACGTCAGCGGAGTCGCGAGCGATGCCGTGCCTCTATGACGTCCAAGTCCACGTCGGCGCGAAGCTACAAAAAAGAATTTCCGAATGTTGCTGACGCAAGGGGATATTCACAAGGTGAGGAATCCACAGGCAGATATTGTATCTACCAGAAAAAGCGTTACCGAAGGTAAGTAACTTGTTCATTTGGGCCTCTGTGCGTCCTTACACAAAACACCACATCATAGATTCTGATTATCAACTCCACTGTTTTCTCCATTTCTTCAGGTGTAGTTGTTTCTTGTGCCCTCCTTATTTGATACGTCCTGCTACGGGACTATTTCAAAAGATGAGTTACCTGTGTGAAGAAGTATATACCATTTACCTTTGTAAAACGTTTCTTGATGGATAGTGTGCTTTACGTAAATTCATCACCACCCTCCATCCTTTCTGAGTGTGTGTCATAGTATGTGATGTATGTATGTTTTATTTCTGTAACAGTTTTTTGCAACTTGTTCTCCCTTTTGCTCTTTCTCCTACTAGCTAACCTCTGTGTAGCGGAGAAGTATGGAAGAACATATGCCATGGGTGACATTTGGTGCCTTTGTGTCACTATTATTTTACATCTGGTGACAACTGGTCAGCACTGCAGTGAGACTCATTCAGGTGCCACCTAGCTTCCACTGGCGGTTAGTTTTCCAGTCTGAGACCTAAGATTATTGCATGAAATAATCTGTAGGAAGACAGAAAATCTGTCCCGTTAAAATTGAGGCTGTTCTTTATAGTGACCATTCCTTTGTGATAGGTAATTGTATTTGCACCCTTCCTTTGAGAAGCTGCAGTATCCTATTCTGCATAGGTCCTATGTGTATCCATTGTGTGAAGACGCATGAAATCACTGTTGTCAGAAATTCTCATCAGACTTCCCTTTTTGTACAAAAAGCACAACACTGTGACCAAGAGTCCAGGGATGCCCCGGCACGGACCACACTGCACTATGCGGTCTCTGGATCGGACAGACATGTTTGTGTCCCTTTATCTCACCTGGTCTTTCTGTACTATGCTTCCCCCAAATGAGGATGCGAATAGGGTATGTGCAATTTTGTCGTCCGGTTTGATGTGTATGTTGCTATATTTTGCATTATGTAATGTTAATGTTTGCTGTGGTTGTTATACCACCTTGTTTCATGTGAAGTAAATGTGTTATTTCCTAAATAAAGAAGTTGAGTCTGGTGCCTTTGTAGGGGAAGATAGGACCAACCAGTTTGTAAGCATCGTAAACCCCATCACCATTGCATGAGTGAGCACACTAATTCTCATTGGACTGTCCTTTTTATCCAATGAAAAGCATGAGATAGTCTTATTGCAATTACACCTAAGGTATGATAAGATTAAGCATTGTATACCCAAGTACGGCATTTTATATCTAGGAAGAGATTCGTACCCCTAAGCAATGTTAGAATATTTATTCATGGGAATGTTTTCTATAGTTTTATGTGTCTGGTTACTGGAGTAGTATACGTATGTACTGCTCCATATGCCACAGGTCTGTCATGAATTGCCCGGTAGAGCCGAGCGAGTTTCCCAGGGTAGTGCTGATTTGAAAGGTCTCAGCTCTGCTCAGCAAAGGTAAAATAGTTTTATTGGGAGAGTACCAGCACTAGTAGCATACTGGTGCTCTGGGATACTGAGTACCTGCACTTCTATATTTCCATTTCAAGCACTGATTTATATACTGTTTCATGTGCCCACATACAGCCCTCGGGAACCATCTTACTTGAAAGGTTCAGTCCCTAATAGTTTGGGTGGGCTCGAAGATGCGTGCCAGGAGGGAGACTTTCTCGTCTAATGCTTCGGTCCTTCACCAAACCAAGCCAAGCCTTGTCCTCTGTGCTTGATAACAGGTTGTTGCGACCTCTCAGACCAGGATGCCATGTGAGCTTCTTGCTTTGTGTTTATACTTCTCCCGTGTAATTGTGGTCGACTGCCTGGCGTGCAAGCATGGAGGCACTTGGAAGATGGCGGCCTTTGACACGGTGCAGGACTTAGCGTGTGACACATCTTCTGTGCAGGATCTCTTCCTCCCACGGCTGCGTGACGTGCTGGAGATGAGGCGGTGTGAGAAAATGTCTCGCTCTTCGCTCTCCCATCCTCTCAGCAGTCAACGGGAAGCTGCTAAAGGGCAAACAGAAGGAACAAGGGGGAACCACGAATCCTGTCTCCTCTCTGCCGGGACGTAATCTTTATCAGATTTCAGGCCGTAGTCTCGAGAGCCGATAACTCTGCGAGGACTGTCAGAGTTCTAGCTGCCATAAAAGATGCTTAGGCTGGCATGTCATCCTCGGATGTCTTGCTTCACACTTCTAAATGGAAACTGCATATATAATGTTCATTCTTGGCTCAGTGATGCTAGCTTTAACAAAGATGCGTTATTGTGTTGGCTTCCTCTGGGCTTTAAAAGGGAAAGACTCACTGCAGTGGTGAAGGGATGGAAGTAGAGCTAATAAAATGTGTTCATTTCCACTTAGATAAGGAGAACAAAAGCTGTGGTTTGCTCTCCTCCTAAGTCGTCGTAATGCACACCTAGGGATCTCTGGCACGCCTACTTGGCACCCCAGTTGAAAACATTTCCTGGAATCCCAGTATTGTGCCCGTGTTAAATTTATTGTGCAAGTTATGGTTTGCATGGTTGTTGTAAGAGTTCTGGATTGCGGAGCAGAACATAACTGGCAAATGTAAGGGTTTTTTTTTTGTTTTATGTTGGAACTAAACCTGTATTTTAGCTGTTTTTCAGATGAATTCCAGATTTTTTTAAAACACGTTATGGTATTTTAAACAATGCTAACTACATGGTACATCGTTATCTTAAAATCTGGCTTGGATCCTTCACTTCTGGACCTGCGCTGGATACACCTTTTCTACACTAGCTCTTAGTTAATACATTTTATCTTTAGTGCCTATAAGAAATGTTTTTGTAAATTTTTCTGTAACCCCTGTTTCGTTGTGTTTATCTGTATGCCAGCGGAGGCCATCTTTAATACATTAATTTACTTTTTCCACACCAGTAGAGGGGGGAGATGGTCACTGCCTCTGCTACAGGAGTGATACAAATAATTGAATGGACTTTCAAGAGCCTGTTGCCAGTATCAAAGTGCCCACAACTCTGCAAGTTAACCTCTAGGCGGTGTTTAGTGTTGAGTAATGGGAGCTTTGCTTCTCAACATGCCTGGAGCATTAAAAGGCTTGCCTGAGGATCAACCAGTGAAGAAATAGAGGGACAAATACTAATCTGAACTACAGATATTGAGTAGCTGCTTCTATTTTGTTTTGCAGGTAATTCGTCAGACGCGCACAGTTGTGGAAGAAGAGCAAACACAAGAAGTGGAAAAGTGGAAGGCGCTTGCGCACTCGAAGAACCAAGAGCTGCAGCAGTTCCGAATTGAATTGGACTCCATACTGGATGTACTGCGCGAACTGCAGCGGCAGGGTGTTGTTATTCCAGCTCGGGACCCTGCTCCACCTAACCCTCCTGGAACGTTTTGGAATGCATGACTTGAAGATAATTCGCAGGCTGGAGCCTAACTTCTGTATCCATCCACCTAGGAACCTACCACCTTTATCACAGATGATGTGCCTTGAAATGCAAAGACTATTGTTGAGTACTATAAAACTGTAATTTATGTCACTTAGAGTATGGAATAGTTAATTCCAGGGTTTCACAACTACAACAACATATGAGCGGCAATGCAGCACAGGGAAAATGGCAGCATACCAGTGACATAGGCATAAGGATTTACCTTGGGTTTATGGAGCATAAGAGACTTTAGCGGAAAGGTCAACACATCACACCTCAAGCAACACCCGAAAGCTGCTGTCCCAGTGCACGCTACTGTCCATCTATATGTCTTTTTTCCTGCTTGCCTGAAGTTTCGAGGGTATAAAGCCCTCTAGGATGCGAGCAGCATTGACACAGTTTGCAAAAAGCAGTGGGCCGCAGTGCCCTGGTCTCAAAGAGCGTCTTTTTCTCGTTTGCTGGCCATCAAAGTATCAGCAGTTTATTGCTCTATTACAAGCAACCAAATTGTCACATCCACCACCATTTTAGTGGGATTATTGCAAGGGGCTATGGTAAGGGTGACCTATAGGCCGTATTTCAAAAATCCATCAGATTAGCAAACCCTGCATAGTAGCTAATTTCCAGTTAGACACTGTGAATAATTGT
Organism: Lissotriton helveticus; assembly: GCF_964261635.1. Taxonomy (NCBI): domain Eukaryota; kingdom Metazoa; phylum Chordata; class Amphibia; order Caudata; family Salamandridae; genus Lissotriton; species Lissotriton helveticus. The sequence goes on along the minus strand of NC_136067.1, from coordinate 689,178,909 downwards.
GTCAGTTGCACTCGATAAAAAAGCTACGCATTGTGTTCCCACTATAATGTTTTAGCAGAATTAAATCTTGCATGGATTAACAACCACCCGTTGGAAACCACGATTCAATTGTTATTGAATCTACCCCGTCTCCCAGAAGGGCAGAGTGATATAGATTAGTTCTTCAGATACTCAGTGTGTCACTACATTTCAAAGGTAAGGTGCATTGACCTCGATATTTCAACTCGTACAATTCATAGGGTCCTGAGCAGGGGTGGCCGCAAGCAATTTACATTTACCCATCAGACGTGCCCCTTAGACAAGGGGTCATGAGTCCACAATATTACTTGAATGTCAGTGCTGCAGAGATAATTATCTCCACCTTTCGAGTACATACAGGATGTTGTATAGTTGTACGAATTACTTGACTAGTATCCTTAAATTGACAAATTGTGATGCTTTAAACCGGCCTCACTACAGTGCCTTATCATGCAGCTAGATTTATAAGTGTTTTTAATTATTTATCGTTGTTTTGTTATAAATGTATATATGAAAGTTTAGTTTTTAAATCCATGACTACATTTATTTAATATACAGTGTATTTTCCTATTGTGAGTTTGTTCTCTTATTTTCAGTCCATGCTTTACGTCTTGAAATAATTTTGAGGTTTTTGTATCCTGTGCACAAGATTTCTGTTGCTGGAAAATATATATATATATATATATATATATATATATATATATATATATATATATATATATATATATATATATATATATATATATATATATATTTATTTAAGAACATTTTATTGGTGTTTTTCAAAACAAAGTAGACATTTCCTGTACAATCAATGATGGAGTATCCAAGAGAGCAATGCGTGCCACTGGCACCGTCTCACAACAGACCAATCTATATAAAAAGCACCTGTTTCCGTCTCTCTGTACATTATCTGCTTGCTTGCCAAATCCACCGATAACCAGCTTCTGCCCTCCCCAACTGTAGAAGGATGAACAGTCCCAACATGGCCACCTGGAAGTGAAATTTGCCAAAATCGGTTGTCCTGTGCCCTTGTATGCCCTAGTAGATCCCAACATTACAGTGTCCAGGCTAATTATAGGGGGGCTCACCTTGTGAATGTCAGTAAAAAAGATCTGGCAACTTCCAAAAGGAGGGAGGGCCTTCCTAAGCAGGCCTCCATTAAGGTGCTGGACTTGTGGTTTCCACTTCACTTCGAAGGCCAAATGTGACCCATGGATATTGCTAGTCAAGCGCTAGTCATTGCCAGAATAGCCCACAGTCTCTGGTGCCAATGTATGAGTGGAGGGCATTCTGTTTTTTTAGTGGTGTGATATGGTTAATTTGGTGGCTCCAAGGATTTGAAGGCACATTTGCCATTCATCTTTAGAAAGAAATGCCAAATTGCAGAGATTCAGCTCAAGGAGCATCACTTCTGGCATAGTGGGTAGCAGAACATTTAGGACCTTGTGGAGTAATTTAGAAAAGGCCTCCTAGAACAGCTTGAGCATTTGCCATATCCCCCTATATATGAAGCACTTCACCTACAGCCCCACACACCCCAAACATCTAGAAGAATCATTGTGATATACACACAGAGTAATTTATCAGGGGTGGTCCTATCCAAACCATACTTTGTAATGCATTTCCCGCCCCAAGGAGGAAATGGAGGAGAAGTGTATGTCCATTTGCAATTTGTCCCATCTCTCTGTGTCACTTGGATTCCCAGCTTACCTTTCCATTCTCTATTATGTCGCCGAGATTGAGGGGCATCGTGTGGCAAAATAATCTTGTGTAGTTTCAATATGGTGCCCCGTGTGCCGAATAATTTAGGCAATTGTTGTTGAAATGGGCTTGTAGCTATAGTGGCTCTTGCCCGGTTATGTGGTTGCATGACCCAGTGCCAAATTTGGATACAGTGTAGTTGTCAGTTTCAGGATGCCGTATGAGGCCACACATTGCTGGAACGTCTTTGGTGTGATGGTGTCATTAATGGCCGCAATCACTGTGCAGCCATCTTCTCTCCATCTAAGGAAGGCACTGCCCTCAAGTGCGGACAAGAATGCCGGATTATGGTGGATAGGGGCGTAGGAGCAAGCATAAGCTAGTAGGCATGGTGTGTGTGTACATATCTATTCTATGTCCGTAATTTTTTGGTTACCGGGGTGCTAATGTACCCACTAGCTTTCATAGGGGCTTCCGTACAATGGCATGGTCCACCTGGTTCCTGTTTTTCCTGGAGAGCATAGTGGACAGCTCCAATAGCATCCACAATTGGGTAGCTGCATAATAATGTGAGATGCTCTGGACTGCCAGGCCCCCACCACTCTCAATTGGGGCTTAAGTCTCTGAGGAAGCCTCGATACTCCACCCCTCCAGATAAATGTCATGTTTATGTTTATGCAATTTATAAAGCGCACAACTACCCAAGGGTGTCTCGTCGCTAGGGACTGTCATTGGGCCATATGTATCAAAAAAGAGTTTTGCGATTATCAAATTGCGCTTTTCATCGAATCACAATTAGAGAATCGCAAAATGCAATGTATGTAGGATTTGCTAAAAGTTTTGTGAATCCTACATATTCCTTATTTGCGAATCGCAAATTGAGATTCGCAAATAAGGAATACCTTCCCATTCATTCTTATAGGCTAGGAGGCCCGTAGGAAAGAATGGGAAGGCATTCTCAATTTACGATGACCAATTAGAGAATCGCAAATTGAGAATGCAATTTCAAGGTTTCAAGGGTGCCAAAAGGATACACAGTTGCACCCCTGAAATATGCATGTGTGTACATTTTGCGGACATACATGCCCTAAGGGCATGTATGTGCGACATATAGCACTTTTAAAAAATCAAAAAAGTTTTTTTTTTTTTTTTGAGAAAACCGCAAATTACTACCAACTTGAAGTTGGTGGTAATTTGCAATTCCTTAAGGCCAAATAGCAAATTTCGGGTTCTTCCAGAATTGCATTTAAGGAATCGCAGTTTGCAATTCCTTAATTGCAGTCGCAAAATAGAGAATCGCAAATTTTTTAATTCGCTATTTTGCAAAGGCCTTTTGGGATGATGCATTCCAAAAGGCTTTTTCCAAGTCGCAAACGGGCCGATTCTGAGAATCTGCCTGTTTGCAAACAGGAAAAAGGTTTGATACATATGGCTCATTGGTTTTTGTTAAATATGTTTGAGATGGGGGATCTAGCAATTTGGAAGGGCCTGAAGATTGTATGGGAGATGTGGCAGTATGTTCATTTTAATTGCTTTGATGTTACCGAACCAAAAGAGCATCAGATTTCCCCAGGTCTGGAGTTCTTTAGTGGTGACTTTGATCAGATGTGGGTAGTTGGCAGCATTGAGGTCTCCTACAGAACATATAAGGTGGACTCCCAAATATTCCGTTGAAGATTTGGTCTACCAGAATTGAAAGTGGGGCGACAGTCTTTCAGTCTCTTCTGTTGCGAGTGTCAGATTTATATTAGTTGATCCTATAGCCACATACTGTCTTGAAGGCTTCTAGGAGGTTCACTATCACTGGAATTGAGGTGTCTGGAGCTCCTAGTGTCCGATGAATGTCATTGGCGTAGAGAGATATTTTAAATTTGTGCGGCCCAAATTTGATTCCTTTCACTGCATCTGTCTCTCGAATTAGGCATGCCAATTTTTCTATGAATAGAGCAAAAAGGAGCAATGACAGGGCACATCCCTATCTGGTGCCTCAAGTTAGCTGGGAATGGCTGTGGTAGATATCCATTCAAAGGGACCCTAACCTCTGGGTTGGTATAATTGAAGCATATAATCTGGAGGAACGCAGGACCCAGTCCCATTTTCTGAAGGATGATCCACAGGAATGTTCAGTCCACCCTGTCGAAAGCCTTCTCCGAGTCCAGTGAAAATAGTATCACTAGTATGTGTTTGAGAGGGTCTTCTCTAGCAGGTTGACGTTTGTTCATATGTTGTCATGAGCCTGGCGTTCCTGGGTGAAAACACTTTGATCGGGGTGATGTGTCAGGGTATGGAGTACCTCTTTCAGACGAGTCGCCAAGATCTTCCTGTGAAGGTTGGAATCAATATTTAGTATGGCTATTGGCTTATAAGCGGCACAATGCTTAATATCTTTATTCGATTTTGGGATGACTGTCACCACTGCCTCTCTTATTGTTTAGATTATGGCCTTTGCTGTGGCACATCTGCAAGGCCATCCGGACCCTGGGGCTTGTTGGGTTTTTAGAAACTTAGGGCTGGATGTACGTAGGTAATCGCTTGCGATTACCAAATAGCACATTTTTGCGATTCGCTATTTAGTAATCACAAGCACCAATGATGTACAAGTGTGTGTTTTATACATGTTGTGATTCTCAGTGGATCACAAATAGATCTATCTTATGAATATTAACGTGGTAGGTCTCGGTTTGCGACCCATTGGGAATCACAAAAATCTGTGATTGCTTTTTCAATAAAACAAACTTTTTTCTCTCCTTTTTTAGGTCGAGCCTAGCGCAGCACGCATGCGCGGGTCTAGGAAAACAACCTTTTGGAATCGCTTTGGCCTTTTCACATGCTCGTGCATGTGAAAAGGCTTGCAGTTACGAGCAGCGGCACGCACCGCTGCAGCTGTTTTCACTTTTGCCGCTACTTGGCCGTGCGCGCACCACTTGCGGGACGTTGCTGCTGCTTCCACTTTTGCCACCACGCTCCCTTGCTTGTTTTTTTTCCACTGCTCCGAGAGGCTTCTTTGTATCAGCCTGACTGCATGCTTGTTTTTTAATGTGGTGGATATTCACTGCATCTAGTGGCTATGTTTTATTGTGAAAAGCTTAATTTTTCCAGTAAGTTCATATAGGATCACTGGCGGTCTCTTGCTGTTTTCTTTTTTTTGGTTCACTCTTTCCCCACTTGTTTTACTTTTGTACAAGCAATTCTCAACCCTCTCATTTTCTGCCACGAGAAAGTGTTTATTATGGTATCGGGTTCCAGCATGATATTCCAATTGATCTGCCTTTGTTTCCCTAAAGCACTGCAGCCTACACAATGCTCTGTCTTTTTATAATGCCATGGCGATTTTTCACTGTATAGGAGAGCTGGTTTTGCATCTGCGGTGCAATGAAAAATGTCAAGGAATTATCAAAAGAAAATGTCTTCAGAAAAAAAAGCTCCGCCTAATCAGCTGCAGTAAACAGGTCTTTTACTGTGGTGTCTAATCCAGACTGAGCTGGGTTTGCCATAAGTCACTTAAAGGTTGGCTCTGTTGGTAATGAGAACTCGCGGTGAGAAGCAGCTCTGTGCGTATAAATAAGGCCCCAGCAAAGCACTCGGAGTAGGAAAGAAACAACAATAAAACATATTTTCCTAATGGTTTTACAGATTAGAATGTAAATGTCGGGCACTGCGGGTTCTAGTCTGCTGTCATACAGTCGTGAAGAAAAGCTGCTTAAGGCAGGAGAAAAAAAAGGTCTGTTTCTCTCCAAACCGCTCGGGATATTGCAGCATGGATTAGGACATTTCGCTGCACAATAACCAAATTGTACTTCTAACGTTTGCGTTTTTTGCTGCATTTTTGTAACCCTTACCTTTTCATATTTCTGGCTTATGATTTAAGAAGTAGTGCAAATTCCTTCAGTGAACGTTTCTTAGATGTGCTTTAAAGAATCCTTTCCTAACAAAGGAGAGAGGAGACGAGCCATTCAGCTCCTAGATGTCTGATGAGCAGGCTTAAATTTTACTTTTTTAAATATTATTAGTTACTAACACGTTAGTGAAGATGCCTGCACATATTACTTAGAAATACGGCACCGGCAGCAACAAAGATGGGGCAAGGATTATTATTTTTTTAAATCAATCTGTTTTTGGCAAGTACAAAACGTTTTAAAATCTAATACTTTGCTGGGAAGGTCCTGGCTCATTCTCTGCTGTCTTGCCTGACAGCTTCTACTGCCTGGCAACATCTAGTAATCAAAATAATATGTAAACAAGCATTGGCATAGCCAATAGGTCTCGCCTTTGGGACCTTATAAGTGTTTAGCCATGCAACAGTTGATGTTGTTGCACCAAGAAAATTGTGCTGCATAACTAAATACTTATAAGGTCCCAAAGGCGAGACCTATTGGCTATGCCAATGCTTGGTTTTTAATGCAGCCTGTTTTCCTTAAGGGAAAACGTGATGAGTTTAACAAGAAAAAGAATAACTTTCTTTTCATTTTTCAAGAGTATAGTCTTAAAAAATGCTTTTACAAACATTCACAAACAACCCCCTTGGGAACCCAATGGGTTACCTCCTGCTTGATGTAGGCAGTAAAATGTGAATGTTTTAGCTGGACTTCCTTAAGGAGGATCAGACCCTGCAGTAATTCCCTTTGGGCGTCTTTGAGGGTAGTCAGCTGTATCCTGCCTAGGAAGGCCTCTTTGTCTGCCGTGGAGGGGGTGGGCTGTGTTCGGGACAGGCCCATCAGAGTATTGCTCAATAGTATGTAATTGATCTGCAACTGCATACGATGTACGTGGGAATTGAAGGTGTAAGTCATGGTCATTGTATGCAACTCCTACCAGGCGTCCCTTAGGCCCAAGATATCAATGATCCTTTTCAGCCTTTTGGGGAAGGCTCCTCTTTAAGTATTGTGCCCTCTCTCCCTGTCTGTACGTGGGTCCAATGCCATATTAAACCGCCCAGTGAGAATGATCTCTCCTCTGGCTATTCTGGTCAGTTTTTCCAAGACGTCAACGAGCAGTGGGCAGAGTTAGGGGCATATATTGTAGCCATGGTAAGTAGTCGATCATAGCGCCCCCACCAAAACCAAGTATCTGCCCTCCCTGTCGGTGTAGATTTGTGTGACTATCATTGGGAGGTTGTCTCTCAAGTATATAGTTTGGAATAGACTGAATAGTGGTACCTCATGAGGTATGCTGTGTGTTTCATTTCCCCCTGATCCCTGTGAGTAAGGAGAGGTTCCTGAAGGCATACAGTGCAAATGGCTTCTTGCTTATTCAGCCCTTGTGTATTAAATGAGATAAAGTGAATTACTGGCCCCTGTAAAAGAATGATATTCAGGCGCAGTCGAGCACTGGTTCAATCAAAGGTGGTCAGATTGGTGGACACAAAGGTGATCCCTCCCCTCTCTCCCCCAACTTTCCCATTCCCCATTAATATTTTCAAACCAAACAAAAAAACAACAACAAATTCATAAAAGGCATGTATAGGGTAGCACCGAGTTACTGTGGACTCCTGGTGGGCTAGAGGCTGAGTCCAACCTGGCCGCTGCTGCCTTGGTCATAGTATTAGGAGTAAGTGGGTAACTTGAATCATTAAAAACATTACAAATACAAGCGAAAAGACTTACGAGCACAAATACAACGAATGTATGAATAATTAATACAATTCTTCTAGAAGTTAATAGGTTAACACGACTAGGCTAGCTAGCATGAAAGGCAATCAAGGAACTTTTTAAAGGCAATTTTTAGATTTTGTGCATATCGACAAAGTCCTGTTATGTCCTTTGTATTCAAATAGTACCTTACTGAGGTTGTTTGTTAGCATTATCTGTTTTATGTAGATTTTCCTCTCCCTGCTGATTGCCTGACAACAGTACAGGAGATGAATGAATGACTCGTAATTATAGTTACAGAGCCCGCATCTTAAGGTAGGGTTTGATTCTGAGAACCAGGATGCTGTATACTCTTTTACTAGGAACAGCATGAATCTCTTTCGCATTATTTTCTGCCGTATTGAATTATGTATGTTTGCATGTAACTATTACTGTGCATTTAATGAAATGTAGGAATCGAGGATTAATGGTGAAAATGTGTTCATGGCGAACTCCACGGTGTCTTCTGCTGGGCTTAGTTGAAAGAGACATGTTAGTATTAGATTCCTTACCTTAGAATATCCCCAGGCGTCAGACTGGATCCGGAATTTTTTTGCGTAGCAGTACCCTTACGCGTCGGTAGGCGTCGTCTGCGGCTTCGCGTCCGTCATCGGTGTCATGGGCGCAGTGATGACGTCGTCGGAGTACTTAGACGCCGCCTCCGCTTGCTGACGTCAGTTCTTCTTTTTTCCGCGCCAGCAGCGCAGATCCGGAAAAAGTGGTACCTTAGTCACTTTTTGACTAATTCTTTTTGATCTTTTTGATCTCCTTTTTCGAGTCTTCGACTCCGATACGGTGCCGGTAGGGATGCCTGGTTTTAAGCCCTGTGAGAATTGCGACCGGCTGATGTCGGTCAGGGACCCTCACCGTCGGTGTCTCCACTGTCTCGGCGTCGACCACGACGACAAGGCCTGTTCTGACTGCCGGGCCCTGACTTCGAAGGCTAGACGGGAGCGGTCCCGTAAATGACTCGAACTCCGGCAGTCGGCCCCGCTCCAAGAGAGGTCCCGGTCCGGACGGAGGTCGAGGGACCGGAGCCATCATAGCTCCGGGAGTCGACATCACTCCTCAGGGTCGAAGTCGTCAGGTAAGCACAAGAAGTTGAAGAGACGTCATCGCTCTTCCGACTCCCCCCGACGCGGCCGGGGGTTCAGGTGGCACCGCCCACGCGGCTCCGTCGGAGTCACAGGCGCCGCGTCCGGCTTCATACCCTACGGTCCCTGGGCCTAACGCGACGCCGGAGGAGATCGAGCGATTCCTCATGGCCATGAAGTCCCTCTCTCCTCCGACGGGCTCCGCAGCGCCTTCGGGCCCAGCAGTCCCGTCTGGGGGTCCTAGCGGGTCGGGGGCTTCGGCCCCGGCCCCGTCGGGTGCTCCGACGCCGCCGGCTCCTTCGGGCCCAGCGCCGCAGGGCCCCACTGGATCCGGTTCCGGATCTGGGTCGTCCGGTGCGGCGCCGCTGGGCGCCGCTTCAGACGCCGTTCGGAGAATTCGTTTTCCATGAACCGGCCCCATCTTTTCCTAACCCTGAATACCAGGAGATTGGTGATGAGGGGGATTGGGAGGGGTCTGAGGACCCTCTGGCACGTGAATGCCAGTCTCAAGAGGACTGGGCGGAGGAACTTGGGGAGGCCAGTGGTATAGACACTTCGCCTGACACTGGCTTTGTCTCGCCTCCTACCGTGGCTACGGAGGAGGGAGCAACCTATAGTGTGGTGTTGATGAGGGCGGCCAAGGCCTTGGGCCTTGAGCTCCCCGTCGCGGCCATGAGGACTAACCTCCTCACCGAGGTCCTTAAGCCGCAGTCATGCTCAGCCGAGCCTCTGCTGCCGTTTAATGAGGCCTTAACCGACGTTCTTTTGGGCACTTTGTCCAATCCCGCTACGGGTTCGCCCGTAGATAGGAACGTGGCCAGACGCCACCGCCCGGCCCCGGGCGACCCATGTTTCCTGTCCACCCACCCCACCCCCGAGAGCCTGGTTATCCAGGCCTCCAATTCCCAGACCGCGTTCCCGTCGGCTCCGCCGGACAGGGAATCCAAGAGGTATGAGCAGTATGGTAAAAAGATCTTCTCATCCCTTAGTCTGGGACTGCGGTCTTCCAACACCGCATGCCTCTTGGGCCGCTACACCCACTCTCTGTGGGATACGGTTGCGGAAGTGCTGCCAGAGTGTCCGTTGGAGGTACGGGCCAAACTCGGCCAAGCCCTTGTGGAGGGCCGGGATGCAGCAAAATATTCTATCCGGTGTGGGCTGGATACCACCGACTCACTAGGTAGAGCGATGGCAACGACAGTGGCGGTCAGACGTCACGCCTGGTTGAGGTCCGCCAACTTTTCGGCCGATGTCCAAAACACACTGATGGACATGCCGTTTGATGGCCGTCGCCTTTTTGGCGACTAGACAGACCATGCGCTTGAGCGCTTTAAGGACTCCAGGGCTACTGCCAAGTCCTTAGGCCTCTCGGCCCCGCGCCAGCAATCAATCAATCAATCAATCAATCAAGCATTTGTATAGCGCGCTACTCACCCGGAGGGTCTCAAGGCGCTTGTAGAGGGGGGGCCCGCTACTGCTCAAACAGCCAGGTCTTGAGTTGCTTCCTGAAGGCGAGGTGGTCTTGGGTCAGGCGGAGGTGGGTGGGGAGGGAGTTCCACGTCTTGGCAGCCAGGTAGGAGAGGGATCTTCCTCCCGTTGTGGCTCTTTGGATGCGGGGGACGGCGGCAAGGGCGTGGCTGGTCGATCGAAGCTGGCGGGTGGGAGTGTAGAAGTTGAGGCGGTCGTTGAGGTATCTTGGTCCTTGGTTGTGGAGGGCTTTGTGTGCGTGGGTGAGGAGTCGGAACGTGATTCTCTTGTTGACGGGGAGCCAGTGCAGGTTTCTTAGGTGTGCGGAGATGTGGCTGAGGCGTTCTGAATCCGCTGAAGTCTTTTCTGGAGTTTTGCAGTGGTTCCGGCGTAGAGGGAGTTGCCGTAGTCCAGTCGGCTGGTGACGAGGGCCTGGGTGACCGTCTTCCTGGTTTCGGTGGGGATCCACCGGATGATCTTCCGTAGCATGCGTAGGATGTTGAAGCATGACGAGGAGACGGCGTTGATTTGTCTGGTCATGGAGAGGGAGGAGTCCAGGATGAAGCCCAGTTTGCGTGCATGGTCCGTTGGTTTGGGTGTCCTGCCCAGGGCAGGGGGCCACCAGGAGTCGTCCCAGGCGGCTGGGGACATTCCCAGGATGAGGACTTTCGTCTTATCTGAGTTCAGTTTCAGGCGGCTGTTCCTCATCCACTCGGCTACGTCTTTCATCCCTTCGTGTAGGTTGGTTGTGGCGGGGTCGTTGGTGAGGGAGAGGATCAGCTGGGTGTCGTCGGCGTAGGAGATGATGTTGAGGTTGTGTTGGCGTGTGATGGCCGCAAGGGGGCTCATGTAGATGTTGAACAGCATGGGGCTGAGTGATGATCCTTGTGGTACGCCGCAGATGACTTCGGTGGCTTCTGATCTGAACGGGGGGAGGCGGACTCTGTGTTCTTCCGGTGAGGAAGTAGACGATCCATTCCAGTGCCTTCTCTTGGATTCCGATGTTGCTGAGGCGTTGCATTAGGGTGCGGTGGCAGACAGTGTCGAACGCCGCGGAGGGGTCCAGGAGGATGAGGGCCGCTGTTTCACCGTTGTCGAACAGGGCTTGGATGTCGTCAGTGGCTGCGATGAGGGCAGTCTCGGTACTGTGGTTCGCTCGGAAGCCGGACTGCGAGGGGTCGAGGGATCCATTCGTCTCGAGGAAGGCAGCCAGCTGTCTGTTGACGGTCTTCTCGATGACTTTGGCAGGACACGGGAGGAGCGAGATGGGTCAGTAGTTTTTGAGGTCAGTGGGGTTGGCCGATGATTTCTTGAGGAGGAGCAATCGGCTGCCTTTCATTCCTTTCGTGGCCACGGAAGGGGTGTGCCCACACGTGCTGCCAGCCACGCTCCGCAGGGTAATACCCAACGTGGTGGCGGCCGTGGAAACCGCCGTGGTGGCTGTCGGGGACAACGGCGAGGTCAGTCCACACCTTCCCCCGCAGCATCCACCTCAAAACCCTCCTAGTCTGTGCTTTCAGGCCCATGTGACACCAGTGGGGGGCAGGGTTCGTCATCACCTCCTCCACTGGCGCACTGTCACATCGGACAGGTGGGTGCTGCAGATCGTCCGAAGGGGCTACTCCCTCCCCTTCAAGGCGACTCCTCCAGCCATGCCACCGCAGAACCACCCTGTATCGGGGGATCATTTGCGACTTCTGCAGGAGGAAGTTACGGCCCTCTTGGCCAAGGGGGCCATCGAGCGCGTTCCTGGGCCAGAAGTAGGGTGTGGTTGCTACTCCCACTACTTTCTGGTACCCAAGAAGGGCAAAGGGGGCCTACGCCCTATCTTGGACCTACGGAACGTCAACGGCTTCCTCCGGAAGGAGAAGTTCAAAATGCTGACACTGGCTCAGGGCTTAGCTGCCCTGGACCCAGAAGACTGGATGGTAGCGTTGGACTTGCAGGACGCGTATTTCCACATCCCCGTCCTGCCGGCCCACCGGCGCTACCTGCGGTTCACGGTTGGCCACGAGCACTTTCAGTATACCGTGCTCCCCTTCGGCCTAACCAGCGCCCCACGGGTGTTCACAAAGGTGATGGCGGTGGTCGCAGCTCATATGCGCAGGTTAGGGGTTTCAGTCTTCCCCTACCTCGACGACTGGTTGTTGAAGGCGGGCTCGCCCCAGACAGTAGTCAGCCACCTCCAGACTACGGCAGATCTCCTGCACCAGCTGGGGTTCTCCATCAATGTGCCAAAGTCACACATGTGCCCCTCTCAGAAGCTCCTCTTCATCGGAGCGGTTCTCGACTAGGCGCGGTTTCGGGTTTTTCCACCCGAACAGGGGGTCCTGGATATTCAGGCTCTGATTCCCATCTTTCAGCCGTTATCCCGGGTCTCGGTCAGGTTGACGCTGGGGCTGATGGCCTCCTGCATCCTACTGGTGCATCACGCCAGGTGGCGGATGCGGGCTCTGCAGTGGGATTTGAAGTTTCAGTGGGCCCAGCATCAGGGCAACCTGTCCGACCACGTCCTGATCTTAGAGGGCACTGCGAGACCGCTGCAGTGGTGGCTCACGGACCGCGATTGGGTCAGCGGCAGATCCCTCTCCCTTCCCCAACCGGAGCACGTAGTTGTGACGGACGCGTCACTCCAGGGCTGGGTAGGCCACATGGGAGAGGCGGAGATCAGAGGCCTCTGGTCTCCAGCGGAGGCCCGGCTCCACATCAACCTTTTGGAGTTACGGGCGATTCATCTAGCACTGAAGGCATTCCTTCCCTCTGTCCGCGGGAGTGTAGTGCAGGTGTTCACGGACAACACCACCGCCATGTGGTACTGCAACAAACAGGGCGGGGTGGGGTCGTGGACCCTTTGCCTGGAGGCTCTGCGCCTCTGGCAGTGGCTGGAACATCAGGGCGTGACCCTGGTGGCTCAACACCTGGCAGGATCTCTGAACGCCAGGGCGGACGAGCTCAGCCGTCGGTGCATGATGGATCACGAATGGCGTCTGAACTTGGACGTGGCGCAAGGCCTCTTTCAGCAAAGGGGAGAGCCTTGGTTAGATCTATTCGCCACCGAAGAGAACGCGCAATATCATCAGTTCTGCGCGTTGGAATTTCCAAGGCGGCACTTGCTCGGAGATGCTTTTCGTCGCGAGTGGAGTTGCGGTCTATTGTACGCCTTTCCGCCTATACCACTTCTGCCCAGAGTGCTGAAGAAGATCAAGTGCGACCGGGCCCAAGTCATCCTTGTGGCTCCGGACTGGGCACGAAGGTACTGGTATCCAGAGCTACTCAGTATGTCAGTCGATCCCCCGGTTCGTCTGCCTCTTCAGGAGGACCTTCTGTCGCAGCAACAGGGGACGGTCCTCCACCCGAACCTGTCCAGTCTCCACCTACATGCTTGGAGATTGAGCGGCGACAGTTGAGGCCATTTGACTTGCCTCCTGAAGTCTGTAACGTCATTCTGGCAGCCAGGCGTCCCTCCACAAAGTCGGTATACGCCTGCAGGTGGAACAGATTTGTGGTATGGTGCACAGCAAAGGCTGTGGATCCTCTTGCTGCCCCTCTCTCTGAGGTTCTTCTCTTCCTTCTTTCTCTTGCCCAGCAGGGCTCTACTCTGGACACTATCAAGGGCTACCTTTCTGCCCTTTCAGCCTTTCTGAGGCTGCCTGATCAACCTTCTTTGTTCAAGTCCCCTATTGTAAATAGATTTCTAAAGGGCATCACACACACTTTCCCTCCTGTTCCGTTTGTGATGCCTCAGTGGGACTTGAACCTTGTTGTTACATTTCTGATGTGCGCTCCCTTTGAGCCCCTTCACAACTGTCCTCTCCGTCTTCTTACTTTGAAGACTGCTTTCCTGGTTGCCATCACCTCTGCCAGGAGAGTGAGTGAGCTCCAGGCCCTTTCTTGTACTCCACCTTTCCTTTCTGTCCATCCGGACAAAGTTGTGTTGCGTACTAAGCCATCTTTCCTGCCCAAGGTTGTCACGGTCTTTCACATCGGGCAGTCTATCACCTTGCCAACCTTCTTCCCGCCTCCCTCTAAAGAGGGACAGCGGCTCCACCGTCTGGACCCAAAACGTGCGCTCTCATTCTACTTGGATCGCACACTCCAGTTCCGGGTGGATGACCAACTCTTTGTTGGTTACGTGGGCGCTAAGAAGGGGAAAGCGGTACACAAGCGGACCATCTCCCGGTGGATCATCTTGTGTATCCAGGCATGTTACTCCTTGGCTAAAAAGGAGCCCCCTGTTGGATTGCGGGCTCATTCCACCCGAGCCACGGCGACTACAACTGCCCTGGGCCGGGGAGTGCCCTTACAAGACATCTGTCAGGCAGCTACGTGGGCATCGCTGCACACGTTTGCAAGACACTACTGCCTGGACAGCCAAGTCCAGAGGGATGATTTCTTTGGCCGTTCTGTCCTCCAGGACTTTCTGGTGTGATTAGTGGTTCGCAGACCCACCACCGGGGTTGGTATTGCTGGGGTATCTATTCTAAGGTAAGGAATCTAATACTAACGTGTCTCTTTCAGATGCACAAGTTACTACTTGTGTAACGATATATCTGTAAGAGACATTAGTTAGTATTAGATTCCTTACCGACCCACCCATCCTCCCCGTTCTGCGAACCGATATCTACGGTTAGGGTTACCCCCTTTCAGGGCCCTAGTTTTAATGGCACCAGTGTTGTTTTTTAACATGGCTCAGTGCTTCTGGCGTGGAAAAGCTGTGTCTAAGAACTGACGTCAGCACGCGGAGGCGGCGTCTAAGTACTCCGACGACATCATCACGGCACCCACGACGGACTCGGAGCCGCAGACGACGCCTACCGACGCGCAAGGGTACTGCTACGCAAAAAATATCCGGATCCAGTCTGACGCCTGGGGATATTCTATGGTAAGGAATCTAATACTAACTAATGTCTCTTACAGATATATCGTTACACAAGTAGTAACTTGTGCATCGCGTTAATTAGGGGTTGAGTGCGGATTTAAGGGCCAGTCTCGTCAGTTTCTCTCCCCATGTATGGCAATTTCAAGAGCTTGGTTCTCTTAATTCAAATAATTAGACCATAGGTCAAAGTTTTTTCCAACTTCCAAAAATAAGCTAATTATGTATTTCATGCTGCCTGTCTTTGTGCTAGTGACATAATTACTTTATTTTAAGAAGTCTGCTTTGCAGGCCAAATTGTGCATTTGTAAACCAAGCGCCAGGCACAGCTGTGCCCTTGAGGAGCTGTTTGGCAAATCAAATGGTTTCCTGTATGCATTACATTGAATCTGGTCGAGAGCAGAAGTAATCACACAAGGATACCCTTGATGTTCATAGGTCAGGGCTGGGAGGAGTTTTGCTCTTATTACCATTAGAATTGAAGCGGCTGAAGGGCTGTGGAGTTTGGCTTGAAGGGCCAGATTCACAAAGGTTTAGCATAGGCCTAACGTTACTTTTGTTCCTTTGCATTACTTTGCGTCAAGGGGGTGTTACATGAGTGGTACATGGGTGTTCAAACGCAACTACCCATGCTTTTTGACGCTAAACCCTTTCTACTAATGTTAGTAGACAGGTTTTAGCTCCAAAAATTCAAGCCGCTTGTAAGCAGGCGTTAAAAGGAGAAATGTTTTCATTTCTCCTTTATTTTCCAAATTTGCATGCGTGCTCCACTGTGCAGCATACATACAAAGTACGAAAAGCTTTGAGGTATGTCTAGGCATAGTACTTTGTACAGGAAGGGTACCCTTCCTGAACAAAACCTATGTTAGACAAAATCAGAGCCGAGGCTAGGGAAAGGGGAGGACAGTGCCATAACTGTGAATCTGATGCTTTTCTGCTCTCTCCCTGTCACGCAATGCAGCGCATCCTCTTTGGGGGCTGCTCTACATTCAGTGACAGTTTTCAGAATCTGGTCTGAAGTGTGCATAATCCGTGCATAATGCAAAGGTGAGGCCAGCCTATCTGCAATCTAAGGGGCAGATTTACAAGTCCCTTGAGCCTCCAGTGCGTCACTTTTTGTGATGCACCGGCGGCTCATTTTACTGCCACATATTTACAAAAAGACAGGAAAAGCCACCCTGCGTGACTTTTCCTGTCCTTGTAAATATGGGCCCTTTGCACACAGCACTCGGCGTGAAAGGGGCATTCTATGCGTTTTGCTTTGGTTGTTTCCACGCAACGCCCATGGAACCAGACACATTTCCAGATTTACAAGAAATCGTAAATCTGGAAATGCATCTGAATGCTACGCATTCCCCAGGGAAGGCGTAGAGAGGGGCAACGAGGAGAAATGTATTAATTTCTCCTAGTTTTTTTCCTCTTTCTATGCGTGCTGCATTCTGCAGCTCACATAGAAGAAGGAAATCCCCTCTGGTGATTGTTTATGTAGAGGAAGGTGACCCTTCCTGCACAAAAACCATCAGTAAAACAATTACCTTTTGCAAGTTCTATGTGTGCTAATGCAGCACACATAGAAGTTGAAAAACTCCACTTCTGATTGTATATGTGCAGGAATGGTTCCCTTCCTGCACATAAACAATCTCCCCACGATGCAGGCATCCTTACACCATGGTGCAAGGGTGCCTGCGCCGGTGCATGACTGCAGTTTGTGCACCAGTCCAGGGGGAAGCAGAGATGCAACATATTGTTGTAAATATGTTGCATCCCTGTGCTTTGAAAGTGACTCAGTGCGGCGTGGCCAAATGTTTTGCGGCACGCAATGAATCACTTTCCTTGTAAATGTGCCCCATAGTTTGCTAAGTGAAGTCTTGGGGTCCTTTTCCTTGTAAACCAGACACCAAGGTAGTTCTGCACATCAGTGTACTCAAAGTTGCTGGGCAAGCATACCATGTTTTAAAGGCTTTATTTGCATATTTCCTGAAGATCATTACTTTTGAATGAGATTATTTAGGAGTAAACGTATTCTCCAAGTTGAATTTGTGCACTCCATCTAGTGCCCTTTGAAGGCCTATGTAGATTTGATCTAAAAGTATAATATCCTTGGTGTATTGCAGAAGTTGAATGCCGTAATGATGTATTCTCTGTGGAAATTATCTAGCTGCACCCAATGCATCACTAATGCCAGCTGCGTAGAGGATAAAACGAGCAGGCGCCTCGATACATCACTTCTTTAATCCTCTATTTGTCGTTATTTTCGTTCATACCCCTCATCCTATACCAATTTTTACTTGCACTCTAATGTCAGAATACAGGAATTTAAAGGTCTGTAATAAGGCAGTTGGAATCACCCATGAATGCGATAGGATGTGTTTTTCAACTTATCAAAATTAGCAGCGTAGTCGATGAAGCAGTCAAAACAGAGGTGTTCTTCTTCAAGATAGCCTGCTGTGTCACTCTGTTGCTACATCCTGTACTGATATCTGACTTATAGAATGGAATAATTTGCTCTTCCTCGATCCATGCTTCTAATTCTTTTAATATAATTCCTGCATACACTTTACCTTCTATATCCAATGAGGCAATAAGGCAGTAAGAGGTTGGGTCCTAGCTATTACTTTTTTTATAAAATGGGTAGAGGATGGATTCTTGCTAAGAGTCCTTAACTGACTGAATACATCTGAAATGATTCTTTGTACAAGGGAGTAAACCAGGATGACCAAACGTTCAAGTCACCCTTTAGCACCGAGTCTTGTAAACAATTAGGCTCTGGGGCACCCTTTCAGCTGCTCTTTTATGTGGCAAATATTGGAGCAGATTTACAAGCACCTTTGTTACATCTGGCTTATGTCTTTCATTTCCTTTGTTTAGACTCACCTGTTGCTTAGCTAGTGTAAGTGGTAGAATGCCTGATGACATCATAGAATGTTTGGTGCCTGGCTTGTGTGTGGAATGGCAGTTGATGGCAGGCAGGCTGAGCGACAGGAGAACTGCTCCTGGTGGGGTTACTTTTACATCTATATATCTCTTTATTATTAACTTAACCTGGAACTAAGCTACAATAAACCAAACCTATTATATTATACTGGATTCAAGGACTTTTAATTGTTACATTTGGCGACGAGGTACAGAACCTATGCATGGAAAGAAGACTGATTTAATGGACTACTGCAACTAAGGAACTTAAAGACTACTGCAACTAAGGAACTACTTACAGCCTGAAAAGTAAAGGTAAATTAACGGAAACGCCCTGGTTAGCCCCACCAGTGTCCCTAGTCATCTGGACAGCCTGCAGCCCAGGGTGTGGTTCTTTTATTAATGATTTGGTGCAGATTGGAGAGATTACTGCCATCCTTCTACTAAGAAATGAATCTGAAAGAGACACGTTAGTGGTAGATTCCTTACCTTAGAATATCCCCAGGCGTCAGACTGGATCCGGAAAATTTTTGCGTAGCAATACCCCTGCGCGTCGGTAGGCGTCGTCCACGGCTCCGCGTCCATCGTCGGCGTCGGAATGACGTCGTCGGAGTACTTAGACGCCGCCCATGCACGCTGACGTCAGTTCTTTTTTCCGCGCCACCTAGCGCAGATCCGGAGAAGCTCTACCCCTAGTCATTTTTTGACTAAACTTTTTGATCTTTTTGATCATTTCTCTACTCGAGTCTTCGACTCCAACGGTGCTGGTAGGGATGCCCGGGTTCAAGCCCTGTTCGAAGTGCCACCGACTGATGTCGATCACGGACCCCCATCGCCGGTGCCTGAAGTGCTTAGGCCTCGACCATGACGACCGCACCTGCTCCGACTGCCGGACCCTGACGTCGAAGGCTAGGCGGGAGCGGTCCCGCAAGCGGCTCGAGCTCCGGCAGTCGGCCTCGCCATTCCAGGTCCCGGTCCCACGGGAGGTCGAGGGACCGGTCGCGGGGTCGGAGTCCCCGCAGCTCCGGGAGTGGACATCGGTCGTCGGGATCCAAGTCCTCAGGTAAGAGGCATGAGAGGTCGGAGCGGCATCATCGCTCCTCCGACCCACCCCGACGCTCGCACGATGCGGCCGGGGGTTCGGGTGACACCGCCCACACGGCTCCAAGAGAGTCGCAAGCGTCTCCGCCTGCCCCACACCTTCGGGTCCCTGGGCACGGCGCGACGCCGGAGGAGGTCGAGCGGTACCTCATGGCCATGAGGTCCCTCCCTCCTCAACCGGGTCCCGCGGCGCCTCCGGGCCCAGCGGTCCCGGCTGGAGGCCCTAGCGGGTCGGGCGCTTCGGCCCCGACGCAGCCGGCGACTTCGGTCCCGGCGCCGCAGGACCTCACCGGATCCGCTTCCGGATCCGGGGCGTCGCCGGTCGACCTCACCGGCGCCGGCCCCGAGGGTGTCACCCCCGGCGCCCATTGTGGACGCAGTCCCCAATCTTCCCTTCGGTCCGACTCTGGCGCCGGAACGGCGCCGTTGAGCGCCGCTTCAGACGGCCTTTGGAGAATTTTATTTCCATGAGGAGGTCCAGTCTGTTGACCCTGGGTTACAGGAGACTGGTGACGGAGGTGATTGGGAGGGGTCTGAGGACCCTCTGGCACAGGAGTGCCAGGCTCAAGAGGACTGGACATATGAGCTTGGGGAGGCCAGTGGTATTGACACCTCGCCAGACACTGGATTTGTCTCCCCTCCCACCGTGGCTACGGAGGAGGGGGCTGCTTATAGCGTAGTGTTGACGAGGGCAGCCAAGGCCTTGGGCCTTAAGCTCCCCGTTGCGGCCGTGAGGACTAACCTCCTCACTGAGGTTCTTAAACCGCAGGCAAGCTCCAGTGAGCCTCTGCTGCTGTTTAATGAAGCCTTATGTGACGTTCATGTGGGCACTTGGTCCAAGCCCGCCACAGGTACGCCTGTGGATAGGAACGTGGCCAGACGCTACGGCCCGGCTCCGGGCGACCCTTGCTTTTTGTCCACCCATCCCACCCCCGAGAGCCTGGTTATCCAGGCCTCCACTTTCTAGACCGCATTCCCAACGGCCCCGCCCGATCGTGAATCCAAGAGATATGAACAGTTCGGAAAGAAGGTGTTCTCGTCCCTGAGTTTGGAACTGCGGTCTGTCAATACCGTGTGTCTCTTGGGCCGCTACACCCACACCCTGTGGGACACGGTTGCGGACGTGCTGCCACAATGCCCGGAGGAGGTCCGGGCTAAACTCGCCCAAGCCCTTGTGGAGGGTCGAGATGCGGCACGATACTCTATCCGGTGTGGGCTGGATACCACGGACTCACTGGGCAGGGCGATGGCAACGACAGTGGCGGTTCGATGCCACGCCTGGTTGAGGACCGCCAACTTTTCGGCCGATGTCCAGTCCACTCTTCTGGACATGCCGTTCGATGGCCGTTGCCTCTTTGGCGACAAGGCAGACCATGCGCTGGAGCGCTTTAAGGACTCCAGGGCTACGGCCAAGTCCTTAGGCCTTTCGGCCACGCGCCAGCAATCGGGTGCGTTTCGCTCCTTTCGTGGCCACGGAAGGGGTGTCCCCACACGTGCTGCCAGCCACGCACCGCAGAATGCCCAGCAGCGCGGTGGCGGCCGTGGAAACCGCCGTGGTGGCGGTCGGGGTCAGCGGCGAGGCCAGTCCACACCTCCCTCCGCAGCACCTGCCTCAAAACCTTCCGAGTTTTCAGGCCCATGTGACGCCTGTGGGAGGCAGGGTTCGCCATCACCACTCCCACTGGCGCACTGTCACGTCGGACAGGTGGGTGCTGCAAATCGTCCGAAGGGGCTACTCCCTTCCCTTCGAGGCGACCCCTCCAGCCATGCCACTGCAATTCCACCGCGTGTCGGGGGATCACTTGCAACTTCTGCAAGGGGAAGTCACGGCCCTCTTGGCCAAGGGGGCCATCGAGCGCTTTCCTGGGCCAGAAGTAGGGTTTGGATGTTACTCCCACTACTTTCTGGTGCCCAAGAAGGGCAAGGGGGGACTGCACCCTATCTTAGACCTACGGAACGTCAACGGCTTCCTCCGACAAGAGAAGTTCAAGATGCTGACTTTGGCTCAGGTCTTAGCTGCCCTGGACCCCGGAGACTGGATGGTAGCGTTGGACTTGCAGGACGCTTATTTTCACATCCCCGTCCTGCCGGCCCACCGGCGTTACCTGCGGTTCACGGTAGGCCACGAGCACTTTCAGTTTACCGTGCTCCCCTTCGGCCTTACCAGCGCCCCACGGGTGTTCACGAAGGTGATGGCGGTGTCAGTCTTCCCCTACCTCGACAACTGGTTGTTGAAGGCGGGCTCGCCCCAGACAGTCGTCAGCCACCCCCAGACTACGGCCGACCTCCTGCACTTGCTGGGGTTCTCCATCAATGTGCCGAAGTCGCACCTGTGTCCCTCTCAGAAGCTCCTCTTCATCGGAGCGGTTCTGGACTCGGCGCAGTTTCGGGTTTACCCTCCCGAACATCGGGTTCGGGATATTCACGCTCTGGTTCCACTCTTCTAGCCTTTATCCCGAGTCTCGGTCAGGTTGACGCTGCGCCTTCTGGGACTGATGGCCTCCTGCATCCTTCTGGTGCGTCACGCCCGGTGGCGGATGCGGGCTCTGCAGTGGGACCTGAAATTTCAGTGGGCCCAGCATCAGGGCAACTTGTCCGACCATGTTTTGATCTCGGAGGGCACTGCAAGACAGTTGCAGTGGTGGCTCACGGACCGCGATTGGGTCAGTGGCAGATCCCTCTCCCTACCCCACCCGGAGCATGTAGTTGTGACGAACGCGTCCCTCCAGGGCTGGGGTGGCCACATGGGAGAGGCGGAGATCAGAGGACTCTGGTCTCCGGCGGAGGCCCGGCTCCACATCAACCTGTTGGAGTTACGGGCGATTCGTCTAGCACTGAAGGCATTCCTCCCCTCTGTCCGGGGGAGTGTAGTGCAGGTGTTCACGGACAACACCACCGCCATGTGGTACAGCAACAAACAGGGCGGGGTGGGGTCGTGGACCCTATGCCAGGAGGCTCTGCGCCTCTGGCAGTGGCTGGAACGTCAGGGCGTGACCCTGGTGGTTCAACACCTGGCAGGTTCTCTGAATGCCAGGGCGGACGAACTCAGCCGTCGGTGCATGATGGATCACGAATGGCGTCTGAGCTCGGACGTGACGCAAGTGCTCTTTCAGCAATGGGGAGAGCCTTGGTTAGATCTATTCACCACCGAAAAGAACGCGCAATGTCATCAGTTCTGCGCGTTGGAATTTCCAAGGCGGCGCTCGCTCGGAGGCGCTTTTCGTCACGAGTGGAGTTGCGGTCTATTGTACGCCTTTCTGCCTATACCACTTCTGCCCAGATTACTGAAGAAGATCAGGCGCGACCAGGCCCAGGTTATCCTTGTGGCTCTGGACTGGGCACGAAGATACTGGTATCCCGAGCTACTCGGCATGTCAGTCGATCCCCCGATTCGTCTGCCTCTTAGGGAGGACCTTCTGTCGCAGCAGCAGGGGACGGTCCTCCACCCGAACCTGCCCAGCCTCCACCTACAAGCTTGGAGATTGAGCGGCGACAGTTGAGGCCATTTGACTTGCCTCCCAAAGTCTGTAATGTCATTCTGGCAGCCAGGCGTCCCTCCACAAAGTCGGTATACGCCTGCAGGTGGAACAGATTTGTGGCATGGTGCACAGCAAAGGCTGTGGACCCACTCTCTGCCCCCCTTTCTGAGGTTCTCCTCTTTCGTCTTTCTTTTGCCCAGCAGGGATCTGCTCTGGGCACTATCAAGGGGTACCTTTCTGCCCTTTCCGCCTTCTTAAGGCTACCTGATCAGCCTTCTCTGTTCAAGTCCCCTATTGTAAATAGATTTCTTAAGGGCATCACACACATGTTCCCTCCTGTTCCCTTCGTGATGCCCCAGTGAGACTTGAACCTTGTTCTTACTTTCCTGATGTGCGCTCCCTTTGAGCCACTTCACAACTGTCCTCTTCGCCTTCTAACTCTGAAGACTGCTTTCCTGGTTGCCATCACCTCTGCCAGGAGGGTGAGTGAGCTCCAGGCCCTTTCTTGTACTCCACCTTTCCTTTCTGTCCATCCGGACAAGGTTGTGTTGCGTACCAAGTCATCTTTCCTGCCCAAGGTTGTCTCAGCCTTCCACATCGGGCAGTCCATCACCCTGCCAACCTTATTTCTGCCTCCGCATCCCTCTAAAGAGGAAGAGCGGCTCCACCGTCTGGACCCAAAACGTGCGCTTTCATTTTACTTGGATCGCACACGCCAGTTCCGGGTGGATGACCAACTCTTTGTTGGTTACGTGGGCGCTAAGAAGGGGAAAGCTGTGCACAAGAGGACCATCTCTCGGTGGATCATCTTGTGTATCCAGGCATGTTATTCCTTGGCTAAAAAGGAACCCCCTGTTGGATTGCGGGCTCATTCCACCCGAGCCACGGCAACTACGACTGCCCTGGGCCGGGGAGTGCCCTTGCAGGACATTTGCCAGGCAGCTACGTGGACCTCGCTGCACACGTTTGCAAGACACTACTGCCTGGACAGTCAAGTCCGGAGGGATGGATTCTTTGGCCGTTCCGTCCTCCAGGACTTTCTGGTGTGATTATTGGTTCGCAGACCGACCACCGGGGTTGGTATTGCTGGGGTATCTATTCTAAGGTAAGGAATCTATCACTAACGTGTCTCTTTCAGATGCACAAGTTACTACTTGTGTAACGATATATCTGTAAGAGACATTAGTTAGTGATAGATTCCTTACCGACCCACCCATCCTCCCCGTTCTGCGAACCGATATCTAGGGTTAAGGTCATCCCCTTTCAGGGCCCTAGTTTCTTGGCAACAGTGTTGGTTCTATCATGGCTCTGCGTATCTGGCGCGGAAAAGCTGTGTATCAGAACTGACGTCAGCGCGCATGGGCGGCGTCTAAGTACTCCGACAACGTCATTCCGGCGCGAACGACGCAGACGACGGACGCGGAGCCGCGGACAACGCCTACCGACACTCAGGGGTATTGCTATGCAAAAAAATTCCGGATCCAGTCTGACGCCTGGGGATATTCTAAGGTAAGGAATCTATCACTAACTAATGTCTCTTACAGGTATATCGTTACACAAGTAGTAACTTGTGCTTTGCTGTGCACATTTAATTGAATGAAAAGTTGCTGGGTAATATCCGACCCCCAGGAAACATGACAATCTATAATTGAGAAAGAAAAGTGTTCGAGCACCGTGGCAAGCCTGTTGTATTGTCAGTGTGAAATTGATGAAGAGCGTCTGTGTAGGAAGGTAGATCCCTGACTATGGTTGCCCCCAACTTTTTGCCTGGTGTTTTGCTGGTTTTCTGACTTAGTTGACCTGGGGCCCTGCTATTCAGGACCCCAAGCCTACTGCTCTCTCTGTAAAATGGATTCCATGTACCTTAGGTACATATCTAATTGGATTCTGAGTCACCTTATCAGTCCCTGTACAGTGTACCTTAGGTACCCAGGGCATAGGTGTACCCAGGGCCTACCAGGGGCTGCAGCATGTATTATGCCACCCCTGGCTGGCCATCCAAATCTGACACAACTGGCTGCTTGACAGCTGGGGCAAGGTGGTGTAATCACCCTTTGCTTTAGATATAGTATACCTATATCTAACCCTAAAAATGGACACACAGATCTCCTATCAGTCACTCCTATGGCAGGCCTTAACAATCCTGAAGGCAGAGTGCTTGGAATCGTGTGAGATAGTGCTCTGGCATGAGCTGAGCCTGTCTGCGGCTTTCGGGATCCATCCCTTAGCCGTTTCAATGATATCGCATACCATATACTCTTAAGTGCATTATAATCCTCGCGGTTATATGCCAACTCTGGTATCGCTTTATCAAAACATGTCGAATAAGGTGTCATACGAATTGGAATATTAACCCCTCGCCAATTCTGGCGACGGGGTTAGCATTCCACCCTTCTAGAGGGACACGACATGTATGTAACCTGTAACCCCGGTTAAAGTCAGACATAGCCTCAGCTCCACAAGATGGATGCTGCCACCGAGACACAAGTCTGCCCTCCTGCTGCTGGGAGTCCTCCCAGCACAGGAGACAAGGACAAAGGGTTTCCTGCCAGGGGCGGTGCCAGCACCGTCCCAGACAGGGTTTTGTGTATTCTAGGTAGGCAGGGCTTTAGAGGAAGGTGACTGCAAGTGGCACCCCGGTGCTCACTGTGCATAGGCCGGCTGAAACCAGTTCCAGGGGCACTCCAGCCCCTGGCCTGGGGAAAGCCCGCCAAAGGAGAGGGGTGTAACCACCCCCCTCCTAGTCCCACCCATAGGGCAGGACTTAGTCGCGTGCCAGCCCCCTTTTTCAGGATAAAGGTAGGAACTGGCCCCCTTCCAAATCAGATCATCTTTGGAATCAAGACACGACTTTCTACGAAAGGACATCAAGATTTCTTCTTCAAGATTCTCCCTTGTGACTAAGGAGTAGTCACCCTGCATCCGCAGGCACCATCCTAAGAACACTGCGGTCTGCTGCAAGTCCTTCCTCCGGAATCTGACTGCCCAGCTCGACGAGAACCGGCTTCCCTAGCACCTCTGACCTCTACCCACCTCTACAGCTAAGCCGAGAACCGTGGGTGCGACGAGACCTCGAGGGACCGGCCATCTTCAAGACTGCACGACTTCTTTCCAGCACGACCGCCGAGGGATCCTCTGGTGAGTGCTTTGGGGTCCGAGAAGCCCCGACCCTGAGCAGCCCCAGCACCGAAGTTCAGCCTCCCAGCATCTCCACGATCTGCGTGGGGCCCTTCTGCTTTTTGCTGCTCACCGCGTTGTTTGGCTACTAGCCTGCTGGCTTGTGACCTTCTTAAACGACGCCCGACGACATCACTGTTGCTGGTCTGGTTGCTCCAGACTGGCCCTTGCTCCCTTCCAAGAGAGGAGCACCCCGGACCCTCCTGGTCCACTCCAGACGCCATGTTAGGTCCACCGCGTGGGCTTGAATTTGCCAAGACTTGTTGCCCCAATCCTGGGTCCAGCGACGTCGAGAGCACCATCCATCGTGGGACAGCTCGTACCTCCATCCTGGTCGCCGACAACGCCTCCTGGTCCGTGAGACTACAGAGCCCAGCGTCGCCCACTCACCTAGTCGAGGTGACTACCATCCGGTGCCCTCCTGGTGCCACCTGACTACTGGCTAGTAGTCACGAACTTGGTCCCCTCTGCTTTCAGGTGTCATCTATCTTCGATCCAGGCTTGGATCACCCGAACAATCTTCACTGGTCGCCTGCCAGCAACTCCTTTCCTTCAGGCTCCTGGTTCGTCAACGGAGAATCCCGACGTCTTTTCAGACCTATGCAGCTGCAGCCCCTGGGCTAGGTAACTTCGGCATTTCGGTGCCTCAGCATAGCCTCACTATCCAAGGGTCCAGATCCACTTTCGTTTTTGACCTACCTAGTCGGGTTCGCCCGAGAACACTAACTTTGTGAATACTAGCTTCCATAGGCTTTTTCCCGCCTTACGCGTGAGAGTTCCCACTCTGCACGTGGCGCCCCTAGGCCTCCTGCTCCTAACCTGAGTGTTCAGTATTGTAGGCCTAGCGTTTCTAAAGCCTCTGAGAATCGTTACTTACCTGCTAGTAATTCGCATTCCACTTTTGTAGTATATGGTTTTTCGTGCCCCTCGGGCATTTGTGTAAATTGTGCGACTTAAAGTATTTTCGTAAGAGTTTTGTTGTGTGCTTAGCTCCCTGTCTCATAAAGAGCCAGGGTAGTCTTGTTATAAATAAATACACTGTTTATTTTCATAACAACTTGTGTGGTGTCCTTTCACTGGGTGTTCAAGGGGTAATGTGATGGTAAAACAGCTGGCTTAACACGCCCTCTAGAGTCTTAGCCTTAGACTGCTCGTATCCATGCTACTAGGATAGCTGGTCTATAAGGTTGACTTACAACCAATCATCAATAAGGGTTGTTTGGACTGATATATAGTGATCACTAGAATAGTGAACACTGCACATCAGGCCAACTTCTCACAGTCTGGCAGTTAACCCCTTCGCTGCTAGGCCTTTTCCCCTCCTGTGCTAAGCCTTTTTTTGGCGATTTGGGGTAGTGTGCGCTTAGGCCCCTGTAACTTTTTGACCACATAAGGTATCCACGCTTAATTTGCGTCCTTTTCTTCCAACATCATGTGGATTCTAAAGGTGCCCATGGTTTGTGGATTCCCTTGGAGGGGTCCCAGAAATTAAGCAAAATACAGTGACATTTTTTTTTTTTTTTAGAAAAATTGGAAAAACGGGCTGCAAATGAAAGCCTCTGGGTTTTTCCCTGCAAATGTTATCAAAAAAGAGTTTGTGGGGCTGAAATCTCCATTTTCTCAGCTTTTAGGGAAAGGCAGTCTTTTGTCAGAGAACCAACATTTTTCACACAGTTTTGGCATTTTTCTGGGACATAGCCTATTTTTGCTATTTTTAGAGCTTTCAACCTCCTTCCAGTTAATGGTAGAAATAAGTTTGAAAGCAATAATGGATCCTGGAAATCTATACATTTTCGAAAAGTAGACAAAATTCTGAATTCAGAAAGGGGTCATTTATCTAAATCCATGAAGGTTTCTTTATAGAAACTAACAGTTAAATATTGGAATAATTGAAAATTAGTTGAAAAAAACTGCCTTTTGTCTCAACGTTTTCACCTATAACTTCTTGTAATTTTGACAGCTCTTGGAAAACAATACACAGTTACATCCGTTAGACTTTCCTGGTTGTGGGGATATATAGGACTTGTAGTTTCACCTAGAACCCGACGAACCCAGATCCAAAAACTGAGCAGCAACTTGCAATGGTATTTTATTATTTACTGGGTATAGACCACTTATTCTTGGAAAATGTATACATGGAAAAATCTGTATGAAAGACACCTATGTATTTCTGAATTGGGTACAAATTATAGAGTTTAGAAACAGTATATATTTGCACATTTTCAAAATTGGGAATACTCATACTAGCATGAGAATTATTGGTCATTTTTCCCAAAAATTTTTTTTACACAATGTCTTTCATTGGGAAGGGAGAAATACATGAAAACTCAATAGGTAATAACAGTCGATTTACAAATCTGAATTACCCTAAGTCTCCCGATAAAAACGATACCTTACTTGTGTGGGTCAGCCTTGTGCCTGCGACAGGAAACAGCGCAAAATGCAACGTGGTCACACCTCAATTTTGCAGTTAAAAATTGACCCTTTTATGGCAAAGTGCCTAGCTGTAGTTTTTGCACCCTAGCTCTGCCGGCACCTAGGGAAACCTAGCAAACCTATAAATTTTTGAAAACTACACACCCAGGGAAATTCAGGATGCGGTGACTCGACTGCCTCCCACCAAGTTCTGTTACCCAGAATCCCTTGCAAAGCTAAAAAATTGACAAAAAAACGCATTTTCCTCACATTTCTGTGTTGGAAAGTTCTGGAATCTGCGTGGATCAACAAATTTTCACCCACCCAGCGTTCCCCCAGGTCTCCCGAAAAAAATGGTACCTCACTTGCCTGGGTCTGCCTAGTGCCTGCGACAGGAAACAGCGCAAAACGCAACGTGGTAGCACCGAAATTTCGCAGAGTAAACGGGACCTTTTTTGGCAAAGTGCCTACCTTTTGTTTTTGAACCCTAGCTCTGCCGGCACCTAGGGAAACCTAGCAAACCTATACATTTTTGAAAAGTAGACACCCTGGGGAATTCAGGATGGGGTGACTCAACTGCCTACCACCAGGTTCTGTTACCCAGAATCCCTTGCAAAGCTACGAAATTGACAAAAAAAACGCATTTTCCTCACATTTCTGTGGTGGAAAGTTCTGGAATCTGCGTGGATCAACAAGTTTCCACCCACCCAGCGTTCCCCCGGGATTCCCAAAAAAAATGGTACCTCACTTGCCTGGGTCTGCCTAGTGCCTGCGACAGGAAACAGCGCAAAACGCAACGTGGTCGCACCGCAATTTTGCAGTGAAAACGTGCTCTTTTTTGGCAAAGAGCCTACCTTTTGTTTTTGAACCCTAGTTCTGCCGGCACCTAGGGAAACCTAGCAAACCTATACATTTTTTGAAACTAGACACCCAGGGGAATTCAGGATGGGGTGACTCGACTGCCTCCCACCAGGTTCTGTTACCCAGAATTCCTTGCAAAGTTGTAAAATTGACAAAAAAAACCACATTTTCCTCACATTTCTGTGGAGCAAAGTTCTGGAATCTGCGTGGATCAACAAATTTCCACCCACCCAGCGGTTCCCCAGGTCTCCCGAAAAAAATGATATCTCACTTGCCTGGGTCTGCCTAGTGCCTGTGACAGGAAACAGCGCAAAACGTAACATGTTTGCACCTCAATTTCGCAGTGAAATCGTGCCCTTTTTTGGCAAAGAGCCTACCTTTTGTTTTTGAACCCTAGCTCTGCTGGCATCTAGGGAAATCTAGCAAACCTATACAGTTTTTGAAAACTAGACACCCAGGGGAATTCAGGATGGGGTGACTCGACTGCCTACCACCAGGTTCTGTTACCCAGAATCCCTTGCAAAGATAAGAAAATGACAAAAAAAACGCATTTTCCTCACATTTCTGAAGTGGAAAGTTCTGGAATCTGCGTGGATCAACAAATTTCCACCCACCCAGCGTTCCCCCGGGTCTCCCGAAAAAAATGGTACCTCACTTGCCTGGGTCTGTCCAGTGCCTGCGACAGGAAACAGAGCAAAACGCAACGTGGTCGCACCGCAATTTCGCAGTGAAAATGTGCCCTTTTTTGGCAAAGAGCCTACCTTTCGTTTTTGAACCCTAGCTCTGCCAGCACCTAGGGAAACCTAGCAAACCTATACATTTTTGAAAACTATGCACCCAGGGGAATTCAGGATGGGGTGACTCGACTGCCTACCACCAGGTTCTTTTACCCAGAATCCATTGCAAAGCTAAGAAATTGACAAAAAAAACGCATTTTCCTCACATTTCTGTGGTGGAAAGTTCTGGAATCTGCGTGGATCAACAAATTTCCACCCACCCAGCATTCCCCCGGGTCTCCCAAAAAAAATGGTACCTCACTTGCCTGGGTCTGCCTAGTGCCTGCGACAGGAAACAGCGCAAAACGCAATGTGGTCGCACCTCAATTTCGCAGTGAAATCGTGCCCTTTTTTGGCAAAGAGCCTACCTTTTGTTTTTGAACCCTAGCTCTGCCGGCACCTAGGGAAATTAGCAAACCTATACATTTTTGAAAACTAGACACCCAGAGAAATTCAGGATGGGTTGACTCGTCTGCCTACCCCCAGGTTTTGTTACCCAGAATCCCTTGCAAACCTAAAAATTTGACAAAAAAAACACATTTTCCTCACATTTCTGTGGTGGAAAGTTCTGGAATCTGCGTGGATCAACAAATTTTCACCCACCCAGCGTTCCCCCGGGTCTCACAAAAAAATGGTACCTCACTGGCGTGGGTGGCTCAAGGACTCGCGACAGGCAAGGGCCCCAAACCAAAGGAGGCAACATCAAAATAACCTATCACTAACCGACCTGGTTTTGCAAGGGGGTTCCCATGAGTTTTTGGCTCGGTGGCCATCTTGGGAAACCTACCTAACCCACACATTTCTGGAAACTAGACACCCGGGGGGGTCCAGCGAGGTATGGCATGCGTGGGTCCCCCAAGGTTTACCTACCCAGAATTCCCTGCAAACCTTAAAATTTGGTTAAAAAAACACTTTTCCATAAATTTTTGCGTGAGATCTCCGTGCCGGCAAAAATGTCCTACCGCCCAGCGTTCCCCTTCTTCTCCCGATTAAAATGATACCTCACTTGTGTGGGTGCCCCAAAGCAGAACAGGCTGAAAATGAATTTTTAAAAATGGTAGTGTTTGGGATTGACAAATCAAGCACCTCACCTTAGTCACAGGCCTTTGGCCCACCCACACAAGTGAGGTATCATTTTACTCGGGAGACCTGGGGGAACGCTGGGTGGGAGGACATTTGTGTGAGCCCAGTGATGCCACGCTTTCCCACACAAAAAATGTGAAAAAAGTGATTTTTTCAGCTAAAATTGAGGTTTGCAAGGGATTCTGGGTAAAGGAACGTTGGAGGATCCACGCAAGCCATACCTCCTTGGAAGCCCCCGCGTGTCTACTTTTCAGAAATGTGTGGGTTTGGTAGGTTCCCTAGATGGCCGTCTAGCACGGGGCCAAAAACCCAGGTAACCCCTCTTGCAAAAGCTGGTGGTTTTGACATTTGACCAAGTGATCAAGGACAGGCCGAATCTTAAACAGACGGTCACAATCAGGGTGATCGCGTGGCAATGCTAAACCATTATCAACGAAATGCATCATCCAAAAAAGAAGCATATACCGATCACGACTCATGACTGCTGGAAATATAGCTGTTGCCATCAAGGGACTAGTGGACCAATATGAAGACATTGATGGCTTCCTTAGCAAGCCCATCAAAAAAGTTAATCCCAAAAACTTCTTCATCTCTTCAACATTTGTGGGAGTCCACCGGGTAGCTCTAGAATGGGGCTTAAGGCTGGCACTTTTGTCCCTCAAAAACTGTTCTGCATACAAATTAGTTTGCTCAACAATCTCTTGCAAAAACACATCGTCAAAAAACAACTGAAAAAAATTTATAGCCAGAAAATTCTCAGTATTCACTCTACTCCCAGGAACACCAGTGAAATCTGGCAATGACGGCTGCACCATGCCAGGGTGAACCCAGAGGTTATCCCTATCTACGGAAGGAGCAGCCACCCCAGCCTGCAGCCCAGAAGCCTCTTGCTGCTGTACACCAACGGGAAGCCTAACATCCACAGATACTTCAGGCTGCACAACACCAACAGAAAACATAGCATCCCCACAGGGCTCTTGCTGCACTACACCAACGAGAAGCCTAGCAGCCTGAGATGCTTCTTGCTGCACTACACCACCGGGAAAGCATCAGCCCCAGATGCCTCTTCCCGCTCTACACCAATGGGAAGCCTAACAGCCCGAGATGCCTCTTGCTGCACTACACCAACAGGAAGACGAACAGCACCAGATGCCTCTTAGCGCACCACAGCAATGTGAAGCCTTTTGGGCGCAGGCTGCAGCCCACATGCCTCTTGCCGACGTAAAAAAAAGGGAAACCTTGCGGCCCTAGGCAGCAGCTGAGATGCCTCTTGGCCCACTACCGGCACATCAATGTCCCCCTCTACCATAGGCACTTCATCAGCACTAGAAGAAGATTCATCACCCGATGATTCCATGCGAAGAGAAAACTCACTGCCTGAATCTTCTGCCCCTACCTCTGGGTCCGAATCGGAGTCAGTCTCTGAACCATGGTCAGAGGAAGACTCAAAAAGCAAACCAAGAACCTGCTGAGCAGTAATCCTGTGACTAGCCATTATCCTTACAAAGCAAGAAGACTGCACACACAAGTGAACAACAACCTACACTGTGCAAAGTAAGAAGTAAACAAGGTAAGGCTTTCACAAAAAGATCTATACAATCCAAAACAATTTCACTCTTACCAAATATAGCTACACTCACCAGCACCTACTCTGTAGAGACACAGCAAAAAAAAATGATATCCCACTAGAAAGAGAAAAAAATTACAGATTAGAAAACAAAGTGCACATCAAGCACTAATGCTGAAAAATAAACAAACAAAAAACACAGAGCCACACAAACTGCTATAAGTACACCTTTTTCAAAAACACAATCATCTAGGGAAAGTAGTACAAAATACATTCACTTACCAAGCACATGCAACTACACAAGCTGCAAAACCAGCAGTAACAGAACCGCAACCTACAACCATACAAACAACAAAATCCTGGAACAAGACAAAAATAGAGAAGAAAAAAAATTACTACCACATTTCACAAACAAGATAACAATTAAAAAAACAACACACAAATTTGCCCCCCAAAGTTACATTCGCCAAGATGGGCCATCAAATAGGGCTTAGACCAATTGGGATTAGGTGAGGTTTTCCATCAAGACACTGGTTAATTTTGTGAAAGTTTTTTACTGCCTGACCTCTTTGGTGCCAGTCGGTCTTTTGGTTCTAACAGTACCCTCCTCACACGGGGCAGTAAGGACAAAAAAAAAAACAACTGGCACCAAGGGAGGCGGCCAGTAAAAAACAACCAAAAATATAACCACCTTTGGAAGCAAGCCTTGCCCAAGGACTCACTTCCACACACTACAAAACTCAATTCCTAGGGCCTAGTGGGACAAAAAACAGAAAAGAAAAGGGCCAATTCGCCCCAGGGGGGTGAGGGTGAAGCAGAAAAACAATCCTAAAACAAGTTCCCTCTAAGAAGCAAACCTTGCCCAAGGGGTAGCCGCCATTACAAAAAAAACAATCCCTGGTGCCTAGTGGCATTTTCTGCCCCCCCCCCCTGGTGGCAAAACAGACAAAAAAAAGCGCCTAATTGCCCCGGGGGGGGGGGGGGGGCAGAAAATATACATAAAAAATTAGGCCCCCTCCAGGAAGTGACCATTGCACAAGGGGTCAATACTAACCTTGCAAAAAAAATCTCTGGTGCTAGTGGCGATTTTCTGCCCCCCCCTGGAGGCAAAACGGGCAGATTTGGCCCAAGGGGGGTCAGAAAATCGAAACCATAACTATTTGCCACCAGGATGCGACCCTTGCCCAAGGGGTCGATTCCAAAACATAAACATTGCCCCAATACAAATCCCTGGTGCTAGTGGGGAATTTCTGCTGAAAAAACAGGCCAATTTGCCCCCAGGGGGGGCTGAAAATCAAAAAGATAATCACAGGCCACCTGAAAGCGAACCTTGCCCAAAGGGCCGCTTCCTATAAACTCAATTTAAATTCCCTCGTGCTAGTGGGGATTCTCTGCCCCCCCCCCCCCCTGGGGGCAAAACAGCCAAAAAATTGGGCCGATTTGCCCCCAGGGGGGACAGAAAATCATGAACACAATTTAAGGCCACCTGGAAGCGACCCTTACCCAAGGGGTCCCTTCCAAAACAAAAAACTTGCCCCAACAAAAATCCCTGGTGCTAGTGGGGAATTTCTGCCCCCCCCCCCCCTGGGGGCAAAACAGCCGAAAAAACGGGCCAATTTGCCCCCAGGGGGGGCAGAAAATCTAAAAGTAAATGTGAGCCCACCTTGTAGCGACCCTTGCCCAAGGGGTCGCTTCCTATAACCTAAATTTAAAATCCCTGGTGCTAGTGGGGGCATTTCCGCCGCACAATCGCGATGCTGTGCGCGATCGTGAGGCAGAAATGCCCTGCAAAGAGACATCAGGGGAGAGGAAAATCTCTTTCCTCTCCCCTGATGCCTCTTTGCGGCCCCAAACCCCCCAGACATGAAAAACCTACCTTTGTCCTCGGCGCGCAGTAAGCAAATGGCTTCCCGAGCGCCTGGGAATCCCTGATGATGTCAGCGCGCGCTGTGCGCGCTGACGTCATCAGGGATTCCCATGGGGAGGGGCAGGGGGCAGCGGAAACTCTTCCGCTGCCATCCCCGTACTTGCCAAGAAGATCGAAGACCCTCGGGGGGAACGCCAGCGCTTCCCCCAAGGGTGGGGCTCATGACGAGCTGGGCTCGTCATCAGCGCACGACCAGTGTGCACCATGACGAGCCCAGCTCGTCATCAGCCTCGAAGGGGTTAAAACAAAGAATCGCGAAGGCCCGAGGCGGGTGTTGACGCGATGTGATTTCTGCCTAGTGCTCTGAATGTCAAAGTGAAGAAATTCAATGAAGCGCGGGTAAACGGCGGGAGTAACTATGACTCTCTTAACCTATTCTCGGTTGTAGTGGCCTTTACCTCCCAGTAGTCCCGCCGGTAACTGCCTCTGAGGTGCTAGACTCTGCCTAGAGAAGCATATAGAGACAGGCCAAACAAGGTTCTATCAAGGCAGCGAGCGTGATAGTGAGAAATGGCGAAGCAAACGAACCCAATACCAGATGGGGTAGTTCCTGGAGAATAAAAACCCCGTTAAGATGGCTTAAGGAGGTGCTGTCTTTCCCAGAAATCATTAACCTCCTCACCGAATTTGACAAACCAGCACTAGCTTCCAACAATGCAACGAATAACAACGATTCAGATCACGATATAGACCTTAGTACACCCACTATAGCAGAAGAAGACACAACAGTAGACCTCAGCCAATCCATCGAGTTTGTAGCCACCTCAGCCAAAACTGACATTGGTACAGCAAAATTTGATGATCTTCCCGATGTGTACGAGGTCAGCACAGATGTAACAACAAAGAAAAGTGATTACACCAAAAAAGTCACTTACTGGAAATACCCAAATGAAAAGTATAATTGTGACTTGTGTGGAGACATAATGGGAACCTTTACAGAACTGAGAAAGCATGTCTCCAACAAGCACAAAGGCTTCTATCTCCTAGCGTACTGTTCAAAATGTGACAAAGAAGCCGAATATCACAATATTGCATGCCATTATGCCAAATGTAATGGAAGACCTCAAAAAGGAGAGCTGCCATTCCTGTGCAGCTTCTGTGATATCAGATTTGGAACAAAAAGTGGTGCTTCTCAAAATGCTCGGCATGCGCATCCAAGACCGCAAAATGAGGCTAGACTAGCAGCTCTAGCAAACAGCAGACCGTCCAAGTTATGGTCACAAGAAGAAATACTGCTACTAGCAGAATTGGAAAAAGTATATGAAAATAAAAGGAATATTAATGCGCTGATGGTTCCACATTTTGACAACAAGAACAGTAAACAAATTGCAGAAAAAAGAAGAGATAGAAGAGATAAAAGAAAGAAATCCGCGAAAGATGTACTGCAAGCATCAAATATCTCTGAAAATGACTCTTGCGATGAACCAGAGGTTACAGTAGAAGTAACAACAGAAAAGCACAGAGACTTTATCACTCGAAAACGTGCGCAAAAAATCAAGAACTTTGATGAACTGGAAGACAGAATATCAGAAATCGAAAAATATACTCAAAACGTAAAGCAGCACGATGCTGCTATGGATTTGATGGATGAAGTAGTAACTTATATCGCAGCAAACACCACTGATATTAGTCCTCATCTAGCAAGAGTAACAACAAATGGACCAACGAATGTAATCAATAATGAGCCTATGGACTCTGCTCCACACGTGCAACAGAATGCCTCAGCAGGAAACAAAATAACAAAAAAAGACAAGAAAAACAAAAAGCTTAATCGGGCGCACAAGAAAAAACATGCTAAAGCAAAGGGCAGCTATAAAGAATACCAGGCAATGTTCAAGAAAGACAAAAAGAAAATTGCCAGGATTATCACTGATGGGGCAGAAGATGCCACTTGCCAAATGCTGATGAAATCTTTCAATACTACAAAGGCATAATTGAAAAAGAAAACAAGAAGAACCCTAAATTCATGCCGATTGATCGAATACCGGAGGAATATGAAATTAGGCATCTCTGCAAAGAAATAACTCTGCTCGAAATAACGTATGCCTTTGAGAGCTATCATCTTGGTTGGTGATGAGAAGAGTGCCAGAAATTATTAAAAAGAATCGATCAATTTTGATACCCAAGAATGTACCGATTAATGAACTTTCTAAAATCAGTAACTGGCGTCCAATTACCATCGGTACTGCATTCATGAAGCTATTCACAAAAATATTGACTAGAAGACTTTCAGTTTTTGTTGAATTGAATACGAGACAAAAAGGATTCATGAAAGTAAGAGGCTGTCTCGAGAATCTGACTATCCTGTAAAATACCATAAAAGGAGCACGAAAAAACACACTCATTAGTAGTTGTGTTCATTGATATATCAAAAGCCTTCGACTCTGTCAGCCATGGTCACATTATACAGAGTCTCGCAAGGCTAAGAGTCCCACCAAACATCAGAGAAATAATAAAAGACCTATACACTGACTCGACAACATCTTTCAAGGGAAAGAACAACAAAGAAACTCCTGAAATAACAATGAAATCTGGGGTCAAACAAGGTGACCCTTTATGGGGGACCATTGCCAAATCCGAGGGGCATACCTTGCTAGTCCCACTGCAGGGACCACCGACGCCGAATTGCTCCCCTCCGCCGCCGCAAAATCCATACTAGCGGCCGCAGCGGGAGGGGCGCGCTTGCTACGGGACTCCATTTCCCAGGAGCCCTAGCGGCGGAGCACGCCGCCACACCTGAGTCCTGCGCCAGGAGGCGCTACAAAGGAAGGCCAGTCCCGGTGGAGCGGGGGGACCATTGCCAAATCCGAGGGGCATACCTTGCTAGTCCCACTGCAGGGACCACCGACGCCGAATCGCTCCCCTCCGCCGCCGCAAAATCCATACTAGCGGCCGCAGCGGGAGGGGCGCGCTTGCTACGGGACTCCATTTCCCAGGAGCCCTAGCGGCGGAGCACGCCGCCACACCTGAGTCCTGCGCCAGGAGGCGCTACAAAGGAAGGCCAGTCCCGGTGGAGCGGGGGGACCATTGCCAAATCCGAGGGGCATACCTTGCTAGTCCCACTGCAGGGACCACCGACGCCGAATCGCTCCCCTCCGCAGCCGCAAAATCCATACTAGCGGCCGCAGCGGGAGGGGCGCGCTTGCTACGGGACTCCATTTCCCAGGAGCCCTAGCGGCGGAGCACGCCGCCACACCTGAGTCCTGCGCCAGGAGGCGCTACAAAGGAAGGCCAGTCCCCGCGTCGTGGGATCGCACGCGGGTCGGCGCCGGGAGAAGCCCGGGACAAGGGCGGGCCATCAGCGGCCATCCAAGGCCAGAGGAGGCCGGGTCGGGACACCCCCCTTGGCATAGGAAGGTAAAGATAATCTATCTTTCTGTGCCTTACAGGTTCCTCCGAAGTGCAACTACATCGTGACATTTGACCAAATTTCTGGTGGTTGACACCCCTTTTTTTCCCACACAAAACTGTTAAGCTATGACTTGCAAGGGGATCACTAAAAACTTTTTCACGCAGAGTAACCTGTGTCAGGGAACTATGGACAATTACTTAAAGAGGGTGACATCCCCCATTACCAGCGACCCTGAGAGTACTGATCGATCCATGGACATGGGTAGTTCTTTGAGCACATGCCTTTCTTCCCACACAGAAAAAACAGCTCTAGACTCATTACTCCTAGCGGAGCTAAACAAACTCTGTAAATCCAAGTATGTTCCCGTTGATGCAGGAAGTATGCAAACTAGTGCTTCGACCTGTCATACAGTAACTACTAGCCCCCAACGCACTAGATCATTCCAATTAAATGAAAGCTTCCAGGATACTCCCCTTTTAGTACAAACAAAAGCAAACTCCCAATGTATACTGTCCCCTCAGAGCCTTTCTGTTAAAGGGAAGATAGAAGGGGCCAAACAATGGGGGAAACATGTAAAGACTCAACAACTAAATCCAAGTTCCCCACTTCCCAACACTCCCACCCTTAAAGTACCTATCCAGGCTACTTTACTGGCCCAGATCGAAATCATGATCAAATTAATAATATCCCCTCTGATGGAAAAAATGAACACCTTAGGGGAAAGGCTCACAGGTGTTGAGGAAGCAATTAAGGCCAACTCGGTATACTTAAAGAGTTTGGCAGGTCCCTTTCAACCACAGTCATCACAGACACCAGTCCCCACAGAAGTGCCTACAAATATTGCACTAAGTAAAATTCCCAACAAACATTCAGTATCCCCTCATATAACATCTCTAAATACCCCGAAAGCAGTCGCAGTAGCACGGAGTGCCTACCCCAAAGCAGGGACTAAGAAAGATTATATATCACATAAGGGGACAGCTGCCAATTATGATAATAACGTACCTAAAACTAATCATTTACACTTGCCACCGGAGGCTGCTCCCTTTGTCTGTGTCCTCTCGGGAGTACCGGAACTTACCAAGGGGAAAAGCGAAAGACAACAGGACCTTAGGAATAAGGTTGTCTTTTGGTTAACTAAAAATAGACCTCTTCCTACTAACATAGACGGAAGTATACAAAGTGTTAGAAGGGTGGGCTGGTTAGGACATCTGTCAAAGGATATAGCAGGTGATCTGGTACTGATAAGATTTAGAAATAAACACGTTGTCTCACATCTTCAATCAAGGCAGCCACAAATAGGGGATGGCCCTATATCGATTTGGAGTCTAACTGATTTCTACCCTAGAACGTCATACGTTCCATTACCAAGTCAAAGACCTGAGAACAATTGTTTGACGAGCAGAAGTTCCCTCGCCTCGAGTGGCTACAACATCCCCACTTCTAATCATTTTCACTTACTCTCTTAAATTGTATAGACACTGACATTATTAATATGTAGATCCCAACTTGTAATGAATTTTATTTGTTCTTTTTGTTTTTATATTGTGTTAACCCATTAGTCTGAATGTTTTGTTTGAAATAGATATTGATGGAATTTGGTTTTAAGAAAAACTATGAAAACATGTATTGTGATCTTATGGTTGATTAATTTCACTGTTTTTTTTTTTGTTTTTTTTTTAAGTTGCTTATGTATACTTTTATGGTTTCTTTAAGAAATCGAAATAAAGTTTTTGAAAGAGAAAGAAAGACTCTTTATCCCCACTACTATTTAACATTGCCATGGATCCTCTGATCTGTGATCTTCAGAAAAACGGCAAGGGCTTCACACTTGGATCAGATGATCTTAGTGAGCAAATCACCGCACTCGCCTTTGCCGGTGACATCGCAGTACTCAGCAGTACCTGGGAAGGAATGAGTACTAACCTGAAAATCATTGAAAAGTTCAGTAAACCTACAGGACTAAAACTAAATGTGAAAAAGACACATGGATTCTATATCAGTCACCATAAAGACAAAATACTGATCAACAACTGTAAACCATGGCAATTTGAAAAAGAAAATATTGGAAATATTCATCCAGGGGAAAGTGAGAGATACCTCGGATTGAACTTTGATCCACACACTGGTCACACAAGCAACAACATAATTAATGAGGTTCTTGTCGATTTAACTCAAAAACTTGATAATTTACCACTTAAGCCCACGCAGAAAATTGAAATATTGTGTCAATACTTGATACCTAAGCTATCATTCAAGTTAGAAATGACAGGAACAGAAGCAAAAACGTTGAATGTTCTTGATCAAACAATAAAAAAGTATGTCAAACACTTTCTACACCTTCCTGCATACACATGTGATGGTCTCCTATATTCGAAAAGATCATTTGGGGGCCTCAGTATACCAAAACTATGTACACAAATTGGTATCAATAAAGTCAATAATCTGTTGCATCTCAGGGATGCTCAGGACCGATACATAGCACGTTCATTCATGTATGTAGGAGAAATTATAAATGATAAAATCGATCACATAATCAAAACACACAAACTCCACATTATGGAAAGTTGCTATCTGAGCTATGAATTGAATTTGTCAGCAAAATATGACTGGAGAAAAGAAGAGTTTGAGAAATGGGCAAATCTCCCTGTCCAAGATGATGGTATAAATTACTTAGCAAATAATACAACCTCAAACTTCTGGATCAGCAGGCATAACAAAATGAAAGAGAACCAATACATAGCTGCGCTGATGTTAAGAGCAAATGTTTTATATACCAGAGAAACCATTACCAGGGGGAGAAATCGTGCATTTGCTACATGTAGGTATTGTAATGATGTTTGTGAAACAATTTCTCATATTTCAGGTGCATGTCCTAAAACTAAGGACATTAGAATAAAAAGACATAACAACATTTTGGAATTGCTCATTGATAGAGCAAAAAGGTGTGGTTGGTTGGCATATAGGGAACCTCATGTTAAGAATAATCAAGGAGAACTACGAAAACCAGATGTAGTGTTCACAAAAAATGGTACAGCTGTAGTGATTGATGTATCAATTCGTTATGAAAACTCTCAGAATTCCCTTGAATTAGCGTCTGAGAGTAAGGTGA
The DNA here is from genome assembly GCF_964261635.1 of Lissotriton helveticus. NCBI lineage: Eukaryota > Metazoa > Chordata > Amphibia > Caudata > Salamandridae > Lissotriton > Lissotriton helveticus. The sequence goes on along the minus strand of NC_136067.1, from coordinate 689,138,360 downwards.
AATATTACCAGGATCTGTCATAGCAAATCAAAGATCTCACAAAATGCAAAAATTTTAAATTTCATGGCTTTATCGTAGGATGTCGTGGTATCTGGCCTCAATGTAACGATGCTGTTCTGGCTGATTTAGGTCTACAAATGGCATTTCCATTCAAGAAAAATGTTTGCCTGACTACTTTAATGGACACTCTTAAAATGTGCCAAGTATTCATGGACAATTGAGTATCAACCCTATAATGTGATGTACACTTTCTGCAGCACACATGTTACCCTCAGTAAGTTTTATCACATAGATTTATATAAGAGTTAATACAGTTGTGAATTTTATAGATGTGTGTTCTTCTAGATGTGCTTTCTCTAATTAGATGTGTAATTTATAGATGTGTATTAGTTATATATATGTGTGCTTATATCAATTTAGATATAGTGTGTACATCGTACTCTTTGAAATGTCTTGAATGATGAATAGGTCTCAAATAATCGCACTCACATAATTTTCACACATTGTTTATTGATGTAATGCTAACTATATTTCAATTCTCAGAACTGTTCGTAGACAATCTTAAATTGTTGGAATAGTACTGCCATATGTACTTTCTGATAGATACATCTGCTGTGTGGATTCCTCACCTTGTGAATATCCCCTTGCGTCAGCAACATTCGGAAATTCTTTTTGTAGCTTCGCGCCGACGTGGACTCGGACGTCACAGAGGCACAGCATCGCTCGCGACTCCGCTGACGTCACCGACGCCTACAATAGGCCCACGCCGGCGTGATGACATCAGTTCCCTTTTTTCCGCGTCGTCGACGCTAACGGTTTTCTGGGATCGTCTGTAGCCTTTACTGTAACTTTGTTACTATCTAAATTTCTAGTATCTTTGTCGTCTCGTTTTCATCATGACCTCATTGAAGACTTGATTTAAAGCTTGCGGAGAATGTAACAGAATAATGTCCATTACAGATCCGCATGAATGCTGTTTGTGGTGTCTGAGTTCCGACCACGACATCGAAGACTGCCAATCCTGCAAGAAGATGACACCAAAGGCCCTCCGAGAGAGAGAAGCAAAACCTCTAGTTGCTAAGTTTAAAGGAGGAAAAGAAAAGAAAAAATCAAGATCGCGAACTCGTCGTTCGAAGTCGAGATCTCGATCGAGGTCGCGATCGGATTCGTCCTCGGCCCATGCTTCAAGGTCTTCTAGAAAGAAGCATAAAAAGAGAACCCATGAATCCCGACATCGATCGAGGAAGGAGTCGGGTTCCAAGCCGAAATCACAAGTGAAGCTGGTCGAGAAGGTAGTTTCTTCGGCTTCGGAGGAACACGATGTCGAGGTTGAGGCGTCGCATGCGAACTCACCGAGTTCGCCGAAGCAGAAGACTGTTCCATCTCCGGACCCATCCCATCCTTCAGATCGGGAGGATGAAGGTGAGGAGGAGGAGGTTGGGGAGGGTGGTGCTCAGATGCTCGAAGGTCGTTCGACTCCGGTGCACCAGCCCGAAGAAGAGGTCGACGTTGTTTCGACTCCACGCACTCAAGAGCAACCTGGGGGTTCATACCCAGCCTTTCCGGCTCCAGGTCAAGACCCGACGCATTTCCTGAATGCGATGTTCGGTATCTATTCAAGGGCTATGTATCCCTCTGGGGCTCCTTCTGGTCCCATGGGTCCTATGGCATATGGTTTGGGTGTTCCTCATTCCTATGCACCTGCGCCCTTTATGCCTTTTATGCCGGCTCCGGCGCCGCATTGGCATTATCCGACTCCGGCGAGGCCTTCGACACCGAAGCCATCGACGCCGAGATCGATGACTCCGATTCCTTCGACTCCAATTCCATCAACTATGATGCCGAACCCTGAGCGACGTCGTGAGTCTCTTCCTCGTCCGACGTCGAGTTCGACGCCAGCTCCGGCTCCGTCGAATTCGATTGCGGATCCGACGGCTTCAAATGTGAAGATAAGATCTAGGCGTGAAGCCCAAAGATTGATGGATGAGGAGAGATATAGAGAGGAAAATCTAGAGGAAGGCGAGCTTCATGATTCTGAGGACCCTTTTGAGGACCTATCTGTAGCTAGTGGCCTTGAACTGTCACTTGAATGGGTCCTTGTTTCGGTTTCTAATGAACCCTCAAAAGATGTGACACCTTATCATGTAGTGATAAAGAAAGCTGCTAATTTATTGAACATTTCTCTACCATCTGCAGAGTTTAAATCTAATCTGCTCACAGAGGTCCTTCACTATCCTTCTTCAGTGACTGAACCGTTATTACCTTTTAATGATGCCTTAAAGGAACCAATTTTAGAAATTTGGAAAAATCCTGTATCAGCTCCTGCTGTATCTAGAGCTGTGGCTAGGAGATATAGAGTAGCTCCGAAGGACCCGGAATTTTTAACATCTCATCCGCTACCGGAGAGTTTGGTGGTGCAGGCTGCCTGTTCCAAGAGATCTACAGGTGCGTTTCCGCAGGTTTCAGCGGAAAAGGAGTCTAGAAAGCAGGATCAGGCTGCTAAGAAGGTCTTTTCCTCGGCCAGTATGGCTTTAAAATCCACAAATGCAACCTGCTTAATGGGACGTTATATCCATGCTCTTATGGACACTGTGAAACAATTGGTGCCCAAGATACCTGAAGAGGATAGGAAAGACTTTCAGGAAGTTATTTCTGATACTCAGGCTGCAGCAAGACAGGTTATCCAAAGTGGATTGGACACGACTGATTCTGTGGCAAGGATCATGGGTTCTTCTGTTGCGACAAGGAGATCCGCATGGCTTAAATCTAGTGAGTTTTCCACTGATGTCCAAGCTGCACTGATGGATCTTCCTTTTGATGGGTCTGGATTGTTTGGGAGGAAGGCAGACACTGCATTGGAACGCTTTAAGGATAGCAGAGCAACAGCAAAGTCGTTGGGTCTTCAGACCAGGGGCCCTTTTGCAAGACGCTCAAGAGGATTTGGCAGATCTTCTTTTTGAAACTATAAATCGACCCAACAGCAGCCACAGCAGCAGAACACTTTATACAGGGCTTATAGAGGCAAATAAAGGACCCGAGCTCGGGGCCGTAACGTTTCCTCCTCTTCCTCCTCTTCCCCATCCCAGCCCCCAGCCACCGCAGCAAAGCAGCCCTAGATCCGCCATTCCGGATCATGTGGGCCCAGTGGGGGGCCGGCTTACCCATTTTCTACAAGATTGGGAATTGATAACATCGGATCTTTGGGTTCTCAATCTTGTGGAGAATGGGTATGCGCTTCCTTTCCAGGAGTTCCCTCCCAATTACCCTCATTGCCAAGGTTATTGTTCGGAGGACCACCTCCTTCTCCTGCAAGAAGAAGTTCCGGCATTGTTCAGAAAAGGTGCGATAGAGGTGGTTCCAGAGCAGGAAAAAGGTCAAGGGTGCTACTCCCGGTATTTCCTGATCCCCAAGAAGGATGGCAGGTTACGGCCAATTCTGGATCTCAGGATCTTGAATCTTTACCTGAAACAGGAAAAGTTCAAGATGCTCACTCTTGCACAGGTTCTTCAAGCGCTGCTGGAAGAAGATTGGATGGTGGCGATCGACTTGCAAGATGCGTATTTTCATATTCCCATCTTGAAGTCGCACAGAAAGTATCTCCGTTTTACGGTTGGGTCGCAACATTACCAGTTTGCGGTCCTTCCGTTTGGTCTTACTACTGCGCCTCGAGTCTTCACCAAGGTGATGGCGGTGGTGGCAGCAAATCTCAGGAGGTCGGGGATACATGTGTTCCCGTATCTGGACGACTGGTTGATAAAAGCGGAGTCGCCGGAGAAGGTGCTCCATCATCTGCAAGAGACAACTCAGTTGTTACACAGGTTGGGTTTTTCGATAAATGTACCCAAGTCTCACCTGGTGCCCTCACAGCGCAACCTGTTCATAGGTGCTGTACTGGACACAACTGTATGTCGTGCATTCCCTCCACCTCAAAGGATTCACGACATACAGGAAATGATTCCTTTGTTCTGCAATGGAGCGGTCGTTCCAGTCCTGAAGGTTCTTCGCCTGCTCGGTCTGATGGCTTCTTGCATTCTATTGGTCAACCATGCACGCTGGCACATGAGGGCACTCCAGTGGTGCCTCCGCAGGCAGTGGTATCAGCACAACGGAGATCTCAGGGAGTCAGTGAGGATCTCCAGAGAAACTGCAGCGGATCTGTCTTGGTGGAGCGTGGAAGGCAATCTGTCGCAAGGAAAGCCTTTTCAACTTCCTCCATCGGTGGCCACGGTAATAACGGATGCATCCACTCTAGGGTGGGGTGCTCATCTGGGGGATCTGGAAGTCAAAGGTTTTTGGTCTCCAGAGGAAAGGCTGTTTCATATCAACCTTCTAGAGTTACGGGCGATACGTTTGGCGCTCAAGGCCTTCCTCCCTTCCCTTCGCGGTCAGTCGGTTCAAGTCCTGACGGACAACACTACCGCGATGTGGTACATCAACAAGCAGGGAGGAGTAGGGTCGCAGTGTCTCTGAAGAGAGGCTCTGCGTCTCTGGTCCTGGGTTCAGGACCATCAGATTTGTCTGATGGCAAATCATCTGGCCGGAGTTCTGAACGTTCGTGCAGACGTTCTCAGTCGGCAGTTCTCTGCCGATCACGAGTGGAGGCTTCACCCGGAGGTTGTTCACGACATCTTTCAGATGTGGGGGACTCCTCGGTTGGACCTGTTCGCCACTCGCGAGAATGCTCACTGCCCGTCATTCTGCAGTCTCCATTTTCCGATGCAAGGAGCTTTGGGGGACGCGTTTCAGTTGAGTTGGGGAAATCAACTCCTTTACGCGTTTCCTCCCATACCCTTAATTCCTCGGGTTCTGAGGAAGATTCGCCAAGACCGGGCCCGAGTCAAATTGGTCGCCCCGGATTGGCCAAGAAGGGTGTGGTACACGGACCTACTCCACCTCTCCTCTCACCCGCCGCTCCATCTCCCTCACAGGGCAGACCTCCTCTCTCAGATGGAGGGGCAGGTTCTACACCCCCACCTCCAGACCTTACACCTTCATGCCTGGAGATTGAACGGGGCAACCGGAGTTCTTTTTCTCTCCCGCCTGATGTGGTGGATGTCATCTTGTCAGCCAGGCATGACTCCACTAAGTCCATCTATTCTTATAGGTGGTCAAAATTTGTCACTTGGTGTGGAGAGAAATCTATAGACCCTTTGAGAGCCCATTTGTCTGATGTTCTCCAGTTTGCTCTTTCTCTGGCGCAACAGGGTCTTGCCGTTGCTACAGTGAAGGGCTATCTTTCAGCGCTGTCGGCATTTCTCTGCTTGCCTGATCAGCCTTCTCTTTTCAAATCTCCTGTGGTTTTGAGATTTTTGAAGGGCCTCACAAATAAGTTCCCTCCTACTCCTTTTATTGTTCCTCATTGGGATTTGAATCTTGTGTTGACCTATTTGATGGGTTCTCCCTTCGAACCCTTGCACAAGTGTCCCTTGAGACTTCTTTCTTTTAAAACGGTCTTCTTGGTTGCAATCACCTCAGCAAGGAGGGTGAGTGAGCTTCAAGCTCTTAGTTTCAAGCCCCCATTCTTGTCCATTCATGCTGAAAGAATGGTTCTCAGGACCAGGGCTGCTTTTCTGCCTAAGGTGGTAACTCCCTTCCATCTAGGACAGTCCATTACCCTTCCTACCTTCTATCCTCCCCCACACCCTTCCAAGGAGGAGGAGAGGCTTCATCGCTTGGACCCAAAGAGAGCTGTTAGTTTCTATCTTGATAGGACTAAAGACTTTCGTATTGACGATCAGCTCTTCGTGGGTTTTGCTGGCTGCAAGAAGGGCAGAGCGGTGCACAAGCGCACACTTTCCAGATGGATAATCTTGTGCATCAAGATTTGCTACTCTCTGGCGGGTAAGGACCCTCCTGAGGGTATTAGAGCACATTCAACTAGGGCAAAGTCTGCAACTTCTGCTTTGTCTAGAGGTGTTCCAGTTGAGGACATTTGCAGAGCGGCGACTTGGGCCTCCCTCCACACTTTTGAGAAGCATTACTGCTTGGATACCGAGGTGAGGAGGGACGGTCATTTAGCGCGTTCTGTCCTCCAAGATTTCCTGGTATAGCGGAGTGGACACCCTCCTCCAGGAGTGGGGATTGCTGTGGGACTCCATTCACAAGGTGAGGAATCCACACGGCAGATGTATCTATCAGA